>NC_091954.1:61257815-62457815 GCF_031021105.1 Erythrolamprus reginae | reverse complement strand
GTCCGGAGGTGGGGATTCCAGCAGCGTAAGGCAAAAGGGGTGAGTTTTGGGTTTGCACGCATTATTCGCTTTTACATTGATTCCTACGGGAAACATTGTTTCATCTTACAAACTTTTCACCTTACAAACCTCGTCACAGAACGAATTAAGTTGGTAAGACAAGGTACCACTGTATTCAATGAGAATATTTCATTCATTTAGATCTAGGATGTGTTATTTGAGTGTTCCCTTTATTTTTTGAGCAGTATATTTCTAAATGTAGCCAGTGCTCAACTTGTGACCAAAATTGGGACCAGGATTTGTATTACTAAGCAAAGGGGTTGTTAAGTGAATCATCCAATTTTATGATTTTTTTGCCGCTGTTAAATTACTGCGGTTGTTAAGTGAATCACATGGTCATTGAGCGAATCCATCTTCCCTCATTCACTTTGCTTGTTGGAAGCCAGCGGTGGTTGCAAAAGGCGGTACATGAACCTGGGACCCTGCAGCTGTCCTAAATGCATGCCTGAATTCTGACTATATGACGGGTGAAGGCTACAGCGCTTGTCTTTTATTTATTTATTCTATTAAAAAAGTTAAAATACAAATTCCACTTGTAATTATTGGAACTGATTATAAGTCACTTTTTCAGTGCTGTTGTAACTTTGAACTTTGCTAAACAAATGCTGCCCCGAGTTTTCAGAGAAGGGTGGCTTACAAATTAAATAATAATAACAACAACAACAACAACAACAACAACAATAATAAATAGATATAAGCTAAGGAGTATTCAATAAGAATTTCCATATTTGGCTTCTTAAAGAAAATAAAAAACACAATCACTGCTTTCTAAATAAAATATTCTTGCTCTTATTTATTGTTTAAAAATGGATGCTAACTGGGCAGTTATGAAACCACCATTAAAATAATAGCTTTCCGTTTACTTTTATTATTTTTCTCCATCTTTAGGTTAAATATGATAGTTTTAGAGGTTATCAGTACAGAGCCTTTTGATTTCCTAGCAATTTGAGAGTAATAAGGGGGATAGGACAACTTTGGTGTGCTAGTGCGGGACCTCTCTGGAGATATTAGATTGAGCACAAATTGAAGCTTACTTAAACACAGGCTCTACAACTCTAGAGACAATAAAAATATTGCTGTAACTTCATCTACACATAACAAAGTGGTGTCGCTTTTTCATGCTGTGTTTCTTTCATCAATATGTTTTAGAGGGGAGCTAAATAGTTGGTGGGCTGCTGTACACAATTTGCATTATCTTTCAAAAATAAACTCCATGAAATTTGCCTTGACACACACTTAAGTGCTAGGGCAGGTGACAGAAATGTAATCTGAGAAATTGATTATATTTTGCATTACCTTCTTTCCTTGTTCATATCAAATTGTAAATGGGAGTCTGGTCTAAGATAGAATATAAATTGACTTAATCTTCACATGATTATGGATGTGGCAGAATGACTAGAGAAATGAGGGGTATGTTTAATACCACATTTGTCCCCCTCTACATTGTTAAATATTTTAAAATGAGACTAGGCCCCTGATTAAAGCCTCTGGTTAAGGGAAGTCATCTATGCCTCCTTCTCCTTGTCTAAAAACAGTAGTTATAAGACCTCCTCCATCTATATACTGCATATAGTCCAACAATATAACAACAAACTGTTCATAATGGGAGCTCTACATGCAACTCGTTGAAGCAAATGTAGTTAAATTGTAGTGCTCAAGTATATTGTGATGCTTTTATGTTCTCTGATGCTTTCTTTTTAACAATTTATGCACTTGAAAAATGCTTCGGACTGCTGCCATAATTGTCAGATTTTTCTAAAAGTACTGACATCCTTCTGAATATATTATTTAGAGATAAAAAATGTTTTATTATCATAATTAGCTTTCTTTATGATTTGTTAATTTAAAATAAATGTTAAATGGTTATAATTTTACAGATAACACCAGACAGCAGATTTTCATTGGCAATAATTCTGGTTAGGTTTGAATTGTAAAGGTACTGGTGGATTATTTCTGCATACAATGAATCACTGAGTCTCTATGATTAACTTTTTCTTTGTATTTATTATTACATATTGACCTTAAATCACACATGTTTCTTTTCAGCATGACAGGCAGTGCAACATTTGTTCATTCTACATTTGTGTAATAAATCTCATTTGTTCTTGAGAATCTGCTAATTGAATCAAATAAAGCAGCAGAGAAGTCAAATAAGCGTATGAGATTGTGCCTTTAACAGTCTTACATTTCCAGATTTATGAACTGGAAATATGTTATAAACACAATTTATTTTCCTCTTTCTTTTGTTTCTGTCAGGCTGAACTGCTTAAAATGAGACAGCAGGCGCTGGAGACAAAGCATTTTATTGAAAAACAAGAGGAAGAAGAAAGAAAGCTCTTGAAAATTATTTCTGAAGCTGATGCAGAAAGATTAAGACAAAAGAAAGAATTAGATCAAGTAGGTTACAACAACATTATTATTTTGTTAACGTTCAATGTAACTTAGGTGGACAATATTACACTAAACTACTAAATAAAATCTATGGGAAGTAGAAATAACATGCTAAATAACATGAAAGTTACTTTAGCCCTCTGAACAAGCAACCATTGGCAACACATTCCCAATAGTGTATTGATGATATGTAATATTTTGGAGCCATATATTTTTGCCTAGAAAGTTTAGAACTAAGACGCCTTAAACAAGATCTAAGTATTGCCCACAAGATCATATGCTGCAACGTCCTGCCTGTCGGCGACTACTTCAGCTTCAACCACAACAACACAAGAGCACACAACAGATTTAAACTTAATATTAACCGCTCCAAACTTGACTGTAAAAAATATGACTTCAGTAACCGAGTTGTCGAAGCGTGGAACTCATTACCGGACTCCATAGTGTCATCCCCAAACCCCCAACACTTTACCCTTAGATTATCTACGGTTGACCCATCCAGATTCCTAAGAGGTCAGTAAGGGGCGAGTACAAGTGCACTAGAGTGCCTTCCGTCCCCTGTCCTATTACTCTCCTATATCTCCTATATCTCTTCTTCTATTCTTTCATTGATATATTCTATTCCTATATATATATGTATATGTGTGTGTGTGTATGTGTATGTGTATGTGTATATATATATATGTATATGTATATGTATATATATGTATGTATGTATGTATGTATGTATGTATATATATATATATATATATATATATGTCACATATATATATATATTCCTATATTCTATATATTCTATATATTCTATTCCTATATATTCTATTCCTATATATTCTTTTCTATTATTTCTTAGATATATTTTACTATGAGTATCTCCTCTATAACCTCCATCATGTATTTTACTATGTGTATATTGATATATACTCACTAAAACCCTCATGTGTATTGGACAAATAAATAAATAAATGTTTTATTATGAATAGTAAAATTATGTCTTGGTCGGTGTTATTTTCAGGTTATTAGCGAA
The DNA here is from genome assembly GCF_031021105.1 of Erythrolamprus reginae. Classification (NCBI taxonomy): domain Eukaryota; kingdom Metazoa; phylum Chordata; class Lepidosauria; order Squamata; family Dipsadidae; genus Erythrolamprus; species Erythrolamprus reginae. The sequence continues at coordinate 62,454,337 of NC_091954.1, read as the reverse complement.
AGGGACATTCTGGGGAGTCAATTAGTTCGTCGTAATGATGAATTGGCTCTTCTGTATGAGAAGATAAAAATTCAGCAATCAATTCTCAACAAGGGAGAAACGCAGTATCGACAAAGAATAGAAGACATCCGATTACTTAAGTTGGAGATAAAAAAACTTCGGCGGGAAAAGGCGATACTTGGCAAGAGTGTGGCTAATGTTGAAGAACTAAGGTAGAGAGTGTGTGTAACGTACCTGGCATAATACCAGGGATTATTTCTTTTCACATATCACAAAGATTTGTATTGTCATATCAGCTGCAGTATGTTAGAAAAGGATTTGCTTGGGGTGACTTCGTATAATATATATTTAAATTAAAACAAACCAGTCCGTAGTGTAACAGAGTATGGAAGATGAACTTGGTGGAGATATGAAGAATCTGTTGCTTAGGCAAAGGGCGTAAATATTTTTTAAGGCCAGAACATCCAGATAATATTTGGAAGCAGCTCACACAGACATCTGTATAATTCACTGAAGTATAAGAAATATGAGGAGGTAGAATAAATCAAAGTTGCAAGATTCTGTTATTGTAGCTGGTTCAATAGAAGTAGCTTTAATCTTTCACTAGAATTATTTTCATTGCCTGGTCTACTTAGCAGAGTTGTCAACTAGTCATGAAAAAGCAATAATGATTTAAGATAAAATTTCTGATAGCAAACTGCACTATTTCCCAATATTACCTTTTGTTTATATTTCTGGCAAATAAACTTGAAAAACATCAACAGGAAGATTTTATAATTCAGTGAATTACTTACACCTGGGGTCCTCAATTCCCAGACCAAAACAAAACAAGCCACTATAGAAAGTAGAAAGTGAGGTTAAAATACACTCAGGAAGAAAGTTTGAGATCTATTCTATGAGCATAGCTCAGGGGTCAGCAGCCCACAGCTCCAGAGCTGCATGTGGCTCTTTGGGTCCCCTGCCATGGCTCCCTGTCCCATCATTGGCTGGCTTCACCCTCCCCTACCTCACCTGGATGAAAAGGTAAGGACGATGGCATGAATGGAGAAGCAGCTAGGGCCAATTTTCTGGCACTGGTTGAAAAACATAGCCATCTCTGGTTGAGGCTTCCTCAGGCAAGGAATCAATCCTGGCCACTTCTCTGGCACTGGTTGAGAAACATAGCCAATCCCCGTTGAGGCTTCTCTTCTGGCAACCCTCCTCCCCCTCTTTTAACTCCCTGGCTTTCTGTGGTGTGGGCAACGTCAAGCGAGTGCCAAGCTCAGCAAAGGCCAGCGGTGGGCAGTTGCTTGCTTAAGCAGAGGCTTTGAATGTGGCTTCTCTCCTGCCCTATGGACCTGGCCATCGCCTTTCCATGTCCTGTCCCATCCCCCCCCTCCGCAGCTGTTCAGCTGAGAGGGATGGTCGTAAGCTCCAGTCCAAAGTGGCAGGAAGCGAAGGCTGCCTTCACTCCGATGACCCTTCTCCTTCTTCATCTCTTGTCATATTGGGTGTGGAGGGGCATGGCAAGGCAATGGCTAGATCCTTAGGGCATAAGAGAAACCATGTCCAAAGACCCTCCTTAAGCGAGCAGCCGCCCGCCCCCCTGTGACATGTGCCTTGAGGAGGGTGTCTCAACGCATGCCCCAGTGAGCCAGGGAGTTGCGAGAAGGTGAAGAGGGTCACCCAGAGCGAAGCTGGGGATGGCGATTGTTCCTCAGCACACACAGAGAGAAGAAGAGAGAGAGGGAGGATGAGACATGGGAGAAAGAAAGAGATGAGGGAGAGAGAGGGAATGGGAGAGAGATGGGGAGAGGGAAAGAGAGAGAAAAAGATGAGAGGGAGAAAAAGAGATGAAAAGAGAGAAAGAGAGGGAAAAGAAAGAGACAGATACCCTTTTCTCATAGAAAACAGACCCCCAAAACCTGGGTAGGCATAGCTGAGGGGGCTCACGTGACTCAGTGGGAGTGACATCAGTTAGCCATGCCCACCAAGATTTTGTGGGTGTTTTGTTTTCTCTGGGAAATGGGTCCAAATGGCTTTTTAAGGTTGCCAATCCCTGGCATAACTATTTTACTACAAAATTCTAAATAATATCTTCAGATTCCAACATATTTTCTTTTACCATTTTGTATTTCATTTATTTTTGAAATCAGAATGCCAGTATCCCATTGCTTAATTTAGATAACTTATGTGTATATAACAGAATTACAGAGTTGGGTTTCTGACATACATTTACTGATCCTGATATGTTGTGTCTAATATATTTTGTAGAAGTTTCAATTACTGAAATAAAATAATTTTACCAATTATTATGAGTTTTACTATACTATTTTCACATTCTCTATTTTTCCCTTGAGAGAAAATGTGGTGAATTTTATTTGTATAATAACATTTACTATCATATTTGGCAAGAAGTAAATTGGGAATCTGAAAAATAGTATAATAGAATACAACAGATAGAATAGAATTTTTTATTGGCCAAACTCATTTATAATAATTGGTAAAATTATTTTATTTCAGTAATTGGTCATGACCTTTAAAGCCCTACATGGCATTGGACCAGAGTACCTCCGGAACCGCCTGCTACCGCACGAATCCCAGCGGCCAATAAGGTCCCACAGAGTTGGCCTTCTCCGGGTCCCGTTGACTAAACAATGTCATTTGGCGGGCCCCAGGGGAAGAGCCTTCTCTGTGGCGGCCCCGGCCCTCTGGAACCAACTCCCCCAGGAGATTAGAACTGCCCCCACCCTCCCTGTCTTTTGTGAACTACTCAAGACTCACTTATACCGCCAGGCATGGGGGAGTTGAGACATCTTTTCCCCAGGTTTTTTTTAATACTTTGTTGTATGTTTGGTATGAATGTGCTGGTTGGTTTTTTAAATAATGATAGGGTTTATATGTTTTTTAATATTAGATTTGTTCCACTGCTATATTGTTTTTATTACTGTTGTGAGCCGCCCCGAGTCTTCTGAGAGGGGCGGCATACAAATCTAATAAATAAATAAATAAATTGAAACATCTACAAAATATATCAGATACAATGTATCAAGATCAGTAAAAATACTGTATGTCAGAAAGCATGATAATGATTGTACAAATATATTTTAGCTGAGGAGAGAACTGAACAAGTTTTAAAATATGAGCTCATTAACTGAGTTCACAATACTTACATTGAATCTGTTTTGAAGGCAGGAAGTTTATCATATGCAGAAGGAGTTATTGAAGGAACGCACACGCTGTAGAGCCTTGGAAGAAGAGCTGGAAAATCCAATGAATGTTCATAGATGGAGAAAATTAGAGGTATAATTAAATATAAAATTTCCTTGAATTGATATTTGGTTAAAGAATAGAAAAAGAGAATATAAGGCATTTAAAAAATGGACCTCCCGACAGTCTGTTCTGAGCCTGTTCAGGCTAAACATATTCCATATGAAGACTTCACAATCTCTTTTTGTGGAAACAATTTAGTTAGTAACCTAAGTTAGTAACCTAAGAAGTAAAACTAAGAAGTAAACCTAAGAAGTAAAAATTTCATGTGAGTTGTCATGAACAACTGTTATATGCCGCCCCGAGTTTTCGGAGAGGGGCGGCATATAAATCCAATAAAACTTGAAACTTGAACTACCTAAACAAATTTGTCTTCTCTTCCCAATCTTTCTTATGACAAGTTATAAATAACACAAAGTTTCATTATTTATTCTTTAACAAGTTTTATTCTATTGGTGTGGAAAGTATCTACACCAATACTATTATAAAGGAAGTCATAGAAATTGCAACTAACCAGAGAAAATCCCTCTTGTATAGGCCAGTGACCCAAACACTTATGAATTGATACAGAAGATACATGCACTTCAGAAACGACTTATCAGCAAGACTGAAGAAGTTGTTGAAAAAGAATTACTTCTCCAGGTACATTTGACATTGAATGCATCCAATATGCCCTTTGGTAGTGCTTGTGATTCTATTCCAGATTGCAGAAAGCAATTTACTTCAGTAAATGTACTTATGTTTTGTATATGTTTGTATTATATATTAACCTTTTCCACTCATTATAACTAATAGCCTCTCAGTATTTTTATTGAGGATTATATTAAACAAGGAAAAATAATACAATAAATTTTTCATCTCCAGCAAGTGTAATCAACATCAATAACTTATCACTGTCTCTTAAAAGTCAACCAAATGTTTCTTTATTTCTTTTTTAAAAATACTGTATCTTTATTGAATATTTACATATAAAAGAGAAACAAAAAAGAAAAGAGAAAAAAAGAAAAAACATATAAAACATACCAATATATAAAACAAACATATAAAACATACAAAAACATACAAATATACAATATATATATATTACTTATTGTATCAGAACTTAAGCATTGAACAATTAACATATGTGACAGCTGTCCAGCTGGTCCTTGTTCCTTACAGCCTATTTGTATTATTCCATATCATTTTCAGATTTTCACAGTTCTTGCATTTCACAGTTTACATAATTTACATTTCATTTTGTTATTCTTTCTGAGTCATATCGTATTTTATAGCTATAAATCAATATATCAGTATATGTGTTTGACAACAGTTTGTCTGCTTATTTTGTAAATAATGGTTAAAGGATTAATAAGATATTTTATTTATTTATTTGTCAAACAAGTATATTATTATAATACATATTAACATAACATGAGATAACATAAGTAGAACGTAGTAATAGAAAGGATAATAAGACAGTAGGACAGGGACATTAGGCACATAAGATATCTGTTCTCATTTATTTGGGTTTTTTTTGAAGGGTGTATAATCTTAAAGTTTCAAATATTTTTTTATTTAGCCAATTTTCTATACGTCAATCTCTAAATCAGCACAGCTTAACAATAATCAAAAATCCTTTTAATATTTTATATCTCCATTTTCATTTACAAAATTTCCCCTAATCCCTTTTTAAAATAGAAAAAGTTCATGCCTCTGTAAACTGCTTAGAGAATGCTGTAAAGAAGTGGTATAAAATTCTAAATGGTATTGCTAAGCACTATTCTCAAACAAACAAACAAACCAGTCAGTACAGTATCAAGACTTAAGTGGATTGTTGATTTTACCTTGTCATGATCTGTTTCTTGCTGCTTATCATCATCATTTTGTAGATTACTTGGGGAATTTATTTTGGTGTTTTAAATAGTTCTGTTGCTAGTTTATTCAGGCTCTCTGAGTAACAGATTTCTTGCTATATCTCTATGATGACTCAATTACAGTTCTGTAGTGCATCTTTTTACTTTAATAAATAAAATTACATTTGTTTCTTTCACTAGGAAGCCAGTGTTGATGGAATATAGTTTTGTCTCAAACATCCCTTCTCAAATTCGAAACCTACCTGAATAGATGTGTTAATAGACTATATTGTTTGTGAAACATTTCAGTGACTGCTTAACTAGATAGTAAGGGAGAGTGATCCAAGGTTTTTCTGTAATTACAATTAGTAAACGAACCTGAATGCATTTAAATGCATTATAGAACTATAAATGAACAGAGAGGCATTTGCAATATATGTTAAATAGTGCAAAACCATTGAAACCGCGGATCACTTCCAAGAAGAGGTTAGGAACAAGAAAACCGGAGATCTCTGCCCTCTACAGGCATTCTAAAAATCACATTCTGATTTTTAGAAATGTGTTAACAGAACAGCAAATGCAGATATGCCCTGAAAAACAGAACCAAGTGTAACATTTTAAGGTATATAGAGGACCTTATTAAGATTCAAAAAATATGATTAAGAATTCTCTCGGGATTTCAAATCTGAGTACATATAGAATGCTGAGAAATGCTCATTCCAGTTCAAATTTCCCATTTGTCTTTTCTTTATACTTGGTGAATCTTTCAATTTTTGGACTTTAATAAGACTGCCTTATACATATATTCTAGCAAGCCCATTGAGTTTAGTGGCACCCCAATGAATGATGGGGTGCTATTAAACTGCCCTTTTATATACATCTTTTCACTAGAAAGCCCCATTGAACTCATTGATATTTAATTCTGAGACATTCGTAATAATGTACTGTAGGAAACAACATGGACATTATTAATGCATCCACAAATGTTATTAAATGCAATTAATGAATCCTAAACAAGATTATTGTAAAAAAACCCTTTCTTTGAAACATAGAAACATAGAAGAATGATGGCAGAAAAAGACCTCATGGTCCATCTAGTCTGCCCTTGTATTATTTCCTGTATTTTATCTTAGGATGGATATATGTTTAGCCCAGGCATGTTTAAATTCAGTTACTGTGGATTTACCAACCACATCTGCTGGAAGTTTGTTCCAAGCATCTACTACTCTTTCAGTAAAATAATATTTTCTCACGTTGCTTCTGATCTTTCCCCCAACTAACCTCAGATAGAAACATAGAAGTCTGACGGCAGAAAAAGACCTCATGGTCCATCTAGTCTGCCCTTATACTATTTTCTGTATTTTATCTTAGGATGGATATATGTTTATCCCAGGCATGTTTAAATTCAGTTACTGTGGATTTATCAACCACATCTGCTGGAAGTTTGTTCCAAGGATCTACTACTCTTTCAGTAAAATAATATTTTCTCATGTTGCTTTTGATCTTTTCCCCAACTAACTTCAGATTGTGTCCCCTTGTTCTTGTGTTCACTTTCCTATTAAAAACACTTCCCTCCTGGACCTTATTTAGCCCTTTAATATATTTAAATGTTTCGATCATGTCCCACCTTTTCCTTCTGTCCTGCAGACTATACAGATTGAGTTCATTAAGTCTTTCCTGATACGTTTTATGCTTAAGACCTTCCACCATCCTTGTAGCCCGTCTTTGGACCCGTTCAATTTTGTCAATATCTTTTTGTAGGTGGGGTCTCCAGAACTGAACACAGTATTCCAAATGTGGTCTCACCAGCATTCTATATAGTGGGATCATAATCTCCCTCTTCCTGCTTGTTATACCTCTAGCTATGCAGCCAAGCATCCTACTTGCTTTCCCTACCGCCTGACTGCATTGTTCACCCATTTTGAGACTGTCAGAAATCACTATGATTTCTTCTGAAGTATTTGCTAACACAGAACTGCCAATACAATACTCAGATTGAGGATTCCTTTTCTCCAAGTACATTATTTTACATTTGGAAACATTAAACTGCAGTTTCCATTGCTTTGACCATTTATCTAGTAAACCTAAATCATTTACCATATTACAGACGCCTCCAGGAATATCAACCCTATTGCACACTTTAGAGTAATCGGAAAATAGGCAAACCTTCCCTACCAAACCTTCCCCTATGTCACTCACAAACATATTAAAAAGAATAGGACCCAGAACAGACCCTTGTGGCACACCGCTTGTAACCTGACTCTGCTCAGAATACTCGCCATTAACAATAACTCTCTGATGTCTACGCTTCAGCCAGCTGAAAATCCATTGAACTATCCAGGGATTAAGTCCAATCTTCACTAATTTATCTATCAGCTCTTTATGTGGAACCGTATCAAAGGCTTTGCTGAAGTCCAGGTAGGCAATATCCACGGCACCACCTTCATAGATTGTGCCCCCTTGTTCTTGTGTTCACTTTCCTATTAAAAATACTTCTCCCCCTGAACCTTATTTAACCCTTTAACATATTTAAATGTTTCAATCATGTCCCCCCTTTCCCTTGTGTCCTCCAGACTATACAGATTGAGTTCATTAAGTCTTTTCTGATACGTTTTATGCTTAAGACCTTCCACCATTTTTGTAGCCCATCTTTGGACCCATTCAATTTTATCAATATCTTTTTGTAGATGAGGTCTCCAGAACTGAACACAGTATTCCAAATGTGGTCTCACCAGCGCTCTGTACAGTGGGATCACAATCTCCCTCTTCCTGCTTGTTATACCTCTAGCTATGCAGCCAGGCATTCTACTTGCTTTCCCTACTGCCTGACTGCACTATTCACCCATTTTGAGACTGTCAGAAATCACTATGATTTCTTTGATTATGTTTTTGAGTCAGTTTTTGATTCCTGTCAATTGCCTCGACTAGTCCCTGCAGTTTTCTTGGCAAGGTTTTTCAGAAGTAATTTTCCATTTCCTCCTTCCTAGGGTTAAGAGAGAGTGACTGGCAGAAAAATCACCTAACTCGCTTCATGCCTAAAGTAGAACTAGAACTTACTGTCTGTCAGTTTCTGGTTTGATGGCTTAACCACTGTACCCAACTGGCTCTCAATAAAGATTTGCTACTGGTAGTTCCCTATTTATGAATGGTTATATACTAAGGAAGTATTTGTAAGACTATTTTGTTAGCAAGTTCAACAAGCAAGCAAGATTTTACTGTGAGACTGTCAGTGTGATGCACCTGTTTGCAACTCCAACCTAAAGGATTCCGGGGTCAGGAGGGGTTTCTTTTACGGCATGTGAGGTGCAAGGGAGGCTGATCCTTTCCTACCTTTTCCCAACTTCTGGGTGTGGATTAGGAGTGGGTTACAAATTTATTTACTGCCAGTTTGCTCAAGAATGCTCTGTGCACGCAGCCACGGTACTAAAACAAATCTCCTGCGCATGCACAGAAGCAAAAAACCAAGATGGTGGCTCCTATGGCACCCCTAAGAGAACCAGCTTGGGGTATGGCAGGCCTGGGTCGCTGTTGGTTCCAGCGACCCATGCCACCCTGTTACTACATTTCTATAGAACTGGTCTGAACCAGTAGGAATCCACCTCTGGTCTGGATACATTTGTTCATATTGGCAAAAATTTGCAATTTGAAAGTTTGTTAATAATGTCTATATTTGCTTTTCAAAACTAACATCTGCATTTTCTCTGTTGTGGGACAGGCAATTTCCCCAAATGTTCCTGATATTTGGAGGGAGTTTTTGATATAATTAAAAATAAACTAACTCTCTCTGATCTGCAGAGTAATTACAGTAAAACAACAGACTAATAAAATACCCAACAGAGTAATTAAAGCATCTTGATTCTGGTAATTCTTAACATTCAAACTGGGATTTGTGATTTGCAGGTTCTGAAAAATAGTCTTTTTTTTTTTACAGTTATGAAACTAAAAATGTAACTAAAATCTTACAGTCTAGAGACTCATGATGCCATTACGTTGCTTATGAGTTTTTCATGAATGACAATCTACTCAAACATCAAATTGAAGTAAAGGCTACTATTGCTTACATTAATGTTAAATACAATATTTGGAAATTTGACAATATTGTAGATGATATTGTTGAGTCCATTAGGATTTTATCCCATAAATAATAAATAAAATATTATTGTGACAGTAGTTGCTGTTAAAATAGTACATAGGAACACATTGTCCCATTAGCTCTTTCTGCCAAATTGAAATATCTTTGAATATTACTGGTTTGGTTTGGTAGTTATGTTGTTGGTTTGAGTTTCGAGCTTGGTGACAACACCACCAACACTAATTTACATCACAGAGATGGTACTTAGAACCAAGGACTATGATCCAGCAACTATAGCCAGCCAATCACACAACACGAAATCAGACCAGGACTCAATAAGATTTTAAAGGCCAGTGCTCCGCGAGACAAGCACAATCCAAAGCGCACTAAAGATTTCTCCTTGAATGCACACGAAACATTTGCAACCAAATTGCCAAGCTCAGAGCTCAGACAAACAACATTTCTACCATATTTTATGAATACTTTGATTAAAGCCTTTGTGCCCATAGACAGATAATATATTATTATTGATTCCAACTTGACTTTCTCTCTCAGGAATAGTACTGTAATTATAGAAACAAATATCACTTTTTGATAATTTCTGTTATTTCCTAAGATTTTCTGCAAAATTGATATTATGAAAATAAAAGCTTCCCTATAAACTTTAGTTGTAAATACTATTGATTTGCTATAGGAAAATCTGCAATTCCCTCAAATATATACATGTTAATAACTCTTTCATTGTGGCTGGGTCAGTTAAACCAAGGCTACTTCTACTTGGGTAGAAGTGAAATTATTTTATCAGCATGGCACCTTTATTTTTTTCCAGAATACTTTAAAACAGAGACTGTCAGACCCCAAACCAAGAATGACACATGGAGATTCTTCTAAGCCAAGTTCTTTATTGTTTCACACCTATAGGCAGAATCTTGCCAGACTGAACTACCTGCAACTATATTCTGTGAACTATTAAGGAGGGGCTATTTTCACCCCTTTTCTCTCACACTTAACATCTGGACTGAGTTGCTTCTTACTCCTTTGGAATGTACCCCTCACTGCTAGGAATTCACTTCTTTACAATAATCCATCACTGCTATAACTTCATTAGAATTTGTTCAAATATCTGTGGTAGCTTTCTGAGCACTATGAAATTCAGTGCATAAAAAATAAATATAGATCTTATCCAGTACACTTCAGCACTTGGAGTATACGTTTGGATATAATGCTAAGTAGATTTGATATTAGTCATAAGAAAAAATACAATAGTAGCTAATTGTCAGTCTATTTGTCCTACACCCACACAACTATATGAAGTTGAAAGGACAATATTTAAATTAATTATAAATAATAAAGTATAGCCTTAATCTTTATTCATTCCAGTCATCTATGAATTTCTGATTAGCATATTTCATACCTATGTGCTACAGCTCTGTTTACTTTGAGTAATTGCTAAGAGCAAGGATCTCCTGGAAGAACTCTTTCTCCCTCAGGAAAATGCTTTTAACACAGGACAAAAGGTTGAGAAAAGGAATTTGCAGCTTACTTCTTTAGTGATTACTACAAAGAACAGAAGGACAGAAGAGCTACCTTTGTTTTTTTTATTTTCAGCAACTAAGCAATTAATATAGCTTAGTTTAATAGATTCAGGGAGAGCTGAAAAATAAATTAGAACCCGTCTGTTTCCTTCTGAATAATCCTGTGATAACTTATTCATCTTCCTTAATAGCAAACATATGTATTTATAAAGCTTATACACAAAAGAGATTTAAAAATGTAACTGCTTTATACTTTTTATTTAATTGACTGGAGTGCATTAGAGTGCTATGGTGCATAATAAGGATTACTTAGTTTTAATTTATTTAGTTTGGTTTACGTGCACCTATCCTCTAGGGCACAAAATACCATTCACACCACTAACTCCTCTGATTTTTTCCCCCTCAACAAGAAAGTTGGATAGATTGAACTGAGAATGAGTAAGTATCCTAAAGCCAATAAATAAGCTTCCATGGTTGAAAATAGACTGTAACTGAGTCTTACTAGTAGTAATCTAACACTTTTATTAGTGAACCACACTGTCTCTTTTGTGTGAAAAAAAAAATCCTGTGTGCTGCTTGGAGAGTCCAAGCATGGGATTAAACTCTCTTGGTTACTAAGGGACTGGGTTAAAAATAGTCACACCTCCTCTGCTCAACTGGTCTAGATCTGGTTCAGTTCTTTTAACTCAGTTTAGTTAAAGGGACATTTAAAACTTTCTTCCCTTTTAAAATCAATTTCTTAGACAATTGATAAAATAACTAGGACTCTCCTTCATGATTACAGTGCTAGAAAATATCACAGATCCCTCCAGATCGCTCAAACAGCTAGATTTCCTTATTTTGCTGTTGGTGGGAAGGCTGTTCCTTTGGTCAGCTGGCTTGAAACATCACCTCTCATTCATGGAGAGCAGAAAAAGCAGCCAGAGTCCCTGCCATGGGTTATACTCATGAGTGAGCCGGGGTGGCGCAGCAGGTAGAGTGCTGTACTGCAGGCCACTGATGCTGACTGTAGATCTGAAGGTCAGCAGTTCAAATCTCATCACCGGCTCAAGGTTGACTCAGCCTTCCATCCTTCCGAGGTGGGTAAAATGAGGACCCGGATTGTGGGGGCAATAGCCTAGCTCTGTTAAAAAGTGCTATTGCTAACATGTTGTAAGCCGCCCTGAGTCTAAGAGAGAAGGGCGGCATAAAAATCGAATCAATAAATCAATAAATCAATACTGCCTGATCTGAATAGGCAGCCAGAGTCCCTGCTCTCAGGAGTAATACTCACTAATTACAACCAGCTGTTCAGTGCTGGGAGCGGAGAGTTTCCCTGCCACCTTTTTCGATTGCGGAGCTCCTTGTTGAGTTGGCTTGCTTGGCGGTCACCATTTTACATGCTGGATTTTTGCCCCAAAATCCAATGGCTCTGAGGGTTCGTAGCCTGCAAGCTACAGCTCCTTTCTTCCTTGGGCTTGCTGGTAGAGGCGAGGGGCAGTATCACGCCATTGTGGGCACCATTATATTCCTCTTAGAGCAGTTGTTCTTTGAGCAGCAGCACCTATGATCATCATCCCAGCTTGTAATTGACATTTGTTATCTGTCAGGGTGAGTCTGTGGGTCCCCAGGGCTCAGGGTTGACAGCCACCACCTTTACTTTTAAAAATGCTATCAGGCAATTCAGGAGTTCCTCCCCTCAAGGATGATACTACCATCTTGCTCACTATATCTGCAGCTTTTTCTAACTGAGATATAGGAGTCACTCTCTTCAGGGGTAATACTCCATTGGGGAGTCACAGTAGAGCATCTGGGCTTAGGTGCCAACAGCAGTGAGTGCCAGAATCAGCATCAGTCTTCAGATTTGGACTCAAACCTCCCACTTTGGTCCTTCATAATGATGGTCCTCATGGCTTCCAGACCATCTACATCTACAAGAGAGATGGTTTCTACCTCTGCTATAGCAGAAGGGGCTATAAGCAAAAGGCTTAAATCTAACAGTGCCCCCAAGCAATCTAAGGCCAAGAAATCTTCTACCAATAAGGCCTTTTCAGTTGCCTTTAAGGATGCTGAGTGCTGTCTCAGGGCCCTTGAAAAGGAATTTACCAAAACCAAGCATCAATTTGAGCTGGCCAAATCTGCCGGTATCTTTCCTCAGGGCAGTCCAGGATTGGTCACCAGACCACTTTACTTGTCCCTGGGACATGGGGGTTGCTGATCTCTTCATAATACCTCAGGAAGAGATTGACCAGCATGGAACCATAATTCCCCCACCTGATCACACCCAGAAGGCAATCCCTTCAGCTACCTTTATTTATTTATTTATTTATTTATTTATTTTATTTAGATTTGTATGCCGCCCCTACCACAGCAGGGCTCCATGCAGGAGAGAGGCAACCCAGGGAACTCCCTCAGGACATCATAGATATGATTTCATTGGTCATCCAGGATACAATGATAGGACTTCAACAGAGATACCCTCCCCTCCAGTCAATAAGGTTCCAACTCAGGAAACTTGGGCTGATCTCAGACTTGAGTATTCACCACATTCCTTGGCTTGCGGTGAGGTGTCAGTCGTGGTTGAAAGGTCTTTCAATGATATGGACTTGTCAGGAGAGGAAGGCTTGATTCCAATAAATTCAAGAGTCAGGCCAAACTTTATGTTTGGGAGGACCCAGATGTCCTCCACCTTGGAGCTATCATCGACAACAGGTTTTCCTGTCATCCGACCACTGTTCCAGCATTGAGTCCCTGGTGAACCAAGTTCGCCAATTGCAGAAGATTCCACTGGCTTGTCTTTCTCAGTTATTGGGAGAACTGGTTTTCTACATAGGCATGGTCCCATGGGTGAGGCTCCACACTCACACTCTGCAATGGTGTTTGTTAACACACCAGCAAACACAAACCAGCCACTCCACATCCAAAGTAACTCTTTTTATCAACTTGCCAACTGTTACTAAAGAAGAGGAGGGCATTGTAGCAGGAAAGACATATAAAGAGTATATATAATTTGCAAAAGATAGTGGCTGCTGAATGATGGTAAATATTACCTTACAAGAACAAAACACAGGAAATCTATTGTCCTATTCTATTCTATTCTATACATATAAACATATAAAAGCAGTTACAAGTTACATTTTGAGAGAGTTTTGGTTGTGCATGTAGTTGACCTGTAGTAGAGCCAGGATGGAGATGCGCATTCATCCCTGTGCTCCTTGATCTCATAGATACTTTTATGCTGTCAACCACATATTCTGTGTGAATTGATTGCTGAGCTGGGGCCTGGGGATGCTTTTTCTGGAGCTGGTTCCAGTCAATGTTAATGGGGAGGAGAGATCATTTTCATGACCCCTTCTTTGGGTAGAGCCTTCTCATTCTCTCCTTGAATTTAACATTTACATGAAACTACTGGGTGAGGTCCTCTGCCAGTTTGTAATTCAGTATCATAATCATGCTGTTCATACCCATTTATCTTTTGGATCCAGGCCAACCAAGGTTTTTGCCCCCTTGCCAGGAGATGCCATACGTTTAGATCAGAAAGAATTATCTCAGACTCAATCTTTCCAAAACCAAGTAGGTGTGGATGTTTGGGCCACTGAGATCTTTTTTGCTTTCTATAGATCTGAGGTATTCCATAGCTAACCTTGGATGGAATTGCAATTCCCTGTTCAAAAGTGATGCACAATTCTGAAGCCTCCTTGAATGCATAGCTCTTGCTCAATGAGCAAGGACAGCCATGGTCAGGGATGCCTTTGCACAACTGTATCAGTGCCTTTTCTGGATTTGGGTGCCATGTCGTGATAGTCTCATTGTTTCATTGTTGCAATGAGACTACTGAGGCTGCCCTTGAAGGCCACCAGAATCTTCAGATACTTCATACTTGGTATGCCTACGTAATACCTCTCTTTCATGAGCTGTACTGGTATGTGGGGTTGACCTGGGGTGAGGGGAAGAGATGCTGCCTAGGGAACAATCAGACAAGAGAAGAAAGAGCCCAAAGTTGCTGAATAATTTTTTATTTATTTATTTATTTATTTATTTATCTATCTATCTATCTATCTATCTATCTATCTATCTATTTATTTATTTATTTATTTATTTATTTATTTATTTATTTATTTATTTTGTCCAATACACAATGAGGGTTTTAGTGGGTATATATCTATATACACATAGTAAAATACATGATAGAGGAGACACTCATAGTAAAATATATCTAAGAAATAATAGAAAAGAAGATATAGTAATAGAACATATCAGTGAAAGAATAGAAGAAGAGATATAGGAATAGAAAAAAGGTATAGGAGATATAGGAGAGCAATAGGACAGGGGACGGAAGGCACTCTAATGCACTTGTACTCGCCCCTTACTGACCTCTTAGGAATCTGGATAGGTCAACCGTAGATAATCTAAGGGTAAAGTGTTGGGGGTTTGGGGATGACACTATGGAGTCCGGTAATGAGTTCCACGCTTCAACAACTCGGTTATTGAAGTCATATTTTTTACAGTCAAGTTTGGAGTGGTTAATATTAAGTTTAAATCTGTTGTATTAGGATAGTCAGCCTATCCTAATTGATCAGGCTGTTAAAAGTGATGGCAGGAAATTTGTATCTTCAGACTTTTAAGATTATTATTATTATTGTTGTTGTTGTTATTATTATTATTTATTGGATTTGGATGCCGCCCCTCTCCGCAGATTCCCTTAATGTAGCCTTATATTAATGTAAAACGAACTCTTTGAGCCATTTTTCCCCTATCTGGTTTATCTGGGAGGGCTAATACCTGGTTGCCCAGTTAGCTTCCAGATGTGATACAAGATGCTGATTATAGGTAATCCTATACATAGCATAGAGCCTATTAGTTAATAATAATAATAACAACAATAATAAGTTATTAGATTTGTATGCTGCCCCTCTCCGCAGACTCGGAGTTGAGAAACCACATATCTTTCCAGATGATGTGAAATGGCAGAGTTGGCACTATATTATACCAGTTCCCTGGAAGTGCATCTTCTCTGCAACAGTTCCTGTACTCTGGAATGAAGTTGCCCCTGAGATCTGGATAGTGCCCACTGTTGACCTGAAGAGGCTTGAAAATTTGGGTCTTCTATCAAGCCTTTAGTAAGTTTAAGCACAGGATGAGTAAGCTTCCTTTTATTCTCTTTTCCATTCAATTCCAGTTACTGAATGGCATCACAGTATATTCAAAATATCTGAAGTGGGGTGGGTGGATGGACTTGCAATGCCATTCCTTATTTCTAGTATTTATATTAATACAGAACCCAACTTGCCACATACTATGACATTATAGTTTTATGGCATTATCGGGCATCCCAATAAAAGTATGCTTCAAAACAAACAATTGTAATTCTACTGAGGTTGTACTAATAAAGAAATAAAATCTTAGTTCTGCAAACCTTATTGACAAATGTAATAGGAGACACCGCCGGAGAGATTAAGCATCAAATGACTCCCTGCTGTAAATCTGTTTCCAATTCGGACACTGCTGTAATTGCAGCCCCTGGGATCTGATCAATGGCAGAGTTGTTACATGGATGAGGTTTTAAGGTATTTATTCCCGCCTGAGGAAAAACACTTCATAGCATCCTTCCCTCAAATTACACCCTGCCCAGATCTCAACACAGAGATAAGGGCAAGGGTGTTTAAATAAATAGTTCTCTTTCTCTCGCATTCCACTTCAGTTTAACAGCAAATCTTGACACTGGAAAGTAGCAATGCTTTTTTCCCTCTTTTGCTCATTTCCTTCCCTTGTCAAAATAAACTTTGCCACTAGAGAGCAGTAGGACTCCATGCATCCACCTGAATAGTATTTATTCTTTGAGACAGATTTATGATAAGATAATGGGCACTGTGAACTCCATCCCTAAGGTTACAAAGAAAGATATGACTTTTGCTATGTAGAAATTGCCTTTTCCCTTTTCATCCTTACCTGGAAAGGGAAAAGGGAGGTTCTTTGGATAATGGTTGCTTTTAACAATGCCTATCAGTGGTTTCCATTTTAATGGAAGTAATGTTTTTAATGCTATAGGAACAAGTAAAACTTTACAGGAACAAGTAAAACTTTAGTCCATGAAGTTGCCTGAAACCCCAGGATGCAGCTTAGTTAAGACAGAGAACTTGGCTTTGGTTTTTACAGTGGATGTGTAAAGGAATAGTATAAACCAAAGAAGCACTTTCATTGCCTTATGCTAGCAGCCCCTTCTGAACCTCAGAGCATTTGTTTCCCTCCTGGAGTATGCTTCCCTCATCTCTTGTTGGCTTCTTGTAAAAATACCCTGGCATCCCATTATGTTTACATGGTGTTCTTCTTCTGGTTCCTTTCAACTGTGTGAGTTCTTCCTCTATCACTTTAATCCATTTTGAATAGTTTTTATTGCCTGTGCTATAAAATACACTCCAGCAATGCTGAGTATATGTAGATTCAAACCAGCCATCTATTCAGCTGGATTAGCTTTAGTATAGTAGATAGCTACATCTTTGCCAATTCATTCAAAGTCTCTTTCCCAAGGCTCTCACGGTACATCAATGCAACCATGATTCAGGTTAAATATGTGATAACCCAGAAATTAGAGTGCATTATGCTATTGAGCACTTTTGCTGACATGGCTCTTTATAGTCCCTAAACATAATTTCAACCATAAATCCTGGAAAATCATTAAGTAAGAGCTTTGTTATAGCAGGAACTGTATAGCTCATTTAGCAGCTGCCACTGTCATCAGACTGATAATAAATCCCACCTGGGTTCTATCATCCACAAAATCCTCTACCTGGGGCTGAATTTATAAGGTACTTGAATCAGTAATACTGCAAATGTGGCAGCCTTCCCCCTCTTTTCAGGAGATGGTACTGGTGATTTTGGCCAACAAGGAAGTCACATGGTTGCTGTATGAGGAATACCCTGCCTCAGATGGACAAAAAGTCCTGCAAAGCTGCTGGACTGGAACACTTTATCCAACAGCACTTGGGGTTTTTTTTAACAGCAGTGCATAGCAGACATGGCTAGAGATGAACATGTGCCAAAATCAGTAATTGAATATCTCAGGTGAAGCATTGGTGCCAACATCATGTCTTGCATCTGGAAGCTGTGGGGGCTCAAACGAGGAACAACTGGCAAACGGTTTGGGGGTCACCTGAATCTTGAGATTTACTTTACTTAGCTTTCAGTGGGATGGAGCTTTCCCAGCTGTAACCCAGTATGCAGTTTGAGAGTTCTGAATTCAAAAGTCCTGCTTGATAAAATAAATGTAGTAATTGTTGAAGGCCTTTTCACAACTTCAGATCATATACCAGTTGTGCCCATTCCAGGATCAGGATATCTTATTTTAGTAATATCCTGCAGGGACTACTGTAATGTGGATTAGCCTCAATATTCTATTTTTGACAAAATAACTTCTACAATTTTATGTACACGTTCTGAGTTTCTATGTCCTACTAAAGTTTTAACTGAATCCGCACAACCTGATAAGCCATCATGATAAACAATTTAAGAAATAGATTGTAGTTTACCAACCAGAATGGCTAACTTCACCCAACATGTTTATTATGTTCTGCAAAAGCCCTATAACATTTATTGGTGGAAATAGTTGGAAAATATAGAATTTTGCGTCGTGGAAGTTTCCTGCATAATTTTCTCTGACTTTGGGCAGGAAGGGAGGCAGGAAATCCCTGTAATTTCTGCACCAACACCACATTGTTAATGTAAGCTGTTTTTTACTGTGCACCTACAGAATTGCAAAAATCTATACAATATTTATTTGTAAGCCTGCATTAAAAATGCATAGCTGCGTAGTTGTATGTGTATTTACCAAGTTAATAAAAATAAATCTAAAATGGAATATGCTACCCCACTTTTTTCAAAGTGTGTAGCTTTACAGTGGCTTGTGCTGACATTATAAAAATAAATGCAGTAGAAATGACCACCCTTTGTTACACAAAAGCAACTTTATGCACTAGAGCGAGACACTTGATCAAATTACAGATATAGCAGATACGGTGGCTAATTCATTACTGTATACTCATCAAGCAATAATTGAGTTTGGAAAGCAAACTTACAGCGCTGTCTCAAAGCTCTGAGGCAACTCTGCTTATATTTCCAATCTCTTGAATTTCCTAGTATCAGGGTTTGTTTTGGGGTTTTTTTGCCACCAAGGATGCATGGCAAGGGTAGGTTCTAACTTATCCTGCTGCCAGTCCGAACCAGGAAGAATGCACCTCTTGTGCACTTCACTTGCTTGTTTGGAACATATGTTTATTTGTATACTATTATTAATCTATGTTAGTGAACAGTAACTAACGAAGTAATTTTGTAAGGATAGTTAGGAAACTGTCCCAGTAAATGGAATTACATAGCTTTGTCTTTCTTCAAAACACTAGCTGCTTGAAAAAGCACTACACATTTTGAAAAAGAAGTTTCTCTTTTAAAATTTGATCTTATCCCTAACTGGCTAAATGTTTGGCTTATTTAACTATATGTCCAAAGTAACACAGATGAAATCGTAAAACTTTGTGGATACCTGTTATTTTAAAGACAAGAGCCATGGTGTCACAGTGGTTAGAATCCAGTATTATAGGATACTTCTGTTGCCTGCTGGTTGCCTGCAGTTTTGTTTTTATCTGCTCAAGTTTGATTCAGCTTTGCATCCTTTCGAGATCAATAAAATAACCCAGATTTTTGGAGGCAAAATGGTGATTCTGTAAACTGCTTAGAGAAGGCTGTAAAGCATTGTGAAGCAGTATATAAGTGTTATTGCTATCATAATGAAACTGGATACAGAAAAGGTTTAGCTAAAAGAAAATGTAAAAAGTAGTCTTCATTAAGAAATAGATTGTGCAATCCTTCATATACGAAAAAGTCATATATTGATCCAATAGTACAGGGGTCCCCAATCCCCGAGCTGTGGCCTGCTACTAAGCCATTCAGAACAAGGCTGTGGAAGTGGCAGGTAAGCGCATGTGCATCTCCACTTGCAGGAGCAGTGGACATGTGTATGCGATCGGTTTTCATGAGGATTATGCATTCGTGCCCAATTTCCCACCATTTCTGCAGAACCATCCCTTCTTCCTCCCCCTTCCGGTCCACAAAACCAGAAAGGTTGGGAAACTCTGCAATAATATTTTCCTCTTTTAAAATATACGCAAAATCTTGTGGTTATTAATTGTTTAGGCATAAGAGAGCTTATGTAAAATTAAAGTTAATGCATCAATGCATCCCTGCACACTCTTCCTGACCTATTCCAGACCCCAGCACAACATTGCCAACTCATATAGTGCTTCTTGCACACCTCTACACATTTATGTGTGTCCTTCCTGACCTGTGCCACACTCCCATGCACCCTTCCTGATCTGTGCCGCATCCTGTGCCCACTCCCCAAGCTGCACACCTCTCATGAGCCATCTGAACCCCCTTCCAAGTCTTCCCCTCACTCTCATTCTCTCTCTCCCACTTACCTGCTTGCTGGCCTGGCATTTCAAACTTCCTGTAGCTTCCCCAGAGGCTTCAATTGTGGGAAGCTGACAGGAAGCTGGGCCATCTTTCACGGGACCATGGGAGTCAGTTAACAATGGGACTGCAGGAATTGTTGTCATTAATAGATGGCCTGCTTTACAATTGCATTACATAGCAATGGAAATCCTAGTCCCAATTATCGTAAGTCAAAGTCTACTTGTATTGTGTCTTTCATGTTCAGTATTAACCAGATACCGTCTCTGAATATTGACCATTGTGTAAATGTTGGAAATTCTCACTTAATAAAGTACCTATATGTTATGATAGATCCTAGCTGAAACTTTATTGAACGAAGTGATAAATGCTGTGTGATTCAACAGATGACTTTTCCTATTTTATTATTAATGGCTTTGCAGTTAGGAAATGTATGGAAAGAAATTATGTATAGATACTTTATTAATCAAAGATGATAGCTAATAAACACATTAGTTAACACATTAATTTTAAAAGTAATAATGAAAGGCAACAATAGCTCTAATTCCTGAACAGTTTTCCTTATGCACTGATATAAAAAAAATAGGAAGAAATATAAGTAGGTATTCAAGAAAAAGAATTTGACTGAATGAGCCACAGTAACATCTCACCCATTTCTTAGTTTCAATAGAAGAAAATATATGTAGCTCAGTTTGGATTGTGGATTCTCTTTAAGCAATGCAGGCGTTTAATTAATCAAGTAGGTAACATTATCTGGGCCAGCACTGATGATGTTACCTAGCTGAATAGTGAAATGTCTGCAAGCTAATAACCAAACACATGGAGCACCAAGGGCTCCACCATTTTCTAGTCATTCAAATTACTTATTCTCAAGATTTAAATAGAGCACAGCATAACCATAGTACAGAAAGGTGACTGTGAAAATTGACAGAACAGAATAAGAATGAGAAAGGAATGTTTATTTGTTAAGGCTACTATTTACAGAAAGACTCACAGAGAAGCGTTTTGACCTAGTCCTATACATAATCTGCATATTGTAAGATGGGTTTCTTCTAGTCCCTTAGCATAAAAACAGCTTGTATTTTGTTCTGCTTGCTGTGAATGTTCCTTTATAAAATGGAATTGGTGAATATGACAAGGATATTTTTCATATCATGTGCCAGTTAAGAGCCTTATTTAACTGTCCTGCTGAATTCATGAAAACTAAAACTGGATATTGGAGGAGGAATAAACCAATAAACCGCCCCGAGTCTGCGGAGAGGGGCGGCATACAAATTAAATAAATGAATGAATGAATGAATGAATGAATGAAAATTTTGAGCATGCTATTTCCATTTCCATCTTTGCCTATTTAGCACTAAGGTGTAAAGGAGGATTCCAAGTAAACATGAAAATGAACATGATTAGAAGCCCCAGAGTCTTTTTGGGACCTTCCTGAATTTTTAAAGATTTGAAGTGGAGCTGGCAAATGCAAAGATATTTGGAGTAGGATTTTGCATGAGCCTTTTCTCCTTTGGCATGTTTGGTGAAATGCTTGGATAGAGTTTAAGATACTATAATTTTTTAGCGTATTATTTTAATACTAGGCTTGGAAATATTGCATAAAGCATCTCCAGATTTCACATACAGTAGGAATGTAGACTGAAAGGTTCAAGATGACCTGACTGTATTCCTTATTTATTATACATGTAGGGAACTATAGCCAGTTCAGCTCAAAGAAAGTTTAACATTTAAAGTTTAAAAGAAAGGTTACTAATTGTGATAGACAAGTCTTGTTAATTTCAGGAAGACATAAATGGATAACATCATCTACAACTTCAGTCTTCCCCGTAAATATCCCAACAAAACGATTTAGAACTTTGACTCTATTATTAACACCAGTTGTTCTGCCTCAGCCAGTATAATGGGCAACATTAGAGCTGCATTGTGTTTTCCCAGCAAACCTAATTAACCACTTGGTTTAGAATTTTTCCTCAGAAAGTGGCAAGTCATTATAAGACAGCAGCAACAAGTTTAGAATTGTTTTCTGCACTATTGCATGGAATAGCTTTTATTTATTTGCTTGTTTTCTTTCCAAGCCATTCTTTCAACTAAAACAAGACAAGGGGAGCATTAAACTCTGTTTGGAAAGATGAGAAAACACATAAGGATTCTAGTCCTTCAGCATTTATTATCCTAACAAATAGGTAAAGGTTCGATAAATGCAAAGGAAAATACAGAATAGATCTGTATGTCAGAGTTTTAATAAATGATGACCCATTGGCTCAAATATTTTTATTTATTTGTAGATAGAATCTTACACGAACATGAAATTGATTTTGAAAGAATTAAATTCATTTCCGAAACCAAGCACTGCAACAAAAGAATAATTATGGAAGCCATTGAAATAGAGAAACACCCCCACAACATGAATAAATGTGACGATACCTCCCGCCCACCAGACATCTGAAAACTAGCCCTAATCAATAAACGGATTCCAGCTATGAAAAATGACACTAGACCCAGAACAACACAGGATGCCACCACCAATCACTTTCACCAGACCCAAACCCATATCCACCCCACAGACAAAATACAAACACCAACCAGAGCCAAATCATGGCAGCATCTCTGCTGCACTGCCCTCCAACACACACACAAAGCTGACCCACCTTAAACATATAACTACCCCACAAACTCAGAGCCATACCAAAGCCCGGAATGTTATACCACAGACATACATTACAAAACTAGTCTGCAGGCATCAACTGCAATAACTACTCAGGATGTCACCCCTAATCTGAAAACATCAACTAATCTGCATACATCAACTGCATTAACTACTCAAGGTGTTACCCCACCAATTAACCAGGATGTTACAACACAGCCAACCAACCCACTTGCAGCAGCTGAGCCAGCACTCCATACACCCCCACCAGTATTTATAGAGGGAAGGCAGCTCAGACCACCTTTTGTTCGCCTGAGCACAAAGTCAAAAGCATCAGCCTGAAGATGACAAGTGTGACCTCGTTGAAACATCGCCAGGATTCTATCAACCTTATGTGGAAAAAGACCTGAATATGCCAAGACATACATACCTATACCCATGAAAATCTACAGAAACAAATTATACCAAGACCGTCATATATATATATTGGAGATAGATAGATAGATAGATAGATAGATAGATAGATAGATAGATAGATAGGTATAGGTATAGGTATAGATA
Source organism: Erythrolamprus reginae (assembly GCF_031021105.1). Classification (NCBI taxonomy): domain Eukaryota; kingdom Metazoa; phylum Chordata; class Lepidosauria; order Squamata; family Dipsadidae; genus Erythrolamprus; species Erythrolamprus reginae. Next base: position 62,431,000 of record NC_091954.1, on the reverse strand, counting down.
TAGATAGATATATAGATACATCTCTCTCTCTCTCTCTCTGTGTGAGAGACATATTTTTGCTGATAATAAAAAGGAAGGGAGACTACTATAGATCTATTTTGGGCTTATTTGCCTTCATCAGGTAGCCACACCCTTACTGGGATTTGAACCTGGGGCTCTTCCTTGTAAGGCAGTGGCCTTAGCCTCTAGGTTACAGGTTCATTTCCTATATAAGCTTGTACCAGGGAAAGGTTATGTGTGATTTTTTGATGAATCAGTCTGGTATATGGAAGGAGCATCACAGCTTCCTTTTTTGCCTTCCGGCCCCACTAGAGGCCATATTCCAAGGCAGGTAAGCTTTTTATAGCCGACAACCATAATCTATAAGTGTAACATATTTTTGCTGATAATAAAATACACACACACACAGAGAGAGAGAGAGAGAGAGAGAGAGAGAGAGAGAGAGAGAGAGAGAGAGAGAGAGAGAGAGAGAGATGTAGATATAGACGTATGCATACTAGTAGCTGGATAACCATGCTTCTCTACAAAACTGAGCTCCTTAGCATGTAGTAGAATGTCTAAACTCTCAGCCTGCAGGGCGGCTGAGTCATGTGCTGGCTATGCCCATTGGAGTTGGAGCAGAGTTCTTTTCAGGTAGGAAGGAGTAGTAGAACATCTAACTCCTTAGCATCATAGCATGTTAATAATAATATAAGAAATAACTAATGATCTGATTGTGATTTTGAAAAATGCTTTCTTATCGAACACCTAGAAGCCAAGAGGAACATACATGCCAAGTTTCAAGTTTGTAGGCTTTATGGTTCTGGAGATTTATTTTATTTTATTTTATTTATTTTTTCGACTCTATGACGCCCAATCCTGTAGGACTCAGGGAAGCTTAAAACAATACAGAATAATACAATAATACAATATCATTTCATGATGTGTAAGTGGTATTTCTTTTATATATAGAGAGGCGTACGCATAAGTTATATTGATCTCTTTCTTATATGATTCTGTTTTGGAGTTCTGTTTTGTTACACAAATAATGGCAAAACAAACAAATTTGTCTGTGGCCTAATATAAGTAATCATGAAGAAAGTAAAATTATTGCTCTCTATTTCATTTAATAAGAAAGGGAAAATAACAGACTTTGTTGTAATAATATGATGCTGTGTGAAGGACTATAGTTTGTAAAACAAAAAACAAACAACCTCCCCACCAAACAAAGAGAAAAACTGCTAAACTGTCTTTTCTCCATCACTATAATGCATCCTCTATAAAAACATCTGAAGGTGTAATGATATCATAATAGTTTTGAAATCAGATGTTTTCCCCAATATTTCTGATTCTGGATGGATGCTGCCATATCTGTTGGAGTGGAATAGAAATAGATAAATCCTAAGCAATATAGATAATCTCTAGAAATGTTATCTTAAAATGCAGCTAGGTTTGACCCAGGCTGTTTTGATTTATGATCTTCTTACATTCAAAATGAGAATGGAGTGAAATTATAAGAATTGTCCCTTGCAAAATGTGAGGTGGGGAAGTCCTTCCCTACCTCACAACTAGGTACCTTGAAACAGAATTACTTGTGTAAGCTCACAGACTGAGAGAAAGAGTTAGTATTTTATGCAAGTGGAACTAAAAAGACAGATACAATATGTAGCATTAAAGAAGAGAAACTCAGCTTTGCTCTGGTTTAAAATAAGCCAATGAAAGCATGAAAAAACTGAATCAATTCTCACATTTAGCTAACATCATCAGGCCCAAATAGGTCCGAGACAATTTTGTACTTAGGTAAAGTTGTGTAAAGATTAAAGATAGATACACTCAATTTGCACCCCTGTGTGTGCATGTACACATACATACATATATACACAAACACACTCACACCTATCTCAAAAAAATAAAGGGAACACTTAAAAAACAGAATGTAACTTCAAGTAAATCAAATTTCTGTGAAATCAAACTGTCCACCAATTTCATATGTTGTTGTGCAAATGGAATAGTTGTGCAGATGAAATATTCAATGAGAATATTTCATTCATTCATCAGGTGTGGCTACCTGATGAAAGGAAATAAGCCCGAAATAGATCTATAGTAGTCTTCCTCCCTTTTCATTATCAGCAAAATATGTTACATACACACACACAAACACACGACAAAAAAATCACACACATACACACATATATACAGTGATCCCTCGCCACTTCGCAGTTCATCTTTCGCGGCTTCAGTGCATTGCGGGTTGCTGCTGGGGCTTAACCTGGTGCGGATCGGAGCCTCCGGGAGTCCCTCCTGAGGAGAATTCCCTGCATGTACACATTGTCCCTCACTTCCACCCTCCCTCTTTACCTCTCATCTCTCTGCCTCTGTTTCTCTCTCTCGGGGAATCCTCATGAGGGGCTCCCGGAGGCTCCGCTCCGCACCCAGCAGCAAAGTATCGCTTTGGCAGGGACAAGGCAGGTGTGCCGCTGAGTTAGCCTGGAGGGAAGCTTCTGGAGCTACCTCCACCAGAATTGGCTAATTCAGGGGCCTTGTCCATGCCAAAGTGACGCTTTGCAGATGGGTGCGGAGCGGAGCCTCTGGGAGCCCCTCGTGAGGATTCCCCAAGAGAGAGAAATGGAGGCAGAGAGACGAGAGGTAAAGGGGGGGGGAGTGAGGGACAATGTGTGGGGGGGGGAGAGAGAAAAAATCCTCCTTTGCAGATTTTCATTTATCGCAGGTGGTCCTGGAACGTAACACCCACGATAAACGAGGTATCACTATATGTATTTATTTATTTATTAGATTTGTATGCCACCCCTCTCTGTAGACTCGGGGTGGCTAACAACAGTAAAAAACAATATAAACAAATCTAATATTAAAAGTAGTTTAAAAACCCCAATTTAAGAAACCAATCATACATACAAACATACCATGCATAAATTTTGTAAGCCTAGCGGGAAGGGAATATCTCAATTCCCCCATGCCTGATGACAGGGGTGGGTTTTAAGGAGCTTACGAAAGGCAAGGAGGGTGGGGGCAACTCTGATATCTGGGGGGAGTTGGTTCCAGAGGGTCGGGGCTGCCACAGAGAAGGCTCTTCCCCTGGTTCCCGCCAGACGACATTGTTTAGTCGATGGGACCCGGAGAAAGCCAACTCTGTGGGACCTAACCGGTCGCTGGGATTTGTGCGGCAGAAGACGGTGCTGGAGATATTCTGGCCCGATGTATGTATGCATGTATCTGTTTTCGTAGATTTTCACAGGTACAGGTATGAAGGTCTTGGCATATTTGGCTTTCTTCCCGGATAAGTTTCAGAGATTCATGGTGATGTTTAACGAGGTCTCACTCATCATGTTCAGGCTGGTGCTTCAGTTTTGTGCTGTCACCCTAGCACATGTGTGTGTGTGTGTGTGTGTGTGTACATACACACATACATACATACTGTGTGTGTATGTGTAAATTTAATAGCATCAAAACCACGTATATTGTGTTATACCTAATATCCTTATCTACTAAACAAAGTGATTTTTACATCACTTCTCATTGTAAATGTAAGACTGCATTAGAAAAGCAGGGCTCTGGTTTTAAAACAGTCTTCCACAAGAGTGCTGGTGCATATTGCTTTCTGAGTTGAAATAGGTTCATCTATAGCAGTGCAGTAAATATTCTTGAATTACAGTTGCAAGTTGTCATTGCTTGATAATTGTTTTGCTGATACATGCCATTCTGCAGCTCAAAACATTTACTGCTGCTCAACCTACAAGGAAAATTTTGTGTTCATTTCAGAGACAAATTCTAGTTCAGATTTAAGTGAAGAAGAATGCTTCTCTAGCATGAAACTGATCAGCCACCACTAAAATGTACAAGAGTGCACAATGTTAGTTGATGAGAATTATATTCATATAAAATAAATCTAATAATGCCTTTTAATTTAACTTCTATTTAATACATCATAGCAGTAGGCAGATATATAAAGTGGTGGGCAGGAGCTGGTGTGCTCGGGTGCTGCATCCCGGTAGGAAATTCCAGGATGCATGCGCAGCTGTGTGCCCCTGACGTGCCCCCATGTGCCCCGCGTGAGTTTTGGCTTCAAAATCTCGTGTGAGGACACTCGCACAAGTGAGATTCTGGCAATGTTTGCTGATATTTTGCTTCTGTGCATGCACAGAAGCAAAAATATCAGCGAAAATTGCCAAAATCTCGCTCTTGTGCATGTCTTTGCATGAGATTTCACCTGCTGTGCATGCGCAGAAGCCAAATCTCGCACGGGGGCACCTATCGGGCGCATGTGCACTCACAACAGCTTCAGAGGGCTCACTGGTAGGAGGTAAGTAGAACAGCCCTTCGCTGGATATATAAATGTAGATATGGAAACATATGCAGTGATACCTCGTCTTACAAACGCCTCGTCATACAAACTTTTCGAGATATAAACCCGGGGTTTAAGATTTTTTTGCCTCTTCTTACAAACTATTTTCACCTTAAAACCCACCGCCGCCTCTGGGATGCCCCGCCTCCAGACTTCCATTGCCAGCGAAGCACCCGTTTTTGTGCTGCTGGGATTCCCCTGAGGCTCCCCTCTATGGGAAACCCCACCTCCGGACTTCCGTGTTTTTGTGATGCTGCAGGGGAATCCCAGCAGTGCAAAAAGAGGTGCTTTGCTAGCAAAGGAAGTCCGGAGGTGGGGTTTCCCATGGAGGGGAGCCCCAGGGGAATCCCAGCAGCTCAAAACTAGGCCCCTTCGGCTGGCAAAAGGGGTGAATTTTGGGCTTGCACGCATTAATCACCTTTCCATTGATTCCTATGGAAAACATTGTTTCGTCTTACAAACTTTTCACCTTAAGAACGTCGTCCCGGAACCAATTAAGTTTGTAAGACAAGGTATCACTGTATATGCATGAACATGTATGTGTACATATTCATGTATATATGAGTTTCATATCTTTGTGGGATATATGCAGGGGTGGGTTGCTGCCCGGATGGGGGAGGACGCACTAGAGGAGCGAAAATGGAGCTCCATCCAGAGCACCCAATTTGAAATTTGCTGAAAGAAAATGCAGGACGTCCTGCATAAGCCACGCCCACAGTGTGGTAGTAAAAATTTTGGCAGCCCTTCACTGGATATATGCTAGTGAACAAATGAATGAAGGAGTATAGAGAAGAAAGATAATAAAAGAGTACAACTCATGAAGAAAAAAAATCTCTTTAAGAACAGAGCCTTAATGGAAAACAGTAGAAATGGAATAGTTTGCTACAAAGATGTTCTTGTATCTTTTGTAGCCTGCAGCCTTTTTCTTAACATAACAACTGCTTAAATGAGGTTTAGAGGAGTTTTAAGAATTTCGGCTAGTGCCTGCCGATATAATTTATATAAATAATATTCAGAATTCTTTTTTAGAAAAATTCCCAGCAGACTGAATTTGTTTTTCCTCAGGGTGCTTGAAATATTCTGTGGATCTGCTTCTGAGTTAGATCACGAGAATATATTTCTGCATCTGTCATTCAATTCTTTCTAATATTTTTTATTCCTTCTTGGTCAGGATGTAAACTAGTTACAAACTTCTCAACTCATTTTGCAAATTCCTTTTGTACATTTCCTTTTTTAAATATCTGTTTATTTAGCATGAACTAAATTTATTTAGTTTATTTATTTATTTAGCATTCTTTTTATTGAGAACATTTTTTCAGTTTAGTTTGCCTAAACATTTTCAGGCCTCAATATATGAAAATTATATAATGTTTCTCCTTCCCTTGTGCTAAAACATTTAAGAATGCTATTCTAGGGTTTATAGTGTCTTTGAGAAAATAAGTTAATTAAAAAGTACAGATAATACTCTATTTATAAACACAATTGCAATTTCATTCTGCATGGCCATAACTGTGAATTTATTTTCCTGAATAGGCATTTTTTTGTTGCATAAAAAGCCAGAAACCATTAAAAAGGTCATAAACCGGCTATTTGACTATGGGATACTGCAACTGGTCATAAACAGAAACTGGTTGTTGAGCCCCTGAAATACAGTTACATGACAATAGGAAGTGGGTGAAAACATGGCACTTTATGATGACTGAAAGTATTTTAGAGATTGTAAAGTACCCTTTTTGAGGCTGTCAAAACTTCAAACAATTGCTAAATGACTGGTTGCAAATTGAGGATTACTTGTGTATAACTTAGTACAGTAGTACCTCTACTTAAGAACTTAATTCGTTCCATGACCAGGTTCTTAAGTAGAAATGCTCTTAAGTAGAAGCAATTTTTCCCATAGGAATCAATGTAAAAGCAAATAATGTGTGCAAGCCCATTAGGAAAGAAATAAAACTCGGAATTTGGATGGGAGGAGGAGGAAGAAGAAGAGGAGGAGGACAGTCACTGCCGAAGGAAGAAGGTGAGGTGAGGGGAATCAAAAAAATCCAAAACTTTAAGGCTTAAAAAAAAGAGGGACTCTGTGGGGGCAAGGAGGAGCATGCGCCTCCCATATACCCAGCGCGAGGCTGCCTCCCATACACTGCACCAGATAGAGAAACCCTGGGGTAATAGCAGAAAACTGGACGGACCTTCGTGCCACTCTCAAATTCCTGGGAAATTTTCCCAGGCTCCGGTTCTTCAGTAGAAAATGGTTCTTAAGTAGAGGCAAAAAATCTTGAACACCCGGTTCTTATCTAGAAAAGTTCTTAAGTAGAGGCGTTCTTAAATAGTGGTACCACTGTACTAAGAGTTCTAGCAAGCATATCAAATTCTTATTTACTACATAATCAGTTTAACAACTGCTTTTACCTAGACAGGGGTGCATTCCTGGAAGCATGCGCGTGCCTTGTGCATGTACACATGTGCAGTACACCCTTCCCCAAAGCTGAAAACAAAATGGTGACACATGTGCAGTGTCGGAAATGTGGCTTCTGCACATAGTCAGAAGAATCCCCTCCAACCAAAAAAATTTAAAAAAAAATTAAAAAAAAGATGGCACAGCCTACGGACCAGTACCATCTGATCTGGTTCAGTGATGTCATTGTGACATCACCAGTGGGTACCTCTGTACCTAGGGATATGTAAAATGTATCAATTTGATAATGAAGTTCTTCACAGAATTCTGGAACATCCTGATCCCACTCTGGAGTATGGCATTTTAGAGAATGTTGTTTTGACTGCTTCAGGAAGCTAATTCTATGAATTGGAACTAGTTTAAAGTATTCTGCTCATGTTGGAGGATTTACTTGAAGATATTGCCAAATTGCTCCCCAGAAGTTCAGCAGGATCTGAAGGGAAAAGATTGTAAAGTTCTCTTTCCCTCCTTTTTTAAATCATAATTTTTAATTGATTTTTGTAACAATAGAAACATACACACTACATATAACACAATGCTAAGTGATCTGTGCACACACCACCAGATAACATTCAAATCACACCACCAAAATGAGAGTATACTTTATATATAACCTTTTAAACTAAAATCAATACATTTATTTACATATTATAAAGTAATTCCAACTTCTTCTTCGTAACTTGGTCTCGAATTCTACTGACCATATAACCCCTAACCCTATCCTATCGTCCCATCAGTTCTCGCAATTTATTTTCATTAACCATAGTCATCTTTATATCCATAGTTTCAAACTGAATGTGGCCCACCATGTACTGGTACCAATTTTGTATTGTGCATTTTGTTGCATCCTTCCAGCCTAAAACTGCTTGGGTACTTTCTATAACTGCTTCTTTAATTTCTCTAAATTCTCCCATTTCATTCCTTTTTACTAATACAGTACTGCCATTTCCTTTGTAATTGTCCAGCTTATATTTAACATCCTATTAGTTCCTCTTGCATCTCGTTCCAGAATTTTAGCACTACTAGACATGAGTATGAAGTTCTCCTGAAGATTCTAGGCTCAGTTTGATGAGTTCTGTGCATAAAAATTCCTTGTCACATCTTTTTTGATAACTATCTAAACAAAACATCATCATTTCCATTCTTCTTCATAGTAAAAATGATTTCTCTGACACTTCTGTAAGTTTCAGATAAAGATGCTCAGTAATAAGATCAAATGGTATTATCCATTAGGGAATCTGAGATTAAAGCTCCAAGTAAATCTCAAATTTATGAAGTGAGTGTGAAATATTTTTAAAACTGCTGTTATTTTTTTCTAATCAAGCATAAGAATGATTAGTATGACAAATGTATTTATATTAATTAGTGTTTAATATACAGGTGTCTACCCAAGCCCTATTTCCAATCTGTCTCTAAGAAGGGATTTTATGTTTTTATTAGATCAAAATAGACTTTCAGAATCTGACATTGGTAGATATAATTAGATCTTTTCTTGCTTTGTTAATATTGTTCTTGAGACATTGTGTTGCTAAAAGAGCCAAATGAGGCTATTTTTATATCTGAATCTTGAATGGAAACTTCTGTTAAAACATTTTTAATGGTATTGAACTTTTATGCCACTTAATCTTCTTGTTGATTTACTTTAAGACTTAAATTATACTTGCCAATATTATTTCCTGACTCTTATTGTTTATACGTTTGCTGTTTGGGTGACACATTACATATTTGTCCTTCTAGCTGCTGGATTTATTTAGTTGATTTTGAATGTTTATTCTACCATCTGTCAGATTCAGTCTGTCCACTGTTCTTGTAAAACTGAAGCTTGTAAGACCGAAGAGATTGCAATTTCTTTGAATGAAAATTGAGGTACAACAAAATAGGCATCAGCATTCATGCCCTAATATTTCAACATATTGCACTAAATAAATACAGTGGTACCTCATCTTAAGAACGCCTCTTCTAACGAACTTTTCAAGATACGAACCCGGTGTTTAAGATTTTTTTGCCTCTTCTTCCGAACTATTTTCACCTTATGAACCCAAGCCGCTGCTGCTGGGATGAAGGGGTTTCTTTCCCCCCCCTTTTTTGAAGAAAGAAAAGGGAGGGGCGGCTTGGAGAGGGAAAAGACTGTATTTAAATAACTAGGAGAACAGCGTGCTTGCAGAGGCACTGAAAGGGTGTCTTTTGAAGAAAGAAAAGGGAGGGGCGCCCCCCCTTGCCTTTCTTCCTTTCCACTCACCCTTTAGCCTAGCCTTGCTTCTTCCACCCACCCCCTTTAGCTGCTCCTCCCTGCCCTCAGTTCGCCTCCCTTCTAAAGTTTGGGATTTTCCTGAAGGATTTGCACGCATTATTTGCTTTTACATTGATTCCTATGGGAAACATTGTTTCATCTTATGAACTTTTCACCTTACGAACCTCCTCCTGGAACCAATTAAGTTCGTATCATGAGGTACCATTGTATTAGTAATCCACTAAAAATATTAGTATCCATAAAGATGTCATATGTGTGTTCATAGTTGCTGACACCAATCATTAATGGTATATTTCTAAGACTTGGCAGGAGGAATTTCTATTTTGTCACAGAGCATTATTGATTGATTGATTGATTGATTGATTGTATTTATATGCCACTCATTCCAAAATGGACTCAGAGCTGCTAACAAGTGGGATAAATACGACAATACTAAAATATGATGAGAAAACACAATAAAATCAGTAATGTAATAAAATAATAAAACAATATCCTAAAAAGAACCATACATATGGTACTGTCAATCTAATTCCAGGTCTGCCAGAAAAGCCATTTAAGGATGTGGCATAACAATTGTAACACAAAGAAGATACAAGGAATAGGGTTTATTTTTGCCTCTTTTGTTCTCTTTAGTAAATCAAGATTATATTTTTCTGAAATGTTTTGTATTCTAAATAAACCAAATGGTTCTGCTTTGTAGAGTTCAATACACAGACCTATCCAAGTGGTTCTTTTATTCTTCCTTTTCTCCCTCGTATATTGTACAATCTATTCTCCCAGTTCCAATGAAAATTCATTAGGCACTGGCTTTAAAACCCTCAGTACTTCTTTCCTAGCTATCTTTTAATGTTCAGTAGACAACAGTATTAATAGTGAATTAATTAATTTTTTACAATGAAAGACTTGAACATTTTTCTTTTTAAGTATGTTTCCATGACTAAGTTGTAACTATACATACTAGAAATAAACCTGGTAGGGAGCTAGCTTTGTAGATAAAAGCATATGTGAATAATTACAGGTTACATAGTTTCTTTAGCTAATGAGCTAACTGCAAAGAACTTCAGATAGTTTCTGGTTGCTGAGTGGGAAAAGCATTAACATAATTTTTGTTTCGGTATTCACAGAAGGCAAGGCAGATATATTCTCTAGCAATAGCAATATCAGTAGCACTTAGACTTATATACCACTCCATTATGCTTTACAGTCCTCTCTGAGTTGTTTACAACATCAGCATATTACCCCCAACAATCTGGCTCCTCATTTTGCTAATCTTGGAAGGATAGAATACTGAGTCAACCTTGAGCTGGTCAGCATCAAACTCCCAGCTATTGACAGAGTTCGCTACAATATTGTACGCTAACCATTGCATCCCTATGGCTCCTATGAATGAAGAGATGGATGAATTAGCGTTACAACTTTTCTAACTTGTTGGAGTTTGGTTTGTAACAAGCCTGTCACTTCCAATAACGTAACACCCAAACGGCTACAAATAGCCATTTCGTCATTTTGATAATTATAAGTCAATAACTGATACTGAACTATAAATAAGCATAGGGCTGGCAGGGTACTTAATGCTGTCCTATGTATGTCATAAGTAAAGTAACCAGATATTCAGATTGGGAAAGAGGGACACCATTTGGCTAAAAAAGTTTAGCCAAAAAAAATTAGCAAAAAAAATATATATCTCTTTCTCTCTCCCCATCCTTCTTTCTCTCTCTTTCCCTTCCTTTGTCTCTTTCTTTCTCTCTCTCTCCCTCCCTCTTTCTTTCTCTCTTCCTCCCTTCCTCTCTCTCTTTTCTCTCTTTTCTCTCTCTTCCTTTCTCTTTGTCATTTTCTTTCTCCCTCCTCCTCTCCCCCTCTCTCTTTCTCTATACCTTCCTCTCCTTTTCTCTCTCTCTCTTCCTTCCTATCTCTCTCTGTCTCTCTCTCTCGCGCTTTCTCTCTCTCTCTTTTTCTCTCTCTCTTGCTCTCTCTCACTTTCTCTGTCTCTTTCACTCTCTTTCTCTATCCCCCTCTTTCTCTCTCTCTTTCTCTCTCTTTCTCCCTCTGTCTCTTGCTTTTTCTCCCTCCCTCTCTTTCTCTCTCTTGCCATGTCTCTCTTTCTCTCTCCCCCTCTCTTGCTATCTCTCTTCCTCACTCTCTCTCTTTCTCTCTCCCTCCCTTTCTTTCTCTCTCCCTTTCTCTCTATCTCTTGCTATCTCTCACTCCCTCCCCCTCTTGCTCTCTCTCCCCCTCTCTCTTGCTATGTCTCTCATTCTCTCTCTCTCTCTCCCCTCTTGTTCTCTCTCTTTCTCACTCTCTTTCTCTGTCCCTCTTTCTCTGTCTCCTGCTATTTCTTTCTTTCTTTCTTTCTTTCTTTCTCTCTCTCTCTCTCTCTTGCTCTCTCTTGCTATCTTTTTATTTCTCTCTTCCCCCCTCTCTCTTTCTCACTCACTCTTTTTCTCTCCCCCCACTTTCTTTCTCTCTCTCTTTCTGTCTCTTGCTATCTCTATCTTTTTCTCTCTCTCTTTCCTCCCTCTTTCTCTCTTTCTCTCTCTCTTTCTTCCCCCCTCTCACTCTTTCTCTTTCTCTCTCCCTCTTTCTCCCTCTCTCTCTCTTGCTTTCTCTCTCTTTCTCTCTCTTGCTATCTCTCTCCTCTCTCTCCCTCCCTTTCTTTCTTTCTCTCTCTCTTCCTCTCTCTTCCTTTCTTCTCTCTCTCTCTCCCCTGTTGATGGTGGGTGCCTGTGCTGCCTCTCTTACCTGCTTCCGAGGCAACGCCGACCCAGAGGCAGAAGCAGAGTGTGTTCAGTCGCTCCATTGGCAGCGCCAGGGTGAAGGTCTGTCAGGAAGGAAAAGCACCAGGACGGAGCCATCTCTATTTGCCGTTCCATCTGCCTTCCCCCAAGCATGGACTGTTGGAGGAGGGGGGGCGTGAACGCCTTGGCCGCACTTCCTTTTCCTTTTCTTCCCTTTTGCTGTTGCTGGCCATGCTGGGGGCTGCGGGAAAGGCACAGGTGGAGACAGGACACCGGACGGCGCAGCGGACACACTGGCCGCTGCTACCGCCACCGCTCTGGGTGCTGCACTTGCAATAGGTGTGCCTGCAGTGCAGAATCACCAGCTCATGGAGGAGATGCAGGCACGAGGGGCAGCCCAGCCAACAAGCCACTGACTGGACATTGAAGGACAGCCCACATAACAAGCCGCCAACTGGACATTGGTGGACCTCCGCATTGGTCAACTTTGAGCAGCGTGGAAGCTGAGCTTCCTTCTTCATGGCTTCCGAGTTTTTTCCTGGCACCACCAAGTAGAATCTGCTGGGGGAAAAACTTGGAAGCCATGAAGAAGGAAGCTCAGCTTCCACGCTGCTCAAAATTGACCAATGTGGATGTCCACCAATGTCCAGTCTGTGGCTTGTTTCAAAAAAATTGGGACTTTAAAAAAATGCCCTGGGATGGGGAAAAAATTGCTCAAAAGCGGGACTGTCCTGCGGAAAGGGGGACGTCTGGTCGCCTTAGTCATAGGACATGTATCTCTCTTTGACAGAGGTAGGGAGAAGAAGCTTTGTAAGCTGAGGACAAGTTTCTAGTCCAGTTGCCTTTTTAAAAAGCACCTTTGAGAGAGTCTACCATTTTTTTTAATAACCTAAGAAATTGAAATTACTTATAAATTTACTTTTGTAAATTCCTTCATTCCTAGGAATAAGAGGTGAAGCCTCATCCTCTGGTGATATCATTAATCCATTTCATTAATATAACAGTGATAAGCTTGACTTTCCCAAAAATTTAAGTAAAACAAGTTTTCTTACAAACTTCTTTACTTTTTTATTCTTATTTTTCTTTGCTGATGCTGTCACATTTGCACCTTTATTTTCTAAAATAGAATAGGTGTAATATTTTGGAATTATAATGAATGGTTTCTTCTAGGAAAAGGAGAAATTGTATGTGGAACTGAAACACATTTTAGCTCGTCAGCCTGGGCCCGAAGCAGCAGAACAATTACAGCTATATCGACACACACTGAGGGAGAAGACAAAACAACTTAAAGTAAGAAGCTCGAGTTTATTTCCCCCCAAAACTTATTGTAAATAAAGCATAGGTGATTTCGCCTAGCCTTCTAATTAATAATAAACCATAGATGTTTGTAATTTACAAAAACATTCAGAGGTTGCACTGAACATCTTAATTCATAGAATATGCTATTTTTCTACACTTGCTATTTTTCTACATTTTTGTTACAGCCTCATAAATACTGTGACGCTGTTTTGAGCTTAGTAAAGGTATTTGAGTTGAAATTTCAAACTCAAAACAAAATAATTTCAGTTCATTTTGTTAACCAGATTTTCTACCCAAGGCTCTTTTAGGCTGTTGCACAGCTAATGAACTTTGTTTTCAATATAAATAGGATTTACTTTTATTGCACAGCAGTATTTGTTGTGGCTTTTGAATTTTATGACAACTTCCTTGTCAGATGTTCCTGGATTCTTGAACCCTTGGTTAAGAGGTTTTAGCCTAGCCTTGCCTTGGGAGAAGCTTTATTTATTCATTCATTCATTCATTCATTCACTCATTCATTCATTTATTTATATGTTGCCCCTCTCCAAGGACTCGGGGTGGCTTACAACATATAAAAAGAAACAACACTAATACTAAAATGCCGGGGTGGCGCAGCAGGTAGAGTGCTATACTGCAGGCCAAGGAAGCTGACTGTAGATCTGAAGGTCAGCGGTTCAAATCTCATCACTGGCTCAAGGTTGACTCAGCCTTCCATCCTTCCGAGGTGGGTAAAATGAGGACCCGGATTGTGGGGACAATATGCTGGCTCTGTTCAAAAGTGCTATTGCTAACATGTTGTAAGTCGCTCTGAGTCTAAGGAGAAGGGCAGCATAAAAATTGAATAAATAAAATAAATAAAAATAACAGATTCTTATGACAATCAAGATGGTGACATACCTTTATGTTTTAATTATAGCATTTTAGGAAATGTCTACATGTAAAGAGTTGAAAGCTGAATACTTCTAGATTCATCTTTGGTTGGATCCAAATTTTTCTTGTAGTCCTAATTTCTTCAGTTTAACAAAAATCTGTAAACGTAAGGAAGATTTTGAATAATATTAATGAATCACATTAAGAACAGTTTTATAAATATTAATGAAGATTTACATTGGTTTGTTGGAGTTTTCATCTTACCTTTCATACAGGAGCAAAAGACAGCATTAACCCGATTAACAAAAAACTTGTATGAAAATTTCATAATTGTGTCAAGGGTATCTATTTTGTGAAATGTTGATCAAATTAAGATATGAAAAAGTAATTTAATAAACCATTGCTGTAAATGTAGATCCTTTTATGGCAATTGGAGACAATGCTAGAATTTTATATGCCCTTCAATTTTTTTCCCATTTTAATTTCCTAGCAAACTAGTCAATTTATTTTCTTCTGTTTATAACTAGTTTGCAGAAACCATCTAAGGGACAGGCAGTAATTAGAAGTAATTTCTACTTTCTATGATTCAATGTTGACAATGAATAGTAATGAGTTGATTAAGAAATTCTGTCATATCTTAAGACTTTTCTAAACTAGATGGCCAAAGTTAGGAGTGAGTGAGCATCTTTATGGGAATAATTTTATTGACTGGGGTACGCATAGAAAAAACTGTCATTCTTTCTCTTCCCTTTCTCATTTCTCCCAATCTATTGGTGTAACTGTAAGCAACACTCCCTGCATAAGGTTGTCTGCTAAGACAATCAAAGTTCTCCTTGTTCCAGGAATGGATTTATGTCACATTCTTTAAGAACTTGAAATAGCATAAAGGCAAATCACTGACTTGATGCACTATAAGAGGTTTTGTTTTGACTTTTTAAGGTTTTATCTTCTGAGCTGAATATGTATGAATCACAGAGTCAAGAATACAAATACGAGATTGAAAGACTTGCAAATGAACTTCTGAATATAAAGAAGAAATACCTCACTCAAAAACGCAAGGAGCAGGAAAACAGGTAAGAAGTATTAGTAATTGTAGTAAGAACAATCGCAAGAATGGAGCACGTAATGAGAAATGACTAGTTGAACTCTGATAGTGACAGCACTTTTCCAGTTATGTATGTGGAATAAATGATACATATTCCTAGGATTAGATAATTGAGATTAGCCACAACTGACATTTCATGTTTTTTTTAAAGTGAAATGCCCTCTTTTCTCTCTCTCAATTTCTAATCTATTTATTTGTTTTGCCATGGTCCAAAATATAATACCACTATATATAGTATCTATATTGATGAGAATGTACTTACTTTTGGTCTTCTGAATTTTTATACATCTACAGAATTCACTTGGGGCATAAGACTAAGAAACTTTTTAATCTTTTATATAGTTTTGCAGATAGTAGATTATTACAAAAAGTAAATTATTCTTCCAAAATGTTCTCTGCTGAGAATATTTCTGTTTTCTGCTTTACCAATTTAGTTCAAATTTAGAGTATAAGAGAAATATTATAATGTGGTAGAAACCATAGAACTTTGCTAATGCACTCTGCAACTTTTGTGATAAACAGAACAGATCAAAATGTGTGAATCGAACCTGATTTATTTAAATCATTATATAATTAAAGAAGGACAAAGAACATTAGCTGGTGGCTGATCAAAGATTTGCCTTTTCTTCCATTGCTGATTATGAATTTTATTGCATAATTTTATGAGTTTACAGTAGATTTTTCCCCCCAAATATTCTAATTGTACCAGTTTTCAGATAGAAATAGCAAGATAAAGTAATAGTGTTATCTCCATTGTATATCATTAATGTAACAAGTGCCACATACAATTTAATTGATCATCTTTAAAGATTTGGCTTGGACATGCATGTGTGTATATTACACACAAGTAGGCTCTAATTTTTCAATGTTATGCAAGTGTATTTAAAATCATGATAGACATTTTGGCTCTTGGAATATTACCAATTGCAGAAAACAATATAAGCATTTTAAAACTTAGCTGGCTGTATGTTGAATTCAGTTTTAGTCGCACAGCTTTTATATTAAGGCCATATAATTTTTCATTGGTTTAATGAATTTCATGGAACATTCTGTAGCATTTGTGCAGTCATGCATCTCTGTGCACAAAAATTGGTTCCTTACATTGCTCTACTTAGTACATATTAAATGGCTGAATGAACATTCAAATTGTTTTTTTCTCTTTAGACTGGTAAATTTAAGTAGTGTTTATTCATCCTATGGTACATATTCTGGGGAACATAACAATTTAGAGTTATATACATAGTGTTGGTTTTGTCCGAATACAAAATGTGTTACAAACACACATTCTATTTTTCCTTAGATAATCATTTGGGGAAAAAATACTTATTTTGAAAAGTGGTATTAAGGTTAGAATTTCTGAATTACAAAGTTTGCAATTAATTTACAATTATAACGTTTCTAATGAGAAACAATTTCAAGGGGTTAACAGTAGGAGAGTGATTCATTTCCAATTTTTAATACATTTCAATCAGCAGTTGCTTAATTAGATTCAAACAGATGTCTAATTGTGGGTGCTTAAAATATTGATGTATTTCATCAACATATTTTAAATGATCTTTTGATAGAATATTTGCCATTACGAATATACATCTTCTTTCTTTATTTCCTTTCTCTTTTGTTTTTCTTCATCTCCTAGGGAAAAGGAGAAAGCCTTGAGTAACATAGAACATGACTTCACTGGACAAAGAGCCAGAGTTCCACGCTTCACTGGAGGTGGTTTCCCGCTTAGCAATCCACCTCCCAAAATTGTGGCATAGCTATAGCATCAAGACATAATGTCACATGTTGTGGCATCCTCCTAGAGTATATTGCTTTTTCACATATTTCTTTCCTTCCAAAGATGTCTGTGTTCTTTTTATACAACTCTGTCACAGGCAAGTTCATGTGAATTTTAGTCTACCCACAAGAATTCTACATCTTACTGTATTGATATCAATGGAATATGCCTTTTTTTAAAAACCAAAAACCAAAAATAACAGCAGCATAATCTTATACTGCATTTTTAAAAATGCTTGATTTGGAAGTTAGTTTTTCTGAAGTCAATCGATTACGAAAAATACACTGAGGATTGGATGTAATGCATGCGGCTGTTTTAAAGCTTCATTGTCTCCAACTACCTCTTCTTGAATTTACATCCAAAAATCCCAGGAAAAAAATATTTACATTATTAATATCTTAAGAAAATACAAAAATTAAATTTTATAAACTTCGCACAACAGCATTAAGTTATAGCAATGTGCAATATGCAATAACAATTTTTTTTAGGAAGATAGGAACATGTGAGAAAGCTTGAAGAAACATTTAAAAATTGCTTAGGCATGAAACCATCTATGGCTTTCTATACCTAAATTTCTTTACTATTGTGATTTTATCATTCAGTAGCAAGTCATATGATGGAATCACTGTATGAGGTGCTGAAATGTGTATTAAAATAAATTGCTTTGAATGTGGTTTTGTGGTGAGATGTTTCTTCCTGCCTTAGGGATGAAAATTAAATCCAAAGAGAAATTATGATAAATATTTTGATTTTCTTTTTTTAAAAAGCCAATCTTTTTTGAAAGGTCATTGCTTTGGAAGATGCAGAGTTAAATGTTAAAACTATTGTGGAGAATATTAACATGCTTTATTCATAATTACAAGCAAATGTTAGGCATTAGTTATGCATTAGTTAGGACTAGTTCTAAAACAATAATTATTAACCACCAAAATTATATGTATTTTACTTCCTATATTAGGAAGCCTCTAGATAGCCTTGGGTATCTAAAGTTTTGATAAATATAATTGTAACAATCTATTCAGTATATTTACTACTCAGTAATGGATTCTACTTACCTTGCTACCAGTTTGGGAATGGAAGGGTGACCTCTGGGTGGGTGGGTGGAGCCTCCCACAGCTGCCGCTATCAATTCACCATACTGGGTCGAGCTGGTAGCAAACCCACCACTGTTACTATTGTAGGAGCAAAAACCAAACCATACAATTCTTGTATACTGTTTGAAATCATTTGGATTCAGCTATCACTTTTAAAGTGTCTAAATTGTAATGGAATGAATTTGCCCCATATTACATCCAAAAATTTGCTTGTAATTATTTCTGGAAGAAGGTAAGTTACCACCTTTGCTTGTCTGGATTGCTGGTGGTGGGGACAAGTTAATAAAGGAAATACGCTATTCATCAGCAATTTGTGGAATTTGATCAAGAATGAAAAACTGTAAAAATGCAATAAATTTTATAAACAGTGCTAAAATTACCATTCATTGTCTAATCAGTTGTACAACAACAATAACAATATACAGTAAATGAAATAGCACAGTTAGTGTATGTTAACATGTCCATCCTTTCTTTTTGCCTTGATGATTAAGGGGTAGTGAATTTTAGTTCTTTTACATTTCTTTATACTCTGTTGACAGACAGAACTACTGTAACAACCTTCACTTTTTAAAGTATCTTATAAACTCAGAACCACCATTTTTCTTCATATTTTACCATATTTGATTTACTTTAATAGTATTAGCAAATTTGTAAAATTTGCTCTAATTTGGAACAATATAATAAGGTTTATGATTGCATGATGACGAAATAATGTAAACTCTAATAATGACTAATAATTTAACTTGGCATAAGTTTGTGTAGGCAAGATAAACTCTCATGCTACGGTAATATATTCTTAAAGTTCACGGGATTCTTTATTACTTGCTCCAATAATAGAAACACTGTGGCATTTATCTCTCAACTTAGCTTATATAAATTTTATTATTTTAAGATTGACATTTAGGAAAGGGGGTGGCATATTTAGATAAAACTGGTACTTGGTTCTATATCTAGCTATGGAAAAGATACTAAAGCCTCCATATTTGATCTTACCCCATAAGGATTGCTTAGCATTTGATTTGAATATTACAGTTTTATTGTCATCTAATCCATTTGAAAGCAGTGTATAAATCTACTTTTTCTTATTGAATGGGTTATTTCCCTAATGTGGTCAATTAAAATGTATATGCAGATATAAATTAGAATAGAATAGAATTTTATTGGCCAAGTGTGATTGAACACACAAGAAATTTCTCTTTGTGCATATGCTCTCAGTGTACATAAAAGAAAAGATAAGTTTGTCAAGAATTATAAGGTACAACACTTAATGATAGTCCGGGTACAAATAAGCAATTAAATCATATTAGGAACCAGTCAATATAATTTGTAAGGATACAGCAACAAAGTTACAGTCATATAGTCATTTGTGGGAGGAGATAGATGATGGGAACAATGAGAAGATTAATAGTAGTGCAGACTTAGTAAATAGTTTGATAGTGTTGAGGGAATTATTTGTTTAGCAGAGTGGTGGCATTCGAGAAAAAACTTTTCTTGTTCTGGTGTGCAGTGTTTTATAGTGTCGTTTTGAGGGTAAGAGTTGAAGCAGTTTATGTGCAGGATGTGAGGTGTTTGTAAATATTTTCACAGCCCTCTTTTTGACTCCTGCAGTATACAGGTCCTCAGTGGAAGGCAGGTTGATAGAAATTCCTTTTTTCTGCAGTTCTAATTATGCTCTGTTGTCTGTGTCTGTCTTGTTGGGTTGCAAAATCAAACCAGATAATTATAGAGGTATAGATGACAGACTCAATAATTCCTCTGTAGAACTGTATCAGAAGCTCCTTGGGCAATTTGAACTTTCTGAGCTGGGGCAGAAAGAACATTCTTTGTTATGCTTTTATTGCGTTTTTTGATGTTGTCCATTTTTTGATGTTGTGGAATGATCAAACCTAGAAATGTGAAGGTCTCCACTGTTGATACTGTGTTGTCTAGTATTGTAAGAAGTGGAAGTATAGGCAGGTTTGTCCTAAAGTCTACCACCATTTCTATAATTTTTAGTCTATTCAGTTCCAGATTCTTCCAGTCATACTGCAAGTTTAGTTGTTCAACCTCCCGTCTGTATGTTAGTATGTCTCGGTGCAGCCTTGTGGAAACCATCAACATACACACAACAGAGTTATTGTAGTGATGTAGTTGTGTGATGCAGCCAGGAAAAGACACAGATTTAG
Source organism: Erythrolamprus reginae (assembly GCF_031021105.1). Classification (NCBI taxonomy): domain Eukaryota; kingdom Metazoa; phylum Chordata; class Lepidosauria; order Squamata; family Dipsadidae; genus Erythrolamprus; species Erythrolamprus reginae. The sequence goes on along the minus strand of NC_091954.1, from coordinate 62,410,913 downwards.
TATTTAACGAAGTATTATTTACATGTATACAATGCAAAGTAGCAAAAGATAACAAACCGCACACAGCCGCACACAGCTAAGAATATCTCAAAGTAAACTCCCCCCACAGGAAAAGGTGCTGGTGCCTTCTTATAACCAAACCAGCCAAAGCTCTTAAAGATATATTACAACTTTACAGTTATAAACTACCATTGGTAGTTTAATACATGGCAACCCCAAAACAGGTGAGTACCATGTACTAACAATCTCCCCCCTTGGGGTTGACAATATAATTAAATTTACTACAGTTTTACATTTACTAATTCAGGTTGTACTTTGTACAATTCTCAACATGTAGTTTTGCTCTTTGTGCCTTGGTGAAATTGTCAGCTATGATTTCTGTACTTTCGCAGTACTCAAGCTTAATCATCCCATCCTTAACACACTCTCTTATGTTCATCATTGTCGAATGAGTCTGATCACTGTTGTATCATCTGCGAATTTCAGTAGTTTAACAGATGGATTGTTAGAAATGCATTCATTTGTATAGAGAGAAGAGAAGTGGAGAGAGCACACACCCTGTGCTAATTGTATAGGTATCTGATGTGATTCTGCTTAGTTTCACCTGCTGCTTCCTGTTTGTTAGGACACTTATGATCCATTTACAATTGTGTTCAAGTACTACTAGTTGGTTCAGCTTAGTTAGAAGAGTGCCTGGAATGATGGTATTGAAAGCTGAACTAAAGAGGACCCTTATGTAGGATCGTTGATGATTTAATATGTTGTAGGATGTAATGCAGAGCCACCATAACAGCATCATCTGTTGAGCTGTTTGTTCAGTATGCAAATTGCAGGGGATCTAACAATGGATCCTTGATGGTTTTCAAGTGGGAAGGCCCTAGCCTTTCAGAGGTTTTCATAACTACATGTTAGAGCAACTGGTCTGTAGTCATCCAGTTCCTTGATGGAGGGCTTCTTCGGCACTGGGATGATACTAGAGCATTTGAAGCAAGAAGGAACCCAGCACATCTCTAGTAATTTATTGAAGATTAAGGTGAAGATGGGGGTGAATTGGTCAAAACAGACTTTTAAACAAGAAGGATTTATCTTGTCTGGGCCTGGAGCTTTTCCTGGCTTTTGTCTGTGAAATAGGTCTTGCACTTCCTTTTCTGTTATCACTAGGGATTTTGAACCCAATGGTATGGGGTCAGCTGTCAGACACTTGGCTGTTGTTGGTGTGTCTAAGATGGGGTGTGTGGAGATAGGTGGCTGTAATTTCCTTTCAAACCTACAGTAAAACACGTTCAGGTCATCTGACAGTTACTGATTTCCTTCAGCCTGGGAAGGTGATTTGCCATAACCAGAGATATTTTAAAGAGTTCTCCACGTGTTTGCTAGTTCACTTGTTAAGAACGGATTCTTTACTTTTCAGAGTAGCTTTTTGCTGCTTTGAATTCCCTTGTTAATACATTTCTGGCCTGATTTTACAGCATTTAATCACCTTTTCTATAGGCTTCGTCTTTGGAACAACATAGCTGCTTAGGTTTAGCTGTGAACCAAGGTGTATTGTTGCTGTATATTTTGACGTTCCTGGTCGGTACACATAGGTCATCACAGAAGCTAAAATATGATATTACATTATCTGTGAGTTCATCCAGGTCTGCAGAGGTATCTTCAAAAATATTCCAATCAGTGTAGTCAAAGCAAGCCTTCAGCTTTAACTCTGCCTCTTCAGTCCAAGTCTTCACTGGTTTTGTGGATTTAAGTCTTTGCCTATAATCAGGTACAAGGTGAAGTCTTATTTGTGGGACACCATTTAATTTGATTAATAGATCTGTAAAATGAGATGCTAGACTTGAGCTTTTTTTCCTTTTAGAAATATGCCACCAACTCTTAACAGTGAGTCCCTTATAAGTCCATTTCATTTAAATTAATCTGGCTTTTAGAAATACTAATTTTAAAGAAGACAGAAATCACAAGGCTGCCACGGAATTACTGCCAAGAAGTCTGAAAATTGTGGAACAATAATCTGATTAGAAGATATTGGTATCTGAAGCTCAAACTCTAGCAACAGAGTTGAAAAAAAAAGTGTTGTTCCATAGAGTGACATGTTTTTATTTTAAAAATAAAGTAGGTTTAAAACAGCCAATACTGGATTAATTAATATGACCTACATTTCTGTATATGATCCTATTAGTAGTGAATCCATTTCAAAAATCTTAGTCCCTTCCCTCTTAGGTTTTACTACTCCAAATTACTTTTTAAATATATCTTTTTGTTTTGAAATTCTTAACCTTCTTTGTACCTTTTTAGTTATTTTAAAGTGTTGTATTTAACTAACACTGAATGTGTCAGTGTATTGCATTCATGTTCTAGTTTTTCAGAACAGCAGTGCATTATCTGAAAGGTAGGGCTTAGATTAGAGAGCCAAGCTTGTATTGAATAGCAAATGTATGGTTGGAATGAAAATGGTTGTTGGTTGTCCTTATAGTATACAGTGATACCTTGTCTTACACACCTCTCGTCATACAAACTTTTCGAGATACAAACCCAGGGTTTAAGATTTTTTTGCCTATTCTTCCAAACTATTTTCACCTTACAAACCCAGGCCACCACCACTGGGATGCCCCGCCTCTAGACTTCTATTGCCAGCGAAGCGCCCGTTTTTGCACTGCTGGGATTCTCCTGAGGCTCCCCTCCATGGGAAACACTACCTCCAGACTTCTGTGTTTTTGCGATGCTGCAGGGGAATCCCAGCAGCGCAAAAACAGGCGCTTCTCTGGCAACGGAAGTCCCGAGGTGGGGTTTCCCAGCGAGGGGAGCCTCAGTGAAATCGCAGCATCACAAAAACATGGAAGTCCAGAGGTGGGGTTTCGAGGACTTCCGTGTTTTTGCGATGCTGCAATTTCGCTGAGGCTCCTCTCACTGGGAAACCCCACCTCTGGACTTCCGTTGCCAGCGAAGTACCCGTTTTTGCACTGCTGGGATTCCCCTGCTGGGATTCCCCTGCAGCATCACAAAAACACGGAAGTCCAGAGGTGGGGTTTCCCATGGAGGGGAGCCTCAGGGGAATCCCAACAGCGCAAAAACGGGTGATTCGGTTGGCAAAAGGGGTGAGTTTTGGGCTTGCATGCATTAATTGCTTTTCCATTGATTCCTATGGGAAACATTGTTTTGTCTTACAAACTTTTCACCTTACAAACCTCGTCCTGGAACCAATTAAGTTCGTAAGACGAGGTATCACTGCACTTCCTGTTTGGTTAGTGGGATGTGAAGATGACGGCTTAATAAAGATTGAAACATATGTATGAAGGACCAAAAAGTGATCAAATGACTGGCTGAGCTGATGTAATCCTCGAACAGGGAGGTTGGTTTTAAAAAAAATAAAAAGCAATGTATCAATTCATGTATGAATGTGATACAAGCCTTCAGATGATTTGCAAGTACAGAAAGACATGCAAAGATAAAGTAAATGATGTTGGTGCATATTTGTTTTGTTTAGAGTACCTTTTCTCTCTTACCTTGATTTCTTAAGCTTACTAATCCTTTCTTTCTTTCTTTCTTTCTTTCTTTCTTTCTTTCTTTCTTTCTTTCTTTCTTTCTTAATTTTATTTGTCAAACATGTATAAAATAACAGATATAAATATAAACATGATTATGAATAAAGGATATGGAGACTTGCACATTATTGTTTACCTTGGAAATGGAATAACTTGGTGAGCGTATAAGTATGCTCATAAGCCTGAAAGAAATTAAGAGCTTCCTGATTCTACAAACAAAAGGAAAGAAAAAAGCTAACTCAGAAACCTTGCTTTCTCCATAGTAGGGGGCCTCCAACAATGGGAAAGACACTGCCCTTAACCAATCAGGACTGAGTCTGAAATAGTATAAATACACCTACATGCCTCAGTTCCCCCTCTTTTGACACAATCTTGAGCTAAGGACGTGTGCTTTTCTTCATTCAGAATAATTCAACCTGATCTTCTATCTCACCTCTTCCATCTGATTCTACCTGTGGGTCCCCTAATCGAGCCCCCCAAGGCAGCCCAGGTCAGCAGCCCAGCTGTCGCTCACCCCTTCAGCTAAAGGCCCTGTTTCCAACTATCAGATTGCCGTCACATTATTAATTGCAATTCCGGCTGTAAAGGGGAGGGGGACTGTCCCTTTTTTACTTTCAGCTAAGGGACCAGGGTTTCCATTTTGCCTGGGGCCTTCTCCTGATAGCCAACCCAGCCACCTGTCAAGCCTCCCAAAGGCTACTACCAAAGGGTCATTTACCTGTCTTCAGCAGTGGACTACAAGCCGGAACACTAAATTGTGCTCGCTGCCATAGCTCATAAGTTCTTGCAGGACCAGCGCAATTTTGCTGCTGCACCTGTGGTGGTAGCAAAATCATGCATGGAGCCGCAGGTAAAACCTCATTGAAACACGGGCACCTCTGGTTTCCATTAATCTATTCCAGCCAGTGCTATTTTGATCCCTGCTGCATGAGACTAGGGCCACTACCAACTTGCCGCCCCCTTCTGGGGATACACGACAGTCTTCGTTGGTTGATCCTCTCTTCAAGACAACTATGTCACAAACTGAGGTGGTCCCAGCCCCTAATTTGTTTGTGGATGCAATTTTAAAACAATGGCACTATCCTGCGGCCGGACCACTGCTTAATACTCTTGATAAGAGATTTTTTAATGTTGGTACCAACCTGATGAAGCACTTCCCAGTCCCACCCATTGGCAGCCCTGTTCTGGCATTGTACACAAATGCTCAGCTACCCGGCGACTCCGAAGACCTTCTCCAGCTGGAGGATAGACACACAGAAACAGCACTTCAGTGGGTCCGCCAATCGGCCGCATGGACAGTAAGGGCATTGACAATGATCTTGTTCTTTTCCTGGGTGACCCTGGAGTGGCTTCACACCCTAAAGGATCATCTTCCATATTCAGATTTATTTTATTTATTTGTTAGATTTGTATGCCGCACCTCTCCATAGACTCGTGGCGGCTCCGTAGACCAGGGCATCTGCTCAATTCCTGTCTGATGCCATACTGCAGTCCACGCCATGTGGTAGCTCGCAGGATGACCTGGCTCCTTGATTGAGGAAGTTTGTCATGTGGCAACCTGGTCTTCATCTTTGGCATTACAAACTGGATGTTTTCACTTCTGAGGAGGCGACTTTCAGATGAAGGATGTTACAATAGGAGATGCCAGGCTGTGGGTGTCCCACTTATGGTACCCTTCCAGGGAGTGGACTATTTTGGCATGTCCCATTTTTGGAGGCTAGCTCCACCTACTATGGAGAAGGGCATTGGCACTTACCCAATATGCCATTTCTCGTAGGGTGCAGCTGGCCTCCAAGTCCCTCCCTTTACTTGGGTCTGCCTGGCCACAGGTATTCTGGTTATCAAAGTTCTGGTTGTACATGCATTTTGTGTTAATAAACTGTTTTTTTGTGGTTTAAAGATTGCACGCTGAGTCTGACTTATGTTCCTCTTCAAAAGAAGGGGAACTGAGGCATGGAGGTGATATTTATACTCTTTCAGACTTGGTCCTGATTGGCTAAGGGCGGTGTCTTTCCCATTCTTGGGAGGCTAGCTCCACGCTATAAAAATATATCAGGTATATTCCAATGCCTCCCTTCTTAGTGCTTAAAAACATTAACTTTTCTTCAGTGACTCCAATCTCCAAACGTTTTAAGAGTCATTTTTCAGTTAGTGAAGTGCATTTTACTCTCAACTAGCATTCTGATTTTTAATTATCATTTATTTCCAGGCTGACTTTAGAGATTGAGGCCCACCCCTTTTATCTGGAAGGACAGATTTTTAAAGCAACAGCAAGAAAAATGAAGCAAGCAGTAACTAGTATTCAATAGAGCGGCTTTTCTGTTTTTAATTTTAATTGGAAATAAAAAAAAATTATGTGAGTGTCTGTTGACTGCCCAGAAAACCCCCTGCAATTTCCTTGGCAAGATTTTTCAGAAGTAGTTTGTCATTCATTGCTTGTTTCCTATGGTTGAGTGAGAATGACTGGTTCAAGGTTACCCAACTAGCTTTGTGCCTAAACTATGACTAGAACTCACTTCACCCAAAGAGAACATTAGAATTAACAAAAAAATAATTATAATATTATATAAAAAGCAAATAGCAATACTATCTAATACTAATAGCAATAATATTGCTAGAATCATATGAGAAATAACTGCACATTATATAGTTTTTTATTTTTTAAACGTCTGGATATATAAATAGTTTATCTTCAAACAATTTATAAAGATAATGGTAATGTAACTAAAAAAACCTATGATAATATGACTTTGCAATCATTTATTCAACAACAAATTAACAGATATGCAATTTCCTTCCTCTCTAATAATTTGCATCTAATCTTGAGTAGTTATTCTAATTTTAGGTACAGTATTTGAAATTCTATATATGGATGAACAAATAGTTTTTCTGCACATGAAATTTGCACTCATGTTTATTTAAATTACTCAATGGACTACAAATGTAATTGATTAAAAGGTACTATATTATTATATTATATTATATTATATTATATTATATTATTATATTATATCACTATATCATATTTATTATATCCCTTTTAGCTATCAGTATTGTTGAAATGAAAATCAAGCATCCATGTTGTAATATTTTGAAAATGTCAGAAATTTCAGTGAGGGGCGCTGTACTTTTTCACATGATTGTATATTACTAATTAATATTAAAACACTACAGTTTAGAAATAGATACCTAATTTATTTTACATATATAAAATTAAAGTGAAGAAAAAAGAACCATAATACTATATATCACAATGGGTTCTGCAGAGAATAGTTGGCTTCTGTAAATGGGCCAGACAGGAGCAATTGTCCTGTTATTTTTTCACCCTTCCCTGCCAAGTAAGATGTAAAATTTGCTGTCTTAGGAATCTACAGTAAAAACAAAAAATATCTTATTTTGCCCTCCAATAAGTTCTGAATTAAATTAATTCAACTTCTAGACTTTAATCTTTTTGAACCTCTGGTGTTCATTTTCCATGCATTTACAGTGGTATCTCTACCTAAGAATGCCACTACTCACGAATTTTTCTAGATAAGAACTGGGTGTTTAAGATTTTTTTGCCTTTTCTCAAGAACCATTTTCCACTGACAAACCCGACCCTCCGAAACTGTAACCGGAAAAGGCGGGGAGAAGCCTCTGTGGGGCCTCTCTAGGAATCTCCTGGGAGGAAACAGGGCTGAAAAAGGCAGGGAGAAGCCTCTGTGGGGCCTCTCTAGGAATCTCCTGGGAGGAAACAGGGCTTTTCCCCAATCGCACACATTATTTACTTTTACATTGATTCCTATGGGAATAATTGCTTTTTCTTACAAACCTTTCTACTTAACAACCTGGTCACGGAACAAATTAAGTTCGTAAGTAGAGGTACCACTGTATATTGTTATATTGTTGTTGAAATAATAATAGGTTTGAGAAATGGATACACATCAGAAATATACTGATCCTTACTAGATTAATTCCAGGGTTCCTAATGTGAAATTGTGCTATTATATGCTAAATAAAAGGAGAGATCAAGCTTAAGTAGGCAAGATAACGTTGAAGGAATTCCACTAACAAGTTATGTGTTCTTGTGTGGTTCAAAACCAAATGAAAAGTGATATCAGTGTCTGGATCTTTTCTGTCTCAATCTGCAATGTCTGAGTGGCGTTATTTTCTCCATTCTATTGAGTATCTATTTATAAAAGGCTTTTATATTGCACGCATACAGCAGATTGTGTACAACTATAAGCTGTTTCTAATCAACTGAAACGGGGAAGAGATTGCACTCAAAAACTAAGAATAAGAAAATTCTAAAACGGAACCAGTGATAATTAGGTAAACAAGAGTGAGTTACAAAGCAGCAGAATTTAAGCCTCAGCAATGAAACAATATGTCTTACATCCAGATTTGACTATGAATGGATAATGGAATCAGTAAAATGATATACCCACTCAAAGTAGATTAAAGACATGCAGCATGCTCCACACAAGCACTTACATAACCGTCAATCATATTTTTAACAAGCCATATTGGACTGTTGTAACATTTTAAATTTTGCAGCAAATTCCACATGGTGTTATGAGATTTAAATATAGAATCATAGTTTATTTATTTATTTATTTATTTATTTATTGTTAGAGTTGAAAGGGACCATGCAGGTCATCAAATCCAACCCCCTGCCTGAGCAGGAATCCTAAAGCACCCCAGCCAAGTGGCAGTCCAATCTCCTCTTGAAAGTGTCCAGAGTTGGGGAGTTCACAACCTCCGCAGGCAGGTTGTTCCACTGGTTGATTGCTCTGACCGTCAGGAAGTTCTTCTTTACTTCTAGGTTGAATCTCTCCTTGGTCAGCTTCCAGCCATTGTTCCTCGTCCTGCCCTCTGGTTCTAGAAGGGACCCTAGTCCAACCCTCTGCCCAAGGCAGAAACCTTTATTCTACCTGTTCTGTCTGGATCCCCCCAGACGCCAACACCAACCAAAAAGAGTATCCAGACACACTGGTAAAAAGCAAAGGCAGTTTATATACTGGAAAGCAAACACAGGTAACAAAAACTGTTCTTACAGACAGGAACATGATGAAGCTTCATAGAGGTTTCACGAAGGCCAGACAATAAAACAGGATTCTTGCTGGCAAAAACAACACTGGAGATAATAAAACCCATGCCTCCCCCAAGTCTTTCAGCCTTCTAGGCCACAAGCTAAGATCAGAGACGCCAAGAATCGAAGCAAAGTCACAGAACTCCCAGTTGATAACTCTCCACAAGAATGTAAGGGCGGGCCTGCCTTTTCAACCCTGCTGAGGAGAACCACACCCAAACCCAGCTGTTGCCAATTCAGGGATGGAAATACCTTTCTAATTGGTCCCTTCTTTGAGCTGCACGTCTCTGCCTCATGTCTATTATAGCCTGTGCGTCTTCATCCAATGAATCCAGGGTACTAGCTGGGGAGAGCCCCCCCCTGGGGGTCTCAGGCTGCACTCCCTCCTCCTCTTCCTGATGTTCCTCTCCCCCGTCTGCCTGGTCCTCCCCCTCCTGGTCAATGTCCTCCTCCTCTGGGCATGGATCCGGCAGAGCTCCAGCCGGTCCCTGAGGAGCCTCAGGCTGAATCACAACACTACCTCAGACAAATGTTGTCCAATGTTTTCTTGAAAACCTCAGTAACAGAGCATCCACAATTCCAGGAAGCAAGGTGTTCCATTGACAATCAGGAAGTTTCTCCTTGGTTAGATTTCCCTCTGACAAGCTTCCATCCATTGCTTCTTGTTCTTGCCCTATGGTGCATTGGAGAATAAATCAACCCATTTCTTTCCCATGACAGCCCTTTAAATATTAGAATGCAACCGACTTTCTCTTCCTGGGGATCTGGACACAGTATTTTAAGTGTGGCCTTAGTATAGAGCGGTACTATATTTAACTTGTTGCTTACATAAACACATTGCTGCTCTCTCTTCATTGATCTAGACAGACAAAATAATATAAGCGAGTTGGCGTGTCACTGACAAGTGATACAAAACACAAAGACTGTTTCCACAGAAGATGGATTATAACTCTTCTGTAATTTTCCTCATATCATTTTTAAAGTGATACGTTAGGAAGCTCAATTCAGAATGTGAATGATGTGAGAGCAATAATGTGCTGGGTGGTTTTTTTTTTTTTTTTTTAAAAGAGCAATTTATAGTTCAGGAAATTTTCAGGCTTGAAGAAGATAAACCTCAAAAAACCAATTACATAGGCTTTGGGGGAAAAAAGACACAATTTCCAGGTGTAGAATGTCAGTGAGCTGTAAAGTGCAAAGATTGCACACAGATGCCTATGCACAAAGCGATTGTGTTGTAAACATATCTTTGGAGTATTTACAAGGATTAATACTCTTGCAGATGGACCTGCATGCTTTGGAATTATATACCATTTTCTTGCTTATAAATTTGTTTGAAGATTATTTAGAGATGAAAATATTATGTTAAAAGTCCAGCCACAATCACAGTGAACTAAGTTTCATGGATTTTAATACAGTAATTGTGGCTGAACATTATTCTAATGGTTTTTTCAACTGGAAAAAATCCAGAGCATTTTGAAACTACACTCCTTTCCATAGTTTCGGAACCACCCTGGAGAAGGTCCTTTCTTGTATATCAGGTGGCCACATATCTGACAATAGGGGCATCTTCTAAAGGACTTAGGTAATTAGCAAGCTTGTAGTGGGAGAAGTGATCCTTCAAATAAGACCTCAGTTGAGCACTAACAAAGGGCACAAAAGAAATAATAATTTTTTAAAAGTATTCTCTATACAATTTTCAGAATTCTCTTAATACATTGTTCTGTCTGGGTCACTCCGGAAGCTATGACCAACCCAAAAAGATAAGCCAGACACACCGGTTGAATCCAAACACAGTTTTATAATGGTAAAGAGAAAAGAAGCCAACAGAAAATGTCCTTACAAGTCAGGAAAGCACTGGAACTCCAAATAGATACACTAAGGCAATTGTTCATGCATAAACACAGGATCCTCAATGCCAAACGAGGCTGTTGCTAACATACACCAACCTCCCACGGGTCTTCAAGACTGCTGGGCCAGGAGCCAGGAACAAAAACGGTGAGAGAAAATGCAGATAACAGCAACTCCACTGTGATAACACTCCACGCTGCCGAAAGAGTTTGCCTGCCTTATAAACCCTTCCCTGCTAATGAGGACCACACCCAACCCCCTGGTGTTCCTCATTCAACGCTGATAATATCTATTCAGTTGCTGCCTCCTTTGATCTATGCGTCTCTGTCGCATACTAATGATAGCTTGTGCTTCGTCATCCAATGACTCCAAGGACTCCAGAGAATCCAAGCTACTTGCTTGCGAGAGCCCTTCCCCAGGGCTCCAAAGCCTTTTTTCCTCGTCACTTTCCTGACTGTAATCTCCCCTGTCTGGCTGCCAAGAACTCTCCTCTTCGCTCTCAGCCTCCCCTGGGCATGGAGCCAGCAGAGACGCAGCTGGTCTTTGATCTTACTCAGGCTGAACCACAACATATATATATATGTATGTATGTATGTATGTATGTATGTATGTATGTGTGTATATATATATATATATATATATATATATTTGTTTTCGTAAATTTTCACGGGTATATGTATGTAGATTGTTCTGAGTTCGGGTTTTGCCCTGTGTAATGTTTTGCATGTCTATGCGACGTTTCGGTGAAATCACATTCACCATCTTCAGGCTGGAGTTTCAATCTTGAAACTCCAGCCTGAAGATGGTGAATGTGATTTCACCGAAACTACAAAATGTCTGGAACATTTTATGCAAGCAATCCTTGTTTCTGACTCTTTGGTGTATGACAACCAAAGTAATTCATATCAGCTGTATCAATCAAAGTTCTTAGCAAATCTAAAAAAAAATTATCATTGATGTACAAAAGGAAGCTGACTCTCATGAGAGTGTTTTGTTTGAATCTGCAACGAAGAGTCAATTTTAAATACAATTTAAATGACAATTATTGTGTACAAATCAGAGGTTGGTTTGTCCCAGTTTGGACCGGTTCAACTTTGATAAAAATATTCCAATAGAAAAAAAGGAACACAGACAAATCACAAACAATAAATTTTACTTTGAGATTCAGAGTTTATTTTCATGAACAATTGAGAAAAATCATCATATAAACTAACAACTTACATCAACAACTCATTGCAATGAGGTCCAGAGATGATAGCTAGCTCCTATGAGGAACTGCTACAATCGGTGATCATGATTTGGGATCTGTCCTCATCTTTATACTCTTTTTCTTATGGTTATCAGCATATGCATATTTTTCAATTACTTCATTTCCTTGTTCCTTCACACTGACTGTAAACTCAGCACCCAGACTGTTAATTCAGGTCAGCAGGGTCCAGCCCACAAGCCTTCTCTGGCACCGGTGCAGGAGAAGCCCAAGCCAAACCGAGCCAAGCAGACTGTAGCTGGGCTGCCCAACCCAAGGAACAGATGAATAGAATGGCGGGTAGGACCACAGGAGGCATAGCCAGAGCCACATGCCACTGGAGTCACGGGCAGCAGATCAGCTTGCTGAAAGCTTGGGATTTGAGGGGCAGAGGTTTTGCTTTCATGATTGTGCAAAATCTTGTACTGGTGAGAATTTTTCTTTACTCTGCAAGGGTTACTCTGAGAAGCAAAACTGCCCAGACCAGCGGCCCCAGAACCATGCCGGCTCACCAGCTTTATGTTCACTGTGGAGGAGAAATGAAACCCCTCCAACTTCTAGGCTGGGCAAAACATCGTCCTCTGAGATGATGATGCTTGGGGAGAAACCTACCAGTTGGGGGAAGATGGATCAGGGTGCCCTGAGGTGTTTTCCCCCCACCTGGGCAAAAGAAGAGGCAAAGAGGCACCAGCAGACCAAGAACTATGTTCCTGGCAATTGTAGGAAAGTTGGGGTGGGGGTGTCTCCAGTGGAAGCCTGGATTGCGTGTAGCCAAAGAGCAGAGTATTCCTGCATTGGCATATTCAAGCCCCACCGGAACTCTGCTTGAACAGAGTCTGAACTTTTGACATAACCACCTCCTCCCAACCTCTTGCCCTCTGCCAGTAGGGAAACCAGGTTCAATCTGCGTAGTTCACCACTTGATGCCAGCCCCCCCATTTAATTATCCTGTTTGGGCAGCCCAGCTATGATTGGCTCGTTTCCTGGTGGGTAAAGAATCTACGAGCAAAGCAAGCCCCTCTGAGGAAGGCAGTGGAGAGCAGCTGCCCTCCTTCACTCTCCAGCCATCATGTGGCCAGAGGATTAGGTGCCCCAAAATGCACATGCGTTGCTGGCTTGACCTCAGTCCCCACAAGGCAGTGTAAGCTGGAATGCCATAACAATCTGAACTCCCTTTAGAGGGGATTACAAACAAGGTGCAAAGTGACTCCCAAACAGAATGTGGCACACCCAGAGGTGCCTATTCGGTCCTTGGCTGTGGGAATAAGTGGCAGCTTTGGCTGGTGCCATGCCTGATTTGTTCTCTGGTCCCTCTTCTTCCCTTGCTCAGCTGCTACTGCTGAGGTGCTGCCAGAGCAACTGGGCTGTGTGTGTGGGGGGCATGGGCCATTCAGTGCTGAGGTAGGAGCAGCCATGGTGGTGGGGAAAACAGTGCTGCTTTGCCAGCCTCCCAGCTGGCAAGAAGGCGAGGAGCAACCATTCTCGCCTCTGACAGGCCTTCTCCACTATTGCATTAAAGAATGAATCCACACCTGCTGGCACTGAGGTAGAAGCTGCAGGAAATGTGAGGCTTCTTTGCCAGCTCCCATCTGGCAAAACATATGAGGGTCACCCAGAAGGTAATGCGCCAACATTTTCCCCCCTCAGGTTATAGTAATGGTACGAATGTGAAACTTTAGATATACATTATTTGAATTGTCAGGAGTGCATGTGTAAATTTTGTAGTGTAGCTGCAGCAGTGTTTCAAAATGACGTCTGTAAGTGATGTACATTACAAGCAGCGTGTCGTCATTTAATTCCCCCTGTGGAGAAAGAAACTGTTGGGAACATTCACAATGTTTGTATACAGTTTATGGAGAATCTGCACGGACCTGAATGGATGCCATTGGTGGAAGCCATTTTGAAGTTGACGAAGAGGTAATTCGCACAGTGAAGAAATGGCTTCATGACTAGAACAAGGAATGGTACTCACAAGGCATACACACCTTTGTGTCTCACTGGAGGAAGGCCACAGAACGGAATGGAAATTATGTGGAAAAATAGGGAGTGTAGAAGAAACATCATTATTTCTTGCGTGTAAGTTTCATTATGTTTAAAAAATAATTGTTGAAGAAAAAAAATGTGTGTTACTTTCTCGGTGACCCTCATAATTTTTTGCGGGTTCTGTGGGCGTGACTAGATGGGGGGCATGTGACTGAGAGCGTGAGCTTGAGTGATGTCAAGTTGACCACACCTACTTAGTCACATGACCATCAAATCACACCCACAAAATAATACATGCCCACAGAACTGGTAGCAAAAAAATTTGGAACCCACCCCTGGTACAAATACATAATATATCTAGAAGTCTGTTTTAGATTTTTAATGCACAGTATTGATGCCTTTCTTATGCACCCCATGCATTACGCGAAAAGAATTACACTAAGCAGAAGGATGAAGTCACAATATAAACAAGTGTCTGATTCCAATTACTGATGACAAATGGGATTGGCAAGCATTCTGTACTCTGAATTTTTTTTGAAAAAAAATACTTTTCAGATTATTGTTTTTCTCCAGCCTATCTTGTATTTGAGATAATTAAAATGGAGAGAGTGTGTATGAGAGAGGGAATGAGAACGAGTACTTCTTATGTCTAGATTTCTGTGACTTTCAAATTGGATAAGGAGTAATTCTACTGATGCCAAAACAGGTCTATGGTGCCAGGCTAATAGGTTGGGAGGGAAGATCAGTCAAAAATGTATTTGTAAAGATTGACCCGTCTGTGTACCGAAAAAGAATGAGTGAATGTTGGCAAATGAAAATAGCTGGATCACAGAACAGTGCAGCATATAAATTTTGCAGCTAATATGACCCTGTACAAACAGAGGCTATATGCAGTTGATTGTGGTCATTCTGTTTGAGTGAAATAGTACCGGCTTAAAGGTTTTGTAGTGCAGAAATGTCACTGAAAATGGAGGAAGGGGAAATAGTTCAAAAGGGTAGAAAATAAGAGTTTTTAGAATGTCAAACGTTTTATACACAGTTTGGGGCTGCTTATCTTGTTGAGGCAATTGTAGGTTTAATACCTTTCTACCTTTACATTCTTGTTTAATTAGGACCAATATTTTTGCTCACTCTGTGCACATTCAGCAAAAGCATGTAAGAACAGTAATATTTCATTCTCACCATAAATCAGAGGTGGGTTCCTCCTTCAGATTGGTTTGCCTAAACTGGTAGCAAACAGCTGGTGAGGTCATGATGTCATAACGGAACTGGTTCGGTCGGTGCTGGTCCATGGGCGTCACCATCTTTTTTGGGAAATTTTTTGAAAAAAAATGTTTGGAGAATTTTTGGGGGGGAGGGGATTTTTCCCCATGTTTTTTCCCCTTTCTGCATATGTGCAGAAGCTGAGTTTCTGTTTTTTGGGGGGACGGGGATTAGATTTTTTGGGATATTTTGGGATTGCACATGTGTGCATTGTGCAAAGCACAAATGACCATGCAGTGCGCCCATGTAGTGCAGGAAGAAGCAAACTGGCATCAAAGTAAGTTAGAACCCACCCCTGCAATAAATGTCTAGCCACTGATGTTATAAGGAATTGTCAGTTGTTAAGAGCAGCTCATCTGCTGCTATAACTTGTAGTTTTAATCTTAAAAGAAAGCCAACCCCCCCTGTTTTATTTTTAGAGAAAAGAAAGAGATAATTTAAGATATTAAATAGCTATATTGAGTCATTGAAGAAATTGAAATATTTTAATGTGAACCATCCGTTATTTATAGCACTACATATGGCTGGTTGGGAGCAGTTTCGTGAATGAGGACAATTCCATGGTGACAGGTGATGGCCAGAACGAAGTTCTGGCTAATGAAAATCTCTCTGGAGAACAAGAGATGGAGAATCTCTTTGAGCCGCCCCGAGTCTGCGGAGAGGGGCGGCATACAAATCTAAATAAATAAATAAATAAATAAATAAATAAATAAATAAATAAATAAATAAATAAATGAATGAATAAATAAATAAATAAATAAATAAATAAATAAATAAATAAATAAATAAATAAATAAATAAATAAATAAATAAATAAATAAATAAATAAATAAATAAATAAATAAATAAATAAATAAATAAATAAATAAATAAATAAATAAATAAATAAATAAATAAATCTCCCATTTATGTTCTGCAGAGGAGATAACAGGAACTGAATTTCTTGTGGTCAATCACCAGTTGAGTGGCTTTGTAATTGGGGATTGTTACATACTCTTAACAGCTTTGCAGCCTTTACAATATATGACCAGCAAAATTCTTAAATGCCTTTAGAGGTACAGTAATTAATTTACAAGCCAAGAGGGATATTCTAAATATCAGGGAAGATGAATGACTCTGATCTGCATTCTTGTTTGAATTAAGAACAGGAAAAATTCCTATCTTAAATGATTTTAATTTAAAAGCAAAAATTTTACTATTGTGACTCAAGAAAGTTTTAAACAGATAAAAGGACATAATTTTAGAAAATAAAAGAATTTTTTACAGATGAAAATGCCTTTGAAAATAACAAAATTAATTAATCAAACCGGTCCTATGAGAATGCAATGGTTGATTATTAAAGACTATAGATAATTGCTGAGCATTACAAATTCAGAAGAGAAGGGTAATATGATCTAAACTGTTCAATTGTAATTTGGGAGAGCTAATTGGGATTAAAGTTTAAAGACAGGGAAAAGCAAAAAAGAAAAAGAGAAATCTGCCTTTTACTTTTACAACAGTAACTGAATATTTTTCGATTTCTTATAATGGCAAACACAAGTAAAACTCAAATTAGGAGAAGGATGGGAAGGTTCAATTGCACAATTTTCAAATAAGGGCAGATTTTTTGCAGAAAATGTTTGAGGAATTTGGCAAAAGAATGACTGAAAATGGTTGCCAATAGTTTGGATGTTTCTTTTTTTTAAGAAACGAAGAATTTTCAGAAATAAAAAAGATCTGAAAGTAGAAGTCATGAAGATTGAAGAATCTCTAGAGCAACGATGGCAAGTCTCCCCCCCCCCAGATGCCAAACAAGTGTGTGTGTGAGCACTATTGCACATACGTGAGTGCCCACATCCAGAATTCAATGCTTGGGGAGGGTAAAAATAATTCCCCCTCCCCTTCCCAGAGATCCTCTGGAGGCCAGAAACAGTCTGGTTCCCAACTTCTGGTGGGCCTAGTAAGCTCGTGTTTTGCCCTTCCCAGACTCCAAAGGCTTCCTGGGAGCCGGGGGAAGGTACAAATGCTTTCCTCAATACCCCTGGAGGCTCCCTGGAAGCCAAAAATGAGCCCCCTCAGCCCTTTTGCAAGCCAAAAATCAGCTGGCCTGCACACAAATGCACATTGGAGTTGAGCTAGGGCAACAGTTCATGTGTCAGCAGATATGGCTCTGCGTGCCATTTGTGACACCTTGTGCCATAGGTTCACAATCACTGCCAGACTTCTATAACTTGGCATTACTACAATTGAGAGAAAAAGAATTTTGTTTAAGATTTAGAGTAATTCATGGAGAAGATGCTAGACAAAAAATTGTTAAGTCTATCAATTAATTGGACTGGGAGAAAGAAGACACTAAGACAGTGATTTATAAGTTGTTTAGAATTGATACAGGCTTTGAAAAATTGAGAAATATTCCAAGATATGTTCTGTACTTTGTCAAGAAGAAGACCAGAGATCAGGTTTTGCAGCAGCATTGTAATACTAGTTTACTAATAACTTCTGTGAAGAATATCGGAAGCTATTTATATATTTTTTCTAATTTCTTCACTTTACTTTTATCTTTGACTTTTTATTTCTTTTTCATTTCTTCTTCTTCTAATTTAGATTTTAATAATTATTTAAAAACTTTTATAAACAGTAATTTTACAAAAAATGATAGAAACCACACAAAATGTGAGTCTTTTGCTTATGCAACAGTTTCATTAAAAATGAATAGGCATATGCATGGATCCCATTCTCAAGCCTTATTGCTGGTTCAGCAAGTTAATATTGTTAATGGTATTAAATGCTATTAATAAATCAAGAAGCCTGCATTCAAGATCAAGACGGTTCAGTTTGGCTCGTTCCAGTCTTATCAGAGATTGTCAAACAGCATGACTAACTCATAGTGTTTCCCATACTCTGACCTAAATTCTGATGGATAACAGTCCAGTTACTCTGCTTTCCCAGATGTCCCTATACATAACATAGCAGTAGGTTCACTTAATGACTGCAGCATTTGATTAATGATGACTGCCAAAAAACCCACATAAAATTGGGTTGGTCATGTGACCGACCCAATTTACAACCATCACAACATATAATCATAATGGGCAAGTTCCGTTATGGTTGTATGTTGAGGACTACCAGTAATTGTGCGCCCATCATTTTTTGTAAAAACACACGGAATGCTGGTAAATGGATGGTAAGGATCCAAAATAATTGAATTTGGAGGTGATTTCTTGAGAAAAGGATGTACAGTATTAATAAGGATATTTATACTACTGTTCTTTATAAATAATAATAATAATAATAATAATAATAATAATAATAATAATTTATTAGATTTGTATGCCGCCCCTCTCCGAAGACTCGGGGCGGCTCACAACAACGATAAAAACAGTATTATACAGGCACAAATCTAATATTAAAAAACTAAAAACCCTATCATAATTAAAACCAAACAGCACATACATTCCAAAACATAAATTATAATAAGCCTGGGGGAAAGGTGTCTCAAATCCCCCATGCCTGGTGGTATAGGTGGGTCTTAAGTAGTTTACGGAAGACAAGGAGGGTGGGAGCAGTTCTAATCTCCGGGGGGAGTTGATTCCAGAGGGCTGGGGACGCCACAGAGAAGGCTCTTCCCCTGGGGCCCGCCAGACGACATTGTTTAGTCGACGGGACCCGGAGAAGGCCAACTCTGTGGGACCTTATCGGCCTCTGGGATTCGTGCGGTAGCAGGCGGTTCCGGAGGTATTCTGGTCCAATGCCATGTAGGGCTTTAAGGGTTATAACCAACACTTTGAATTGTAACCGGAAACTGATCGGCAGCCAATGCAGGCCACGGAGTGTTGTAGATACATGGGCGAATCTGGGAAACCCCACGATGGCTCTTGCAGCTGCGTTCTGCACGATCTGGAGTTTCCGAACACTTTTCAAAGGTAGCCCCATGTAGAGAGCGTTGCAGTAATCGAACCTCGAGGTGATAAGGGCATGAGTGACTGTGAGCAATGACTCCCTGTCCAAATACAAATATATGCCTTCTTAATTTGCCATTTTAAGGTAAACTATGTCATGCAAAGAGAAGAAAACAACAAGGCATATAAATCAATCAATCAATCAATTAATCAATCAATCAAACAAACAAACAAACAAATAAATAAATAGGAAGCCAAAGAAATTAAAGACATGGGATAAAGAGGAAAAAAGAACTATTATACCAACCTCTCTAGTTTGTTTGTAGTGATACTATTTACTATACCTCCCTATAACTTTTTATTTGCTACACAAGTCAATAATAATTTGTTCCTACTGCATTCAACTTCTATGATTCTCATGACATAACCAACTTTCTCTATTAGATAACAAAAGTATACTGTTACATGCAATTATTTTCAATGTTTTTGATTTATACTTCACAACAATGCATAATTTTATCTATTTTTGTCACAACAGTTGACAAATTGTTCCCACTGTTGATAAACATTTCATCAAAATAGAGAATTGCTTGGTCTTGTGTTTTGTTATATAGGCATTAAACCCGTTTATTTCATTTTCTTTGTCAAATACAACTTCCTTGATCTATTAACAATATTCCTAGTTGTATCATAGACTCAATGCTCCAATATACTAATCAATTCCAAAATCTTGGTATATAATTCATTAGCATCCATTCTTTTTATCAGATCATATTAACAAATGTATAATTATTGAATGAAAACAGAACTATAAGACAAGCTATATTTTTCTGTATTCATTTAAACTTTCAGCATAACAAAGATAGCCAACTTTTCTAAATATTTTCTAAAATATCTAACCAACATGTTATTTAAGATATTTGACTATTTTCGTCCTCTTTATTCTAAAATCTACACACATACACACATGACTCTAGATTTAGTAATGCTCTTTAAATGTCTATAGCACAATACTTTTGAACAGTGGTCCCCAACGTTTTTTCCACCAGGGACCAGTTTCAGCAAGACAATTTTGCTATGGCCCGGTGGGAGCGGAAAGGGGTGTGGTTGGGGGCGGGATTAAGCATGGGGGTGCTGGTCCTCCCCACCCCTCTTTACCGCCATCGCTCTATGGCTGGCAGAACCTGCCTCCCAAGCCCTCTTGCCCAGCGGGAGCTAAGCGCTGGAGAGAGGAGGTAAGGCTGGCCCTCCTGCCTCTCCCCAGCCAAAAACGCAAAAGCGCCCCGCGGCAGAAGCCAAAAGAGGCTTGAGCCTCTTGGTCCTTCCCGACCCTCTGTCCCGTCCATCGTCCTGTGGCTGGCAGAACCTGCCTCCTGAGGCCTCTTGCCCGGCGGGAGGCGAAGCGCTGGAGGGAGGGGGTGGCGGCATGAGGGCCGGCAGCTGCTGACTTCACGGACCAGTGCAACATGCCCCGCGGCCCGGTACTGGTCCGCGGTCCGGTGGTTGGGGACCCCTGCTTTAGAACAGTAGTTCTCAACTTCTCTTCACCATGGACCTCCTTTAACCTTTTGTGGCCACGGACCATGACCACAGACCCCCAGACATAAAGCAATATTTAAATTCATAGGATTTCTTCAAGCCTTCACAGAGCACATGTGATGACATCAAGGACACCCCCCCCAGAGATCTGAAGACCACAGGATGAGAACCAACCACCACTTCAGAAGATTACTTGGTTGCAAAACTAGCAGAAACATATAAGAAAACAATTCCTATTTTCTCTGGGTTTTTTATTGTTAACATCCATTGGTGCACCATTTCCCTATTCTTCTGTCCCTGTGAAGTAGACATTGAGGTTGTGATTTTCCCAGCTCAGATGGCTAGAAAAATAATGAAGTGTGTATGACTGAAATTTATTTTGGGGAGAGGGCATTTGGGAGTAGTTCTGGAAAGTGAATAAGGGTGACATTTTGTGAATCCTGATATACTTACATGTGTTGTTTGTTGGAATGTAATTAAATCAGAGAACTTTCAAAACATTGAGGTTATAATTTAATGATAAGTAGTGTATCAAAATTCATCATTGTTATAGCCGGAGAAATAAAATATAAGACTTAAAACAACATATGCTTGACCTGCAAAGATAATCTCACTAATTTCTCAGTGGAGAAATAAAAGACTTGCATGGACAAGGATTTCTCTGAACTCTTTTTAATATACGGTGAATTATTAATGCACACACTGTTCTATAAAAATGATATATGACTATCAGAGTTCAGACCTAGCATTAGATTTATATTTATGAATCAAGATAATACATTTTAAAGTTTGAATGTATATTTAATCAAACAGCACTTTACTGCATTATACTGTGAACGGTTTTGGAGCTGAAAAAATATTTTATTAATGTATACGCATCTATTGTTTCTGAAGTTTTGAACATCATGGGTTAATGTTTTAAAAACATTTTTATTACAAATTTGAAGAGCAAAGTAGAAGAAGAGAATTCTTTCATCTTTATGCATCTTAGAGCTATTTTTCAATGGGGAGAAACCTTTTGTAGTGTTTCCTAGGTTCCTGGACCTATTAAGCAAATATCTGTATACTTATCTGACTAGAATCTTAATGTAGTGCGGTATTTTCACCTTGAACTAAATATTGTTCCAAACAAACATATGTTTGGCATCTTTCTTACTTGTTCTGCTTTGAATACCTTGGATATTCAAAATGTGAAGCTAATTTCATACATTTTGTTTATGACTTAAATGTATAATGCAATAATTTCATATATAAGGATTTTCTTCAATGCACATCTCCGCACTTACACAGATATACACATGCTCTGTTCTCTCTGGTATGAGACTCCCGAAAATTCAAGGGTACAAATTTCAGACACACACATGTTTGAAAGTTCAAAACAATGTTCTTTATCACAAAATTCAAAATAAACTAAGCACTCTTTTTGTATTGCAAAGAGCACTCATCCCAAAACAACCTGGTAGTCTGTACAATTCCCTTAATTAGCCCTTAAGTACTTAGCTTGCAGCTGTGAAGAAACGTCACAGCCCTTCTTCTTCCACGAAGTGAAACACACACACACTTTGCTCTGCTTTGGTTTCAAAGTCGTGAAAAATCAACAAACATAGTCTGGAAACAGCAAGGCAGTCCTGAAGAACAATGATCAGATAATCTTCCACAATGGCCAAACCCACACGCTGCTATTTATATCAGCAGCACTAATTACTGGAGCCCCACCCAAACACAGGTGGCCTCTCTTATCTCCTGTAATATGTCCTCAATTGGTCTCTTCTACGCATAACTCTGCGCCTGCGTGGGTCCAAGACTTCCGCATCCGAATCGACTGAAGATAATGGAGATTGACTTCCTGGGCTGTGTGCCAAGCCCCCCTCTTCCAAGTCACTCTCACCTTCTCCTTCGTCCGAGGAAACTGAACTACCTGACTCTGTCAGCAATAAAACAGGCCTATGACATGTTGAAGTTTCCCCTGCATCCACCTCCACATTCCCTGGGGCAGGAGCTGGGCCAGAGCCAACCACAACAACACATGTGCACACAAATATACAGACATATACATAGACACACACACACATAAACACACACATAAACACAGATGCTGATTACATTCTCCCCACATCAGAGAATATTTAACACAATTATGATATAAATCAGTGATATATAAATGATTAACTAATCATATCACTTTGTTTTTTAATCGTTGGAATGGATGGCTACAGGAATAATTTTGAGATTTCTGTCTGAAGCCCAAATGATGCCTGACCTTGATGTTTGAACTATGACTTATATTAAAGATTAATATTTGTACACCAATTGGACAATTAAATGTTTATTTAGAAATTGCTGGTTTCTTCTTTGCATGTTATCAGGGAAGAACCAGTTGGGTCTGATAGTGGAATGAGGAATGAGGCTGAAAAGAGTGAAGTAAGAATAAAATCTTATTTGACAACAAAGCATCAATTATATCAGATACTATGTGTGCAGTTCTGATCATAGATGTGTATAATATCACGAGAAATATAACATTTCATAAAATGTCAAAGGACAAATCCCTTCCCTGAGGTGTTTATAATCCATTTTGCCTCATGAAAATATGAAATGGTTACCAAGGTAAATGAGAAATGAATGTGCAGTTGTTTCAGTCTTTTGACCATTATTTCAATTTGACATGAAAACTACAGGATTCTGCCAAGGATTTTTTTTTATAAAAAAGGTACTTTTTGAGAAATTAGAAAAATAATGTATTGTACTATTTGTTAGGGGAATGAGATTGAAGTTGAGACAATACTGAATGTGATGGAATAGAGCTGAAGATATATCAAGATATAAGAATGGAGGGATGAAAGCCAAAACTGTGGAAGGTTATAAACATAAAGAGACTATGACAGAATGAGGAGTGGAAGCACATGTAAATATGTAGAGACAGGTATAATAGTACAAGTGCCTTCCGTCCCCTGTCCTATTGCTCTCCTATATCTCCTATGCCTTTCTTCTATTCCTATATCTCTTCTTCTATTCTTTCATTGATATGTTCTATTACTATATCTTCTTTTCTATTATTTCTTAGATATATTTTACTATGAGTATCTCCTCTATAACCTTCATCATGTATTTTACTATGTGTATATAGATATATACCCACTAAAACCCTCATTGTGTATTGGACAAAATAAATAAATAAACCACCAACCAACCAAACAAACAAACAAACAAACAATTTGATAAGGAATTCCACTATGTTTTGTGAGGCTCACTTCTGATACAGTCATTTAATTCCTGCAGCTCGACATGTTTAACTGATCAGATGAGTAAAATACAGGCAGTGCTCAATTTACAACAGTTCCTTTACCAGCCATTTGAAGCTACGCTGTCATTGAAAAAAGTGACTTAGGAATATTTTTTCACATATTCTGACAGTTGCCACATCCCCATGGTCATGTGATTTACATTTGGATGCTTGAAAACTGGTTCATGTTTATGACAATTGCACTATCCTGGAATCATTGATCATCTTTTGCAACCTTCTGATAAGCAAAATCAATGGGGAAGCCAGATTCAGTTAACAACCGTGGCAAGAAAGTCATAAAATCATTTAACAAATTTCTCACTTAGCAACATAGGTTTTGGGATCAATTGCTGTCATAAGTCAATGACTACCTGTATTTCATAGACTACGTCTTTTTCAAAGATAAGTAAGATTCCGAACTTATCAAAAATTATCCGATTAATTTTCAAACCATGTGCATTTTATTGACATGTTACATAGATTAGAGTTGCATCTAAGTAATAACATTTACTTTTAACAGAAATAAAACTACTGAAAATGTTGCAAATCATACCGGTTAGTAGTTGTCAATTTTGTTTCTTGATAAAAAAGAACCCCCACTGTGTAACAAAGATACATGTAATATGTAATACCTATAATTTCCTATTATTCATTCGGCTTTTTATATATTCTGGAGCGTTTAAAAACAAAGACAGCTCTTTTTTTAAAATAAAGCACTGTTATTTTAAATGTCATACAATCATTACTATGACATTCATTTCTTACTTTATATGCTTAGAATTAAAAAAAAATCACAAATAATAAGATATTCAAGCTGCAGCGTTTTTATTTTCTAGTGAGTGTAGCAAATTGTATAAATACTTGGAATACAAAATTGCATTGGTGATGGTGATGAACTGTCAAGGAAAGGATGGATTGTACTTAATGAAAAGGAGGCTAAAATAGTAATGGCTTATATTGAATTCTGCAGAAAAATAGATATGTCAATTTATAAAAAAAATTAAGATTATTGATTTTAGCTTTTTAAGGTATGATAATGAAATCTACTGATCCTGACTTGTTTCAGTAAGCATCTTTCCTGCTCCATTTCTGATTACGGAATAATAGTTCTGCACAGAAATTGCTTATTCATCTTTTCTCCTACTGTATGTTAGACTGTTCATAATTACTTTTTGTCTGAATGGAATTTGCTATTCAGAGGAGAACTTTAATGGGAAAATGCTTCTTCAAGACAGTATAAAGATACAGTAGGGATGGGCTACACAATGCAGTGTCTTTAATTCTGGGGACTAATAATTGACATAGCAACTTCATTAAAAGGGGCAGAACTAAAATTCCAGAACTTGATGTATCGTCAGGCCATTGATTAGTTGTAAACAAATCAGATATCTGTGACAATAATACTGGCCCTCAATAACTACTATTTTATTTTATTTTCTACCTAATAGCAAAAGCTGAACAGCTTTTATACAATAATGGGACTTTCATCCTATTGATGCACATAAAACTAAAAAGACATTGTCAGCATTTTTGTTTTATTTCCCTATTTTTTCTCTTGAAGAATATGGACAGCCTTTTCTATTTTTGTCTACGTTTCTTTTAATCTGTTCATCACATTCATTTTGAAGGAGATGGATAGTTCAGAAATATGAAAAATATATAAAGTTTGCTAACCAAAAAGATGAAAGCACACAACTTGGTGATAGGAAGAAGAAAAATAATAGAATAAAATAGAATTCCGTATCAACCATACAACAACATGTAATTAGCCTCCATGTCTTTTAAGCTTCATACAGGAAAAAACTCACCCTATATTGTTTTCAGTATTTCTAGTATTTATTCATGTATTTAATGAAGATTAGAGGCCACTCAACACTAGATACCTCTGGGTGACTTATATTTTAAAAGTGAAGAACAATAAAATCAGAAGAAAAAGGTCATGAACATTTGGAACATTCATTGAACCCTAAGAAAAAAAAACGAACCTCAGCAGCAACCGTACCCCTGGGCCCGAGACAAAATCAAGGTTTCAAAGACTCACAAAACATCAGCAGGGTGGGAACTGTATGACTCTCTGGGCAAATGTTCCAGAGTGCTCCAGATGCTCCAATGTGGCTAGGCATTATTCTTATTCACAATGAAATGGAAAGGATATGTGCAAGGCCTGTGTACAATAATACAATAGCTATAAAACTCTATTGGTGAGTTGGATCAATGTGATATTGAACCAATGACTTTTACCAATGTAATTTTTTTAAAAATGTGAAAATGTATCCCTGATTCACTTCGTTCTTTATTGAATTACATCTGACCTCTGACCAAGTACTTACATCTGATTAATAAGGAAGCATTCCTATTCCTTAGGAACATTTGCTAGCTGTTCTAAGTGAGTAAAACAAGCTAGAAAAATGGTTATACACAAACCTGTACTGGTAATTAACAATTGAGGTGGAATGTTTTCTGCATCTATTTAGTTAGTTGAATGTGCAGAAGCAGGTGCAGAAAAGAGATTGTTGCTTTGTGGGAGGCCCATCTGTCATTGTTGAAGTTATCATTTCTAATATAACATGTCATTTGAGATGAATGAAAAGCATACATATATGGTAGGTTGAGCGGATGAGTTACTGGCATATAACATTCTGCTTTCGTTGATGGCCTAATGCCAATTTCTACAGCTGTCTGTGTCTTAAATTTCTTCCTGGTTAATATTCTAACCACTTTACCATCCTGGATGTATTAAAAAGCAGTTTAGAAAACAACAAAACATATCAAATTTGTCATTAATATTCATTAATTTTTGGAAAATGAAATATACCATATACATGTGAGTTCTAATCCCTCCTTAGGTCTGAAGTCCAGCTTGATGATCTTGGGATAATCACTTTCTCTTAGTTCTAGGAAGCAAGCAATGACAAACCACTTTTGAAATTCTTGCACAAAATCTTCAGGCACATATCACCAAGAGCCAGCACTTACTCAAAGTCACACAAACAAACAAATAAACACACACACACACACATACACCACAAATAATTGTGCACTGAGATATTCTAAGATTTTTAAACAGGATTCTTAACTAAAACCAATTCCTTAGGTTTACTGACTTATTTGTTTGTCTGTCTCTCTGTCTCTCTGTCTGTCTGTCTCTCTCTCTCTCTCTCTCTCTCTCTCTATCTATCTATCTATCTATCTATCTATCTATCTATCTATCTATCTATCTATCTATCTATCTATCTATTGGATTTGTATGCCGCCCCTCTCCGTGGACTCGGGGTGGCTAACAACAGTGATAAAAACAGCATGTAAAAATCCAATACTAAAACAGCTAAAAACCCTTGTTATAAAACCAATCATACATACAAACATACCATGCATAAATTGTAGAAGCCTAGGGGGAAAGAATATCTTAGTTCCCCCATGCCTGATGGCAGATGTGGGTTTTGAGGAGCTTACGAAAGGCAAGGAGGGTGGGGGCTATTCCAATCTCTGGGGGGAGTTGGTTCCAGAGGGCCGAGGCTGCCACAGAGAAGCTTTTTCCCTGGGCCCTGCCAAACGCCATTGTTTAGTTGACAGGACCCGGAGAAGGCCCACTCTGTGGGACCTAACTGGTCACTGGGATTCATGTGGCAGAAGGCAGTCCCTGAGATAATCTGGCTCAACTGGAAAAAAACACTATTGTTTGATATTAGAGAAATATATTATTGACCTTATTATTTTTAAGCAATTTGGCTTATTAAAATACAGTGTGATTTTATAAGCCAAATTGTTTAGAAGTAATGAGTCATCATCATTGACTGGTTTACTGTTGCAAGGTGAAGGACCTGGCTAGAAAAAAATGGCGGAGTCTCTGTTAGAACAGCACAATTCCAATGAGAAAGTAAAACAAGAAATCCAAAAGAAAACCAGCATGGCTACACAAAACCTCATCAACAAATTGAATGAAATAATAATAATAATAATAATAATAATAATAATAATAATAATAATAATTTATTAGATTTGTATGCTGCCCCTTTCCGAAGACTCGGGGCAGCTCACAACAACGATAAAAACAATATTATACTGGCACAAATCTAATATTTAAAAAAAACCCTAAAAACCCTATCATAATTAAAAACCAAACAGCACATACATACCAAACATAAATTACAATAAGCCTGGGGGAAAGGTGTCTCAAATCCCCCATGCCTGGTGGTATAGGTGGGTCTTAAGTAGTTTACGGAAGACAAGGAGGGTGGGAGCAGTTCTAATCTCCGGGGGAAGTTGATTCCAGAGGGCCGGGGCTGCCACAGAGAAGGCTCTTCCCCTGGGGCCCGCCAGACGACATTGTTTAGTCGACGGGACCCGGAGAAGGCCAACTCTGTGGGACCTTATCGGCCGCTGGGATTCGTGCGGTAGCAGGCGGTTCCGGAGGTACTCTGGTCCAATGGAAAAAAAAACCAAGACAAATACAAAAATGGAAAGAGGGACACATGACTAAGGCAGGCCACTAACAGCCAGCCAGAATATGCAAAGAAAAAATCAGGACAGCAAGACTTGCAACAAAAGTCAAAGATAATAAAAAAAGTTTCTTCCGACACATAAACAACAAGAAAAAAATCAAGGAAACAGTTGGTCTACCAAAAAGAGAAGATGGAGAAGAAGTAACAGACAACAGAGACAAAGCAGAGCTACTTAACACATTCTTTGCTTCGGTCTTCACACAAAAAGAAACTGCAGATCAACAGAGTCAAAACGAAATTCAACCTAAGCAAAAATACAGTAAGATATCACCCATCTAAACTTAATGAATACAAATTGCCAGGACTACACAACAGAGTCCTAAAGGAACTAGCAGGTGTCATTTCAGAATCACTGCACCACCTCTTCCAAAAATCCTGGAACACAGGAGAACTACCTGAAGACTTGAAATGAGCTGACGTGGTCCCCATCTACAAAAAGGGCAAAAAAACCAGACGCAGGTAATCACAGACCAATCAGCTTAACATAAATACTTGAAAAATACTGGAAAAATAATTAAGAAACATATCTGCCATCACTTAGAAACCAATAAAGTAATAATCAACAGCCAACATGGCTTTGTTAAGAACAAATCACGCCAAACCAATCTCATTTCATTCTTCAATACTTTAGAAGTGAACCAGGAGTGAAATAAGTTAGAACCCACCCCTGAGTTGGGTGTGTACTTGCCCACTGCTCACACGGAACCATCCCCTGTTCCCTCACCTCACTGGGTGCAAAGTTTGGGGGGTGCTGACTTATATTATTTTGTACATAGAAAAAAGTGCATGCTGGTTTTGTAAATAATATTTTCACCTCTGTATAGTATTAGATTATATTACTTTACGGGTAGATACAATGTCCAGAATAAAATCCTCCATTTATTGAACTACTGGGTTTGTGTATGAGTGTGTGTGTATGAAACGTCTTGCTATTGGATAATAGGAATAAAAGGTTATAGGAATAAAGGGTTATATAAGTGTTAAAGCCCACTGCAACAATATCGCCAAAAAGGCTTCTAGAGTTGTTAACCTGATCCTACGTAGCTTCTGCTCCGGCAATCTCACACTACTCACAAGAGCCTACAGAACTTTTGCCAGATTCATCCTTGAATACAGCTCATCTTTCTGGAACCTATACCACATCTCGGACATCAACACCCTTGAAAATGTCCAAAGATATTTCATCAGAAGAGCCCTTTACTCCTCCACTCGAAACAGAATATCCTACGAAAATAGACTAACAATCCTAGGTCTAGAAAGCCTAGAACTATGGCGCCTGAAACACAATTTAAGTATTGCCCACAAGATCATATGCTGCAACGTCCTACTGGTTAATGACTACTTCAGCTTCAACCGCAACAACACAAGAGCACGCAACAGATTCAAACTTAATATTAACCGCTCCAAACTTGACTGTAAAAAATATGACTTTAACAATTGAGTTGTCGAAGCATGGAACTCATTACCGGACTCAATAGTGTCAACCCCTAACCCCCAACATTTCTCCCTTAGACTATCCACGATTGACCTCTCCAGGTTCCTAAGAGGTCAGTAAGGGGTGTACATAAGAGCACTAGTGTGCCTTTCGTCCCCTGTCCAATTGTCTTTCCTTTATCTCATATATCATATATATTTTCTTCCTTTCATATATCTTCTCCTCTATTTTTACATATTATCTTTATATATATTACTTCATGTCTATTCTCTTCCGTATGTATTGTGTATTGGACAAATGAATAAATAAATTAAATAAATAAATAGTCAAGTACAGTGATCCCAGGTTTGGCAAGAAAAGTATAAATAGGCAAAATTTTTAATGTTTTTTTCCTTTCTTTTTTCTCTTTGGGAAGTAACATCAAGGAATGAAGATGCAGACTACACAAGGCAGCATGATTCATACCCTTTGTATTTTCAAACTACTTGCCTAGAAAGAAGGCCTTATAAGTAAACAGAAGCATCTGTTTTATATGCAAAAGAATATCATATCTAAAAAGCAATTTCTCCACAGAGATAAAGCACCTACCAAGCACATTAAAAATGCAAATGAAGAGAGAACTGGCCAAAATGAAGGTTGGAAAGGAAGGAAGAAAAAGTTAAATCAAGAGAAGCAAAGCTCAAAGGATATGAAAAGATGCTTTATTTGAAAGAGAAACCTCAAAGAAGCTTTACTTGAGGAGACAATAAATATGGTGACAATCTGAATTCAAAATCAACATGGCTAGAGGAGCAATTGCTCCAATGTTGAAAAAAAACAAAGAGGCATGCTGAAAAGGGAATAGCATGGCATAGTGCAACTGAAAAGTAAATAAGCTGTCAGGGGTTTGGAAAAGCTGTTATAAAGTAAATACTGAAGTGTCTGAAGAGAATTACTTTGCATGTTAAAGATGTACTGTATTGTCCAGTTTTAGAGTCCAATTTGTTAGTCATGTGAATGTATTAATAGAGATTTCTCATTGACAAATAATAATAGAGTTTGAAGTTGAAAGGAAGCATGTTAGAAACTTGACCTTACAGAGAATTCCCCCGAGAGTTATGTGATATGAGAAACCTGATTATGCAAAAGGAGGAATTGTCACTGAATCTTGGCATAGCAGAAATCAGGCAGAATCAAAAGGAAGAACTGTCTAGTCATTTCAAAATTGTAAATTGCAAACATATCAGACATTCAGTCTTGTGTGATTTCATGGTAAAATGTCCTTGAGAGTCATATACAACAAGAATTGAAAGCACAAATATACAGCACAGTAGCAATATTTAATTTATGAGAAGATCCCACACTTGTACCTGTTCCCTGCCCACTGAATCAAATACAGGAAAGAGACATTTTGCACTTTTCTTGGTGAAAATATATTTGATTTCCAAAGAAATGTGAAATCATGGCATAACCAAATGGACTCTGGGCAGATGATTCTTGTTAGTAGATTGCAGGAAATGTAATTTTATGATCAGCTTATAAACTGCATACCTGAGAGTCATAGATACCATATAAGCTCACAATCATACGTAACGTAGTCTTTTAAGGACAGCAAGCTTGACCGAGCTTCATTTCATAATTGCTTTTTGAATTATCTTTTTATTGTTTTAAAAATATTAAGATCCTTTGGATTGCAAATTTCTACTGTATTCATTGTTGTGGTTAGCTCTGGCCCAGCTCCTGCCCCAAGGACTGTGGATGTAGGGGAGACATCCACATGCCACAGGCCTGTTTTGCCTCGGGTGGAATCTGCTGATGAAGACTCCTCTGACCAAGAAGACATGAGCGACAGGGTGGAGGAGAGTGTGGCAGACAGCTCAGAAGGAGATCAATTCTCTAGCTCCTCCTTGGATTCAGAACAAGAATTAATGATACAGCCACCCATGCGGAGAGCGATGCATAGGCAACAACAACTGAGAGATTATTATCAAAGAAAATGAGGCCACCTGTGGTTGGGTGGGGCTGTGGTAATTAGTGAGGCTGCTATAAATAGCAGCCTGTGGGTTTGGCCATTGTGGAGAATTATCTGATCGTTGTGTTTCGTGACTGCTTTACTGACTTTGACCTTTTGTGTGCTGATTTTCCCCCGCTTTGAAACTAAACCAGGGCAAAGTGTGTTTCACTTTGTGAAAGAAGAAGGACTGTGAATTGCCTCACAGCTGCAAGCTAAGTATCACAGAACTGATAAGGGACTTGTACAAATTACCAGTTTGTTTGGAGATGAGTGATCTTTGCTATACCAAAAGAGGTCTTAGGTTAAGTGAATTTTCATTATAAAGACCATTGTTTTGAATTTTCAAACGTGTGTGTGTGTGTGAAATTTGTACCTGTGAATTTTTGGGAGGAGTCTACCAGAGAGCCCGACAGAACAATTCCTTGGGTGAGTTTTCTTCTTAGAAAACTTAGAATTAAGTTTTAAATACAATTTTAAGGATTTGGAAGAATATTACTTTTGTCAATGAAACTTTTGGAAAGTTAAAAATGATTTAAGTGTCCAGAAAAGCTTGGAAAAAAGTTTGAAATTAATTATAAAATCCTAACCATGGGAAAGTGTGACTGCTTGCATTATTTAAGGAAAAATGTGATAATTAGGTTGTTAAAGGTTGAACACTAGATCAGAAGCAGATGAAATAATGGATGCATTGATTTGGTGTAAAAATGATTCAGAAGATATTCTTAAAGATTTTGACTATTATTGAAAGACTGGATGATGATATGGAAGAGAAACACATTTTAATGGAACAATATGTAACTGATTTAAACGTGGAATTAAAAAATGAGAAATAAACAAACAGTGATTATTGAGAGAACATAAATGTTAATCATATTATAGTGATTTAAAAATATAGCAACATTTAAAAAAAATTAGCAAGAAAAAAATGCATAAAACAAATCTAAACTATTACATGAATTTAATTCCATTGTTTCTTTTAGACTCTAGATCAATGATGGTGAACCTATGGCATGGCTGCCACAGGTGGTACACAGAGACATATCTGCTGGCACGCGAGTCATTACCCTAGCTCAGCTTCAACATGCATGTTTGTACCGGCCAGCTGATTTTTGGCTCACACAGAGGTTCTGAGACGTTGTCTTTAGCTTCCAGAGCGCCTCAGGAGCGGATGAGGGAAGTCATTTTTACCCTCCCTCAGCTCCAGGGAACCTTTGGAGCCTGGGTGGGCGAAATATGAGCCTACTGGCCCACCAGGCCGTTTCTGGCCTCCAGAGGGCCTCTGGGGAGCAGGGGAAGCTGTTTTCGCCCTCCCCAGGCATTGAATTATATGTCCTGGGCATTCGTGCATGCACGATAGTAGGCACGCACACTCTTTTGGCACCCAAGGAAAAAAAGGTTCACCATCACTGCTCTAGATCATATATCAACTTACTGAGTCATCTTATTTTCAGAACACAGCGACTTTTCAAAAATAGATAACAGGCTTACCTCCTTAAAATCAGGTGAATCAGGTGTCACATCCACCAAGCCATGCCAACCAAACAAGCCACACCCTTAGAACAGGTAGAGAAAAAAAATAGCTTTCACCACTGCAACCAGGGACACACATTCATACTCATATTTGTGAACCGGTAGGGAAGGAAAACTGAAAACCATCCCTGCACTGCACCACCACTGATATTTACCCATTGTTACTTTCAAAAACATATTAATAGGAACACTTCTTTTTCTTTGCTGTTTTAGATGATTTCATCTTAAACTCATCCATGCCTTCTGTCTAATAATTTCCCTCCTTTAGTTTCAGTATCACATTTGCTAATTAATAATTACCCAGTATTTAATTTTATATTCAATTATATTATATTATATATATATATATTTTAAAAACCTTTATGTTGAGAAAATTGCAATATAGCAAAAATAATAATGTCATCATCATAGCTATTTCCTATATAAGAAATAGAAACAATATTGCGCCACTAAAGTGCTGTGCGCAGTTGAAATTAGGGCAATATAAGTTTGAGGCCAATTTGCCTGCAAAAAGTATATTGGGATGTTTAGCTGTTCCCATACATGTAATTTCACTATTCCTTTTCCACAATCAATTTTTGTGTCTTGTTGTATTTGAACTAGTGGCCATTAGTGTACTTTAATGCTTCAATAGTTTGTAGTAGATTGTAGAAGCTTTAATACAAAGAATTAATAATTGTTATGTGTGAGTGCTTGTGTATCTTGTTTTAAATTTCAGAAATGGCTTTCAAAGCCATGGCTACAGTAAGAAAGCCCTTTAAAAAGAGAGGCCCAAGCCGCGCGCCTTGTCTTTTGTTGCAAACTTCAAGTAGACACTTGTTACTTGTTACCTTGTTGCTCAGCTTGATTCCTAATAAAGACGAATCATGCAACCATGTGTCCTTCAATTATTCCGATTCAACATATACTACATATCGGACATTAATACAATTGAGAATGTCCAGAGATATTTTATGAGAAGAGTACTAGATTCTTCTGTTTGCAATGTAATATCTTATGCCACCAGACTTGAAATTTTGCACCAAGAAAATTTAGAACTACAACGCCTTCAATCTGGTCTAAGTGTAACGCAATGTCCTACCTGTCAATGACTACTTCAGCTTCAACTGCAATAATACACAAGCTCACATAAATACAAACTTAATGTAAACCACTTGATTGCAAAATCTTCACTTGATTGCAAAATCTTCAATTTCAGCAAC
The DNA here is from genome assembly GCF_031021105.1 of Erythrolamprus reginae. Classification (NCBI taxonomy): domain Eukaryota; kingdom Metazoa; phylum Chordata; class Lepidosauria; order Squamata; family Dipsadidae; genus Erythrolamprus; species Erythrolamprus reginae. The sequence goes on along the minus strand of NC_091954.1, from coordinate 62,376,601 downwards.
AGAGTGGTCAATGCCTGGAACACTTTACCTGACTCTGTACTCTCTTCTACAAACCCCCAAAACTTTAGCTTAGACTGTCTACTGTTGACCCACCCCATTTCTAAGAGATCTGTAAGGGCGTGCATAAGGGCACCAGCATGCCTACCATCCCGGTCCTAATGTACCCACGTATTCGTAAAATATCATGTACTCATAACTATGCTTATACTTCTTATATGTTCACAAACATGTTTATACCTTGTTTATACTTTGTCCGTAATTATATATAAACTTGACTAAACAAACAAACAAACAAACAAATAAATAAATAAATAAATAAATAAAAATACAATAAGTAAAATAATTGCTGGTCAGATATTGTAGAGGTATTTGACTAGACTGGGGGTGTCAAACCTGTAGCCCGCGGGGCAGATGCATCACATGCCGGCCACACCCACCCACCCATTTTAGCAAAGCCACTATACATCACATTTTATTTATTTATTTATTTATTTACTTACTTACTTACTTACTTACTTACTTACTTACTTATTTATTTATTTAGTCCAATGCACAATAATACACAATGAAGGTTATAGAGGTTATACTCGAGTAAAATATGTTAGAGAAAGAATAGAAGTGAAAATTTAGGAATAGAATGTATCAATTATAGAATAGAAAGATATTATGAGAGTAGTATAAGAAGAATAGAATAGAAGAATAGTACATATGATATATGAGATATAGGAGAGACAATAGGACAGGGGATGGGAGGCACGCTAGTACACTTATGCACATCCCTTACTGACCTCTTAGGAATCTGGAGAGATCAACTGTGGATAGTCTAAGGGTAAAATATTGGGGGTTAGGGGAAGATACTATGGAGTCCGGTAATGAGTTCCATGCTTCGACAACTCGATTACTAAAGTCGTATTTTTTACAGTCCAATTTGGAGCGGTTAATATTAAGCTTGTATCTGTTGTGTGCTCTTGTGTTGTGGTGGTTGAAGCTGAAGTAGTCGTTGACAGACAGGATGTTGCAGCATATGATCTTTTGGGCAATACTTAGATCATGTTTTAGGCATCATAGTTCTAAGCTTTCTAGACCCAGAATAGTGAGTGTAGTTTTGTAGGGTATTCTGTTTCAGGTGGAGGAGTGAAGGTCTCTTCTGGTGAAGTATCTTTGTACATTTTTGAGGGTGTTAATGTCCGAGATGCGGTATGGGTTCCAGACACATGAGCTGTATTTGAGGATAGGTCTGGTGAAAGTTTTGTGAGCTCTGGTAAGTAGTGTGAGATTGCCAGATGATGTTGTCTGTTAGAACCAGTACATGCCAGCCCTTCAGGGCTCACTCGAAGTGATCCAGGGCCTAGACAATGGCCCGCAGTTCCATGATACAAGATGATGATGCATGATACATGATGATGATGATGCATGATACATGATGACAACATGAGTTTGACATCCCTTGACTAGATGATCCAACTCTTCCTGTTTTCATTGGGGTGTAGAATTTTTGCTAGTCTCTAACAATTGCACACAAACATTTGTAAATAGTTCCAGAAGCTTTTTATTGGGGTCTAGATGTCATAGGGTGTTCACATTCAGCAGATAATTGTTTGAAAGTACTCCTAAAAAGTACAATTTTTGCCATGTGCAAAAGCAAGCTCTTTGATCAAGTTAGTTTCAGCTATCATCTGCATTGTCTTCCTGTATCGTTATTTGTTTTTTAAAAATATTTTATTGAAGAAATGTGCACAATAATAAGTTGTGTAAATTTAAGAAAAGGAAAAAATAAAATAGTATAAAGAAGCAGTTTTCAATCATCTTTATAGCAGTTACAAATGGGTTTATCACCTGTATTCCCTCTTTAAGGTTACATCATAATTCCCCTCTTTCCATATTTTACCCTTTCTAGCTGTTAAACCCATTAATCACCACTTCATCTTCCATTTTCAGCAAAAAGGTTTTCTAGTCACTAATAAATATACCTTCTGTTTTCTCCCTAATCAAACAAATCAATTTTGCTATGTCTATAAATTTTGTTGTCTCACCAAACATTCCCCTTCATGCATGTAATTTTATCACTGAAGTTACCATAAGCAAAAACAATCTTCTATGAGGATTTTTCTATATGATTATCCATTAATTCCAAAAATTGGTTTCAATTGTATAGTGATATATAAAATTCTTTGTATCCCTGTATGCATTTAGATTCAGAATTTTTTAGCTTTCATACAAATCCATGTATGATAAAATGACCCTTAATGTTTTCCACATTTCTGACATACCCATACATATACCTTATTGGAGCAAGCAGTAGCTGTGAAATAGTAACTATCTGTTGTTCTTGAATAGACACACTTGTCACACACTATTTCTTTAAAAACGTGCAGTTTCTATTCTCCTTCTTGTTTATGTGCCTTAGCTGCAACTTGTAATAGCAGCTTTCTCTCTGCAGCACTTAAATAGGTTCTAGCTGTTTTAAATATGATCTAAGATTGTTTCAGTTTATTAATTAATTAATTAATTAATTAATTAATTAATTAATTAATTAATTTAATTTGTATGCCACCCCTTTCCATAGACTCGGAGCGGCTCACAACAGTAATAGAAAAAACAATGTAGAATACAAATCTAATAATTAAAACTAAAAACCCATAATTTAAAAAAACATGCACACAACATACCATACATAAACAATATAGGCCTGACGACAGAGGTGGGTTTTAAGGAGTTTACGAAAGGCAAGGAGGGTGGGGGCAGTTCTAATCTCAGGGGGCAGCTGGTTGCAGAGGGTCGGGGCCACCACAGAGAAGGCTCTTCCCCTGGGACCCGCCAAACGACATTGTTTAGTCGACGGGACTTGGAGAAGGCCAACTCTGTGGGACCTAATCGGTCGCTGGGATTCGTGCAGCAGAAGGCGGTCCCGGAGATATTCTGCCATGAAGGGCTTTATAGGTCATAACTAACACTTTGTTATGACTTCTAATACTAGATTCCTATAGGCGATAAACTGCAAATGGTTATGATTTTCAAATTATTATATATTATTAAGACATTCTTTAAAAAATATTATCTTCACCCATATCCTGATGGTTGGATAAAAGCCAAACTCACTTTCAATTTTTACAGAACAATGATAATATTAAACACGTGCAACATAAAAAAATAAATAATAATTTAGTGCAAAATCATGGCTAAATATTTTTATTTCTGCAGTTTGATGAATCTAGCAATCTGTTTCAAATTTTCAGGGTGTCTGATGCAACTGCAGTGATGGACTCAACTCTGTCCTTTCCAATCTCAGTTCAGCCACCTCTTCTGGAGTTCTGCCTTTGCAGTGGACTCATTTTTCAACTTCAGAAGGGTCGGTGAGAGATGTATCTGCCTTTATATACATAATCAGGAACATTTCCGATTCACATGCAGCAATATTGTGAATGCTAGCCAAGCAAGCACATATATTTTATTTGTTTATTTATTTATTGCATTTATATGCCGCTCACTCAGAAACAGACTCTGAGCAGCTAACAACAGTTATAAATACAATACAAGTAAAAAACAGTAGAAACATAACTAAAATCACATATATAATGAAAAAAAACCATACATACTAACAATCAATCTTAATTCCAGGCCTGCCACAAAAGCCAGGATTTAACAGCTTTCCAGAAGACTGTTAAGGAGGCGATAATGCAAATCTCTGGGGGCAGTTGATTTCATAGGCTCGGAGCTGCCACAGAGAAGGGTCTTCCCAGAGGTCCCGCCAGCTGCTGTGGTTAGCTCTGGCCCAGCTCCTGCCACAAGGACTGTGGATGTGGGGAGACATCCACATGCCGCAGGCCCATTTTGCTCCCGGTGGAATCTGCTGATGAAGGCTCCTCTGACCAAGAAGACAGGAGTGACAGGGAGGAGGAGAGTGTGGCAGACAGCTCAGAAGGAGATCAATTATTTAGCTCCTCCTTGGATTTGGAACAAGAGTTAATGATACAGCCACGCATGTGGAGAGCGATGCATAGGCAGCAACAACTGTGAGATTATTATCAAAGAAAATGAGGCCACCGGTGGTTGGGTGGGGCTGTGGTAATTAATGAGGCTGCTATAAAGATCAGCCTGTGGGTTTGGCCATTGTGGAGGTTTATCTGATCGTTGTGTTTCATGCCTGCCTTGCTGACTTCGACCTTTGTGTACTGATTTTTCCCGCTTTGAAACTAAACCAGAGCAAAGTGTGTTTCACTTTGTGAAAGAAGAAGGACTGTGAATTGCCTCACAGCTGCAAGCTAAGTATCTCAGAACTGATAAGGGACTTGTACAAATTACCAGTTTGTTTGGAGACAAGTGCTTTTCGCTATACAAAAAGAGTGTTTAGTTTATTTGCATTTTCGGTATATAGAACATTGTTCTGAATTTTCAAACGTGTGTGTGTCTGAAATTTGTATCTGTGAATTTTCGGGAGGATTCTGCTAGAGAGCTCGACAGAACACCAGCTGACATTGTTTGGCGGACGGGACTTGGAGAAGGCTGACTCTTTGGGCCCTTACTGCTTTTTCAGGTTCCCTCATGCTCATACGCATGGCCAGCTGCTCTCTTCCGGGCTCTGGTGTGCACACATGTTCCAGTTCCAGCACTCAGTGCTGAAAAGGTTAACCATCAGTGTGCTAGATGTTCAGAATACCATTAATTAGGTTCTCTATGTGAGGACATGGGTGGTTTTTAAGTTTGATAAATAAATACAATTAATACATTTGAGAAAGGTGACTGTACTTGTTCTTTTAGTACCTTTGTGAAGAGATGTGTGTACATCTCTCCACAAAAGTACTAGTAATACTCATCACTAAGTGTTTGTTTAAAAAAAATTAATAAAAAGAAAGAAAAAAGAAAGCTAGTTATACATTCTTACCTAGAAACAGATGTTGTTGAACTCAATGAAATAGCTATATAACATGCGGTTATATAAATGCACTGCTATAATGATGCATATTGAAAACTCTCTTTATCTGAATTATTATTCACAACTTCATATTATATTTTAATTCTTTTAGAACAGGCTTCTCTAACCTGATTTTATCCAGTTGTGTTAATATTACAACTCCCAAAGATCCCTTGCAGCATGACATTACTCCATAAAAATGCACAAATCCTTTCATTGTTTGCATTATGTTTCAATGACCTCCATCAAATTCCTGCTACTGGAGTGTTGTGTTTGAGAGAGAGTTCATAAAATTATCTCTATTCTGTTCTGCTCAGTCCTGTCCTTGAGTTTATGATTCTGCACAAATTAATTACACTATCTGTCACGCTGAATATTGCCAGCCTCAGAGACATTTAGTAATTAAAGAGTTAATATGTGTGCCTTTATTAATCTCCTCCTATTTTTGATGTAATATCCTGCCTTGTCATATCCGCCTTCTTCCTGCATTGTTCTTCTCTGCCTTAAGACTCCATGATGTAAGGTTTTATTCTTTTGTCTACTCAGACAATGTTTATTTTTACTTTTATAATAAAAGAAATCTTGTTTTGAATAAATGCTTAGAGCTCTTAAATTCATCGCCTCCACGGTTTAAAGTTCAAACGGACTTTTACAATCTGACACTATCATACAATTCATCTTCTGCAGGGTATGGCCACAGTATGCATTGTGGTTATTGTGCTGTCCAGTAAATGTAGTTGACTATCAAATACTTATGTTTAAATGTCTTTCAAGTGTCTGCTTCCCATTCTGTGTGAACACATTTAAGGCTAGATTATTAAAATTTTCCCCAAGAGAGTAAACTTAAAACAGTAGAGTATGTCAGAGATTGCAGAGAGTTGTCTATACATTTCATGGCTGTTGTTGCTATGCAGAGCAACGCTCAGGAAGGGAGAAAAGAAGTTTTCCTTTTATTCTAGTCATTTGCAGGTTTCAGCAGGCACTGAAAGAAAGAAGGCTTGTTTGCAAGAGCCGCCAAAGGCAATGTGCAGCATTCTGACAAGCAGTAATTCTGAATGATTATTTCTTTTTTTTTAATGTGGACAATTGCGGTGCAATCACAAAAGGAACCTAGTGGCATTTTGCTACTCAGCGAGTAATTTTGGCTTTGGCATTCTGCACATTCTAATTTTGTTAACATTACCAATCGTTTAACTCAGTGATGGCAAACCTTTTTTCCCTTGGGTGCCGAAAGCATGTGTGTGTACACTATCACACATGCGAGTTCCCACACCCATAATTCAATGCCGGGAGAAGGCAAAAATGCCCCCACACACCTCCAGAGGCCTTTTGGAGATCAGAAATGGCCCATTTCCCAATACCTGGTGGATCCGGTGGGGCCATTTTTCACCTTCCCAAGGCGCTAGAGACTTCCCTGGAGACTGGGGAGGGCAAAAAATGCCCTTTCCCATCTCCTCAGTGGCCCTCTGGAAGCCAGAAATTCTCTCCCAGAGCCAAAAATCAGCTGGCCACTGCACACATGCATGCTGGAGCTGAGCTAGCGCAATGGCTTGCATGCCAGTGGATATGGCTCTGCATGCCATCTGTGCCACACATGCCAGAGGTTCACCATCACTGGTTTAACTTGTGCAAGAAAAGTTTAAGTTTCTCATATTTATACAATCACAGGCATAAATATGTAGGGTCTGATCATAGGTGGAAAAAAAATTCATTTCATTTCATTTCATTTATTCGATCTGTATGTCGCCCCTCTCTGGAGACTCAGAGCGGCTCACAATACAAAACATGATACAAATCCAACAATAAAAAAGCAATTTAAAACCCTACGTATAAAAAACAATCATACATCTCAGACAAACCTTGCGTAAAACAGGAAACGGCCCGGGGGAGTCAATTTCCCCATGCCTGACGGCAGAGGTGGGTTTTGACGAGTTTGCGAAAGGCAAGAAGGGTGGGGGCAATCCTAATCTCTGGGAGGAGTTGATTCCAGAGGGTCGGGGCCGCCACAGAGAAGACTCTTCACCTGGGTCCCGCCAGATGACATTGTTTCGTTGACAGGACCCGGAGAAGGCCAACTCTGTGGGACCTAACCGGTTGCTGGGATTCATGCGGTAGAAGGCGGTCTTGGAGGTATTGGTCCTTTAGCTGTCCTTTTGCCTGGAATACTCTGCCTTCTGTGAAGGGATGATAAACCTTTAAAAAGATATGCTTTGCTACTCATGATTCATGGAGGATGTCATATCCTTAGAAGGAATTAATGAAAATTTTATGAGAAGTAAATTCTGAAAAGGGATGCCTGGTTTTCCTTATTCATTAACTCTGTTCCTTAGGTCCATTCTACTTGTTCTGTGAACTTTCTAAGATAGAAGGGCAAGAATGATTTAGCATTTTGATTTCAGGATGGAGCAATTGGTCTTATACAGCCTCTTAGAAGATCATACATAACAATAGCTTATGCAATTATTCAGGATGCTCAGGGGAGTGATATTAGTTCTTAACAAGAGCTAAATAGATTTATAAATGTGACACCTTTAAGTATGAAGCAAAAGAATAGTATTTGATAGTTGTGCTTCCCCTGAGAACGGGGAATAGGGCGGCATAGAAATCTAATTAATAAATTTGGTTGCAATTTACCTTTTTTCAGCTTCTAAAGGTCAGAAGGTAAGAAATGAGTCATCACTAGAGGGAGTGGATCTAAAATGCTGTACTTGAATTTTCTCAAAATTAGATACCGTAAAATCACAACTAAACTCAATTGATTTTGAGGAAGATTTGGATTCTGTTGATACAAAGCTGTTCCATGAAGTTTTACTGAATGTTTTTGTTGAAAACATTTCCAAATTTAAGCAGCATTTATTAGGATCTTCGCAATAGCTGGCAGAAATGAAGACACGGGAAGCCTGAAAACTTGCCCAACTCTCTTTTGTGAATGTTTATTTCATCTAACTTCTATTTTCTCAGTAGAGGAAAAAGAACCCAGAAAATTGTTATATCCCTGCCAGTTTAAAACTAATTATGTCACTTCAGCGACATTCTTCCCTTGACAACTTGCTATTCTAATAGCAGTTATTCCTGATCACGCTGGGTTGGGGAGGGGTCTAAAATCCCCCTTGCATGCTATTTGAATTTTCCTTGCAAAACAATGTTGAGAAAAAGAAGGGACATTGTCAAAAGGGACAGAAACTTGGCTGCATCTCTATTCCAGAGAAAATCATTATTTTACTTAATTCTTTCAGTGTCTCCTCCAAGAGCAGTTGAATTTGGACAGAAGGATACATTATTTGATGGAGGGGGAGAGGAAGGGTGTAGCTGAAGCCCATTAGCAAATGTGAATGGCTTAATAGCACTGTGTTGATTCATAGTGGAGAAAGATCTGGATCTTGAAAGTCTCTCCTCATCCGTTAGCAGCTTGTTAGTAGTGCCCAGATAATTAGGAAGCTATAAATACTGGAGGCAGACATAATATTTCCAGGCAACATCATCAATTAAGGAACAGAGAAATGTCAGGTTAAAAATAACCTTGAATACCATTAAGACTTTTTCATTACAGTACCTAATTTCCATATCCTTTCTTAAGGAGTGAAATATATTGAATTTTTTAGAAGTGGGGAGTAGAGAGAAGGACATCCTTGAGCAGCGTTTGATTCCATGTGGCTTTATTGGTAATGCTGCCAACATGATTTGCCATTGCCCTCTTCTGGAATGTGTTTTCATCTTCTAGTCTGATTTAGCAACCCAGAAGTTCTCATGTGGTCCCATTCAAGTTTTACTCAGAGCCAACCCTGCTTAACATCTGAGATCAGAAAAAGCTGCCCAGATGTTGCCATCTGCTGAGGCTTATATTAGAATACTTTATTTAGAAACATGTTGAACATCTACTATGGTTGATGATGCAGATGGGTTGGAAAGAGATATCGAATCTTATTTTCTCATTTCACATTTGCAGTTTGGATTTTTTTTTTAATAGCACTTCTGATGGAAGCACACCCTAGGTATGTTAACAGGATGAAAATACATTATGTGCAAGTAAAATAAAGAAAGAATCCAAGCTATTTATATAGACCTGGAAAGAATTAGATGGCTTTCTATAGGTATAGTTGCAGCCGCACAAAGCTCTATTTTTGTCAGATTTTGTGACTAGGAGTTGACAATAAATCACAGATGTCTTGATTCTTACTTAACTACATCTAATTCCTAAGTTAGAAATGTTACTGATACAGTTTTGCTAGAAAAGAATCTTTATTGTAACCAGAAAAATACATATCGGTTGATTGTCTGCAAGGTAATGGTAAATGCTTCTTATACCCACAGTAGTTTAAGACCATAATTTCTGCCCATGAATTTATGGAATTTTTCATGGCATGTAGTGATCTTAACACTGAATGTTGATTGAATGTTTTCCTGTCCTGAAAATAACTATTTATCAGCTTATTTCTCACACAATCCCCCTATCTCCTTTATTCTACCTTATCTGGAAGTGTAAATTATTCCCCTCCATTCTAGTTGGGCTCATATGCAATAGAATAATTGTTCTCAAGTTAATAAGACTTGATGAAGATGTTCAATATCTAAAATCTCATATGCAAAGGAGAATGGGAAACGAGGACAAGAATGCATGAACAGGTGTCTTTCCTTCTCATCTGTAGTCTCTCCAACTTTTTGAATCTCAACATTTTTTTGCCAAGCTGATCTGTCTTAAGGTAGTCATAGTCCCTCTTTGTCTGTTCAATACATAATGTTCAATGTATTAGTTCATCTCCATTTTCATCTGATAGCATTTTTCTTTCCAGCCTGTGCCCTTAGCTAGCAAAATAAACGATCACAAAAGTATCACCTTTATCAAAGCTGATAAATAAGTCAATCATTTGCTTATCTGATACCTAACAGACTTGTCACAAAATTACGATAATGTTCTTTATCTGGGTTGTCTTAAACTCTACACTTTACAGATATTAGACTCATTACAAATCCTATAGGGCCTGATCAATGGGAAATCTTCTGGTCCCAGAGAGGTATAATCAGGGGTGAGATTCACAGGTTCTGACAGGTTCTGTAGAACCAGTAGTGGAAATTCTGAGTAGTTCAGGGAACCAACAAATACTACCTCTAGCAGGCCCCAGAATGGGGTGGAAATGGAAATTTTGCAATATCCTTCCCCCAAGAAAGGGTGGGAATGGAGATTTTGCACTATCCTTTCCCTGCCATGCCCACAGAACCAGTAGTAAAAAGAATTGGTTATCACCATTGGGTATAACGTTTAATCTGTTGAGAGCTCTAAGGTTCATCACTTGGGCTAGCTGGTCCCTTTGACTAGCCATTTGGTTTTAATTCTGGAGCAAAACATTGGCTATTTGGTTGATGGAGCCATGTCTCTATTTACATTACCATAGGACACTTAGTAGGCAATTTAAATGATCAGAACTTATAGAAATCTCAGAAATATTGTTTGGCCAGATAGAAATTATTATCTAGGACCAGAAAGAAGCCATGCCATTGAGTTCTCACTGCTAATTTGTCTTATAACCATAGTGGTTCAAACATATCATTATTTCTTCCACAATAACCAGCTTGACCAAGTGAGAGGATAATCGCCATCAACCATTTCTCAAGGGCAGGAAAATAAGATAAAACCATTCATTTCTTTTTCTCCCCACCCACAACTGACTGGGAAGATATCCTTCACTTCCTGCTTCGTCCACTCCATGTGCTGTAGTAAAACTACCATGTGCTGTAGTAGGAGTACCTTCCCTTCCGTCTTCGGCTCTTCATCTCAAGAGTGAATTGTTTAACAAGTCAACTCATTAAACAATGGACTTGTCCTTAAGAAACAATAACATATGAAAGTGATATAAGTTCTGCCAGTTTCTCCTTCTGTTTTAGATGAAACAGTAGCTTATTTTAAACTGGCCCAAGATGGATAAAAAATGGGCAACAGGGGCCTCAAAAAACACAGATTGGGCAGGCTATTAAGCCATCATCCTAGCCAAAGCAGTAAAAAAGGTTCAAATCTGGAGATGGATTTCTTAAACTGGCTTTATTTCCAGATGGTTTATGTCGGGAGTTGAGCAACTAAAGGCTGCAAACAGAAAAGGCATTTGTGTGGTGATTGGTTGGCCTTGAAAATGAACAGTTGCTCATTTAGCTTGATGTTGCTTGAAACTGCCAAGCTGGCTTGAGAAGCCTTTGCTCTCAGCTCAATTTTCATTCCATCTTTTGTAGAAATCCAATTATTGTCACTGCCATATCTGTGAGTGCAGTCATAATCTTCTTCCTAATTGCTCCTGAGCATAATCTTCATGAACACAATTTTTACTGTATTTTAAATTAAATAATGTCTTAAGCAATGTATACCTTTGAATGCAATGGCCTATGCCACTGGATTGTCTATACTGGATGGATGGTTTTTGGGTGACCAAGCTGCATATAATAAATTTACAGTAAATATATCAAAATTCAGAAGGTGCAACGCTCATTATTGTACCCAAGGTAAACATGTCACATGACAAAGGAATGGATGCCATCCTTAAAGATAACTTTCCAGCTAATGACTTAAAACAACAACAATCAATTTTTCAGAGCTCTGAAGCCATAAACACATTTCAAACTATGATGTACCAAACCATATTTGTTGGTGCCTTTCTATGGGTGCCACCATCTTTTAATTCCCCCCCTTCTGTGTATGCGCAGAAGTTGAGTTCCAGCATTGTGCATGCGGCTGCCATCTTTTTTTTTGCTTTTAATTTTTTTCTGATTTTTTTGTTACTGTGCATGCATTTGCGCATGAAGCACCCATGCACCCATGCAGCACACCCACGCTGTGTGGGAGGAAGTAAACTGGCAGTGAAGTGAGGTGGAACCCATCCGTGTGTACCATGGTATACAACCCTAATTCTAAAATCCTAAAGCCTCATCAAAGGTTATCACTTTCTTGTACTTTTAAAGATTATGGGAGTAGGAAAAATTAATGGGAATATGCAAAAAGTCAGAAATTAGGAAATAAAATGTTTTGGAAAACTCAAATATTGGGCCCCCATACTGGACCCAGTCATATGGAACAATTTCTAGAATTAAATTTGCATTTTAATAAAAACTTGTGATTAAATAAAGTTGAAGTGTTCTCTAGGACTTGGATTTCATCTACTGCTTTTTTAAAGTGTAAGTTCTCTATAAGCATCCAGCATGGATCTCTCAGGAAAGTTGACTATTTATCCTCAAAGTTAGAGATGTAGTACATTTGAAGGTATAGTATCTTTCTTGGGTATGTTCTGAGGTTGCTTTATATTGATTAAATTTGCTTGAATGTACTTATTGTGATGAACCAGATCAATGTAGGTATCATTGTAGATCAAGGTATCAATATAGAATTTAAACATTTGGATGTTGTATCTATGAAGAACTTTATATCTAGTTTGTGCTTGCATTGTTGCTAAAATGATGTACCTGGAAAGACATTTAGCAGATGTCAAAAGCTGGCTTGATGAACTATGTCATATTTCAGCCCTTGAGCTGATTCTTTGCTGTTAAGAAAAGACTGAACAATATAATTCCATATGGTCAAATTTTAAATTTGTTTGAACTGTTTTTATAGTTTCCATATCGTAATAATTATAATTTATTTAATGTATTTGTTTTATTTGTTTTGTAAACCCTTGTCTTTATTTGTATTGTTTCACAGTTGTTAGAAGTAAAAAAATATGCATCCCTCCTATAAACAAAGTAAAGGAAAAAAACCCTTTTAGAACATAGGAAGTTGTTGAATACTGAATCAGAATAGTGAGATAATTTAGCTTATTGCCAACAATGTCTGTCAGAGGATTTAAGGGTCTCAGGCAAGTATACAACAAAGTGCATTCACTTAACTCTACATACCTTTAAATGGGTGTGCCATGCAGTTATGCTACCAAGCACAGAAGTTGAAACATTGAAATATTACTAGTCTACTATTAGTTTTGGGAAAGATATTAAATTTCCCCAAAGCTCTTAGTCATAGAGCATAGAGCTTTATGTCATAGAGTTAATATTTCATATTTTCATTGCATACAAAAATACATTTCACTTATGGGATTAAGAGAAAAATAAAAGTAATTCAGTTTTGTTCATGAAATGATCTTGATCAAGAGCAGGGCTGTCAAACTCCCAGTCCATGAACATTATTATTATTATTATAATTATTATTATAATTATTATTATTATTATTATTATTATTATTATTATTATTATTATTATTTATTAGATTTGTATGCCGCCCCTCTCCGCAGACTCGGGTGACAGCAGTGACAAAAACAATATACATTGACAAATCTAATAATTCAAAATCTAAAATAACACTTGTACATTTAAAAATCTAAAAGCAAAGAACCCCAATATAAAAAACATACATACAGTCATATCATGCACTAAAACTACATAGGGGGAGATGTCTCAGTTCCCCCACGCTTGACGACAGAGGTGGGTTTTAAGGAGTTTACAAAAGGCAAGGAGGGTAGGGGCAGTTCTAATCTCTGGAGAGAGCTGATTCCAGAGGGTCGGGGCCGCCACAGAGAAGGCTCTTCCCCTGGGTCCCACCAGACAACATTGTTTAGTCGACGGGACCCGGAAAAGACCAACTCTGTGGGACCTGACCGGCTGCTGGAATTCGTGCGGCAGAAGGCGGTCTCGCAGATATCCTGGTCCGGTGCCATGAAGGGCTTTATAGGTAATAACCAACACTTACATACTGGCCACATCCACGCCCGGAAGGAGGAAATAGTCCTGCTATGTCTTGATACGCCTCCGAGAAAATGTGAATTTGACACCCATGGTTTAGAGTGCAAGTGTTTGATAGCAGTGCTTCTACATATTTAGCAATTATTTAAGAAATATATAAAAACAAAAGAAAAACAAAAACATAGCATGAGAAAGTTTTTCCACTACTAGTCCTGATTCTATCTCCAGACTCTGAAATCAAATAGGATCCTGTGCAGAGTCAAGGAAAGAGACCACCTGGTGTTTGCATCAGATTTAATGAATTTGATTTAATGAATTATTTTGGAACTATAGGGCTTTGATCCACTGTTAAGGAAGATGAACATTCTTTCAATTGTAAATATTCAATATAGAGGAAATGTGCACTTGATAGATTTTCAGTACCATCCAGGCAAGGAAAGAAAAATAAAAAAATCTCATTAATACAAACAAATTGATTTCTACCAATTAGGAAAATATAAGCAAGTTTGAGGCTTACAAAATTTTATGGTTTTTTTCTGTGCATAACTTCCAAAAAGAACAATAATATTAATTCTTTAATCCCTCTTCAAGTAACATTATTTTGCTGGACATTTCAGGAAAACTCTTCCCTTAATGGTATTTTCAAATTTGAGGCAGTGGTATGGAACAGCTTGTCTGGGATTTGAAGCTTTAATCGCTACATAGTTTTAGAAACATAGAAGACTGACGGCAGAAAAAGACCTCATGGTTAATCTAGTCTGCCCTTATACTATTTCCTGTATTTTATCTTACAATGGTTATATGTTTATCCCAGGCATGTTTAAATTCAGTTACTGTGGATTTACCAACCACGTCTGCTGGAAGTTTGTTCCAAGGATCTACTACTCTTTCAGTAAAATAATATTTTCTCACGTTGCTTTTGATCTTTCCCCCAACTAACTTCAGACTGTGTCCCCTTGTTCTTGTGTTCACTTTCCTATTAAAAACACTTCCTTCCTGAACCTTATTTAACCCTTTAATATATTTAAATGTTTTGATCATGTCCCCCCTTTTCCTTCTGTCCTCCAGACTATACAGATTGAGTTCATTAAGTCTTTCCTGATATGTTTTATGCTTAAGACCTTCCACCATTCTTGTAGCCCATCTTTGGACCTGTTCAATTTTGTCAGGACTGTTTTTAAGAAATAATATAATGAGCCACTCCACCCTTTTTTAATCTTTCAACCCTGTCCTACTTTATAATTTTTAGTATGATTGTTGAATGAATGGTAATGATAGTTTTTTTAAAAAATGAGAATTTTAAGGATTGTTTTAATGTATTATTCATTGGAGTGTTTATTACTGTTTTCTGTTTTTTTGTATATGTTGTGAGCTGCCCCGAGTCCTCGGAGAGGGGCGGCATACAAATCCAATTCAATCTAAATCTATAGTTCTAGAAGCTTCTCACCAAACAACAAGGAGGATTAGATGAAGTTTGTTGCTTTTTGATGAAGTAGCTGAAGACTTTGATTGACATCTTGCTTGCTTGTTTCTTATCTCTGACAACTTTTCTCCAGACTGCAGAATTTTTTCATGTCATGCAAAAGTCATACAATTAACTTCCCAGACCTTGGCGATAAAGTGGGACAGGAAAAATGGACATTCTGAAAAACTGCCATGAAATATGCTTGAAGATAACACTCAACACTGTCACTTACTTTTATGTTACTTTTTACATTATAAAATTAGTAGATATGCCTCATGTGCATCTCAAATGTATTTGTTGGTTGTTTATTTGCTTTGCATATCTGCATACCATGGAAAACCTCATGCAGATGTCACAATCATTCAGCCAAGGCAGTTACAAAAGAACAATCCTTGAGTAAATGTTTCCAATCAGGACTGAAGCAACAGATAAATGTAATTTACAGCTGTAGACTGAACTGGGTTTGCAACTTCCATCATCCTTGTTTGATTTGAAATGGAAATGATAAAGGACGAAGGATCTGATATTGCTTCTTTTATTTTCAAGTAGTCCTGCTGTCTCAGTATCTAGGTCAAAAATTGCCAAAAATTTGTAGGAGAGCAATTTCCATATATGTTTTCCCCCCCTGAATATTGGTATTATCTGGTCCTAGAAGTCAACAAAAGGATACGTTTAAACTTATGAAAGGCTTCAAAGAAGTGGCAGTACAGCTTTTATAGAGATAAATCCTGAGTGTGATGTTACACATTTTTTTATTTATTGAACATATACACTACTAGTAGTATTTAATTTATATTGGCAGGAGCTGGGGTGAGGCTTCTTTGTTCTCATTTTAGTTCACCTGCTTGAGAATTTTCTCCACCTGTTCTACGTTGTATACTAACATGTGGCCTCTTCCTTGTTAAATTGCAATAAATCAATAATGGGACTTTTTGGGGGTGGTGTGTGTGGGAGATTTTGATTATATCAAAGTGAGAGGACTGGCATAATTTATATAGTTTACAGTTGAAGACATGTAAATTTCATTCAGCTGAGCTTCCATTGGAGATTCAGAGCAGTATCAGATTTTAGACAACAGCAACAACCCAGGAAGTGACTGTGATCTCTAGAAATGTTCTTTCTTCTCCAGGATTCCTGACCATTCTAGAGCCAACTGAGAGTATTTGTATCTGATATTGGGTACAGTGTTCCCTTGACTTTCACAGGGGATGCGTTCCAAGACCACCCGCGAAAGTCAAAATTCCGCGAAGTAGAGATGCAGAAGTAATTACACTATTTTTGGCTATGAACAGTATCACAGGAGAACCCCTAACACTTTAAACCCCTAAATTACAATTTCCCATTCCCTTAACAACCTTTAGATTATTACTCACCATTATTACTGATACTCACTATTGAAGAAGATACTTAATGATCCTGATATTTATTAACATAATTATTTATTAACAATAATTTGGCGACGACGTATGACATCACCGGTGGGAAAAACTGTGGTGTAGAATGTTCTGTCAGGCTCTCTGGTACACTCCTCCCAAAAATTCACAGGTACAAATTTCAGACACACACACATTTGAAAATTCAAAACAATGTTCTTTATAATGAAAATTCACTTAAACTAAGCCCTCTTTTGGTATAGCAAAGAGCACTGGTCTCCAAACAAACTGGTAATTTGTACAAGTCCCTTATCAGTTCTGTGATACTTAGCTTGCAGCTGTGAGGCAATTCACAGTCCTTCTTCTTTCACAAAGTGAAACACACTTTGCTCTGGCTTAGTTTCAAAGCGGGGGAAAATCAGCACACAAAAGGTCAAAGTCAGTAAAGCAGTCATGAAACACAACAATCAGATAATCTTCCACAATGGCCAAACCCACAGGCTGCTATTTATAGCAGCCTCACTAATTACCACAGCCCCACCCAACCACAGGTGGCCTCATTTTCTTTGATAATAATGTCTCAGTTGTTGTTGCCTATGCATCGCTCTCCGCATGCGTGGCTGTATCATTAACTCTTGTTCTGAATCCAAGGAGGAGCTAGATAATTGATCTCCTTCTGAGCTGTCTGCCACACTCTCCTCCTCCCTGTCACTCATGTCTTCTTGGTCAGAGGAGCCTTCATCATCAGATTCCACCGGGGCCAAAACAGGTCTGCAGCATGTGGATGTCTCCCCCACATCCACAGTCCTTGGGGCAGGAGCTGGGCCAGAGCTAACCACAACAGTAGAAAAAAAAAGCGAAGTATTTTTAAATTAATATTTTTTGAAAAACCATGGTATAGACTTTTCGTAAATGTCAGACCCGCGAAAGTCAAGGAAACACTGTATTTGGACCACCTGAATATTTTGTTGGGGTGCCATCCTTTTGCCGAGAAGTGTTTTTTCCTTCTCTGATTTATCTTGTGATGCGATCTTTCAGAATTCTAGCATGGGTGGATTTCAGTATCCACATAGAAACAGCTTAACCTCATCACAACTATATGTCTACCCTGATTGTCCTGACACAACCTTCTGGATCTGACGTTTTTTGGTGCATGTGTGTGCATGTGTGTATTGTTGAATTGGGCAGAACAATAATGTCCTGAAATTGGAAGATTTTATTATTATTGAGGTTTAAACTTGAATTACTTATTTTGTCTCCTAGTATGTTGATCTGCCCCCAGAACTTAATGGACTCTGCTGAAGTAATTTCCAGGTAATAAGATGGATACTTCTGTCAAAGCGCTTGTGGCTCCTTTGTTGCAATACGATGCTTTCGATAGTCCTCTCCCACTGTATAAAGCTCATTGATACCATTGATATACTTCCCATTGAAGGTCAGTGAAGTAAATTAGGAGATAGTTAGAATGCAGATTAAGGAAAATTCATCTCAAGTTTGATCAGATACCGGTAAAGGCTCATTATAAATCCTATTCTAAGGCAGTGATAGAAATAAAGAACACTTTTTCTCCTTCACCATTGTATCCTCTCATGTTCTGTCTTATTTCAGTTGCTTATCTCTACTTGCAGAGAAGAACCACAGTGAAGGAAATAAAACAAAAGCAGGGTTGATATCCAGAGAATGCCAGTAGTCTGGTTTGTCATGTTAGAAACTCTGTATTACAAACTAGGAGGGGAATAATGTAAAAATCTTGCGGGCAGACATTCCGCCAATGGCCCCACATCAAAAGATAATTATAATAGCTTGTCACTAGTCAGCTTGAACTCCTGACCTCTCCTAGTATGTCGAATTGTAGCCCTTAGCAATTTTACTCAGAATTTCTGCCTTCAGCCCAGCTCGAACAAAACAAAAAGGAAATGCTTTAGATCTTCTCATTTAAAGCCTAGAAATACAGAACTATAATTTTTGTGCCAGTTTTGAAAGACAAGGGGTAACATGAAGTCTTGAATGCGGATTTTCTATACAAAGCCAAGGTAGTCAAGTCAAATTTATAGAACCTAGGATGTATTTCTCTTGATTGAGGGTTCGTCTGCCTAGCCATTGTTGCATTGTTGGTTTGGACTGAAAATATTTTCTGGGTGGCAGGAATGGATGACATTGCCCTGAACTCCCGACTCACCCACTGCAAAAACAAACCCTAGGGGTGTTTTCTTGCGGTCATTTGGAAGAACCCTTTCTCTGCTTTCGCTGCCTCTAGCAATACTGACTGTTCTGCCTGTAGCACATGACATTTTTCTGGGCTAATCTCTGCACATTGATTGACCACTTCAAAGAGACAGCAGTGCCCTTTTGACAGATTTAATGGATACCATACTATTTCATGTCTTCAAAAGCTGATCCTAAATGTAGTTCTGTAATAAATGCTACAATGGTATAGCACTTGTATTGTGTATATAATGCTGCTAGTTTGAAACCTAATAGTTTCTAAAATTGCTACTCTTTCTTTACACCACTTATTAGGCTTTTTTTTTCTTTTCTTTTCCATTCTTTTCCTTTTTTGGTAATTAAATTCACAGAACTGCAGAAATGATGCGCAGTTAATTTATTAATTTGTTTGTTTTTAAATTAAAATGGAAGTAGTTCTTACTGCACTGAAAAGGAGCTTTAAAATGCTAGAACCTAACAGGACCGCAAAACATATTTAATCTTTTTAAACCTGGCTATTATGACTGTGGGACTGCATTTATTTATATAAGTATTGTGTTGTGCTGTATTGTACTGTACTGTATTGTATTATTTATTTATTTATTTATTCAATTTCTTTTAATGCCGTCCTTATCCTTAGACTCAGGGTGGCTTACAACAACATGTTAGCAATAGCACTTTTTAACAGAGCCAGGATATTGCCCCCAAAATCCGGGTCCTCATTTTATCCACCTCGGAAGGATGGAAGGCTGAGTCAACTTTGAGCCAGTGATAAGATTTGAATTGCTGACCTGCAGATATAGAGGTCAGCTTTAGTGGCCTGCAGTATTGCACTCTACCCAGTGCGCCACCTCGGCTTATTGTATTGCATTGCATTGCATTGCATTGCATTGCATTGCATTGCATTCTATTCTATTCTATTCTATTCTATTCTATTCTATTCTATTGTACTGTACGGCACTGCACGGCACGGCACTGCACTGCATTGTATTGTATTGTATGCCACCTAACTCCTGAAGGACTCTGGGTGGCCTACAACAGGATATAAAATATATTTAAAAACATCATAAATGTTTTTAATTTGTTTTTCTAAATGTGCAGAGATAAAGTTAATTTTATTTTATGTTTCTCTTTCTGTGTCTATATGTATGTATGTATGCGAGCACACACACATATACACAAGACACAAATTATATATGTCCTGTAGAAACTGCCTGTGGGAAGGAAAGCAGTGACAATTGATTTTTCTGAGGAAAAAGTTGGTAAAGAACACAGCTGTGGAACTATTCCAGGGGAGGACACAGTAGACTGCAGTTCAAAGCAAATAGTTTGCCAGCTGTGGTTGAACTGGACAGGGGCAAAGGATAGAAACAACTTAAGGGTGGCAAATGGGCTTTTAGACTCTGACGTTTGGGGTATTCAATCTGCAAAAATGTCCAGGGCATTATTTGTGAGAAACCTTTGGATAGCTTTTCAATTCTTAAGGTCTGAAGATGAGGATAAGAATAATGTTTTAAGGTAGTTCAGTTGAGATAACTCAGTATATGGCCTATAGTAGTGAAGATGGAGATAACAGAATTCAGAGTTGGAAGGCACTTTGGAGGGCTTCTGGTCCAACCTCCTGCATAACCTGGAGACTCTATACCTTAGATTATCTACGGTTGACCTATCCAGATTCCTAAGAGGTCAGTAAGGGGCGAGTACAAGTGCACTAGAGTGCCTTCCATCCCCTGTCCTATTGCTCTCCTGTATCTCCTATACCTTTCTTCTATCCCTATATCTCTTCTTCTATTCTTTCATTATGTTCTATTACTATATCTTCTTTTCTATTCTTTGTTAGATATATTTTACTATGAGTATCTCCTCTATAACCTTCATCATGTATTTTACTATGTGTATATAAATATATATACACCCACTAAAACCCTCATTGTGTATTGGACAAAATAAATAAATAAAAATAATATATACTGTAATGGCGGACCTATGGCACGTGTGTCACAGGTGGCACACAGAGCCATATCTGAAGTCATGTGAGGCATTGCCCTACATCAGTTTCAGTGTGCATGTGTGCACTGGCTGGCTGATTTTTTGGCCTTGGGGAAAGGCCATTTTTTCCTCCCCAGGCTTCAGGAGGCTTCTCTGAAGTCTTTGGAGTGCAAAAAGTGCCCCAATGGGCAAACTGGAAGTTTGGGAAAATGAACTTCTGATTTGCCTGTTGGACCATTTTTCACATTCCAGAAGCTTCAGGGAAGCCTTAGGGTAAAATAAATGACCAAATGGGGGAGAGGGGATGTACTGGAATGCACACATGCACAGTGTTGTGCGTGTGAGGGGGATTTGGCACACAAGAAGACAAAAGTTCACTATCATAGTTCTATACTTTTCCAGACAAGTGGCTGTTCAGGCTCTTTTTTCCATGGCCGCGCATGCGCAGATGGTGGAGTTTGCGTGGGCAGTGGGGAAACCCGGATCTTCGTCTGCTCGCTGCTGCTGCAGCCGCCCAGCAGCTGATCTGCTCGGCGGAAGCAGCGAGGAGCCGAATCGGGCTTTCCTCTTTGCGTGGGCGGCGGGGAAACCCGGATCTTCGTCTGCTCGCTGCTGCTGCAGCCGCCCAGCAGCTGATCTGCTCGGCGGCAGCAGCGAGGAGCCGAATCGGGCTTTCCCCTTTGCGTGGGCGGCGGGGAAACCCGGATCTTCGTCTGCTCGCTGCTGCTGCAGCCGCCCAGCAGCTGATCTGCTCGGCGGAAGCAGCGAGGAGCCGAATCGGGCTTTCCTCTTTGCGTGGGCAGCGGGGAAACCCGGATCTTCGTCTGCTCGCTGCTGCTGCAGCCGCCCAGCAGCTGATCTGCTCGGCGGCAGCAGCGAGGAGCCGAATCGGGCTTTCCCCTTTGCGTGGGCGGCGGGGAAACCCGGATCTTCATCTGCTCGCTGCTGCTGCAGCCGCCCAGCAGCTGATCTGCTCGGCGGCAGCAGCGAGGAGCCGAATCGGGCTTTCCCCTTTGCGTGGGCGGCGGGGAAACCCGGATCTTCGTCTGCTCGCTGCTGCTGCAGCAGCAGCGAGCAGATGAAGATCAGGGTTTCCCCGCCGCCCACGCAAAGGGGAAACCCCGGCTCCTCACTGATGCCCCCGCTCCCCCGCCTGCCCGCCCGCCGCCCGCCAGCAAGAGGGGGAGAGATAGAGAAAGAGATAGAAGGAAAGAAAGAGATGAGAGAGGGAGGAAGAGAGTGTGAGAGAGGAAGAAGCAAGATAGAGAAAGAGAGAGAGAAAGAAAGATGAGAAAGGAAGGAAGAGAGTGACGTCATCGGGTGGGAAAAATTGCGATATAGCGTTTCGCGAAGATCGAGATCGCGAAACTCGAGGGATCACTGTATTAGGAAATTTCTTCTTAGTTCTTAGTTCAGCAGAAGCTGGCATACATTACAGCAATATAAAAATACAATTGACAGTCACTTCTTCAGTTATCTACTACAGGCATGATTTTCAGTCTCAGTAAAGGAATCAACAGTAAATCCACTGTTAACTTAATTCAGAAAATATAAACATTTCTAGTCTTCTGCCTAGCACTCCCTTCCCAAGTAAGGTGCATGAGCAAGTGACTAATTAGCTCTTTAGATAAAAAGAATGTTCCAATTCCATTTCAAACACAGTTTAGGTCTGGTTTAAGCACTGAAATTGTTCTGGTGCTATGGGAGGTCTTATTCTATGTATTGATACTATTGACCATGGTATAAAACGTATCAGGAAAGACTTAATGAACTCAATCTGTATAGTCTGGAAGACAGAAGGAAAAGGGGGGACATGATCGAAACATTTAAATATGTTAAAGGGTTAAATAAGGTTCAGGAGAGAAGTGTTTTTAATAGGAAAGTGAACACAAGAACAAGGGGACACAATCTGAAGTTAGTTGGGGGAAAGATCAAAGGCAACATGAGAAAATATTATTTTACTGAAAGAGTAGTAGATCCTTGGAACAAACTTCCAGCAGACGTGGTTGGTAAATCCACAGTAACCGAATTTAAACATGCCTGGGATAAACATATATCCATTGTAAGATAAAATACAGGAAATAGTAAAAGGGCAGACTAGATGGACCATGGGGTCTTTTTCTGCCGTCAGTCTTCTATGTTTCTATGTTTCTATGGTCTAGTTCTGAGAAAGTAACAAAACTAGCCGTGCCTACAGCAGTTTTTGTGGTGGGTCCACCTGTATCCTGTTATTTGCAGAAGGTGGCAGTGAGAAAACTGAGTCCCATGACATTTATAAAGCAGTTTCACAAAACTTTATCTTCATGAAGATTTTCTTCTCATTTGGTCTAGCCGTTTTTAAAGTTACCCCGTGTAAACAGGACTATGTAAATAAAAATAATAATTTTCTCTATTTGCAATAGTGAGGTTATTTTTGAAGGCTCCTTGGTGACCAGCTTTAATTTGTATCTCCATAATTGCCTATTTCCAATCCTTTATTGCTAAGTTATAATTTAGAAACACACATAATTTATACAAGTAAATAAATTTACCAACAGTTTGGATCTCTGCTGAGGTAGTGAAATGTATTGAACAATTTCCGCATCACAAAATGTAATCTATTCTCTCTTTTTTAATATTGAAAAATGTAATTTTTATTTATGAAAAGAAAATATCCACTTTCCCCAACAATATTTTATGCTTCATTAAATTGTCTCATTTAATTTCCTTGCCAGAGACTGTATGATGTTTCTGGTTGTCTCATGCTAACATGGATGTCTTTTGTTTGTATTATCTGCTGTTTAAAATTATATTTCATTGGCATATTCTTTTCTCATTTTCCCCTCCCTCCCCCCCTTCCCAGAGAAACAAATAAGAGGGTGGGTGGAATTCTCCACTATTTTAGTTTTAAATTCATGTAAGTCTGTTTTTAAAAAACTTCATAAGCTTTCCTTTGTGAAAATTGCATTGGTGGCAATAATAACTGCCTAAAGCTTTCCCCCCCCACTTTCCTTATTTCTCTACAGACAAGGATGCTCGCCAAGAAAATAAATAAATGAGGCATCCCATGTAGCAAAAACCATTATGCAGAGAAAAGCAATAATCGTTTAGATATGCACATAAAAGTGAATAGGTTGTAGCACAGTGTAATTGCTTAATTTATATTGTGTAAAAAGATTATCTCATTGCATTGACAAACAAAGCTTTAGTTGTAGGTCAGCCATTTCCTGATCAGCGGTGAGCAGCATGCTTCTAAAATAGATGGAGGATTATTAGAAAAGTCAAGTATGTCCAACTATTGACCTGTATAGTTTGATATCCCTGCCTTGCAGGGCTGGTTTTGAATTCCACAGAAATAAAAGATTGCACAAAAAAGTGTTTTCATTTATTATTATATACACCACTCATCAAGACTTCCAAGGTCCTTCCAGCTTTGTTATTTTATGTAAATGATACATGGCATGTGTGCACCACAATTAAAAATGGGATCTTTGCTGGAGTGAATACAGTTTGTGGATGGGCATTCTGCTGATTCTCATGGGGCAAGATCTGATTGCTTGTTCATTACAGAAGAATAATGTAAAAGATTTAGAGCTTTGTGCCCCCACCCTCCTTGCCTTCCGCAAACTCCTTAAAACCCACCTCTGCCGTCAGGCATGGGGGAACTGAAATATCTTCCCCAGGCGTATACTGTTTATGCATCGTATGTTGTGTGCATGTTTTGTTTTAATTATGGGTTTTTAGCTTTCTAATTATTGAATTTGTATTATATATTGTTTTCTGTTGCTGTTGTGAGCCGCCCCGAGTCTGCGGAGAGGGGCGGCATACAAATTTAATAAATAAAATGAATAAATAATAAATACATTTTTAAAAGATTATTGAGACTTAAATCTTCATGGACCCTTATGGTATGACAACTGTTCCTTAGAAAGAGAGAAAAAAAGAAAGTATAAATACATAAAGAATACTCCTCCTTCTCCTCCTCCTCCTCCTCATTATTATTATTATTATTATTATTATTATTATTATTATTATTATTATTGGATTTGTATGCTGCCCCTCTCTGAAGAATTGGGGGGGCTCACAGCATAAAACAGTAAATACAAAGACAAATCTAAATTAAAAACTACATAAACTAAAAACCTGATATAATAAAAATTAAAAAAACAAATTCAAATCACAGCCATAGATCACATTTATTGGTCAGGGCCCCAAGATCTAATTACCACAAGCCTGGCAACATAAGTAAGTCTTAAGACTCTTGCGAAAGGCAAGGACGGTGGGGGCAATGTGAATCTCTGGGGGGAGCTGATTCCAGAGGGCCGGGGCCCCTACAGAGAAGACTCTTCCCCTTGGTCCTGCCAAACGACATGGTCTGGAGAAGGCTGACTTTGTGGGACCTAACCCGTTGCTGGGATTCATATGGCAGAAGGTGGTCCTGCAAGTAATCTGGCCCGATGCCATGTAGGACTTTGTAGGTCATTGCCAACACTTTGAATTGTATTCGGAAACCAATCGGCAACATTGCAATACATTGCTTCATATATTGCATAAAAACAATTTCTATTATCTGTCATCATTGGACATACTGGCTGGAATTGCTGGAAATTGTGACAGTAACTCATAAATGTCCCCATTTCTCAGAGGCACACTTAAAAGTAATCAGAGAGAGGAGCACTACTAACATCTTTACCTGATGTTTTTGCCTTCACTTCCAGAAAAGATGCCATTCTAATTCAGCTAAATTATTCAAAACAGCCTCATTTCTGTCATTTTTTTTGAGAATTTCTAGAAGTCCCATCAACTAGGTTAGCTAGGATTGTCATTGAATTCAAGCAATCTATGTCATTTAATCATAAGAACTGGAATAGATTAAGTTTACATATTAATAAACAATAGTCTTTGTTGCCATTTAGACAACTGGAGTGTCATACTGCACATTTAACTATCATTCTATTAAACCAGAACATAGAGTTCATATTCATAGAACACACATTTGTTTTTGGTTTTAAGAAAATGATTTTAAAGAAAAAGTTATATTGTTAAGATATTCACGAACTGGAAGAGCCATGTTAACAAGGTTAGCAAATGAATAGGCAAAGCAACTAAATCAGCAAATGGGGGTTAAACACTTCTGAATTGGTGCAGAGAATCGAAATTGAGTCTTAAGCTTAAGGCTTGGTATGATCCAGGTCCACACTCTGCACTCTCTGTGGTTTTCTGCTCTGCTGAAATGAAACTCACTCTCCTGGTTGTGTTTATCTTTAACTGATTGAAGAAGAATTCTACTTGTGGTATTGTTAATATATATTATTACTATGTTTATAATGAAGTTTAGGAATCCAGCTGAATCAGTCATCTGTGCATACTTCTGGTTTTGATTTTGCAACAAACTTTAACAGATATGATTGCTTTCCACTGCCATAACTGATGTCTTCTTGTAATTGAAATTTCTACTGTATTATCCCCTTTTATGGATCACTGACTTGTTTTGGTGAAGAGGTTTGTGCAACACAAAGAAGCTATGAGCTATCCCCATGCAAGGTCACCCAAGACAGACTGGTCATAGCAGAGAACTCTGACAAAATATCATCACTGGAGAAGGAAATAGCAACCCACTCCAGTATCTTTGCCATGAAAACCCCATGGATAGTATCAAAAGTCAAAATGATATGACGCTGGAAGATGAACCCGTCAGGTCAGAAGGTGTCCAATATGCTACTTGGGGAGATCAGGGAGTTAGTACTAGCAGCACAAGAAAGAATGAAGTTACTGGGCCAAAGCTGAAAGGATGCTCAGTTATGGATGTATCTGGTAGTGAAAGGACGGTCCGATGCTGTAACGATCTTTTCTCCATAGGACCCTGGAACATAAGATCCATGAATCAAGGTAAGCTGGATATGGTCAAACAAGAGATGATAGTGCTGAACATTGACATCTTAGGAATCAGTGAACTAAAATGGACAGGAATGGATGAATTTAATTCAGATGATCATCAGTTATACTACTGTCAGCAAGAATCCCTCAGAAGAAATGGAGTAGCGTTCATAGTCTAGGGCTAGACCTGTAGAGCTCCATGGTTCAACGAGGAGCTCCAGAAGCTGAAACCCCAGAAGAGACGTCTAGAGAAGCGATGGAGGAAGAGTAAGTCCGAATCTGATCAAACACTTGTAAGAGCTCATATTAAGGGCACAGGCTGATAGAATTTTGTCAAGAGAATATATAGTCATAGCAAACATTCTTTTCCAACAATCCAAGAGAAGACTCTACACATGAACATCACCAGATGGGCAACACAGAAATCAGATTGGCTATGTGCTCTGCAGCCAAAGATGGAGAAGCTCTATACCAGTGATGGCTAACCTTTTTTCTCCTCAGGTGCCAAAAAAGCTTGCATGTGTGTGACAGCGTGTGTATGGGTCCTAATCCAATGCTGCCCCACAGGGTCCCTCAAGCATGTGTGGGTGACCCCCATGCTTCCTCCGCTCTCGGGTGCATGTACCGGAGACCTCCTGGCAGCCTGTTTTGGTGGTAGCAGGCTTCCCTGAAGCCTCCTGGGACCAAAAACGGGCAGGGGGAATGCTGCATCCCCACACCCCATTTTTAGTCCCAGGAGGCTTCAGGGAAGCCTGCTAGCACCAAAACAGGGAGGGCATCTCTGATCTTCCCAATTTCTTTCCCCAGCATGCACTAGTTTCCTCCTGAATTCCTCCCCTCCTGCACCTTTTTCAATCTATCCCATTTTCTTTCCCTAATATGCACTAGTTTCCTCCAAAATTCCTTCCTCCTGTACCTTCTTCGAACTATCTCAATTCCTTTCCCCAGTGCAGTGCATGGACCCAAAGACCAGCTGGCTGGCAGGAGGCATGCAATGTGCAGTGGAGCTGGGCTGTCTGGTGTGCCTGCAGAAAGAGCTTCCCATTGCAAAATTTAGGCTTAAATTGAAGGAAGTAGAGAAAAGCACTAGGCCATTCAGGTATGAACTAAATCATATCCCTAATGAATATACAGTAGAGGTGACAAATAGATTTAAGAAATGAGATCTAATAGACAGAGTGCCTGAAGAACTATGGATGGCGGTTCGCGACATTGCACAAGAGATAACAACTAAAATCATCCCAAAGAAAAAGAAATGCAAGAAGGCAAATGGCTGTCTGAGGAAGCTTTGCAAATAGCTGAGGAAAGAAGGGAAGCGAAAGACAAGGAAGAAAGAGAAAGATACAGCCAATCGAATGCAGACTTCCAGAGAATATCTAGAAGAGATAAGAATGCCCTCTTAAATGAACAGTGAAAAGAAATAGAAGAAAACAATAGAATATGGAGGACCAGAGATCTCTTCAAGAAAATTGGAGATATAAAAGGAACATTGAATTCAAATATGGCCATGACAAAGGACCAAAGTGGCAGGGACCTAACAGAAGCAGAAGAAATTAAAAAGAGGACAAAATTGCACAGAAGAACTGTACAAGAATGACCTTACCATCCCTGATAACCACTATGGCGTGGTCACTGACCTCGAGCCAGAGATCCTGGAATATGAAATCATATGTGCCTTAAGAAATCTGAGCTAGTGGAGGTGACAGTATTTTATACATTTACATCTGAGTTATTGAAAAACTTAAAAGATAATGCAGTAAAAGTGCTACACTCAATTTGCCAGCAAATTTGGAAAAGTCACCATTGACCACAGGATCAGAAAAGGTCAGTTTACATTCCAATTCCAAAGAAGGGCAATGCCAAAGAATGTTCAAATATGTACTCATTTCACATGCTAGTAGTTATGCTCAAAATCCTACAAGCAATGCTGCAGCAGTATATGGATCGAGATCTACCAGAAGTATAGGTAGGATTATGAAGAAGATGGACAATAAGAAAGGCTGAACACCAAAGAATTGAGGCCTTTGAACTATGGGGCTGGCCAAGACTCCTGTAAGTCCCTTGGACTGCAAGCTGATCAAATTTGTCAGTCCTAGAGGAGAGCAACTGACTATTCTTTAGAAGGCCATATCCTGAAGATGAAATTGAAATACTTTGGCCACTTAATGAGAAGGAAGGACTCATTGGAGAAGAGTCCAATGCTGGGAACAATTGAGGGCAAAAGGAGAAGGGGATGACAGAGAATGAGGTGGGTGAATAGAGTCATTGAATCAATCG
The DNA here is from genome assembly GCF_031021105.1 of Erythrolamprus reginae. NCBI lineage: Eukaryota > Metazoa > Chordata > Lepidosauria > Squamata > Dipsadidae > Erythrolamprus > Erythrolamprus reginae. Next base: position 62,347,818 of record NC_091954.1, on the reverse strand, counting down.
ACGTGAGCTTAAATGGTCTTCGGGGGATGATAGAGGACAGGAAGGAAAGTTGTCCATGGTGTCATGATGGGTCAGACACAACTTTGCAATCAACAACATATATTATCTTTCATGTTTATTTTGAACAGTCATTATCGCACTGCTCAATCCAGCTCATAGAAGCTGTTGTGATTCCGTCTGAGGCTCCTCAGGGAACGGCTGAACCTCTGCCGGCTCCCTGCTCAGAGGGGGAGGATGAGGAACAGGAGGAGGAGGAGGAGGCCCAGGCAGAAGGGGAGGAGGAATATCAGGCCGAGGGAGAGGGAGAACAGCCAGAATCCCCCGGGGTGGAGCTCTCCCCAGCAAGCAGCCTGGAGTCCTTAGATGAAAATGCTCAAGCCATCATCGATCACAGGCAGAGAAGAGCAGCACAACGAAGGGGACAATTAGCCAGGTACTTCCAGTCCTAAATAGGTAACAGCTGGGTTTGGGTGTGGTTCTCCCCAGAAAGGCTGAAAAGGCAGACCCACCCTTCCTGTATTGTGGAGTATTATCTTTGGGAGTCCTGGGACCTGGCTGTGATCTTTGGTGTCTCTGATTCTGGCTTGTGGCCTTGAAGGCTGAAACCTTGGGGAAAAAGGCGTGGGGGCTTATTCTCTACAGTGGTGTGTGTGCCAGCAAGAAGTCTGCTGTATTGTCTGGCCGTCAAGACTTTGCTGTGAAGCCTCATAGCCTGCCTGTTGGGAAGAAAAGGTTTTTCTCTGTGTTTATTTTTCAAACTATAAAGTGCTTTTGCTTTTACCAGCGTGTCTGGCTGCTTTTTCCAGTTGGTGTTGAAGTCTGGGGGCACCCAGACAGAACAGAAGCCAAATTGCTATCTGGTTTAATAACATAGATAACTTCAGAGGGATTTAGAGTGTTTATTTGTCAATGAAGCAGATGTCAAAGAAATGTTAATGCTTATATAGGATGGGTTGGAGGAAATGTCTTTTCTGATATTTTCTAACAATCCTGGGCCTTGAAAGCCTAGAACTACGGCGCCTAAAACACGATTTGAGTATTACCCACAAGATCATATGCTGCAACGTCCTACCAGTCAATGACTACTTCAGCTTCAACCGCAATAACACAAGAGCACGCAACAGATTCAAACTTAATACGAACCGCGCCAAACTTGACTGTAAAAAATATGTTTTCAACAATCGAGTTATCGAAGCGTGGAACTCATTACCGGACTCAATTGTGTCAACCCCTAACCCCCAATACTTCTCCCTTAGACTCTCCACGAGTGACCTCTCCAGGTTCCTAAGAGGCCAGTAAGGGGCATAAATAAGTGCACTGGTGTGCCTTTCGTCCCCTGTCCAATTGTCTTTCCTTTCTTTCACCTATCTTATATATTCTCTTCCTTTCTTATATCCTCTCCTCTAAGTTCACTTTCACCCTCTATATATTATCACATGTCTATTTTTCTTCCTATGTATTTGTGTATTGGACAAATGAATAAAATAAAAAATAAAATAAAATATTACCTGATATTTGTTCACATTGTATGAAGTTCTATATGTTTCATTTTGGACTGTAAGAAACTACTAACCAGGCTTTACATATATCTACCCATTGGGTCTCTTCTTTACTTGGATGATATGCTTTGTAAAGATATGTAAAGATATTAGTGGAGAAATCTAGGAAATTATTGATGCACTATTGGTAGCATTTTATATCATCAATTAACTTCATTCATGCTGAGAGATTGAAAATAATTTTCACTGTGTAGTAATGTTACATTACATTAAGAAGATTTGTTTTAATTTCAAATGTTTCTTGCATGGGAAGAAAACAACATACCGTAGTTATCCAGTTTTACTATCCTTACATTGTAAATGATATGTGAAGTAGTACAGAATGTGATTGTTTGGGCATAGTTCACTGTTACCCACATTCTTCAGATTTTAATTGTGCAGGGATTAAGATTTCCCCAAAGTCCAGTATAATCCCTTGATTTACAATGCAGTGTGGAATTAACGTATAAAGTTCTTGACATATATCCTGCTATGATGATTCCCATCTTTAAGATTGCAGGGCTGAGTATAGTTAATGATAGCTTTGTAATGTCTCCCTTTTTTCAGAATGAATAGGGATAGTCTGCTAAACTCGTACCAGAAAATTCCATAAACTCCTTTTCTTCTGACTGTCAGGAAGTGTATAAAATAAGAAGTCAAATAGCTAGCAATCTCCTAATCTTCATTCCATAATACCCAATTATTATCTTTCTGGGGTAAATGCTTAATGATCTTATTCTACTTAATGGTTGAGCTGGCAATAACAATAAGAACAGTTTAAAAACATATCAGGCAAAGTGTTCAATTCTATAATTCTCCATGCTTTCAATCATAAGTTGCAGTTCAGCTGCATAAATTATATGCATGGTTTACTTCTTTCATAGCATTCAGCAAAGTTATGCATTTATTAGCTGAGCAGTATAAAACAATCTACCGTACTTGTTATGTAGGTATTTGTCATTACAGAAAAGATGCACTTCCCTTTCAAAGATGGTACTTGGTATTTGGCTTGTTCCATCGTGAAGCAAGAGAATAGACATTGCTGACAAACGTAATTCGCTTTACTCCTGGGCATCTATCCTAAATCTACTCCAGGCCATTGAAAGGCCCAATGGATAAGATTACCTAGAGCAGTGATGCTGAACCTACGGCACAGGTGCCAAAGATGGTACATGGAGCCATATCTACTGGCACACAAGCCATTGCCCTAGCTCTGCTCCAATGTGCATGTGTATGCCGGCCAGTTGATTTTCGACTCACATGGAGGCTATGAGAGCACATTTTTGGCTTATAGATGGCCTCCAGGGGGATGGGGGGAAGTATTTTTGCCCTCTCCCTGTTCCAGGGAAGCTTCTAGAACCTGGGGAGGGTGAACAATGGGCCTACCAGGCTCAACAAAAGTTGGGAAATGGGACATTTATGGACTCCAGAGGGTCTCCAGGGGGAAGGGGAGGCCATTTTCACCTTCCCCAGGCATTGTATTATGGATGTGGGCACTTGCACAATAGCCCATGGGTACGCACTTTCGGCACCCATGGGAAAAAAGGTTCACCATCACTGACCTAGAGTAACACAAGAGTGCAAGGAGAGGAGAGTCAGAAATTAGGTTTTTTCAAATATGTCCTCAACCATTTAATTGGGCTCTCTATTGAACTGAATCAAAAGTTTCTAAATTATTACACAATTCATTTACTGAATTGAATGCACATGTTTACTTTGGAATATCAGGCAGGCAGATATTAAATCTATAAGTGAGCTGCAAAATGCCAGATGGCCATTAGATGACAGCAAAGGGTTAGCAATGTCTATATCTCTTTGCTATCCTGTAGTGATTGTCTGGGTACAGATATGTACCCAAATGGATAGTCCTGTCTTTCTTTCTTTCTTTCTTTCTTTCTTTCTTTCTTTCTTTCTTTCTTTCTTTCTTTCTTTCTTACTTACTTACTTACTTACTTATTTATTTATTGGATTTGTATGCCGCCCCTCTCCAGGGTCTCGTTTGCTACATTGCTAAGCATTATTGTTTTATATAGTTTGATAGGGTTGGACTCATGCTGACCCTTCAAAAGCAGAAATATTCTGTTGCTGTTTTTCTTTCTTTAATAATTACATTTTTGCCTCCAAAACAGAAATGCTCCGACTATGTTATAATACTATTTTTGTTTAAAAATGCCCAAGGATCTGATATATTGTATTTCAGACAAGTGCACAACTATTTTTTTTTTAGAATTCAAAATTTCCATTCTGTTCTTATTAGTGATCGATTTCCAGGGATGCAAACTGTTTAGATACCTTAATATACTTTGCATTAATACAATTTAGTATAAATGATTATTTGTGACTTCCTGTTTAAAAAGTTTTTTCTATGTCTATCAATTCCAAAATTGCAGTCCTATGGAGCCTTTTCAGTCTTCTCACTATGGTCTTGATTGCTTGAAATAAGGCAATAAATAAATGGCTTTATTGTGTAAATTTCACTGATGAATTGAGAATCTCAGTTAACAATGTTTAAATTTAAATGGGAAGGAATCACACAACAGTTTATTAGGCTGCATTTGTGATGGGGGATTCAAGTTTAGTCTAGGATTCAGTAATATTTAATGGAGCATAAACAATTACCATACTTATCCTAAATATTTTATTATAAACAGTGACTGTCAATCTAAATTGACTATGGATGTTGGGCTTTTGCTTATTGTAGTGATAGTATGTAGCACCTGCCAGCTAAATGCTGGCATAGGGGGGGAAAATGAACATTTACAACTGGTCCTAACATGCTGCAGGACACGTTGCCACAGCCAACTCGCCAAATGAAAACTTGCTATAGGACAAAAATTACCCTAAAATCAAGGAAGTGGTGGAATAAAATCATTAAAGAAAGGGTGCAATAGGTGGGACAGAATGAAATGTGAGTGGGATTTTTTTTGTATTTATTTTAAATAATTAAATAGAATTATTAAATTGTCCCACAGCAAGTTGGCTGTGACAAGTTCTCCTGCAGCGAGCTGGCCACCGTGAGTTGTGTATGGTGAGTTGGCTGTGAGTTAGCTGCAGCGAGTTGACAGTAGCAAATTGTCCCATTGATTTCCAATCTGACTGCTTTCCAGAGGTCTAGCTTTCAACTATCTTTCAAACATTTGGAATTGTTTTCATGCAAGCCTGGAAACAGTGAGAAGCCCATCTGAAAGCTCTTCAGGTCTTTTGGTTGGTGGGTTGGTTGTTAATTTGTTTTGAAACAAGGTAAACAATTGAATTCTTAAATATATTTAACCTAAAGATGCTTGCTTAAATGCTACTGATGAGAGAAATTTGGAGGGTTGAGATTAAAAAAAATATATGAGAAACCAGGATCAATCTTCTTATTGAACTAAAGGGAAGGGATTATGCCCTCTTCTTTAAATCATGGTAACTTAACTTGATTGCACAGTTCTTACACCACAAGTTGTCTGTTCTAACAGAAGATAATATTTATTTATTAAAGCAAATTGGCATTTGATCGAGATACTGTGGACTATATGCTTTTCTTGATGCTATGCATTTTTCCTTTAATAGATAAAAGGTATTGGTGAAAGTTAATTCTACTCTGCTCTACTCCTTCTACTCTAACAGAGACTAATTTAGCCACAGATTACTAGAGCCTAAGACTCAATTGGGCCATCAATTCTAACCAACCTGATAGAACTATATTGAAGATTATTCTTCTAATTGATTCTTCCGAATATTTAGGGGGGGGGGATATCTGGGAACACGAGTATTGAAGTGGGTATGTATATTTTTAGATAAATCCTGCACTAATTAAACTTTGCAAGATCATATTTCTATTATGTTATAAACCTCCTTATGCTTCTTACTTTGCAACACATTATGTTGGTTGTTAAGAAATCACATAGTGATTTTATGCAGATTTAATTCTTACTTTTTATTATGGCACTGTGTTTTATTCTATGATGGTCTATAGCTGTACACAATAAAACCTGTCTACATTTTTATGGGAAAAAGATGATTACATTAAGACTTCAGCTTTCCTCTTTGGCTTGTTACTGTGCACCATATGTGGTTGAATAGTAGTTTTTCTTTTTACTTTGTTTTAAAATCTTCTGTACAGCTGAAAAGTTGTTTTCCCTTCTGACAACAGAAACAAATTAGTGCAAGATAATTGCTTTTATGTTTTTTTTTCCTGTTTGGGGAAATGCGGTCCCATGCTAACATATTTCCCCTTTAAATACCTCTAATTTTCTTAATTTTTTTTTCATGTAAAATGATTTTTGTAACTCTGCTGCACTGCATTCCTTGGGACAAACTATGTATGAATTTATTTGTGTAATTAGCAACTGCATGATTCCCCACCTCCCCCCAGAAAGGAAAAACGTATGATTGTCTTTCTGTCATCCCCAGTTGGATAGAAACCATAGTGATCAAAAAGCGTGGACGTTTAATATTTTAGCTATCCTTGAATCCCATGATTACTAAATTAGAAAATATTACATTTAGCCATTGATCAAACTGAATACACAACCTGGCAAAGATCCTGCTGATTAATTTTTGATAAATTTTGATATATATTTTTTGGCTTGAATTTACCTACCTTTCCCAGCCTTCAGAACGATAGAACTCTGTTCTCAACATGAGCAACTTTAAGATGTAGGCTTCAACTCCCAGAATCCCCTAAGCAGCTTCCTGGGGTTGAAGTCCTCTCATCTTAAAGTTGCTAAAGTTGCTGTAATTTCATCATTTGTAGGTCTAATATCTTTTCTATAATAAAGCAATCTGTATGAAGGGTATGGGCATTATAAAAAGTCATTTTATGATTTATGATACTATAAGTAGTAGTAGTAGTAGTAGTAGTAGTAGTAGTAATAGTAGTAGTAGTAACAACAACAACAACAACAACAACAATAATAATAATAATAATAATAATAATAATAATAATAATTTATTAGATTTGTATGCCGCCCCTCTCCAAAGACTCGGGGCGGCTCACAACAATAATAAAAACAATATTATAGCGAAACAAATCTAATATTAAAAAAGAAGTATATATAACCCTATCATATTTAAAAACCAAACAACACATACATACCAAACATAAAATATAAAGAACCTGGGGGAAAGGTGTCTCAACTCCCCCATGCCTGGTGGTATAGATGGGTCTTGAGTAGTTTACGAAAGACAAGGAGGGTGGGGGCAGTTCTAATCTCCGGGGGGAGTTGATTCCAGAGGGCCGGGGCCACCATAGAGAAGGCCCCAGCCTTCCCCTGGGGCCCGCTAAACGACATTGTTTAGTCGACGGGACCGGGAGAAGGCCAACTCTGTGGGACCTTATCGGTCATTGGGATTTGTGCGGTAGCCGGCGGTTCCAGAGGTACTCTGGTCCAATACCATGTGGGGCTTTAACGGTCATAACCAGCACTTTGAATTGTGACCAAAAACTGATCAGCAGCCAATGTAGGCCACGGAGTAGTAGCATAAGTAGTAGCAAAGGAGGGAACAGAATCTTGTTAGTAGACTGCAGTATAGAAATACTTGGACAAGCCAAAGCAAAATCATCCCATAGTGTTATCAGATGTTAAAATTTTGTTGTAAAGTCACTGTATCATTTACTTTGCTTTATCATTCTTGTTTAACATTTTTGAAGGTACCATAACTTACCTTCAACTGGCTCTAACCAGTGCTATTTTGCATTATTTTGGCTGGGAGACAAAATAATTGTGCCAAAAAGCTGTCCGTGCTGATAAAATATACGTTGTTATCTCTATGTCAAACACTTTTGATTCCTTATGTAAATAAGTATTGCCTCTTAACATCTGGTGACAAATGAAAAATATATTGCAATTGTCATTACAGCTTCAGAATATATTTAGATGTATTTCCTCCCCCCCCAATGTTTGACCCAAAACTGTGTATTGATCCATTGGTTGCAACAGGAATTGACATGTGACCTTTCACCCATAACTGAGTATTGGACTGAGAAAAAAATGGCTGGCTAAATGCACTCAGTCGGCTTTCATGCCTAACACAGAACTCCTAGTTTCCTGGTTTCTAGACTGGTGTTTTATCCTCTAGACCAAAATGTTTCTCCTTTTTTATTACATTCCTTTCATGCACTCACACACAACTATTTAACCTTCCAAGGAGTGGATGAGTACTATTCTTATTCCCAATAAATAAGCAAGAATAGTTTGATGAGCTGTGCATTATTTTAGATTACTGATATCTCTATACTATTATAGCTAGTTGTCTTGCTGTCAATGGATTTTCTTGTGGCTCAATGGCCATAGCCTAAACCCCAAATCTGAAGCCAATGGTCTCTGTTGTAGAAGAATAAGGGGCTTCAAGACTGTTGTCTAGGAGATGCTATTCCCCAGCTGTCTCCCCACCTGGATGTAATTGCCATTTATCACCTATCTATCAATTGACTTGCTTCTGCTTTCCCAGCCACCCCACAATTTCTCACAGATAGGTGCAATCATGCCCTTGAAAAAGGTTGTACATCATTGTACCAGACTATTAGCCTGTTATCTGTCTCTTTCTTCTTCCTGTCCTGCTCTCTTTTTCTTTACCTATAAAATGAAAAGGATTTATTGTAAGTTTGTCACTAGTGCATTTTACAATTGCATCTTGGACTGAGCATTTGGCTATGTCATTTCTCCACTCATTTTAACAAGGGAAAAAGGGGACACAGCACGACATAAATGCCATCAATTGACCAAACACTCCTACAAATATTCCTCCTGCATCAGAATCATTCAGCTGCAAACATAAAAATCAAATCCATTATAACCTCGTTTAAAAGAGCTGTTCTGAAACAGTTAAAAAAAGATATAAAAACCAAAACACTTTTAAAAAGTGGAAATCAATAGCCATATCTCTGGAACTTTGAAAAACATACAGCATTTCTTGTGTAACAAAACTCTGTTCCTATTTTAAAGGCCAAGAAATTCACATGTGTGTTTATAGATTTCTAATTGGCTGCAAGATTATTATTCCAAGTGTGACAAAACGTGAGATTCCAGCTCTTGTGCTGTCTCATAAAACAGATGAGAATAAGAGAATACTACTCAAAATGCATCAGAATTTCCATCCATATTCCAGTACTACAGTTGTAATTCAGTTGTGATATATGGGTTTGACTACTAGAAAAATAGTAGATAATAGAAAAAAAGTAATGTACCGGTAGTCTTCCCAAGGCATGCCCATGTTACACCAACACTCCACAGTCTGCATTGGTTGCCGATCAGTTTCCGGTCACAATTCAAAGTGTTGGTTATGATCTATAAAGCCCTTCATGGCACCGGACCAGAATATCTCTGGGACCGCCTTCTGCCGCATGAATCCCAGTGACTGGTTAGGTCCCACAGAGTTGGCCTTCTCCGGGTCCCGTCGACTAAACAATATCATTTGGCGGGACCCAGGAGAAGAGCCTTCTCTGTGGCGGCCCCGACCCTCTGGAACCAGCTCCCCCCAGATATCAGAGTTGCCCCCACCCTCCTTGCCTTTCGCAAGCTCCTTAAAACCCACCTCTGTCGTCAGGTATGGGGGAATTGAATTTTTTTTTCTCCCTTCCCCCTAGGCTTATAGAATTTATACATGGCATGTTTGTTGGTATGATTGGTCTCTTAAATTGGGGTTTTTAAGATTACTTTTTAATATTAGATTTGTTACATTGTTTTTTATTGTTGTTAGCCGCCCCGAGTCTTCGGAGAGGGGCGGCATACAAATCTAAATAAACTAAACTAAATAAACTAAACTAAGTCTTAGAATAGGTGTGTCCTGCCTGTGGCCTGGGCATTGCGTGAGATCTTGGACAAGCATTAATGTGGCTGCACAAGATCATAAACATTTAACATTAGGTCACTTTATATTCTAAAACTACATTATATATATTTTATGTGGTCCAAGGCAATTCCTCATCATTCAATACAGACCAGGCAAGCAAACATTTGGATACCCATGTTTTAGAGTAAGGGGCCAATTTAAATTTATCAGTTTTAGAAAATAAGTCATTTCTTTATATTTCTTTTTCTGCCTATCTGCACGTTTAGCTTTATTCTCCTTTTCTTCACAGTTTTCATTCTCTTATCTTAATTATTGGATCTAATAAAGTTATCAACCCCCCCCCCCACCTTACAATTTTGGAAAATGCATGAGAACTCAATTAGAGGACAGCTGAAATAGAAAATAAGAACCATGTTTATTCCTACACGGCTGAGTAAAAAGATCTGTAAATAACTTTGTAGTTCTAAATGCAAATAAGCAGGTTTGGTACTATGGATAACAAGCGAGTTTGGCAGTTCAGCTTAATTACAGAAGGTGCCTCCGGCATCCGTATTATTATACAGTAAATGTTCTACCAGAACATAACTAAGCTGGAAATATAAACAATACATGCATTTGGCAAAGATGCAGTAACCATTATTTTTTGTGAATCTCTGTTATAAATTGGGAAGGGAATAATTTAAAAATCTCCTTGCCAAACCTCTTCTTCCAAATAAAAGATGATTATGATTGGCTGCTACCAGCCAGACTGAACTTTTTGACATCTGCCTGCCTGGCTACAGAGTTCCTAGTCTTTCCACCCCGAGTTTCTCCCTCCAGTCTACCTCTAGAATATAGAATGAAAAAATACTTTGCTATTTTCTACCTAAAGTCAACAAGAGCAGAATTTAACAAATCTTGTGCCAATCTTAAAACCAAGGAGTTGCTTTGCAATTGTGAAGTTTTGGGGTAAGGTTTTAATGAGAATGCCTTTTTAAAACAAATGATACTAAATTTCTACCTACAAATAGGATTTTATTAAAGAGAAATACGGTATAAGAAAAAAAGGTAATTTCACATTGAAATTTCCAGGCAGTATGAATTACATAAGTTATAGCATTTTAACATGTTCATTGCAAAGAGATGGTTGGAGGCAGTAACTGGCAGCCAAAATTTTTACTGCTACACTGTTGGTGTGGTTTATTTTGTGGGTGTGTCTTAATGGTCATGTGACTGGGTAGAAGTGGCTTGCCGGCCATGTGATCAGGTGGGACTGGCTTGAATGATCATTATTGTTCAATGAACTGTTAAGTTCTCGACTTACAACCTTACCAGTGTCACTCACTGAGGTGACAATTTGCTTTGTGTTTCCTGCACTCTCCTCCTTCCTGGATCACCCCCTGCCTCAGGCTGGGTAGCTAGGTGAATGGGTGTTGCCAAAAGCATAAATGCTGCCAGCATCGCTTCCACCCATGCCTTCTGCTTGCACCTCAGGCAGGAGGTGGACATGTGAGGCTGGAGGGGAGCCGGACAGGAGAGAGGGAAGCTCATCCGAGGCCAGGAAGGAGGAAAGAGGAAAAAAGCAAGGAGTGCATATGGTGCTTCCTATTTTAACCACTTGTTATCTGTTTGACAGGAATGCTGTAATCCAGATGTGGAGGGATCCTGAGATGCCATAGGATTTGAGTTTAAGGAGTAGTTTGTCATGCACTACTAAATCAAAGGCTTTGGAGAAATCAATATAAATTGCATTTATAGATTTTCCTTGATCAAGATGAGTAGTCCATATGTTTTTGCAGTGGAGGAGCTGTAGGTTGCAGGATAGGTTTTTCTGAATCCAAATTGTTTGTATTAGAGCAGATTATTATTTTCAAGGTGGAGAGAAATTGATTGATTTATAATTGATTCCATGACTTTGCATGGGATGCAGCATAGTGATATTAGTCTGTAGTTATTGACAAGAGAGGGGTCACCTTTTTTGAAGATGGGGATGACCATTGCTTTTGACCATAGTTTAGGAAGTGTGCTTCTTCTGAAGGATTTCAGGAAGATGGCAGTCCACAGAATTAGCCCGCAGTACTGTACACCAACCACTGCACCACGATGGCTCTTGATGATAATTGATGTTCCTTATTAACCTTGGTGGAACTACCAAGTGTAGTTTGGTTTTCAAACACTATGATTTTGAAAAAAAAATGACAATAGTTTGAAGAACCCAAATTTGTGGAAATAAAAGATGAATCCCATCCATATAGGCTTATTAGTATGGATTAATTTACCAAATATATTATATGATACTCGTGCCATACCAGAGGCAGGGGTTTAATCATAATTTCCTTAATTAAACTTCCTATAATCCTTTCTCTCTGCCTCTGACTTTAAGTCTAAATGATAGCAGATTGAAGATAGCAGTTTAGTGGTTTAAAAACATGATTTTGACAGATTATGCAAGATGACTAAAGAATATGTTTCAATTTTTTAGGAAAACACATGGTATGCCAAGCAAAAGGAATAATTAAACAGTTGACAATAAACTGCTGAGGCACCTTTAATTTTTTTCAGACATTAGTGTAATCTTATGGGACGGTTGCTTATTTTAATTTGTATCATACCTTGCTTACTACAGGGCTAAACAGGACCTGGTATTCACAGATAAGAAAGTTGTTTCCATGCATCTGGAGGCATGAATGTACATTTGTTCATAATTCTTTGAAATTTAGAGCAGTGTACCTTTCCTGGGGATTATGTGATACTAGGAAAAAGATATATATGGTTGCACTGTTGTGTGAACTGAAGTTCTTTTTTGACTTTGAATCTGAATTGTCCTGTTTTGATTCTTATGTCTTGAATATTAATCCAGGAATGTACTGTGAAAATTGTACACTCACTGGATACATATTCATAGAAAAAAAAGTATTAGTCTCACAAGATTTCTTCATAGCTTGCCAGTTTTATTGGGCATCAGAATACCTGGCCGGTGCTTCACTCCCCGGCCCGTTTTGCTGCAGGGCCAGGGAGACACGGCCCTCGGCGTCGTTGCCATCTTGGAAGGCTGAGATCTCACGAGATTTCGCGAGATCTTGGCCAGCTTTGGCAGGCTTCGGCCTAGCCAATGATGTCGTCCAGGGGGCGGAGCCTGTCAGCCCTATAAAAGGGCTGGACAGGCTTCAGGGCCTCCTTTTCGCCCTGTACGATGGAGCGAACACCCACCCGCCCTCCCTATCTTTCAGTGTGCCACTGTGCGTCGCTCTTAGGGGGGGCAAATAGGAATTTTTGGCAGTCTCGGGATTTCCTGCGACCGTTTTTTTCGCCTATTCCACACTGCGGTGACGGATATGCGGTTAGGGGGTGCTTCGCCCCCCACTTAGGTTAATTGGCTTACCTTTGGTCATTTGGGTAGGCAGGTTAGGGGCGGAAAATTGGGTGGTGTTTAGCAACTGCGTGTTCTCCGTTGGGCATCTTTGGGGATGATTGACAGGTTCTCTCCAAAGGCTCATGGTGAAAACGACCTGAGCAATTGGGGGTAACCTGTCTTTGGGTCCTGCCCATTTCCTTCCCCTGGTAGGGGTTAGACGGTGGGACCTCCCACATGCAAGTGCATGGCAAGTGCATGGCAGGATCAGCATGGAGCTATGCCCATAAGTTGCCCCGGAAGTTTTTCTGGCATCATTTTCCACCCCGGAAGGAATTGTTTCACCCTGCGGGTCCTTGTTTAGGGTTATAGTTAATTTATACTAATTTATTGAATAAATTATGCAAATTTAATTAATAAAATGACCCATTTTAAATCCAGCTCTTTGTGTCCGTGTCATTACTCCACCTCTGCTGCAAAAGGCATTATGAATTATTTTATCATAGACTTTCCTAATTGGAGTCCTTCAAATAAAGTCATGCTGGCTGGTAATTTTAAGGACTACAACTTCAATATATCCACAGAGGGAAGACGGTTGCCACAAATGATCATCTTTCTATTCATCAAGGTATTACATCTGTCTTCAATTGCATAGTTATATTAATCCAAGTCAAAAGAAGACAAACAAAATAACTGGAGATTGATACAAGTATTGAGCATAGCATCACACAAAATTTCAAAATAATTCACAGAAAATCCTAAATAGGTTTGTTCTGAAGGAAATCTCATAGAATTCAATGAGATTTGCTCCCATGATCAGCCTTTTCTGGAGACAGCATTGAGTATACTTGAATATAAGAATACCTCTCAGCATTGAGAAATATCAACTTCTTAAAAGGAATAAATATTTTATGAAAAAACTTTGAAGGATGATATAAATCAATGGGAGCTGCACAAAAATTTGAGGGAAAAAAGCCTATTTCAGTGATTTGTACTGGGATCAAAGCTGGATATATCCCTATGATTTTTCATGTGTGTGTGAGAGGGAGAGAGAGGGAGAGAGAGAGAGAGAGAGAGAGAGAGAGAGAGAGAGAAGGGGGAAGTTGCAATTGTTTTATTTGAAGTAGACTCAATTATTGCTAATGAAAAGGATTGGTATGATTTAAAATATATTGTAAATCTCCTCATCTCATTCTAATCACATTTAAAGGTTTATAAGATTATGCTGTATTGCAAACAAATCAGTTGAAATTCAAAAGATCCCGGAGTTCAATAGATTTCTAACAATTGGTGAGATACAGTCTTTGATTCAATTATATATCTACCCTTTTCCTTTAATTTCTGTCTTGTGGTGGCTTTGAACTTGACTTTTAAATTCTCTCATTTCCCTTGGCCTACATTCTGTAATGAAAATTTTAAAGATTTCTTTATAAAAGGGAAATTGCTCCAAATGACTTAGCTATTCCCAAGAGAAGCACTAACAACTTGCAAGCTTAGAGCCACAATGAGCCTTTTAATACACAAGAGAGAAGAAAAATTAAATATTGTAGTGCTTGCAGAAAAACCTTAATCCATTAATTCTTCAGGGCCAAGAATTTCTATATGGAACAGACCACTTTCCATAGTTTGGGCCAACCTATGTGGTTGTCATATCAGTATGTGCTACCTAGTAGCACCATGGGGAAAAATTTCACATACAATTATAGAATATAAGGACTGCAGAGTATCTAGTTCCAGTGCAGAAATTCACTATCACAGCATTCAGAACAGATGGCTATGCAAGCTTCTTTTTAAATGCTTTAACTACTTTGTTGAAAGAAAGTCCACTGTTTCCCGAGGTGTCTTGTTCCATTGTTAAACAGTTCTTGCTCTAAGAAATTATTCCTGATAGCCAATCGAAATCTGTTTCACAGTAATTCTTTTTCCTAGTTATGCTGGAAAGTGAGCAGATTCACAGCTAGTCTCTTCACCTTCTCTTCGGGGTGGCAATTAGCCTGACCCCACAATATGTGCAGTATTTGTCATCTTTACAGGAAAAAAAAGACACATTTTTTACAGATCTCCACGTTCATCAGATAAGAAGAAGTATGGAGTGGGAAAAAAAAACTTAAGAGCCTCCTTCTTAGTAAAACACCCACACAAAATACCTGACCACCTATCCTGGCTGCTAGTGTCCCAGAGAAAATAAAATATTTTTTGGGGGGGGTCTTAGCTATCTCTGACTTGATTTGCAATGCTCATTGCAGGCTTAAAATACTCAATAGGAAGCAGGGTTCCTATTACATGTATTGGGCAATCAGCCAACAGTTTCTGCTCTTTCTTGGCTCTTCCTCTCTCCACTTTCTATTCCCTTTCCTTAAATGAGATCCTCAAGCAAAGTCCTGGTTGTTCTTCTTGTCTATTTGCTCAGTGAGGTCATTCTATGGAAACTGCAGCAGAACATGAGTGTTATGGTTGCCAGCAGAGTGTCATCCTTGAAAGAAAACAGTCTCTCAAGTAAAAAGAACATTTTAAGATACAATAGTGCTCTCCATAACAATGAAATACGGTAGTACCTCCGGAACCGCCTGCTACCGCACGAATCCCAGCGGCTGATAAGGTCCCACAGAGTTGGCCTTCTCCGGGTCCCGTCGACTAAACAATGTCGGCTGGCGGGCCCCAGGGGAAGAGCCTTCTCTGTGGCAGCCCCGGCCCTCTGGAATCAACTCCCCCCGGAGATTAGAACTGCTTCCACCCTCCTTGTCTTCCGTAAACTACTTAAGACCCACCTATACCGCCAGGCATGGGGGATTTGAGACACCTTTCCCCCAGGCTTATTATAATTTATGTTTGGTATGTATGTGCCGTTTGGTTTTTAATTATGATAGGGTTTTTAGTTTTTTTTAAATATTAGATTTGTGCCAGTATAATATTGTTTTTATCATTGTTGTGAGCCGCCCCGAGTCTTCGGAGAGGGGCGGCATACAAATCTAATAAATTATTATTATTATTATTATTATTATTATTATTATTATTATTATTATCTTTTTTCCCTTCATTATATAAAAAACCCTCTGAAGTTAAGTGATTCAGAGGATTCAAATGCGTGGAATTTTTGTATATCATATAAATTTGAATGTGTAGTGGCTACCAGTATTGGGTTCCTACTGAACAGGTGTGTGGGGGTGAGATGGCATTCTGATAGCAAAAGCACGCAGCTCTGTGTGACTGGTGGGTGGGCATGTGCGTAAGAGTGAGATTTGACTTCTGTGCATGCGCAGAAAGCAAAATCTCACGAGAGGACACATGGGCACATGAGATTTCAGTAACTTTTGGTGATTTTTTGGGCAAAAAAAAATCACCGAGATCTCGCGCACCTGGCGTCTTTTTGCAAGATTTACTTCCTGCATATGCACAGAAGCCAAATCTGACCCAACACCTGCATGCGCCTGCTGGTCACTCGGAACTGCACATGCATCAGCACCACCAGTGGAGGTAAGTTGCAACCCCCCCTGGTGTCTACACTGCTGGTTTAGAAACCAGGAGATAGTAAATATTAGCCTTGCCTTGGTCATAAAAACTGCTAGATGACTGAGCCAATCCCTCCCTCTCAACCCAACCCCATAATGCAGATGTTATTAGGGGAAAATAGGAGATTTAGGACGATTAGTTATTTTTAATGCATAAATTAGATGTCAAAATGGAGGGGAAAGTTAGAGTAATACTACTCAAAAGCAGAGAAGAGCAGGAGGAAATTGGGATCTAGCCCACCGTCCCCACTTTCATTATAAAGACAGGACCTTTGGATTTTACATTATTATGCAGCCATGTTTTTCAGGCTTCACAACCTTGCTAAGGTTGAGAAACAGTCTAGTATTTGATGTTAAGGTATACAAACAATTCAAAAGCAGCTCTATTATTTATAAGCTCGTGTGCTTTGAAAGCTGTCTCTTGGCTTATATTGAGCCTTGCAACTGTTGTAGCTATTTAACAAATCAAAATGAGGTGATTTTTTTCCTTCTTAGTGTTTCCAAGCACCTTTTCTGAAATGGAAACCCTTCACTCCTACTGCATTTCACACACACACACACACACACACACACACACACACACACACATCAAAATGGATACAATCAGGGGATTTGTTTTTCAGAATTATTTCCAGAAGAACCCATAATCAAAGGGTAAATATTTTATTTTCAATAAATAAGTTTTATAAAATGATAATTTGTTTAATGTACTGTCCTTTAGCTCATGGGATAGTACAGTAAATTACTTTTAATAGTTTGGAATAGTGAAGACTATAGTGATCATAATAAAGTATAGAAGAAGGCACTGTGAGTTTGGCAATAATCTGTCAGAAGAAAATTCAAATGTTAGTGAAATATGGAGAATAAAATTGTCATGCCATTATAAAGTTGTTTTAGAGAAACCACCAAGATGGTTTGACACTTTAACCTTGATTCACACACATAACGCGACATGCACAAAGAAGCAAATACTATTTTGTCTTAGTGTTTGAGCTCAGGAACTGTATAACAACTTTTCCAGAAAGACCAAAAAGTCCAAATATTTGACAGCTGGCTGGATTTTTGGCATTTGTGATAAGAGAACACTAAGTTGGGCTGAACTGAGATTTGGCTACTATTAAACCATCTGGAGCCAAACCCTTTTGTTTGTTAAATGAAAAGTTGTAAAACAGGGGTTTTTACTGGCACTAGTAATTCTGAATTCAAAAAAGGGAAAGACAATAAAAAATAATACAATTGTTCTAAAAAGAAATGGCATGGCTTCAAGATTATATTGACACCATTGACACCTAAGGTGGAACTAGATGATGTGTGCCCCCCCCCGCCCTCCTCCAGATATTGCTACCTTGCAACTTGCACCATCCTTGAAGATGGACTAAAGAACTGAACTTGCTGGTCTTGCATTTTATTTATTTATTTATTTATTTTGTCCAATACACAATACATATCGAAGAGGATAGACATGAAGTATTATATATAAAGAAAAGATATAAAAGTAGAGGAGAAGATATATGAAAGGAAGAAAAGATATATGATATATGACATAAGGAGAAACAATTGGACAGGGGACGAAAGGCAGGCTAGTGCACTTATCTACGCCCCTTACTGACCTCTTAGGAACCTGGAGAGGTCAATCGTGGATACTCTAAGGGAGAAATGTGGGGCTTAGGGATTGACACTACTGAGTCCGGTAATGAGTTCCATGCTTTGACAACTCGGTTGCTGAAGTCATATTTTTTACACTCAAGTTTGAATTTGTTGCGTGCTCTTGTGTTGTTGCGGTTGAAACTGAAGTAGTCATTGACAGGCAGGACGTTGCAGCATATGATTTTGTGGGCAATACTTAGATCGTGTTTTAGTTCTAAGCTTTCTAGACCTAGGATTGATAGTCTGCTTTCGTAGGGCATTCTGTTTCGAGCGGAGGAGTGAAGGGCTCTTCTGGTGAAGTATCTTTGGACATTTTCTAGGGTGTTGTACTTTGGCAATAATAGTAAAGCAACATAATGTCTTACATTTGCCACTTCTGCTATTATTGAACCGACAATGAGTATGTTGAATAGAGAACAGACCATTCTGGGAACCTAATGAGATATAGGAAGTCCCCAAAAGAACTCTGCCTGCAATCAGGCTTTGGACTCAGTATGCATTACATCAGGAGTAATTCTTGGTATGCTTCTTTGTTGGGTTGTATTTTGGGGGAGATGTATTTTTGGATTGTATTTTTGGGGTATACAAAAGAGCACATTTTGGGTGTGTACAAGTAAGCATTTTTTTTGGGTGGGGGAGAAACAATATTATAAGAGAATACTAGGAAGAAAAGGGCCTTTTCCGGGTCCCGTCAACTAAACAATGTTGGTTGGCGGGCCCCAGGGGAAGTGCCTTCTCTGTGGCGGCCCCGACTCTCTAGAACCAACTCCCCCCAGAGATTAGAACTGCCCCTACTCTCCTTGCCTTTCGTAAGCTCCTTAAAACCCACCTTTGTCGACAGGCAAGAGGGAACTGAGACATCTCCCCCGGGCATATACAATTTATGCATGGCATGTTTGTGTGTATGTTTGCTTAGTAAATGGGTTTTTAAAAAATATTTTAAACTATAATTTAGATTTGTCATGAATTGTTGTATTCTGTTGTGAGCCGCCCCGAGTTTGCGGAGAGGGGCGGCATACAAATCTAAATAATAAATAAAATAATAAATAAATGTTTTCATCCATGAAAATGAAAGCTAGGAATAAGAGTAAAACAGGTTAAAAAAAAGGGGGGGGATTGTGGGACCTTTTTTTAATCTGGGGTGTTAAGGTGACATGGCCCTAATAACAAAAAATGTTGGGTTTGGACAGTTAAATCTTTAGAATAAAGAAAGAAACAAGATTTAGGGGCATGCCTTCTGTAGGTAGATCATGTACCGTCAGTACCCATTTTACTATATTATACATTCCTTCTATGAAAATGCATTTCTGCCTGCATCTCCTCCTGTTTATTACCCTCATGCAAGTGTATTTCTTCCATCAGAAGTGCAGATCTCACAACAAATAGACTCATACCATCCTGAGACGGAAATGGTAGTATTAAATAAAAACAGCTGGGAGGTGCAGAAGAGGCTCTTGTTTATGAGAGTGCTAAATTGTTGTTGCTGGTAGCTGGAGATAGAAAAGAAAAACAAAATAAAACAGAAAAAGGAAAAGTTACAAAGTACCTCAAGGCATAGAAGAAATTTTGAAAAGAAAGATTTGGAGATTCTCAGTCTATTTTTTATTTATTTATTAGATTTGTATGCCTCCCCTCTCCGTAGACTCTGTAGACAGTCATCTAGCTCATGGTTGTCCCAAAGGTGTTTTTTAATAAGACAATTGCTTTTCTTTGTTTTCCTTGAAGATGTTTCACTTCTCATCCAAGAAGCTTCCTCTGTTCTGACAAAGGTGGAGAGTGGAAGGATTTATATTCCTTGCAGTCATCTAGCCATTAGCACTCTTTCTGAGAGTTATTAAGGTGATTTGAAAGTTTATCAGTGCCCTCAGGGACATCTGAATAATGCAAATGGGTGCACAACCTTCTTGGAATTGCTGTAAGGATTGTATTGTAAACAGGAGACAGAAGGGGTCATGTCCCTCTCCCTCTGTTTAGAGAGGGCTGTTCAGTTTTAATATAGTGATGGTGAAGGAAAGCCACAAGCCTAGGATATAGGGGTGGGCTCCACTTACCTTCGCTACCAGTTTGCATCGCAACGTTCCGATGTTTTTTCAAAGCACAGATTTATTTATTTATTTATTATTTAGATTTGTATGCCGCCCCTCTCCGCAGACTCGGGGCGGCTCACAGCAGGATACAACAACTCATGACAAATCTAAATATAATTTAAAATATTTTAAATATTTTAAAAAACCCATATTTCTAAACAAACATACACACAAATGCATAAATTGAACATGCCCAGGGGAGGTGATTCAGTTCCCCCATGCCTGACGACAAAGGTGGGTTTTAAGGAGTATACGAAAGGCAGGGAGAGTAGGAGCAGTTCTAATCTCTGGGGGGCTGCCACAGAGAAGGCTCTCCCCCTGGGGCCCGCCAACCGACATTGTTTAGTTGACGGGACCCGGAGAAGGCCCACTCTGTGGGACCTAATCGGATTGAACAGAAGCCATCCAAACACAAAAAAATCAGCCAAAAATTCAGAAGAAAAGATGGAGGTGAGCACAGACCAGCATAGAGAGAACCGGATCTGTGATGCCAAAATTACATTACCAATGGGTTGCTAACAGTTCAGGTGATCTGGTTCGAACTGGGCATGCCCCCGAATCCCAGCGACCAGTTAGGTCCCACAGAGTGGGTCTTCTCCGGGTCCCGTCAACTAAACAATGTTGCTTGGCGGAACCCAGGGGAAGAGCCTTCTCTGTGGTGGCCCTGGCCCTCTGGAACCAACTCCCCCCAGAGATTAGAACTGCCCCCACCCTCCTTGCCTTTCGTAAGCTGCTTAAAACCCACCTCTGCCGCCAGGCATGGGGGATACTCTTTCCCCTAGGCCTCTACAATTTTATGCATGGTATGTCTGTATGTATGTCTGGTTTTTATAATAATGGGTTTTTAACTGTTTTTAGTATTGGATTATTATTATATGCTGTTTTATTACTGTTGTTAGCTGCCCTGACTCTGCGGAGAGGGGACGCATATAAATCCAATAAATAAATAAATAAACCTATCAGGGGTGGGTTGAACCGGGGGTTCAATCCATCCCTGCTAGGATAGGAAGAAAGGGGTGGTGGTAAAAATAGATTCTACCATTCATGCAGGGAAGAATGAAACAGGAGAATGATGTCCCATTAGCAAGAACAACTATACTCCTATTGACAGAAATTTCTCTCAAGCAAAGAGAAGCAAAACAGTGACTCTGAGGAAAAAGACAGGGGCAGTGTTTTATCCTCTCAATTAACGAAGCTGACAACAAGGAACAGGCAACTCTCTTTATTAAGGACAAGCAAGAAGAACAACAACTAACCACGGCAACTCTGAATACAACAACAACAACAACAACTGCCCACGCCTGGCAGCTATATATATCTCCTGCTGCCAGGCTCAGCCAACCAATAATACTCTGGGGTTTTCCCGCTGAGGGAAAAGGAACGCCCAGCGATACCCAGCTGTTGCCGGGACATTGTTTATTGTTTATTGATTGATTCTGTCCAATACACAATGAGGATTTTAGTGGGTATACACATAGTAAAATACATAATGAAGACTATAGAGGATATACTCATAGTAAAATATATCTAAGAAAGAAGAGAAGAGAAAATATAGGAATAAAACATATCAATGAAAGAATAGAAGAAGAGATATAGATTCGCCCATGTTTCTACAACACTCAGTGGCCTGAATTGGCTGCCAATAAGTTTCCGGTCATAATTCAGAGTGTTGGTTATGACCTTTGAAGCCCTACATGGCATTGGACCAGAATACCTCTGGAACTGCCTGCTACCACACGAATCCCAGCGACCGATAAGGTCCTACAGAGTTGGCCTTCTCCGGGTCCCGTCGACTAAACAATGTCATTTAGCGGGCCCCAGGGGAAGAGCCTTCTCTGTGCTGGCCCCAGCCCTCTGGAATTAACTCCCCCCGGAGATTAGAACTGCCCCCACCCTCCTTGTCTTTCGTAAACTACTCAAGACCCACCTATACCACCAGGCATGGGGAAGTTGAGACACTTTTTCCCCAGGCTCTTTATATTTTATGTTTGGTATGTATGTGTTGTTTAGTTTTTAAATATGATAGGGTTTTATATGCTTCTTTTTTAATATTAGATTTGTTTCACTATAATATTGTTTTTTATTATTGTTGTGAGCCGCCCTGAGTCTTCGGAGAGGGGTGGTATACAAATCTAATAAATTAATATTATTATTATTATTATTATTATTATTATTATTATTATTATTATTATATAGGAATAGAATAAAGGTATAGGAGATAGGAGAGGAATAGGACAGGGGACGGAAGGCACTTTCTCTAGAGAGAAAGAGAAGATAATAAAGTAATAAAAGCCTAAGATTTAAGCTGTGAAACAGTCAAATAGTAAAGAAAAGATTAAAAGTCTAAGATAATAAAAGAGTGAGAACAGGAAAGGTTAAATGAAGAACTCAGTTATTGAGCTGAGAAAAATGTTGACAAGTTCAGAGAGAGCATCAAGGTTAATCTGAAGTCTAATTAGAGGAAATTAAGTTAAATTAAGATAGAATAAGAACACCTTCTAGAAATTCTGAGGATAAAAGTTTAAAAGAAACACAAATAATGCCTCACAGTCTTTTAGTATGTAGGCATCCAGGACATATTTTATATACAGTGGTACCTCTACCTAACAATACCTCTACTTACGAACTTCTCTAGATAAGAACCGGGTGTTCAAGATTTTTTTGCCTCCTCAAGAACCATTTTCCACTTACAAACCCAAGCCTCCGAAACTGTAATTGGAAAAGGCAGGGAGAAGCCTCCGTGGGGTCTCTCTAGGAATCTTCTGGGAGGTAACAGGGCTGGAAAAGGTGGGGAGAAACCTGCGTTGAACTTCTCTAGGAGTCTCCTGGGAGGAAATAGGGCCTTCACCCTCCCTGTGGTTTCCCCAGTCGCACACATTATTTGCTTTTACATTGATTCCTAAGGGAAAAAATTGCTTCTTCTTACAAACCTTTCTACTTAAGAACCTGATCACGGAATGAATTAAGTTCCTAAGTACCACTGTAATTGTATAATAAGACTGTTTTTTAGTTTAGTTTTGTTTTTAAAAAAAATAAGGCTTTTTTTCTGCAAAGTTACCATTACTTCTTATGAAAGAACCTACATTTCTAAACAAAGCTCACTAGTATGCTACTAGTTTGTAAAATGCCTTAGGCATCTTTGGCATTTAATGCATTTTATTACAATTATTTGTCTTAGCAGTGTGGTTCTAAAAACAAGACATCTTGTCTCCATTTTCTTAGACCTGGAGGGAGATGAATAGCAAATTAAAGTTCATGTAAAAGTGCCCGAGGCCATGCTAAATTTGTAATGAATTTATATAATTACTATAACATTCTGACTGCTATCACACTGTAGGGCACAGTAATTTTTTAAAAAGAAAAACCTATAAGCCATAGAGTCTGAATACTAGTTTCTTACAATATGACCAATACATAAAGTCAAAATGCATATTGAAGAAGTATGATAACTAAGTGATGTGTTGTAATATGCATACATACATTTCTTTAAAAAGTATGGGGGGGGACATCTTGTCTAAAATCTTGAAAACTGCATATAAATTACTTTAAGATAGTTTTTCATAAAGGCACATGCAATTTAGGTTTTAAAGTGCTTTCCTATTGTAAGAGAGAAGTTGAAGGCAGCAGTTATATAGGCAGAGATGTCAGCTATGTCAATAATCAGTTGCTCAGCTTCAGTGCAAAGCAGAGACTTTTGAAACATGGAAAGGTGGGAGGATAAGGAAAGCAACAAGTTTAAACTACTGAAGATATAGAAGGAGTTGCACTCTTAGATGATGTGATGTCTTCCTTGGATGACTCTCCAGATTCTTCCTCGAAGTCAGTTCAAGGAAGGATGAGTTCATTCCTGGCACATCAGGTACCGGGTTAATTAATGATGGTCAGTCCAAGGATAGTTACAGGAGACTTCAGATGGGGACAGCTTGCAGGGACGAATAATCAGTTAAGAAGAGGAGGACCTGCCTTCTGTAGTGGGTCCAAGAGCATGCAGGGCAGAGAAAAGACAAGAGCAATAGACCTGCCAGTTTATTTGGGAGGAGGCCTCACTCGTATTGATGGGCTGCACCGGAAAACTATTTATCACAGCAGGCAGAGAGAGGCATTGCTGGGAACAACATGTTGGGTTTCTATTTATTTATTTATTTATTATTTTATTTATTTATTTGTCAAACAAGTATAGTATTATAGTACATGTTAACATAACATAACGTAAGGTAACATAACATAACATAAGTAGAATGTAGAAACAGAAAGGATAATAAGACAGTAGGACAGGGACAATAGGCACATAAGTGCACTTATGCACACCCCTTACAGACCTCTTAGAAAAGGGAAGAGGTCAATTGTAGATAATGTAAGATTGAAGATTTTGGGGTTGGGTGTTTCTTCTTCATGCTTCTTGCTTGACTTTGTACCTTGGAGAATCTGAACTTCTCTTGCTGAGTGTGGTGCATTTCAGTTTTACCTGATTTTTGGTGGACTAATTTGTTGGAGAGACTTTCCATTGTTTTATGGACTATTAGCCACTGGCTTGTGGGCTAATTTTGGACTGCTTGTGGCTGGATTTGCCTGGGAAAATTCTGACGCTGGGTGAAGGGAACTGCTGGGAAACATTAATAAACTCTCTAAACCCCACTTCTCTGTGTGAGAAGGGAGTGGGGCAGCCCAGAGGACAGAAGACAATCAGGTTTTCACTGTACGTCCATTCCAGTTTTCAGCAGTGTTCTTACTACGCTACTTACCATATAATGTGTCTCAGTGATTTCAATCTCATTGAACTGAATGAGGTCAAGATATTGAGATGTATTATTGATTCTTGGCCTGATGAGATTGACAGATGTAGGGGTGATTTCCTTCTGTCGTTAGGCATGGGGGAATTGAAATTTCCCTTCCCCCTAGGCTTATAGAATTTATACATGGTATGCTTGTATGTATGAATGGTTCTTTAAATTGGGGTTTTTAAGATTATTTTTAATATTAGGTTTGTTTACATTGGTTTTTATATTGTTGTTAGCCGCCCCGAGTCTTCGGAGAGGGGCGGCATACAAATCTAATAAATAAACAAACAAACATATAAACAAACAAACAAACAAACAAACAAACAAACAAACAAACAAACAAACAAACAAACAAACTTCCTGGACTGAACACTATTTTAATGGCCAGCATGACAGGACTCAGATGTGAAGTATATAGGGAATGGGCAAACCAGTAAAATGAGTTGGGTTATATCTTGCATGTAGGGGTATTGTAGGAAAGGGGGAGGTTATCATCTTAAAACTGAGCATGGGTTGGTAAATTGTCTTTTTTTAAAAGTGGTATTATGCCTTTTTGTAGTACAACACTTTTAACACTTTTGAATGGAGAGGCTTCTTGATATACAGCATTGTAAAGCTGGTTTCTAATAATTACTAGGAAGATCTCCCCATTGTGTTTGGGGCTGAAAGAGCTCTCACGCAAATGTACTTCTACCTTCCAAAGTAACATTGAACTATCCCTGCATTTGGAAACATATTCTCCAAAAAACCTTAGTTTACTCACTTGCAGCAAGAATCAAAATATTAATTCTATTAAAGAATCCCCTTTATTTACTGCTTTCCAATTATGATTTATTCCTATTTTCATATTTTATCATGCAATTATTTGCAATAGTCAAAATCACTAATGAATCCCTTTGCATTTTGTTTGATTTGTTGTTCTGAACTATAAAGTATCCTGTTACTCTCACATAACCACCTGCTCGCTACAGGCAGCCAAATTCTCCAGCTGTTTTGCAGTCCCTTGAAATGCAGTTATTTTCTTCCGGTGAGCTGCATCGGGAAGAAAGCATTTGCCTATTCACATCTGCTTTGTGACTGAAGATAAAGGTTGCCAATTAATCCCCTGCCTTCCAACCTGCAGTTTGCAAATTGCTATACTAGAAGTACCCCAGAGGACTACTATTACCACAACCAATAATTTATATCATACTTAAAAACTATGTATGGAATGGAAATGAAGGAGTATGTATTAATACAAGTATTTAGATTTACAAAGGCAAATATGTGAGTTTGCTATCCAGGTGTGGCAAGACCCAAAATATGAAAAGAGGTTTAGTATGTAGCCATTAGAGAATGTACTTCCCCCACAATACAATAGTGCATGGGTGTCAAACTCAATCATGTCATCATGCAACATATCATGTCATTTGCCTTTGTGGAGCTGGGATGGGAGTGGCCTGCACGTAAGTGACACATTGGCCTGCAGGCTGCCAGCTTGACACTCCTGTGATAGTGGATAAGTAGCATATTTCAGTGCCCTAAAAGCTCAAATTACGATCCTGTGATGCTACCTGGCTATAACTAGGAACAAGTGCAGAGCTGTGTAGGGAATAGACACATGGGAGAAAAAGGAGAAAATTGAAAACAACCTGGATTATTTCAAACCTGGCTCACTGTAGCAATAACATAACTGCAACCCCAAATTCTTTTTCTGTTAGTCAATTCCAAATGTTTAGTTATCTAGCTTTAATTTTACTCTTAACTGTGAATATGCAAACAATTGAAAAATATATCCATCTGCAGACAATTTTTCTCTTATATTCTCTATGTTCTTATTATAATAATTCTCAATAGGTTAACCACATCTCTTTGTCTGCTATCTCTTCCCTATAAAATGCTTTTATGCTGAGATTAGTCTGGGTTTATATGTATTATAAATTGATATTACTACTAGTATTACAGGGTACCTATTTTATCTATATTATATATAAAGTTATATTTATTAGGTAAAATATTAATATTAGTTTTAGGTATGTTCGTTGTCAAGTTATTTATAAAACAATATAAGTGGCAAATACTGTAAACAAAAATAATTATTCTCAGTATGGCACTTCTTACATAATAGTTTAGGAAATATACATCAACCTTACTGCCCCACAGAAAAGCATGCCACAAAACCTCACATCATGATCCAGTTGTAAAATGCTTTAATTCCTCTGCAGCATCCATTCATTCCTCCTAAATAAATAGCCACTACACACTACAATTTTAAATCAGGTTATCTCAGTCCTCCATATTCCTTTGCATCTTGCAGGACTTTATATTTAACCTTTTCTTTTGTCATACAAATCTACATATATTTTTCTACCATTGCATAAAAATAGGTATTGTTTGAGATAAATACATAATTCTAGGCAATACATTGACAATTATATACAATGACAATTGTAATTTCTCCCATTTTAAGATAACCGTCATAATTTCATTCCATATTTTAACATAATTTGTATTTTCTGATATCTCTCTTCTTTGAGCTTCATATTATATTATGTAAAATGTCTCTTCATAAAAGCTTTACTTGTATTCCAAACAATACTTATGTCTGTAACTTTATCAGAGTTGTCAAAAATTCTTATTTCTGTAATCTTCAATTGCTGTTGCTTCCTGTAAAATGTTTCATTTTAACTTCCATCTAAAGGAATTGATTTTCTTTTAAACGCTGAATCACTAGGTTTATATGCTGAATCACTGGTTTGAAAAAGTCTTTGGCAGTATCTTCACTTTATGAACACTTTAATTCTTGGATATCCAAAGTAGATCAATTCTTGAGAAAGATCAATGCCTTTCAGAAAAAGAAATGTATTCTTTTTGCACCACAATTTTTATATCTCCATGCATATACAAGCTCTAAAGCAGGGGTGCCAAACTCAATTTTCTTCAGGGATGCATCAGAGTTGTGTTTGAACTTGGATGGGTGTGACATGGCCAGGGTGGGTGTGGTCAGTGATGGGCAGAAGCTGGTGCAGTCAAGTGCTCCGTCCCAGTCGGAAACTCCTCGGAGAGGGGCGGTATACAAATCCGATAGATAGATAGATAGATAGATAGGTAGGTAGGTAGGTAGGTAAATAGATAGATAGATAGATGATAGATAGATAGATAGATAAACAAACTCCAGAATGCATGTGCAGCTGTGCGCCCCTGATGTGCACACGCATGCCCTGGTGCAAGATTTGGCTTCTGTGCATATGCAGCAAGCGGAATCTTGCATGAGGATGCTCGCACGAGCAAGATTTCAGCAATTTTTGCTGTTTTTTTGCTTCTGCGCATGTGCGGAAGCAAAAATATTGGCAGAAATCACTGAAATCCTGCACATGCATGTGTTCTCATGTGAAATTTCACTTTCTGCGCATGTGCAGAAGCCAAATCTCATGCCGACGGGCACATGTGTGCCTGCCAGATGTGCGTGCACCCACAATGGCGTCAGAGAGAGCCAAAGACGAGCGGCCCTTCACTGGGTGTGGCTGGGGTGCCTATGGTGGCTGAGCATTCTGCCAGTGAAAATAGAGTGGTCCTCCCAAGCTCAATTTTTGCTGGCAGAGGCATTGCGGGTCTGCCCTTTGCTGTTTCCAGACATTAAGCACCTCGCTGGCCAGATCCAGCTTGATTTTTACATCCCTGCTCTAAATTGTTTATCGTATGAAAACAAAAAACTTTTGGTGGACAAATTAATTGATTTTAGTCTTACATTAAATTTATTCATTGTATTTATATTCTGCCCCTCTCCGAGGACTGTCCTTTCCATATGGTAAGTCCATTAATTTATCCATAAGATGTTTGTTAAATGTTAACTTGATCTTTATTTAGAGTTCAATTTCCCATTATTAAAGCTTTGTTCCCATGCAAAGTAGCTTCAATCTCCAATTACTTGCCATAATTATCAGTCAACATCAATTTTGGTCATAATTTGTGTACAAAATTACAGTGGTACCTCTACTTAAGAACTTAATTCGTTCCATGACCAAGTTCTTAAGTAGAAAAGTTTGTAAGTAGAAACAATTTTTCCCTTAGGAATCAATGTAAAAGCAAATAATGCATACAAACCCATTAGGAAAGAAATAGAAGCTCGGAATTTGGGTGAGAGGAGGAGGAGGAAAAAGAGGAGGAGGAGAACTGCTGCTGAAGGAAGAAGGTGAGGGGAGAGGAATAAAAAAAAATCCTAAACTTTAAGGCTTAAAAAAAAAGAGGGACTCTGAGGTGACAAGGAGGAGCACGGCCTCACATACACTCAGTGCGAGGCTGCCTTCCATACATTGTGCCAGAGAAACCCAGGTGGGTGAGAGGGGGAAACCTCCTGCTTCTTTAACCAAAAGGCGGATGCTGCTGCTGCTACCTGCTTCCTCTTCCTTCCCATGCTGAAGGGCTCCCCTCTCCTCTTGCTCACTTGCTTTGTAGCCGGTGCCTTTCCTTCATTGTGGTGACTCCTCAGTTTGCCTGAAGCTGAGTTGATCCGGCAACCTTGCGCCGAGTGTAAGGGAGGCAGCGTAAGGGAGTCACCACAGCGAAGTGGTTATTCCCTTTCCAAGTGCCCAGAGAAAGGAAAACGCTCCATTCACTCTAGGCTGCCCAGAGCAGAGGCAGTGTTTCTTTTCTCTGGGCGCTGGCAGAGGTTTACTCCCTCTTGAAGTGCCCAGAGAAAGGAAAATGCTTCGTTCACTCTGGACTGCCAAAGCCTCCTTAAGCACCACTGAAAGGCTCCTCTGGCAGCCCAGAAAAGCCTGAGATGGCTGAGATTAAAGGGGGAATGGCAGCAAACCGGCTGGGCCTTCATGCTGCTCTAAAATTTCCTGGGAAATTGTTTCCAGGCTCAGGTTCTTAAGTAGAAAATGGTTCTTAAGAAGAGGCAAAAAAAATCTTGAACACCAGTTTCTTATCTAGAAAAGTTCTTAAGTTATCTAGAAAAGTTCTT
The DNA here is from genome assembly GCF_031021105.1 of Erythrolamprus reginae. Lineage (NCBI taxonomy): Eukaryota > Metazoa > Chordata > Lepidosauria > Squamata > Dipsadidae > Erythrolamprus > Erythrolamprus reginae. The sequence continues at coordinate 62,318,204 of NC_091954.1, read as the reverse complement.
AAGTAGAGGCATTCTTAGGTAGAGATACCACTGTTTTTGAGTCACACTGAAATAAATTCTTCATCCAAAATTTTGCAGATCAAATATTTTGTATCTTTTTTTCTAATATACTGTACATTTCATGTAAACAAACTACTTCTTGTTTCAATATTTTTTAAAATAGTGAAATATTTCTCTTCCTTTTTAAGGAGCATTTGCTACATTTATATTCCATGTTAGGCATTTAAAATACATATTTATTCATCCACAGGCTGTTTTTCTTGTCCCAAATTGACTATATATAAAAGAGATTTAAAAAGTGAGGATTTGGTTAGTTTGTCCTTTAAAAGGCTGCACTTTGTGTGTGCAATCAAGCTATTTTGCCTTTGAATCCTAGGGTTCAGCTCATGAGAAAACCAAAATATTTCCATCTCATGGGTTCCTCATGAGGAGTATCAGTCCAGATTGTAAATAGATCTCTCAGTCTCTCTTTTATCCAGATTTTGCTGGCCAGAAATCACCGCTGGCTGTTGTTCAATATTGTGTTGTACACTGTTGTGATGTATCCATCCCTTTAGAGGCATCTACTCTGTTATAGTGGGGTCCAGAGGTGGGTTCCAACTGGTGCAATCTGGTGTGCCACTCTGGTAGTGGCCCACCAATTGCACAATTTGGGCACAATGACCTTTTTGGCCCTCTGAGCATGGCCAGAAGTAAACTCATCCCTCTGTACATGCACGGAAGCAAAATCACACTAGGGGACATGTGCTTGCATCAAACATCATGATGCACATGTAGTACACTGGTAGGAAGGTAAGAGAAATGCACCTCTGGTGGGGTCCTAATCCCTGGGCCATGAACAAAATCATCTGATGATTGAGAATATCAATATTTGAGTGAGTGCTTCATCACTAAAATTGCCAATCAAACTTCCATCTGAAAATTATCACAAAGATTAAGGTTTTTTTGTTTATTTTGTCCAATACACAATACATATAGAAGAGAATAGACATGAGGTAATATATATAAAGAAAAATATAAAATAGAGGAGAAGATATATGATATATGAGATAAAGGAAAGACAATTGGACAGGGGACAAAAGGCATACTAGTGCACTTATGTACGTCCCTTACTGACCTCTTAGGAACCTGGAGAGGTCAATTGTGGATAGTCTAAGGGAGAAATGTTGGGAGTTAGGGGTTGACACTATTGAGTCTGGTAATGAGTTCCATGCAAGTTAGCTTTATTTAAGACAGAGCAAGAGTTGCCTTGTGGCAAGATGGATGGCAAAGCAATTTAATAAATAAACAACTGTCCCAGGAATTGTTGTTGTTTTTAAAAGGGAGGAGAAGAGATAGTAAGATCAAGGGAAATTTCCCCCCCAACATAAGTAATGAATGAAAATGTTTAATGAAATTTCGTAAACTCCTGGGCTGGTCAACAAAGGAATAACACAGGGAAGGAACAAGGAATACACAAAGAAGGGGAGGAAGAGCAATCTGACGGAAAGTCACATGTATATACAAAGAAAATATTTAGGGTCTCAGTACACAGAACCTTATGAGAAGGGGGCAATACTCTCTCTGAGCTCTGCACATGCCTGCCTATGTACAAGACCCAATATCCCATTCATTATCAGAGGCCACACACTAATTGTGATTTTGCAAAGGGCTAAGCAAAAGAAGAGACAGAGAGAAATAAGGAGAGAAGAAGATTCTCACTTGAGAGCTAGGCAAAGGCCACAGACCTCTGCAGGCCTATCATTCCTGCAAAAAATAACTACAGTATGTATTTGCAAATGGCCCAGGATAGATGCAGATGGTCTTCTTAAATAATACTTGATGAGAACTCATGATTTTAAATTACCAGATTTTTTAAAAGGAGAAAAATGAGGAAATCTCAAACTGACTTCCTTTTACTGATCACATCTTGTTTTTCCGCCCTGCTGTTTGAAAGACAATTTTCCCTCTCATATTACCACTTGTCTCTGAAGAGATACTTGAGAAATGTGAGAAACTTTGGAGTTTTGCCCATTTCATTTTTCACTCATTTCTCTTCTTCTATGTTCATGGCTGAATGAGACTGATCTCCAGTGCCACTTTGTAATACACTAAGCATTGAATTTTATAGAATACCCCAACTATAGGAAATGGTAGGTATTGCTTTTGAGAATCAGAAGTCAAGATTAATGTCAATTGGAAGTCTGAGCTGAGAATGAGATGTCAAATAGTGGTCAGAGAGGGAGGATGTGTCTGTTTTGTTATTCCTTTAGTTAAACATCTATGGAAAGTTATAAAAGTAATATAGGTTGAAAATGTGAACAATATGAGGAGACATTTTATCATGCTTGGTGGACATATTAAAAAAGGCTGAAAGAAATTTAGATTCAAATACAGAATTGATACAAAAGATTCAATTAAAACCAGAACTTTTCTTTTTTAAGAATTGATAGATAAAGTTACTTCTTTAATTAAAGAAAAGACATTATGTACATTTGGTAACAAAGCCCCTTAAGTCTTACGTAAACATGGGGAAAAATGGAACTTCTGATTTATGGTTTTGACAATTATAAGGGCTAGATTATAGAAAGAAGAGTAATATAACATGATTTTAGAAAATGGTGTATACACCCCCCCCCCATATATATATGTTGTGAAGAATATTGGAAGCCACTTGTTTGTTTGTTTTCTATTTTGCTTCAACTTTTTTCTTTTTTCTAGCACTTTTCTGCTTTTTAATTTCTTTCTTTTTTCTTGTTTTGTATTAGTTTGCATTTTTAAATATTTTTGTTTAATGATTTTAATTATATAATTATATATAAGACACAAATATAGGACACAATTTATCTTTCAGAAATTATTTAAAGGATTGAAGAAGAGAGGCTCAGTGTGAAATCTGAAATAAAGAACTGACCTTTAGAGCCATAATAATACCAGCATAAGCAAGGCGTCATATTCTTATGTTAGTCTGATGCCCTTTAGATGTTTCCCCAAGCGTGAGAGAACTGCTCACTATCGGAATTTATGACTGACTGTTTATGTAGGCAAGCTACATGGTCAGGGTTGATCATAGTTTTCTTTTCTGCAACTCAGTTTCCAAAGCCTAGGACTGCAGTGAGTTTCCAAATGTTGCTGTATAGATGGAGTATTTGCAATAGTCTACATAGTAAATATGTCTGTATTGGGATGAAGATAAAGCAATGAAACAAGGCTAGATTTTCTTATCAATGGTTTGAATTGAATTGTAAAAGAGTATCATATCCATTTAAAGTGGGGGTGTTGTCCATGAAAATCTAAGAAACTGAGCAGCCAAGCAAAGCTATTTGTATAAAGAGTACATTGGGTCAGTGGCCCCAATGCCCTTTTGGGCATCAGGGACTGGTTCCATGGAGAATAGTTTTTCTGCAACTAGAGAGTGTGGGTTTGCATGCTGCCTGCATCCCATGGATGGAACTTTGCTTGTTTGCATGACCCGATTGCTGGCATGCCATGGACAGGGGATCGTGTACCCCTGCCTTAGGTATTGTGTATATAAAGGTGTGTGTGTGTGTGTATAATTCTGTAGATGTGTTTCCCTAGATTTTCATGGGTATATGTATATAGATTGTTCTGAGTCAGGTTTCCCCCCGTGTAATATTTTGAGTGTCTTTGCAACTTTTCGGCAAAATGTTATTGGCTTTGTGCTGCTTTGAATATGGTATTGAATATCTATCTATCTATCTATCTATCTATCTATCTATCTATCTATCTATCTATCTATCTATCTATCTATCTATCTATCCATCCTTGCTTATAAGTGAAAAGGAAGTGATTTCAATCAAAAACAATTGTGTATGTGTGTGTGTATGTGTGTGTGTATATATACACATATAATATACATACACATGCATACATATATTTAAAGAAATACCATGCACCAAAGACAGATCAGTAGCATTCAGAAACAATATTGAATCGGATTCTATAATGAGTTCTTAAGGGGTCTATATGGAAAGATATGCCTCCACCTGGTGTTTACAGTGCTTAAAAAAAATACAAAGATGTGCTTCAAAGGCTTTGAAGCAAGCCAAAAGGAATACAATACCCTCTGTTCCTTTCTGAATGTTATCACAAGGGTAGTGAAGTATCACAATCCATTTGAGTAAATCCTCACGTAAGGAAGAGTGAGATGAAAGGCTAGATAAAACTCTTGTCTGAGATCCCAGATCTAGTTATGGACTTGCAGGGAGAACCAGATCTTTGGAATTCAACAGAACCACAAGTAAGCTACATCTCTTTTAGATTTTCTAAAGTCAGAATTTCTTCTCAGTATACAGTATTTCTTAAAGGTTAATAAGAACCTGATTTTAGACATAAACCTTTGCTGCCTCTGCATCTAAATTGTGGGTTGAAGTCAGCCACCTGCCAAGAGTCCTGTGATATGATGGAATATAAATTTGATTAATACATATAAATGAAGTTGGTCATAACTTTTCTTATGAAACAGGGTAGTAGGATCTTGCTTGTTTGGACCTTTGTACTACAGTCTGATTTTTATTACTTTCTGCTCTTAAGGCTAGGGATTTATAATACTGCTTTAGTATTTTAACTTCAGATCGTATCTTGATTCTGCTGCCTTATCTGTGATAGGAGTTTCTCAGGTTTACAAAATTCACTTGTTCGATTGTTCGATTCACTTATTTATCAGGAAAAAAAGACATATTTGATGATGAAAAATGTTTTTTGTGAATATTCCTGAAAACGGGAATCCAACTTGAAAATTCATTAGAGAAGAAAGCTTAATAACTGTAATAATAAAGAACATGAAAATTTATTTATAGAAAATACACTGCTCAAAAAATAAAGGGAACACTTAAACAACACAATATAACTTGAAGTAAATCAAACTTAGGAACAGTACTGATTGACAATCAATTGCAGATGCTGTTGTGCACATTCAACTTTGTACAGAACAAAGTATTCAATGAGAATATTTTGTCATTCAGATCTCGGGTGTGTTATTTGAGTGTTCCCTTTATTTTTTTGAGCAGTATATATTTTATTGATAGGCCACAATTAGTACCTAGCGAGCTATATCCAAATACAAGAAGACATGAGCAATGAGGCTGGGAATAAATGCAGAAGAAAATGAACTGAGATTAGCAATTTCTTAGATAAAGTACAGTTAGAGTGATAGACAAAGAGGAAGTTAATTCTTAACTTTATATCTGAACCCTAGAGCTTGTGGTTTGTGGTTGTGGTTAATAGATCAAGCGATGCTGAAGAATCAGTCTTATTGTATCCCACAAATACAAAAATAGATCTTTTTACAGATGATTATATTCTATTTGATTGCCAGAAAAGAGACTTCAAGACTATTCAGAGCAAGAGCATATAGAAAAAATACAACCCTAGGATCTTCAACATTACTTAGTTTACAACTGGGCAGTTAGGCACACAATTATTTGGTCACCATGCAGCAAAATATATTATATCCCTATGTAAATTATTATCTTCTCTGTGTTGATTTAAGTCCTAAGAAATCACAGGCAGGTGGTTTTCCCTTTTCTAGGTGATCCATAAATGGCCACACGTCTGACAATGGTGGACTGCTACTGAATTTTGCACACTCTTAAATTAAATTGTGCAGATTTTCTTTTATCCTATTGATAATTAGTGCTAACTCAGAGAAATAGACAGGAATGGAAAATGCAAGAAAAACCATAACCAACCATAGCTCAGGTATCAGACTTGCTGCTTGCTTCATCATTGTTGAAATAAATATTTCAAATATATACTGTATTTATTTTCCTGCAGGAAATAAGATTCATTAGATACAAATTTCCAGAAAATATAGTACTTTTTGAATTCTTGAGGAAGAAATGATTGTCCCCATTCTTCCCTTCTTCCTGTTGTCTGTTTTCTTCTCACTCCTATTTAAATTTATGTTATCTAGTTATGGGGGGGAAATGGAATGGTACCAAGATCAATATTCAACATAAATGTCCAGTCACGGGCAACTTCCATTCACATGAAAATAATTTCTTCAAATTTCCATTGCTTTTACCAATCAACAGGTAGCACTGGCTCTATGAAATCAACTCCTCCCTGAGATCCGCTGAGATCCTCCCTGAGATCTCTATTTTCCTGGCCTTCTGAAAGGCGGTAAAAACAGGGCTTTTCCAGCAAGCATGCATGCATGCATGCACAAACAAGCAAACAAACAAACAAACAAACATCAAGCAAGCAAGCAAGCAAGCAAACAAACAAACAAACAAACAAACAAACAAATAAATAAAGTATAGGCGGAAATCTACCTTTCCTCAATATGCTTACATAACTTGCATATTAATATCAGGCAACTGTGTTGCTTTCTTGTTTAGGCTTTGCAAGTTACTCCTGGTTACCTTTCTCTAATTTTCTTACAGTATGTGGTTATTTCAGGAAATGTCAGAAAGAATGTAATAGGAAAATGATGGACCAGTTCAATATGTGATTGAGGGGGAAATTGGAAAGAGCAAGGTCTATGTTGTAAGATATGAAAGCAATAAAAATAAATCCATTTAACTACATTTTGTGAGCTTATCACATTGCCTTTTCTGATAGCTTTATGAATGTAAGTGAGCAAAACAGATGGTGGCTTTTGTAGGAGACTATAACTTCTCAAGATATTGATAAATTGTTGCACTTCTGTCTCAGGTTTGTTTTAGAGAAGGAAAACTAGTTTCCTGAAAATCTTGTTACAAGGGACAGATCTGCCTATTCTGCTTGGACCATCATTAGTTCTGGGCATCTCTCCCTCCTCCCCATTGTATATCATGCCTGTTCTTTCCAGGTACAGATGCAATTCAAACCTGCTGTTTTCTGATCGAAGCTATCAGCCATTATCAGATGGTTCCCCAGTGCTTCATTCTATTCTAATAGCCCCAGCTCTATTTTTCTAGCCTGCTTTCATACTTTCCAGCTAGTAGTTGTTACCAACTACAACAATTTCACCTTGGATGACTATGTTCTTCATTGTGGGTGAAGCTAGCATTCAGGGTGGGTTGACCTCATTTATTCAGAATGAGGACAAAATCTGTCAAATTTGATAGGATCCGCCTTGCCAGTATTTACAGCTTCGACTCAGTCCTCAGTCTGGACAGACATGGCTAAATTAACTCCTTTCCTGTTTTGCTATCTCCAATGTTTTCAGAACATATGTTTGTTACTTTGAAGTTTGAGTCAGTTCTTCAATGTCCTCAGCTACATCAGAGGACCATGGAGAGTTTTCTTTTGAATATATCTGTAAGCTGCAAAGTAAATACATTACTATACCACATTATTTAGCAATATCATTTAGACTTATATACCACTTCGTGTGCTTTACAGCCCTCTCTAAGTAGTTTAGAGAGTTAGCATATTGGCCCCAACAATTTGGGTCCTCATTTTACCGACCTTGGAAGGATGGAAGGCTGAGTCAACCATGAGCCTACTGAGATTCGATCTGCCAAATTGCTGGCAGGCGGTGATCAGCAGAAGTAGCTTGCAGTAATGCACTCTAACCACTGCACCACTGAGGATCTTTCTCCAAAGCTACATAAAATTCTTCCTTTCTATAGCGTTTTCTTAGATTTACAGAAGAGTGTAGAAGTGTAAAACACTACAAAAGAGTGTAGAGCAACCAAGATGATTAAGGGATTGGAAACCAAGACTTACGAAGAGAGACTGAGGGAACTGGGCATGGATAGCCTGGAGAAAAGGAGGGCCAGAGCAGAGATGATAGCAGTCTACAAGTATACTGGGAATGTCACAGAGAGGAGGGGATCACTTTATTCTTCAGGGCACCAGAGGGCCGGATGAGGAACAACAGCTGGAAGCTGACCAAGGACAGATTCAACATGGAGATAAGGAGGAACTTCCTGACGGTCAGAGCGATCAACCAATGGAACAACCTACCAGCGGACGTTGTGAACTCCAACACTCTGGACATTTTAAAGAGAAGATTGAACTGCCACTTGACTGGTGTGCTATAGGGTTCCTGCTTGGGCAGGGGGTTGAACTCGATGGCCTTCATGGTCCCTTTCAACTCTAACAATAAATAAAAATGAATAAACAACCCATTCCTTATTACTTTGATTATTGTAGCATCAGAGCAATTATTGATAATGTAAAGAAGATGGGGCGGATTAGGTTTAAGAAACAGGCAGGAGCAGAACCGGAAGCAAACAATTAAGACTGTACTGCTGAATTGCTCTAAGCATCATTTAAAGTTATTGTAGAAGATAGAATATTTCCTTCACTGCTGCATGGCTGCAGCTTGGTGCCTTTAATGGTAGAAATATTTGCCAGATATCATCATTTAATTCTCCCTACAGTGCTGTAGAGATTTTTGAAAGTTTTCATTTTAGTCTCATATTTGCTTTTTAAAAGTGGAATATATTATTTAAAAGTGGAATATATTATTTTTATTGCTTCAAAATATGATAATATCCCCTCAGCTGAAGACAATTCCAGTTTCAGAGAATTATTTTCTATGGAATTGTGTTTATTATTATTAACAAAAATGACTCTTAAATATTGTTTTTAAAAACTTGGCATCAATTCTGTATATAGCATTATATGGATAATATCATTGCATGGATTAAAAAGGATTTATTAGAGGTTATAATTTATCCTAATATCTGAATATATGCAGGATATTGGATTTTGTATTTTACAATTTGGCTGCATAATATTTAAATCTTATAGTACTATAAGAAGAGGAAAATAGCATTTTAGAATATCGGTATCTCTTTTTAGATAGTGACACTCACTGTTATTGAGAAGAGTGATAGCTTTTTAATAGGGATTTGAATAAAATACCTGACAATCTTTGATATCTATTCACTGAAATAATAGCTATTATTCAGTCATTTATTCTTTTACTTCCGTCTGTATAATTTCAACCCGCAAGGATTTAAAAACAACTAAAGTTCTTGACAATCATTTCTTTCATTAGAGGTACTTTATCTAGTTGAAAATGACCATTGATTCAGCCAAAGAAACTTTTCAGAATATTCATTCCAATCTTTTTCTGCAGAGCCGTAACTCAATAAACACAGCTCCCTTAGGAGTAATAATGCTTACTTTATTATCTTTACTCTATTATCATCTGAACTTCAATGGTAAATTTTGCCATAAACACTTTCTCCAAGTTTATTAGAAAGATTAGAAATATGTAATTATGTATTTGTAAAAAATATTACATTGACAAAAAACTGTGAACCCCATGTAAATTTTGGATTAACAGTGATTTATAGATTACTTTTATCACTATAACAATAGCAACAACATTGAGTTTAAAAAAATCTGGAACATAAATAAAGAATATCAATTAAATGAGAAAAATAAAAAAAAGCAAAGTAGACACATTACAAACCTATACAGCTCTCTCAGGGAATCATGGAATGCCAACCAAGTAAGTACTTTTGCAATAAAAACAATATATGATCTAGACCAGTGTTTTTCAACCAGTGTTCCGTGGCACACTAGTGTGCCACGAGACATGGTCAGGTGTGCCGCGAAGCTCAGAGAGAAAGAAAGCAAGAGAGAAAGCAAGCAAGAGAGAGAGAAAGCAAGAGAGAGAGAGAGAGAAAGGAAGCAAGAGAGGAAGAAAGCAAGAGAGAGAGAGAACAAGAGAAAGAAAGCAAGAGAGAGAGAGAGAGAGAGAGGGAGGGAAGGAGAGAGAGAGAAAGACAGAGGGACGTAGGGAGGGAGAGAGAAAGAGAGCAAAAAAGAGAGGAAGGAAGGAAGAGAAAGAAAGAGGGATGGAGAGAGAGAGAAAGAAAAAGGAAGGAATGGAGAGAAAGAGGGAGAGAGAAAGAAATAGAGCGAAGGGGAGGAAGAGAGAGAGAGAATTTTTTTGTCCAAACTTTTTTTAGCCCCCCCCCCCGCTCCATGTGCCCCAGGGTTTTGTAAATGTAAAAAATGTGCCGGGGCTCAAGAAAGGTTGAAAATCACTGATCTAGACCCTGTAAACTTACTAATATATATATTAGTAAAATAAAATTAAGCAATGTAAAATTAAGCCCTTTATTCTCTAAAGAGTTTCATTTGTATTCACTCTGTTATTATCCAATCAATTTCAGTCAAATACTCCAGGGCAACTTTTTTTTCAGACTTCAGGGTATGTTTGAAACATGTAGTATATGGCACATATATTGATTCTGTTTCTAATAACTATTCCTCTATCTTGAATATATTATGTTTTCTTATACTCCTTTTCAATTCCTTAAGTACTTTCACTTTCTATATTTTGTTTTTAAGTGGAGCTAAGGTAATGAAGCACTTTTTAATGATTAGTGCAGCCCTAATCCTTACTAGCTTTGCTACCTACATTTTCATTATAGTGTATTACATTCACATGTTAATTTATTTACTATCATGACTTCCTGGATCAGTGATGGGCTGCCAAAATTTTTACTGCCAGTCTATGGGTGTGTCTTATTTTGTGGGTGTGGCTTGCTGGTCATGTGACAGGGTAGGAATGGCTTGCTGGCCATGTGATCAGGTGGGAGTGGCTTGTCAATCATGTGATCAGGGGGTGGCTTAAAGGCCATGTGACTAGGTGGGAGTGGCTTACTGACCAAGGTAAGTTTTCAAATAGGTGCTTGGATTCTTTTTCAATTGACTAAGTCACATTATTTGAATAGCCACAAAAAGGACAAGTGATAGACAGCATTATTTGTTGAGGAACACAGTAACATTTTAAGGTTTTGTACTGAACCTACAAGGTTCAGTATGATAACATATTAGGGAAGTAGCTCATATTTCTTTAATTGCTGTAAAAGTTTAGTTATAGATAATGATTAAAATGATTAAAGCATTTATGGGTAAAACATACTATGTAATTATTTCCTATTTTAAAAGTAATTAAGGATCATACTAAGGTACTAAAAAAGGAAGGACAATTAAAAAAACCTATTAAGTATTCAATAAATAGTGCATAAAGTTACTACCCCCACTGCGTGTCCCCCCCTCGGTGGGGACAGAAGCCCATTACGGAATTGGATAATCTGTCCTTCCCTGTACTGTCCTTTCTGGAAACAGAAATGTATGAAACAAATGGACAGGTAAACAGCAATAATTTTACAAGTAATAAAACAAAATTTGGCCACAACTTTTGGAGTTCACCCCTATGACCTGTGAACTTCAACTTCCAGAATTCCTGAGTCAACCATGCTCAAGCATTTCTTGGAGTTTTTTTTTCCCCTTGCCCCATCAGCTTTTATATCAGGCTCTCACTTATTTTTGCCTTGCTTGAAAGCAATTTGAATGTTATAGAACATATAACCCTGAGATATTGGGACCTGCATCTTAACATTTTTTGTAAGACGATTGAAAGTGTCTTATTCTGATAAATTGTCATCTATATGGAAGTTGGATCTGGTCGCAGTAACATTTCTAGTATTGATTTGTGGTATTATTTATTTTTTAACAGTTATTTTATTAGAAAATTCCTAATTTTGATTTTTGGAAATATTTTAGTTTAGAAACTTGTATCAATAAAATAAGTGAAAAGTAATCATATAAATGTTCACAAATACTCATATCAGAGCAGCATTTCAGTTCCTATGTATAATAGAAAGCTTCAACAGATTTGTGTTATGTCAAGTTTTGGTATTGCTTCCTTGTTAATTGTCATGTGGCTAGTTTTGGAAAGCCCTGTCATTTGAAATTACAATCACAAGATTGTAAGAGTCAGGAATGATCTGTGCTATTAGTTATGGAAGTGACAGTTGCAAATGCTAGTCTGATCAAGTATGTACAAAAGATGACTTTTAACTGGCTGACTCCATCACTCCACTGCTAACCTGTCTACCCTAACAAGCTTCTGGAATCGAGAACTTCTCTGACATGAGGCTGTGTAGGAGCCTTCCGTAAAAATTTAAAGACCTATTTACGCGGCCAGGCTTGGGGCCATTAGATCCTAGCCCTCTGGCCATTGAGTGTTTTAGTATGTTTTGTTGAGTGAATGTTGATGAATGTTTTTAAACTATAATGGAGCTTTTAAAGTCTTTTTAGTCATATTAATTGGATTTTTAGATGTATTTGCTATAATCTTTTGATATGTTGTGAGCCGCCCCGAGTCCTCCAAATCCAATAAATAATGTATAAATAATAAGAGATTACTTCATCCTAATTCTTTACTTGCAGCAAATCTATAAATATGCAAAAAAAGAAAAAAAGGGCTGTATGTGCATAACTCTGACCTAACCTCTAGAAACAAATACAGTGATACCTCGTCTTACAAACGCCTCGTCATACAAACTTTTCGAGATACAAACCCGGGGTTTAGGATTTTTTTGCTTCTTCTTACAAACTATTTTCACCTTACAAACCCACTGCCACCACTGGGAATGGGCGCTTCGCTGGCAACGGAAGTCCGGAGGTGGGATTTCCCAGCGAGGGGAGCCTCAGTGAAATCGCAGCATCACAAAAACACAGAGGTCCAGAGGTGGGGTTTTGAGGACTTCGGTGTTTTTGCGATGCTGGGATTCCCCTGCTGGGATTCCCCTGCAGCATCGCAAAAACACAGAAGTCCGGAGGTGGGTTTTCCATGGAGGGGAGCCTCAGGGGAATCCTAGCAGCGCAAAAATGGGCGCTTTGGCTTACAAAAGTGGCGAATTTGGGGCTTGCACACATTAATCGCTTTTCCATTGATTCCTATGGGAAACATTGTTTCGTCTTACAAACTTTTCACCTTAAGAACCTCATCCTGGAACAAATTAAGTTTGTAAGACAAGGTATCACTGTATTGGGGAGAAGTTGTAAGACACTACATGAAAATAATGTTCTTCGGGTAATGTGCACGAATGCTCGAAGCTTGAGCAACAAGCTCTGTGAATTAATGGCCATAATATATAGAGATAATTTGGACCTGGTTGCCATAACTGAGACATGGTTTAAGGATTCTAATGAATGGGAAATATCCATACCAGGATATACACTGTATAGGAAGGATAGAATAGAGAGAAGGGAAGGTGGAGTAGCCATTTATATTAAAGAAAGTCTAAAAACAACACTAATTCACAATACATGTCAAGATCTAGAGACTCTCTGGATTTGCATGCAAAATAAAGAAGGTTCTGTCATTAGAATTGGGGTGATCTATAGGCCTCCAGGGCAATCCGAGGAATATGACAACAAGATGGTGGATGAAATTACCCAAATGGCAGTAAAGGGAGATATTGTGGTTATGGGTGATTTCAACATGCCTGATGTTGACTGGAATATCCCCAGTGCCCTTACATGCAAAAGTAAGAATATAGTAGAGGCCTTTACAGGAGCAGCTCTGGCACAGCTGGTTAAGACACCAACTAGAGGGGAGAATATTCTAGATTTAGTTTTTACGAATGGGAATTGGGTTTCAGATGTCAAGGTGGGAGAAAATTTAGGATGCAGTGACCATCTATGTTTGTGGTTTGATGTAAAAACTAATTGTGAGCAATCCTATAATGCAACCAAAGTATTGGATTTCAGAAAAACAAATTTTAATGCAATGGGGGAATATTTAGAAAATGAATTAAAGGGGAGGGATAAAATGGCAGGAGCGAGCACCCAGTGGACTGTATTAAAAAAGGCCATCTTAAAAGCCACTGGACTGTATGTAAGACAAATAACTAAAGGTAAAAGGAAGAAGAAACCGCTATGGTTTAGCAATGATGTAAGGGCTATAGTCAATGAAAAAAAGGCTGCCTATAGGAGGTATAAAGAGTCTGGAAGTATAGCTGATAGGGAGGTGTATAAAATGAGACAGAAGGAGGCGAAACAGATAATGTATGCTGCTAAAGCCTCAAAAGAGGAAGAAATTGCCAAATCTGTAAAGAAGGGGGATAAAACCTTCTTCAGATATATTAGTGATAAGAAGAAGAAAAACTGCGGCATCATGAAACTTAGTACCGGGAATAATACATGCATTAATGGGAATAAGGAGATCGCTGACCATTTCAATAGCTACTTCTGTTCAGTTTTCTCAAAAGACACCATACAAAATAATACTATAGAGGGATATAGCATTGCTTCCAGCTGTACGGATTCAGCTCCAGTGATCTTAGAAGCCGATGTCTTAGAAGAACTTGAACGATTAAAGATAAATAAGGCAATGGGTCCAGATGGCATCCACCCCAGAGTTCTTAAAGAACTCAGATCTGTCATTACTACCCCCCTGACTGATTTGTTTAACCAATCCTTGTTAACAGGAGAAGTTCCTGAGGATTGGAGAATGGCCAGTGTTGTGCCTATTCACAAGAAGGGCAGTAGAGAAGAAGCTGGTAACTACAGGCCAGTTAGCTTGACATCAGTTGTAGTTAAAATGATGGAGACTCTACTCAAAAAGAGGATAAATCAGCACCTAAAAAACAATAACTTATTGGACCCAAATCAGCATGGCTTTACTGAAGGCAAATCATGTCAGACTAATCTCATTGATTTCTTTGACTATGTCACAAAGGTGTTGGATGAAGGTGGCGCCGTGGATATTGCCTACCTGGACTTCAGCAAAGCCTTTGATATGGTTCCACATAAAGAGCTGATAGATAAATTAGTGAAGATTGGACTTAATCCCTGGATAGTTCAATGGATTTGCAGCTGGCTGAAGCATAGACATCAGAGAGTTATTGTTAATGGCGAGTATTCTGAGCAGAGTCAGGTTACAAGCGGTGTGCCACAAGGGTCTGTTCTGGGTCCTATTCTTTTTAATATGTTTGTGAGTGACATAGGGGAAGGTTTGGTAGGGAAAGTTTGCCTATTTGCCGATGACTCTAAAGTGTGCAATAGGGTTGATATTCCTGGAGGGGTCTGTAATATGGTAAATGATTTAGCTTTACTAGATAAATGGTCAAAGCAATGGAAACTGCAGTTTAATGTTTCCAAATGTAAAATAATGCACTTGGGGAAAAGGAATCCTGAATCTGAGTATTGTATTGGCAGTTCTGTGTTAGCAAATACTTCAAAAGAAAAGGATTTAGGGGTAATGATTTCTGACAGTCTCAAAATGGGTGAACAGTGCAGTCAGGCGGTAGGGAAAGCAAGTAGGATGCTTGGCTGCATAGCTAGAGGTATAACAAGCAGGAAGAGGGAGATTATGATCCCGCTATATAGAATGCTGGTGAGACCACATTTGGAATACTGTGTTCAGTTCTGGAGACCTCACCTACAAAAAGATATTGACAAAATTGAACGGGTCCAAAGATGGGCTACAAGAATGGTGGAAGGTCTTAAGCATAAAACGTATCAGGAAAGACTTAATGAACTCAATCTGTATAGTCCGGAGGACAGAAGGAAAAGGGGGGACATGATCGAAACATTTAAATATATTAAAGGGTTAAATAAGGTCCAGGAGGGAAGTGTTTTTAATAGGAAAGTGAACACAAGAACAAGGGGTCACAATCTGAAGTTAGTTGGGGGAAAGATCAAAAGCAACATGAGAAAATATTATTTTACTGAAAGAGTAGTAGATCCTTGGAACAAACTTCCAGCAGACGTGGTAGATAAATCCACAGTAACTGAATTTAAACATGCCTGGGATAAACATATATCCATCCTAAGATAAAATACAGAAAATAGTATAAGGGCATAAGATGGCATAAGTATAAGATGGACCATGAGGTCTTTTTCTGCCGTCAGACTTCTATGTTTCTATGTTTCTATGTTACTTGGGGGGTGTATGTATCTGTGTGTTTGTGTTCCATCATAACTCTGGAATGCCCGGGCCATTAAGGAGAGCTAATGTTGCATCCTAAAGTGCATGGGAAGGGGAAGGGAGAGGGCAGGGATGATAGGCATGGGTGTAGGGGGAACAAAGGCCCCTCACAATGGCTCCCTGTTGGACAAATGCTTTGACATCTGTAAATTCCCAGGCAATGATGGGTTATTAGCTAGTAGGCTATAAGTAAGATGTAGCTACAATAGAGTCCAGTGTATAGAATGTGGTTAAACAAATGACCATGACTGAACAATTCAAGCAGAACAGTGTTAAAAAACTTATTGAACATCTGAGTAGACCAGGATTTATGCATTTATCCTTCTTTGTCTATTTGTTTCTTTGTTAACCCTGTGTTTGATGCTGAGGATATACAATAAAATTGTTTCTCTTTCTCGTGTCATATTTCCGGCTTTTTATGCTTGAAGAAAAGTCATTTTAAAGTGGCACAATGGCAATTAAAATAGCTAGGTGAATTCAGGCAACTATATAGTAAAATGAGTAGAGTAGATCTTCCTAGAAATCAGGACCAAAAAATATTTTAGATCTAGTCTTGCCGTCTCTGGAAACTAGTGAGCTATCCAATTGCCTGTATTTCAATTGAATTTCATGGGAATTGCTCATGTAAATATGTGTAAGATTGTCTAGAATAGAATAGAATTTTTATTGGCCAAGGAATTTGTCTTGGTGCATATGCTCTCAGTGTACATAAAAGAAAATATAAATTTGTCAAGAATCATAAGGTACAAGACTTAATGATAGTCCGGGTCCAAATAAGCAATCAAATCATATTAGGGACCAGTCAATATAAATTGTAAGGACACAAGCAACAAAGTTATAGTCATTTGTGGGAGAAGATAGGTGATGGGAATGATGAGAGGATTAATAGTAGTGCAGACTTAGTAAATAGTTTGACAATGTTGAGAGAATCATTTGTTTAGCAGAGTGATAGCATTCAGGAAAAATGGCATTGGTTCTAGTTATTTTGGTGTGCAGTGTTCTATAGTGTTGTTTTGAGGGTAGGAGTTGAAACAGTCTATGATTCACTGTATCCCTATATAGTACCCTTGGAAAATCTTCAGCCCATAAAGATAAAATTCTCTTGTATTTAAACTTAAACCATTTAAACACAATCCTGCTAATTTATTTGTAGTTCCGTGTGTGCAACCATCCATGTGGTCGTACATTCACTATAATAAATACTTAATCTGTATAACAGATTTTTAAAACCAGATTGTCACTTTTCTTCATGTGCTAAGTAGGCATATATAAGTTTAGAAACTATAGCTAACCTGATAGGATCTCTTTATCACGACCATTGTTTCTTAAATTAGATTCCTCAACTGCTTCCCTCAAGCGAGTTTTCTGTCTAGATTTATTGAGGCTAGTGCAATAATCTGGCTTCATAATTTTGTTGCAGATAGCCCGCTGGCAAGTTTATTCAGTAATAAGGGATGACAGGCGGTGTATTTCTTGGTGCTTATCGTGTGTCTTGGGTGGTGTTGATAAGACACAAGGTCGAAGCCTTGTGGTTTTAATAGCCAAGAAGTACACTCTGGAGATAGAGCATCTTATTGGTCTAATGAAGTAGAACTGAAACATGAAGAAAAATGTTATTGTAAACTGCATATTACATTTTTCCCTGTAAAAAAGAAATATTTAAAATAGAAGCAGGATCTTTTTGTTATTTTTTAAAAATACACCTTTCAAAATAAGCAGGAAAATTATATGAGTAAATTATGGTACTGTTGAAATGATGCTGAACAGGTGAAATAAAGATTGAATTCTTGTGTGATTTAAAAACTGCATTAAAATAACATTTAGGAAAGGGAACCTTGAGAGTTGGAGAAAGACAGAATCTATTTTACTGCATCAACCCCATTGCATATGGCAATCGGTGATGGGTGAACTATCCTCATTTTGAATTGCAAATGACTCCTCTACAATTTTCATAGGGAATTATCAAATATTTTATTTTATTTTTTCAAATACATATTGGTAGTAGACAAAAAAATAACACTGTTTAAATACACGATATTGGTACTAATAAGAGAGAAACCTATGACAGGGACGATAGGCATGCTGGTGCACTTATTCATACCTCTTACTGACCTCTTAGGAATTGGGTGAGGTCAACAGTGGATAGTCTAAGGGTAACGTTTTGGGGTTTGATGATGAAACAACAGAGTCCGGTAGTGAGTTCTATGCATTAACAACTCAATAGTTGAAGTCATATTTTCTACAGTCAGGTTTGGAGTGGTTTACTTTGAGTTTGTATCTGTTATGTGCTCATTTATTGTTGTGGTTGAAGCTGAAATAGTCATTGACAGGAAGGACATTGTAGCACATGATTTTATGGGCTATGCTTAGATCGTATTTAAGGCTTCCTTATTTTGCCTTGGTCTCTTCAGCCTTGAAAGACAGAATCTAAGAGGTGACTTGATCAAAGTGTATAAAATCATGCATGGGGTAGAAAAGATGGATAGAGAAAAATTATTTTCTTTTCTGTATCATCCAATACTAGGATGAGGGGCCAGTCCCTAAACCTCATAGCTAAGAAAGTTAGGAGAAATAAAGGGAAATATTTCTTCACCCAGAGGGTCATTGGTTTATGAAATTCACTTCCAGAAGAGGTTGTGACAGCTGTCAGCATGGATAGCTTCAAGGATGCCAATTGTATAGGTGGTTAATCTTTGTATTTCTTTTGCAGGAGAGGCGGAGTAACGACACGGACACAAGAGCTGGATTTAAAACTGGGTCATTTTTATTAAAATAAATTTGCATAATTTATTTAAATAAATCAGCATAATTAGCATAATTAACTATGACCCTAACAAGGACCCGTAGGGTCAAACAATTGCTTCCGGGGCAGAAAATGACGTATAATAAACTTCCGGGGCAATTTATGGGCGTAGCTCCATGCTAATCCAGGTGAGGGACCCCTCCCTCACCTGAGACCATGCCATGCACTTGCATGTGGGAGGTCCCGCCGGCTAACCCCTAGAAGGGGAATTAAATGGGCGGGACCCAAAGACAGGTTCCCCCCAACTGCTCAGGTCGTCAAAACCACAAGCCTTTGGAGAGAACCTGTCAATCATCCCCAAAGATGCCCAACGGAGAACAAGCAGTTGCTAAACCACCACCCAGTTTTCCGCCCCTAACCTGCCTACCCAAATGACCGAAGGTAAGCCAATTAACCTAACAGGTGCAAGCACCCCCTAACCACTTTATCCGTCTCCACAGTGTGGAATAGGCAAAAAACCGGTCATGGCTAAGGGGCCAGACCGCCAAAAATTCCTATTCGGCCCCCTAGGGCAACCCAGAATAGCACACTGAAAGATAGGGAGGGAGGGTGGGTGTCTGCTTTGAATGCCAAGTCCGGGCGAAAAGGAAGAGCCTCGGGCCTGCACACCCTTTTATAGGGCTGGCAGGCCCCGCCCAGACACGTCATTGATCAGGCCACTCTGGCCTGATCACCGGCCGAGATCTCGTGAAATCTCACGAGATCTCGGCCAAAAACCAAGACGCCATGTGACCTGTGTCTCCCCCGAGCCTCCAGCAAAAGGCGCCGGTAGGCAAGGACCACCGACGCTATTTTCTCTGCGTGTCTCCATTTTCTTTTTGTTATTTTAGATGTAAATAATTAATAAAGATATTTTTCAGAAAAAAAGAAATGGATGTCCATGTGCCGCCTCTATGTTGGTTGAGGCAGGCAGGATTTCCTTGAGTACCATTTGTTGGGGGTCAAGGGAAAGGGAAGGTTTTGCCTTCTCTTTCTGCTCAATATACCCGTGTACAATTGGTGGGCCACTATGTGACACAGAATGGTGGGCTTTGCTCCAATTCAGCATGACTTGTCTTATGATCTTATGTTCTTATTTCATTTCATTTTTGTCAGCACTTCACTATATTTTCCCTATATTTTAACATTAACATGTTTTTAAAATAAAATTCACATCCATATGATTGTACTAGTGTATTTTCACATTTAAAGAATAATATCTCTCATTTTAAAGCCTGTTTACAATATTATTGATCTGAAGCGTAAAAGGAAATAAGGGCAAGGGATCTTTCCCCAAATCACAGTGGAGTATATCTAACTGGATGAAATAACAAAATTTGATTGTTATAGTCAGATTTCATCCAAATCACAAGTGTAATTACCCTACTCTGAACAAAACATTTTGGTTAAAATAATAGATATAATGCACAATTATGACTAATCTAAACATTATTTCCTAAATGATGTTTCTGAGCATTCAAGGATTTGACTAGACTTTCCATTCAACTTTATTTCTGAGCAGCAGCAGTAACAAAGGTAACATTTATTACTGAGCATAACCTATATTCTTTTAAAAGATGCATCATTTTAGAATAATTATGAACCAGTATTAGCACTGATGTACCTTTAAGATGGTTTTTAACTACAGAGAAACATTTTGTCTATAAGGATCACTGTTTTTTCTATTAATGTTATATCAGGTACTGAAAAGTTGTATCTGAAAGTGGTCTAAGAAACTGCTTTTGGTTGGTGATACAAACACAGATGGTACTAAGAAAACTCTTAATTTTCTATCTCTCTCTATAGAGAAACAAATTAATGTATCTATATATAGCTCTGGAGACTGATAGCTGTAATTTAGCCCCAGCTGCTCAGCACTTCTATTAAAAATGACAAATTGTCTTCCAGAATTACCTGTTCTCTAATCAATCAATCAATTGCTACTCAGAAAAAGGAATAGATAACCTGAGTGGAGATGATCCTAGAACAAAACTTCTATTGTTGGGGCATGGGAAATTCATTTGGTAAGGGAAACATCTGCAGAATCTTTGCATAGGCATCTATGAGTAAATGTTTTCCTCATGTGAATAGTATTAGTTATGTAAATAATATCTAAGGCAAAGTTAAAATGTGATTTTACATGTTTTTAATCACCTCTGTATTTGTACTAATTTTATCCTGTGGTATTTGCCATACATGGAATTTTTTCGGGTGATGGTGAGTCAGATAAATATAAGTCCATCCCATAATGTATACCACCTCATTGATCTTTATTTTAGTAATCATGTAAAAAGATGGGAATCCAGTAGCTGAAAAATCCTCTGTGGGACATCCAGATTGGTTTATCCTAAGGGATGACTGTTACCAATGGTGGAATTAATTTTTTTTATTATTACCAGTTGTATGGGTAATGGCTTGGTGGGCGTAGCTTGGTGGGCATGGCTTGGTGGGCATAGCATGGGAAGGACACTGTAAAATCTCCATTCCCACCTTGCTACATGGGAAAGGTACTGTAAAGTCTCCATTCCCTCCCGACTCTGAAAGTCACTGCAAAATCCCCATTTCCTCTTGATCAGCTGGGACTCGGGAGGCAGAGAATAGATGGAGGTGGGGCCAGTCAGAAGTGGTATTTACTGGTTTTCTGAAGTACTCAAAATTTCTGCTACTGATTCTCCAGAACTGGTCAGAATCTGCTGAATCCTACCTCTGACTGTTATCCAAACAGTTCAGAACACATGGCGACAAGCAGTGAAGGGCTACCAAAAATTTTACTACCACACTGTGGGCGTGGCTTATGCAGGATGCCCTGCATTTTCTTTCAACATCTTTCAATGCAAATTGAAAGATGTTGATGTACTCTGGGGTGGAGCTCCATTTTAACTACCCCATTGCACCTCCCCCCCATCCGGGCAGCAGCCCACCCATGGTAACAAGTAAAGAAGAGAGTAATCTTCAGGTATCTATTCCTTAAATTCAGTAAATGCAAAAATAGTCTTTTCTTACCATCTAACACAGACCTTGGCAAGATGTGGCCCGAGGGCCGAATGCGGCCCGCCCGCTGTCTATGACCGGCCTGTGGAGGTCGGTCCAACTTTTCTAGATAAGAACCGGGTGTTCAAGATATAATATATAATATATAATTATATATATAATATGTAATATAATATATAATTATAATTTAAATATAATTAACTCAGTTCTACCCAATAATATACAGTATTGGATAGAACTGGGTTAATTATATTAGTCCGAGCCTCTAAAACCATCCCAATTTCTCATGCGGCCCTATGGCAAAATTAATTGCCCACCCCTGATCTAACAGATTACATGAAGGAAAAAAAAACCATGACAGGCTTCTCGCATAGTAATTGGAGTGCCGCATCAATAATGTACAATATAAAAATTGATTGCATAGATGTAATATTTACTATTCTTAGTTACAGAGTTATTATAAAAGAATGGAATGCAAAAAAAAAACGTTAATAACAAAGGTAAATGCTTTCTTAAAGCAAGAGCTAAACTGGTTCTAAACACAATAACTATGAGCATTGTGCTTTTTTATTTAGAGTCTTTTAACTGTAGTACTTATTTGTATACAACAGAATGTAGGACTGTATGCTTGGGTGATGGGCTGATGAATGTTAAGCATCCCTATGCATATTAGAGAAGTCATTGGTTAGTTTGACAGTCATGGTCATTATCTACAAATGAATCATTACCTGCGAATGAATCATATTCATATGACTACAGTGCAAGAGAATAATATAATTGTGCAGACTTCAAACATGACCAGGAGGAATTTTTCCAACTTCATACAAATGTAAGAATTGCATAGCTCTGCTTTCTATTAAATAAATATTTATATTGTTGTTGTAAGCCACCCTGAGTCTTTCAGGATTGGGCGGCATAGAAGTTGAATCAATCAATCAATCAATCAATCAATCAATCAATCAATCGATCAATCAATTTGACTGGGGACATTTGATTCAAGGTAGATATCCTGGAGTTGCATGTTTCTGGGGTTTATATGATAATCCAATATTGTCTTAGTATGTGAATAAGTAGAGTTTGGTCCTGAATTGATAAAGGCTCAACAACCTCTCAACAAGGTTTTTTTCTGAATGGTAGGCAGGATCCAGATTTGTGCAGATAATTATCTAGGTTTATCTAGGTTTACCAGCAGTACAATTTTGAAATGATTGCACCTATAATTTAGCCTCCATATTAGGCAGGGGTCTGAGTTAATTATCTATTTCTACAAGAATGTGGAATGCCTTCTGTAGATATGATATGATCAAACCTACATGTCTGATTAAGGCAACCTACTTTTTTTATTAGTTTAAGGAAATAATTTTTTGTTCAAAGCTTCCATTTACCTTAGGTAATTAAAAGTCTCCTGTTTGTCTAAGATAAAAATTAACTAGATACTCTTCTGTTCATTTAGAAATTGTATCTTGTCATGATTTTGTCTGTATGCTATGTGTTACATATTGACCATTTACATTGTAATTAGGTTAAGTAAAAAAGTTAATATCTTATATTTGTATACACAAGAAACTTATTATAAATAATAAACTTGCAAGCCCTGAGGCAGAACTTCTGAACACAAGGCTGCTCACTCAGAGAGATATTTCCAACTTGAACAAAGTATTCTTCAAGAAATCATGTCATTGTGTCTGTGATTTCTACATAGGGGTGATGGGTCAATTGACATTTTTTTCCAGATTTATAGTTTTTAGTTGTAGAGCAGATGGTACATAAGATCTCAGAATATTGATTTTGCCCTCAAGTTTTATACTATTGCAATATTGGTTTAGAGTAGTTGTGCTGAAAAAGTGAAATTATGAAGCAATTGTTTGAAGTAGCAGCAGATATATAGAGTCATCTTTAGCTGCTTCAAAAAAAAAGTCTCTCATATCCCAGTATTAATTTTTTGAACATTTAAAAAAATGTTTTCATTTAGACTAGGGATGGATAAATAACTGGATTACTCATTTTCAGAGGAAACATAGAATAGGTTTTGCATGCAAAGCTTTGTAGCTATCTATTTTAAATCAGTTTGCAAGGCATACTAATACTACTACTAAATTAAGCCCTAGATTTCTTCTATCAGAAATGAAGTACAGTGATCCCTCGATTTTCGCGATCTCGATCTTCGCGAAATGCTATATCGCGATTTTTCCCACCCGATGACGTCACTCTCTTCCTTCCTTTCTCATCTTTCTTTCTCTCTCTCTTTCTCTATTTTGCTTCTTCCTCTCTCACACTCTCTTCCTCCCTCTCTCATCTCTTTCTTTCCTTCTCTCTCTTTCTCTATCTCTCCCCCTCTTGCTGGCGGGCGGCGGGCGGGCGGGCGAGCGGGGGCATCAGCGAGGAGCCGGGGTTTCCCCTTTGCGTGGGCGGCGGGGAAACCCCGATCTTCGTCTGCTCGCTGCTGCCGCCGAGAAGATCAGCTGCTGGGCGGCCGCAGATCAGCTGCTGGGCGGAGCAGACGAAGATCCGGGTTTCCCCGCCGCCCACGCAAACTCCACCATCTGCGCATGTGCGGCCATGGAAAAAGGGCGCGCATGCGCAGATGGTGTTTTTACTTCCGCAACCCTACATCGCGAAAAATCGATTATCGCGAGGGGTCTTGGAACGGAACCCTCGCGATAATCGAGGGATCACTGTATACTTCTGTTTTAGAATGCTTGTAGGTTATTAACTGTTTTTAGAAGAGTACTTCTCAAGTATTTAAGGGTCTGAAATGTGAGATTTTGAAATTTCTAAGAATAAGAGCCAGGGTGGCACAGTGGTTAGAGTGCAGCACTGCAGGCTACTTCAGCTAACTGCTAGCTGTAGTTCAGCAGTTCAAATCTCACCACAGGTTGACTTAGCCTTCCATCCTTTCAAGGTAGGTAAAATGAGGACCCAGATTGTTGGGGACAATATGCTGATTCTGTAAACCACTTAGAGAGAGTTGTAAAAGCAATATGAAGGAATATATAAGTCTAAATGCTATTGCTATGTGCAGATTTGTAAAATCTGGTCTATTATATACTAAACATACTATTAAGTAGCATTCTGGTTTATAGAAACTACAGATGTGAAGTTTTTCTTTATTGTAAGCAGTTTCTTACCCTTCTTATTTATTGCTTACTCACCTTAGTCTTTAGCAACTTTCATGTATTTGAAGATAAACGC
The DNA here is from genome assembly GCF_031021105.1 of Erythrolamprus reginae. Taxonomy (NCBI): domain Eukaryota; kingdom Metazoa; phylum Chordata; class Lepidosauria; order Squamata; family Dipsadidae; genus Erythrolamprus; species Erythrolamprus reginae. The sequence continues at coordinate 62,293,557 of NC_091954.1, read as the reverse complement.
TTGCAGAACTTCCAAGTCTATGTTCAAGGGGAATCCATAGAAAGACTTATTATTTTATTTATCTAATTTATATAATACCCCTATCTCACAAATAAGTGACTCTGAGTGGTGTACTGTACAATAAAACTACTGTAAACAACATTAACAAATATTAAAAATGTTATAAAAACAGCCAAAACAATAATATTATATATCTCTATTTTATAGGACCATATTCAGAGTTGTTATGAGAAATAAAACCCTTTTCAGAAGAATTAAACATTTTGAGATTTTTGCAATAAATGTACTTTATTGACATGAAAGAAAATATAGAGATTACTGCCTCCCAGCAAAGAGGGGGGAAAAGGAAAAAGGAAATCTGGCAAACCCTGGCATTCAAAGAAAGAATGATTATGTGGAGAAAAAAGAGGAAATTTGAAGTGTTCAAGATGATGTGAATAAGCAATTTATGACCCAGAGATGCAATGGTAGCAACTAGAAAACCTGGGCAAATGTTCCTCGGTGTGTTAGTAAATTAGCACCCTCATCTTCCACATATCTGTAGAAGGTTCTTGCAGCACCCCATCTAAATATCAATCAGACAATAATAATAACATTCCATAATCAAATATCTTTTATTACAATTAAGAGATGATTTTCTTGCACTGTCTCCCAAAAGTGCCATACCTGTTCTGTTATTTGTTCTGCCCAAGGGTCATAGGTTTATAGGAATATGATACTTACCACTCCTTGCTCCTGCCCCTGTAAGATTATTATAATCAATTTGCTCTCCCAATTATTGATTAATTATTATAAAAAGTATAAACATGTAATAATACAATACATACTCTGATAGCTGAAAAGGCAATGGATCTCCAAATTCCAATAATAGGAGTCAAAGAACAGAGTGAAAAAGCCCTAAAATAAAATATGAAGAAGACCAAACTAACAACAATGGGTACAACAAGAAGCCCTGGGCTGCTAAAGTGGAATGGTGACGTGAGCACCCCTGCATGTCTGCGCACGATTTTGCTACCTGTCCAGGTGCAGTAGTGTAATTGCGCTGGACTCCGTTAGCACCCAGAGCCACAGGGGCGATCGAGCACACATCACCATTCCACCTTAGCAGCCCACCTCTGTTTAGAACTGACAAGGAAAATGCTGAAGAGGTAGATAGCTTCTGCTTTATAAGATTAACCATCAACTGTAAAGCAACAATCAGTCAAAAAATGCACTAAAGATTAGCACTTGACATAGTAGGCATGAAGCTCTTGGAAAAAGTATTTAAAATTACAAATATCAAAATAAAACAGGGAAAAGTATTTCCTGTGACATTCTATGAAAATAAAAATTGAAAAGAAAGGGTGCTGATGCTTTTGAAATTTGGTGTTTGAGAAGACTCCAGAGTGCAGAGAATACAAAGCGGAGTCAAGAAAGCAAAGAATAGCGCCGGCAGACTTACCCGCCGGCAGCCTTTTGCAGATGGGTCGGGGAGACACCGGACTCCCCATGGCGGCGGCCATTTTGTTTTCGGCCGAAATCTCGTGAGACGAGATTTCGGCCGAGAGTCAGGCCTATGTGGCCTGACATGCTGCGAGGGCCGGGCGGGGCTTGCTGGCCCTATTTAAGGGCTTGCAGGCCCTGGGCCAAGCCTTCTCGCCCGGACTCGCAGCAAGAGCAGACACCCACCCGCCCTCCCTATTTTGCAGTGTGCTACTATGGGTCGCCCCTAGGGGGGCCGAATGGGAATTTTTTGCGGCTTCGCCCCTTAGGCCAGGCCGTTTTTTCGCCCATTCCACACTGGGGAGATGGATGTGCGGTTAGGGGGTGCTTGCACCTTTTAGGCTGATTGGCTTACCTTTGGTCATTTGGGTAGGCAGGTTAGGGGCGGAAATCTGGGTGGTGGTTTAGCAACTGCACGTTCTCCATTGGGCATCTTTGGGGATGATTGACAGGTTCTCTCCAAGCTCATGGTGGGGGGCTACCTGAGCAGTTGGGGGGAACCTGTCTTTGGGTCCCGCACATTGAAGTCCCCGGGTAGGGGTGAGCCGGCGGGACCCCCCTCATGAAAATGCATGGCAGGGTCTCAGGTGAGGGAGAGGTCCCTCACCTGGACTAGCATCGAGCTACGCCCATAGTTGCCCAAGAATGTTTATTGCAACGTCATTTCCGCCCCGGAAGTATTTGTTTGACCCTGCAGGTCCACTGTTTGGGTCATAGTTAAGCATGTTGATTTATGCTAATTTAATTAAATAAATTATGCTAATTTATTATTAATAAAAATGACCCAGTTTAAATCCAGCTCTTGTGTCCGTGTCGTTACTCCGTCTCTTCTGCAAATGAATCTTCAAACAAATCAACCCCATGTTCTTACCCAGGGCATGAGCACCCATATTCAAGTGATCAAAATGGGTATAATAATGGAAGCTCTACATCTGTAATGTAGGGAAAAGTGGAAGGAAAGACAAGAAAAAAGAATGCACTGTGGAATGTCCTGCAGCAAGGCAATAGGTGCACTACAGGAAAATCTAAAGGTTAGTGATGAATAATCATGAAGAATATGTGATTGCTAAGAATCAACACCGAGTTGATGCACATAATGAATAAAACATGTCAAATATTGGTTAAATTCACACATCCGTATCCACACAGGGAGCTATTTGTAACTTTAAAGATATCACTCTTGGCCTTGCACAGGATACCATTCGAAATATAAAGATGATTAGATTGGTCCCGAAGAGTAAAGATATAATATATCACATAATGATAAGTTATTACTTGTGTCAAATATTGTGCCACCAGATATCCATCCCGGGAAACTGGCTTATCACTACAATCGCCACAAGCATTTAAGGTACAACTGATTCCCTCCCCCCCCCCAATATGGAACTTATTCAGCACCTAAAGAAGCTTCCTCGTTTTTCTAGCCTTAGTCCGCAGATGGAGCATGAAAACTGCTATCAGCCAGCTTTAGTTGTGAGTGTTTGCATATTAAATGAAGTTCTTTTGCACATTTGTCACTTTGTAGAATAAAGAAATTTGAAATCTAATGCAAATGGAAAATTATGGTTTTTAAAAAGGTGATCTACTGTATCTGGTCCATCTTTCTCCTATAGAAACATAGAAACATAGAAGATTGACGGCAGAAAAAGACCTCATGGTCCATCTAGTCTGCCCTTATACTATTTTTTGTATTTTATCTTAGGATGGATCTATGTTTATCCCAGGCATGTTTAAATTCAGTTACTGTGGATTTACCAACCACGTCTGCTGGAAGTTTGTTCCAAGGATCTACTACTCTTTCAGTAAAATAATATTTTCTCATGTTGCTTTTGATCTTTCCCCCAACTAACTTCAGATTGTATCCCCTTGTTCTTATGTTCACTTTCCTATTAAAAAAAACTTCCCTCCTGAACCTTATTTAACCCTTTGACATATTTAAATGTTTCGATCATGTTCCCCCTTTTCCTTCTGTCTTCCAGACTATACAGATTGAGTTCATTAAGTCTTTCCTGATACGTTTTATGCTTAAGACCTTCCACCATTCTTGTAGCCCGTCTTCGGACACGTTCAATTTTGTCAATAGCTTTTTGTAGGTGAGGACTCCAGAACTGAACACAGTATTCCAAATGTGATTTCACCAGCACTCTATATAGCGGGATCACAATCTCCCTCTTCCATCTATTGCTGCTTTATCGGCTGGATTATACTTCTCTTATTTCCTATCAGATTGCCCTGGAACTGGTTTCTCTCCCTATAGCCTGATTTTTTTTTTCTTGGAGTAAATCTACAATTGCCTCATCCCTTGCTCAAATACTTTGACTAGATGCAGTGATGGGCTACCAAAATTTTTACTACCACACTGTGGGCGTGGCTTATGCATTTTGTTTCAACATCTTTCCTGTAGGAGCCCATCACTGACTAGACGCCTTGTTCGAAGATGCAAGTGTTAAAATTTTGTATCTGTCTCTTATTCCTTTAAGAGGTCTAAATCTCTGTGAGATTACACACTCTCCCAATGTTGTGGTTAGCTCTGGTCCATCTCCTGCCCCAAGGAATGTGCAGATGGATGTGGGGGAAACATCCACATGCCGAAGGTCTGTTTTGCTCCTGATGGAATCTGCCAACGAAGCCTCCTCTGACCAAGGAAGCGTGAGTGACAGGGAAGAGGGGAGTTTGGCAGACAGCTCAGGAGGAGATCAATCATCTGTATCATTCTTGGATTCTGAACAAGAATAAATGACACATCCACGCATGCGTAGAGTGATGCATAGGAGACAACAACTGAAGGATTATTACAAGAGAAAATGAGGCCACCTGTTGTTAGGTGGGGCTGCTGTAATTAGTGCTACAGATAAAAGTGCAACCTGGTGTTTTAGCCTCATGGCAGTTTATCTGATTCATTGTTTCATCAAGATTGTGTTTTTTGTGCTGTTCAAGATTGTGTGTGGACTCTCTGGACTTTAGAATTGGACTCAATTCCCCAGTTATTGGGTGAGCAATTGGATGGCATTTAACCTGTGCCTTGTGTGTACCAGAAAATCCCTTTGACATTTAAAAAGGGACCTGTTTCTGTTTTTCTGTTTATAAAAACTTTTGGGTTTTCCTTTTATCGTGTGGAGTGTGTCTTCCTGGACTAATTACCCTGTAATTATGGGTGGTTGAAACACGCTGGCAGAACACCCAATATAGTTATATTTTGAGCTAAGCTAAAAGCAAAAAAATATGTTACAAAAATGTATTCATAAGGATGGAAAGCAAATCCCATACTTTTTTGCAAGGGGACAGAAGACTAAGCTCCTGCCAAGTGATCAAATTGGATACCATATTTTTCTGGCTTATGTGGGCACGTGGGTTTAGCCTCTGCCTGGCAGCAGAGCATCTGTGTTCCCATTATAAAGAGGGGGAACTATTGGCTGCCTGCCACATCCTAAAGGTTGTAAAATCAAATCATTGTTATGACAAAGAAAAGAAGTGAAAGAAATGAGCACAGGTGTTCAAAGGATGACAACCTGCTTCAGCTCCTGTTTTTGCCAAGGACAGCAGGTGCAGATTTTTGAAAATTTAAGACTAAGGGAATGAAGGGCAAAGAAATATTGTAAAAACCTATTTAATCCATTCAAATGATGCATGGATGCTCATGTCTCTCTCTTTCTTCCTTCATTAGAGACTTTTTGGCTTGGCTTAACCATCTCCGTTATTCCTTCATGCCTGTCTCAGTGTATCTCTTTCAAACAGCTCGTGTAAGTAAATTTTCTTTGATTAAATCATGTTGCTGTTAAACACGGACAAGCTTTCCATGTAATTCTCTGAAGGCAATGGTTTACACTCTCTGCTAATCCTAATCTAAAAGCTGGGCTACTTTTTAAATAGTCATTTACAACTTTAATGTTTCAAAACGAAATGTGTACAAATGACCAACTTAAGAATAGTAAGAAGCTGAAAGGACAAAATAATTTTTAAAAAATCATTTATATAACACTCTTGGAAATTAACTCATGTTTGGGGGCTTCACAGGTGATATTGAACATAGACTTATTGAACATATACAGTCTGCCAAAGTTCTATCTCATGAACATGAAGAGTCTGTAACCAGGTAGAAAATATTTATTGGAACATTTGTTTCAGGTCTTTCATAGCCTGGGCAGTTGCTTGACTAAATTGCCTTATACAATCCTGACTTGTAAACTGTCACTTTAAATGCTTACCTTTTCCCTCGGGAGCCTCATTCATCATCCTACCTCATCCAGTATTTATTTTTCTGATCCCAGGAATTTGTGTTGCTGTTCCCAGGATTTTGGTGTGTCAACCATCTCACTAGCAGATAATGGCTTCTTAAGTTTTCTTTCACTCTAGCTCTTGTGTAGCTGTCTTTTACATTTTGTCACACATGATTCCAGTGCTGCCCTTTACAGAGTTTATTGTGTGTTGCATATTATATGCAATTTTGAGGTTGAACTATATTTCTAATAATGGAGGTATGGAAATGGGCCTTTTGGTATTTGAATGAAGCATGTAAAATTAAATTATAATGAGGTGAAAGATTCTTTTTGTGTGTGGCTGTTCTAATGCCAGTCTTCTAACTAGATTCTCTCTATATAATCTAAATCTAAATCTAAATCTAAATCTAAATCTAAATCTAAATCTAAATCTAAATCTAAATCTAAATCTAAATCTAAATCTAAATCTAAATCTAAATCTAAATCTAAATCTAAATCTAAATCTAAATCTAAATCTAAATCTAAATCTAAATCTAAATCTAAATCTAAATCTAAATCTAGTAATAATAATAAAAACAACAGAGTTGGAAGGGACCTTGAAGGATTCTAGTCCAACCCCCTGCTTACTCAGGAAAGCCTACACTACTTCAGACAGATGTTTATCCAACATCTGCTTTAAAATTTCCATTGTTGGGGCATTCCCAACTTCTGGAGGATTAACTGTTCTGACTGTCAGGAAATTTCTCCTTATTTCTAAGTTATTTCTTTCCTTGATTAGTTTCCACCCATTGCTTCTTGTTCTACCCTGAGGTGCTTTGGAGACTAGGTTGAGTCCTTCTTCTTTGTGGCAACCCCTGAGATATTGGAACACTGCTATCATGTCTCCCCTGGTCCTTCTTTTCATTAAACTAGCCATGCCCAGTTCCTGCAACCATTCTTCATATGCTTTAGCCTCCAGTTTCCTAAACATCTTTGTTGCTCTTCTCTGCACTTTTTCTAGAGTCTCAATATCCTTTTTGCATTGTGGTGACCAAAACTGAATGCAGTATTCCAAGTGTGGCCTTACCAAGGCCTTATAAAGTGGTAATAACACTTTATATGATCTTGATTCTATCCCTCTGTTAATGCAGCCTAGAACTATGTTGGCTTTTTTGGCAGCTGCTGCACACTACTGGCTCATATTTAAATGGTTGTCCACTAGGACTCTAAGATACCTCTCACAGTTACTGCTGTTGAGCAATGTACCACATATACTGTACCTGTGTGTTTTGTGTAATGTAGAACCTTACCTTTTCATATAAATATACATATACATGTACATATACATATAAATAATATACATATACTTATGCTTATAGAGGGTCTTCCAATTGCAGAGAAGAACTATCTATACAGAAGATGCATATATATACAGTGATCCCTCGAGTTTCGCGATCTCGAGTTTCGCTAAACGCTATATCGCGAGTTTTCAACCCGGAAGTAAACAACACCATCTGCGCATGCGTGCCTTTTTTTTCTATGGCCACGCATGCGTAGATGGTGGAGTTTCCCGCCGGGCTGATAAGCTGCTGGGCGGCTTCCCTGGGTCTTCCCCCTCTTGCCCCGTAAGACCCCAGCGGCGGCGCGAGCAACGGCGTGGGTGGGCGGGCGGCACGCGCGGTGACACCCCAGCTCCGCTTCCCAGCTGGGAAGTGGCCCCAGCAACGGCGTGGGCGGGCGGGCGGTGCGCGCGCACTTGGGGAAACTCCAGCTCCGCTTCCCAGCTGGGAAGCCGCCCCAGCAACGCGCGCGCGCTTGGGGACATCCCAGCTCCGCTTCCCAGCTGGGAAGCCGCCCCAGCAACGGCGTGGGCGGGCGGGCGGCACGCACGCGGGGAAACCCCAGGCGCGAGCAACGGGGTGGGCGGGCGAAGGGCGGGCGGCGGTGGAAGTAAAAACACCATCTGCGCATGCGCAGATGGTGTTTTTACTTCCGCACCGCTACTTCGCGAAAATTCGATCATCGCAAGGGGTCCTGGAACGGAACCCTCGCGATGATCGAGGGACCACTGTATATATATACAGTCTATCATGTCTCCCCTGGAGCATGATCAGCAGATCAGGTGTTGGGCGGCTGAAGGAACCTTCCCTTGGTCTTCCTGCCTCCCAGGCAAAGGGGAAACCCCAAGATCGCTTGCTGCTTGCCGCTTGCCGTATTGCAGCTTGGAGCCTTGCTTCGCCTCCTTCGCTGCAATATGGCAAGCGGCAAGCGATCTTGGGGTTTCCCCTTTGCCTGGGCGGCGCTGGGGCCATGCGGAGCCGCTCATCTAGGGGGGCGTGGACTAGCAAGGTGCCCTCCGCTCTCTCTCTTTCTCTTCCTGTTACCGGTGTGGTATAAGAGAGAGAAAGAGAGAGAAAGGAGGGCGACTTGCCAGTCCACGCCCCCCTGGATGAGCGGCCCCGCATGGCCCCAGCGCCAGACTCCGCCGTTGCCTCCGCCCTTGTTCGGCTCTGCAGCTGAGAGGCCACGTCCACCCCCTCCTCGGTGTCCCCGGCACCCAGCGTCCCCACGCCGCCTCCACCTCCCGGTAATGCGCCCGACCTCTGCCTCTCTCTTTCTCTCTCATATACCACGCCAGCGAAAGAGAGAGAGAAATGATAGAAAAAAGTGGAGAAAAAAAGAGAAATAAGAAAATGATTGAAGCAGAGAATGACAGGAAAGAAAGAGAAAGAGACAGAGAAGTGACTCTTGGTGATGACGTATGACGTCATCGGGTGGGAAAAACCGTGGTATAGCAAAAAAACCGTGGAGTATTTTTTAATTAATATTTTTTGAAAAACCGTGTTGTAGCGTTTCGCACTAATCGAGGCCGTGCTAATCGAGGGATCACTGTATGTATATATATATATATATATATATATATATATATATATATATATATATATACATATACATATATATATGTAGATTGTTCTGAGTTCGGGTTTTGCCCCGTGTAATATTTTGAGTGTCTATTGCATAGAAACTCAAAATATTACACGGGGCAAAACCCGAACTCAGAACAATCTACATACATATACCCGTGAAAATCTACGAAAACACACACACACACACACACACATATATATGTATCAAATGTTTATATATATATATATATATATATATATATATATATATATATATATATATATATATGCATCTTCTGTATAGATAGCTCTTCTCTGCAATTGGAAGACCCTTTTTTCTTGCACGTTGAAATTAATGAAAGGACCAATGAAGGTGATACAAAGAACAGCTTATTTGATCTCATTTCTACTACATTGTTATTCTATAATGCTGTGCCAATGAGTTTTTAAAATATCTTGTGATTTAAAAAAAGAAACAGGCTTTCATTTTCTACATTTCAATTAAACCTCAATTTAAAAAAAAAAGATTTCCCAGGGCGCTTTTTCAAATGAGGAAATATGGGCAAAGTGGGAAGCTGACTAAGTGAGATGTTATAGAAAATGGTAAGATCAGAACCCACAATTACCCACAACAACAAAAAATAAGCTTAAGAATGTTATCTGTCTCTATCTCTACCATCCTTAATCCATCTGAAGGCATTTAAGTGCACCATAGGAATGAGACAGAAGAAAGAGTCTTTTTTTTGACAATAGAAGAAAACATTTTGGAAATTGGAAGACAATTTTAGTACTGTATTTCTGAAATGCATAGTATATTTCAGTATATTTTTCTAAACATGCCTGTAAAATAAAACTTGACCTAGTTTCATTGCTACTTTATAGATTTTTCAAGGGCCTGAGATAATGGAGGAAAATATAATAAATGAGTTTTTTTCCTGTAATAAGTTATCTGAATAAAGTCATTTTACTATGTTTGGAATCTGTGACAATGCTTTTGTATACAGTATGTATGTGTCCAGGGAAGACAAGGGCCAGGGATTGGCCAGTGTAATGGAAAAGAATAAATGCATTCTGACAAGGGAAATAAAGATTAAACTGAAAAGAATTGTAGCTTCAGTTTTAGTTCATTACATATAAACAATTATATGTTCATTACATATAAATAATTATTGTAAAATTGTTGTTATCACACATATTGGCAAAAGCTTGATTTCTCAAATTTTTGTCAACAGATGTTGAAAATGAAAATAAGATATAAGTTGCAAGGTGTAAAAGAAGTTTTAATGAAATGTCTTTATTTTTTAGATGCAGAGATGCTATAGAAATACCTTCTGGATTCAGTTACTGCCTCTACATCTGATCTTAAATTTTTAGTAGACTTGATAATGCTGCTTGTAGAAGATTACTGGAGTAAAACTATGTTTACTGTTACAAGAATCTATTACAATGGTATGGGAATTGTGAAATATTTGGTAGTCTCCCAGGTTGGTGGTTTTGTTGCAGACATTAGATTGTTAAACTAGGATCCCACAGTTTAACCCTGAGCTATAAATATTTTCTTCTATTGGTATGGGAATTTGGAACAAGGTGAGTTGAGTTGTGAGAAAAGTGACTGGTCCAAAGTCATCCAGATGTCTTTCATGATTAAGGTAGTTCTGTAACTCATGGTTTCTGGCTTTCTATCCTGGTGCCTTAACCACTAGACCAAACTGGCTCTCTTCTTGTAATTCTCGTAAACTTCTTGGAATTTTGCAAACCAGCTGTGACATATCCCAATCTACATAAAAGTATTTAACACTACAAAGCATAAAGTAAATGTACTGATTGTTGCTGAGTACTGAATAATTTCAAGACTGATAGGCTGATTGGAACATATTGGATATTATTAAGAACACAATGTTCTCCAAAGTAAACAAAATTCTTTGGTTTGGAGAAGATTTATATTGATCTTCTTTGCTCCAGAGAACAGCAATCAGTAGTATATAGTCATTTTCTTCCTTTCTCTTTATCTAGGATTGCTCCAGCCTTCATCTTGCTGCTTATTCAATAAAATTGTATTTGCAGAAGGACTCATCCGGTGTAAAAAGAAATTTCATGAAAGCTGCCTTAGAAAGGGCAAGACTGAATTCATCCCAGAAGGAAAATGTCAGAGTAATTTGTATCATTCACTAGTCACTTTTATTCCTTTGCTTTTGGTAGATCAGTGCCCTCAAATCAGTGTTTTCCTTTCATGTAAAGCAGAGTGACAGAAGTTATCGACAAATTGGAAGGAGCTCAGAGGATAGCTGAAGAGATAATGAAGGCAATGGCACTGGGAAGCAAAAAGTTCAGGATGAAAGAGATAAGCAGCATTGCAGTGACCAAGGATTTGCCAGGGTGAGGGGTGGGGGAAACTAAGCATATCTGAATGGGTTACACAATAGTACCGTTAGCAGTACTGATATGCTTCATTGAACTATTTCTAAACAATAGGCAAATGCCTTTAAGAAAGAAGAGACCTCTTCCATTCCATGAATGCTATATGTAAAACTTTGAACTTTTTATGGGGCTTTCTCACCTCATAAAAAACTTTGTGCCTACCGTTCCTGTCCTAATGTCTTTTTATCTTTTCTATTTCTACTTTATACTTATATTATGTTAAACATACTACAATGCAATACTATATTTTTATGACAAACAAACAAACAAACAAACAAACAAATATTACTCAAATTTCTGATTTTTTTTTGTTTCTAGGGGATCATTCCCCTCCTTTAGCTTTAGTGGTTTTCCACAGGGACAAACTCAGTATGCATCCTGCAAAATGAACTTCATGGAATTTTTATCTGGGAACAATTTATATTTAATGTTGGCATTTGGGTAAAGCAATCTATATGTTGATTCCACAAACCTGCAGTCTGCCTAGTTTTTCTCAGGGACTTGAAAATGCTAGTCATTGTATTTCCAAGTTATGTATAATCCTGCAATCAATGCGTTATCACTTTGAAACGGAGATAAGAAGTTTTTTTAATAGTCAATTTTTAAATATTTCTGCTAAGATTTTTTTAAATAAATTCATTGGTTCTTAACTTCAGGTAGGAAGTCTGCCAGTCTGCTGACCATCTAATACTTGCGTACAAGGCATGGGGATTACAGTACTGTTTGGAGCTGAGAGCATGCATCTTGGTGGCTATTAAAAAAAGAGATGGTATTGAAAATCAATTCTCTCCTTGAAGAACTGTTTTATAAGGTATAATAAGATGAGCAATCTAATTCTAGCAATGAAAAAAACCAAAGAGGCCAAGCTATAATTTTCTTTTCCCAGAAAGTGCTGCTGTGAGGGTGACTTTGTACAGAAGTATGTAAGAGAGAAAGCCACATAGTCTTTCTGAGATTAGTCTTTGGGTTTTAGTTTTTCTAAACATCCCACCCTCCATTGTCTTGCCATGTTAAGGAGTTACTGGGCAGGTCCATATTCATTAGATTACTAGATTACTGTCTAGGTATCTATGTAATTACTTGTCTACTATATAAATCTACTAGTTTGCTATCAGCAGTGACCTGAAGCCTTGGGACTCGGGAGTCTCAAACTAGTAGTATAACTGGCAAAAAGTGATGAAAAAGTGATTTTTAAACTAATCATCAGAGCAAGAAACTTCCAGATCTCAAGCCATAGAGAGAAGTCTGGATTTTGGCTTGATCTTGGAAAATTTTGAGAGATCTCCTGCTTCCTATTAGTCATCTTGTTGGACTATCTACTGTCAACTACTTGCACTTTCAAATTGAATATTTATATTTTTGTCTGGCATGGTTAAATTCAAAGGAGCAGCTGCAGGACCAGGTTGCTATATGGCAGCACCTTCTTCCAACATTTTGTCTTATAGCATCACTTGCAGTTCACACTTTGACAATATTGCTGATCCTGACGATTGTATATTTATGTGAGCATTCTAGGAATGGCGATGTGACACTGGCACAATGATAATGTCAATAGTCCTGTTCTTACTGGAACAGAGGTTACATGAACTATGCTTTTGTGGCTCATTAGATAGTTTCAGAAATTTTAGTGTTGCTTTGGGGTTGTTAGCTGCATTTCATCATATGCCACTTTGTGGCAGATTCCTGCAGGTTGTTGAGTCAGTGAGCCATGAATGAGTTTGTCCTTCATTGAGCTTCAGGGGCTTCCTGATCTCATTTTTATTTGAAAGAAATGAGTTATTGGCATTTAAACGGAGCTTGCACAGCACCACAATGGATTGCCTTTTATATTATTTTACCATTATTACAGCCAATTTCAGTAAAAGTAGCTGTAGACAATATGTGGGGTAGATTCCATGTCAGGCTTACCTAGTGGGGCTGACACGAATATAACAGCATCATGCAAAACTGATTTTCCTGTACCTTATCCTCCTTTAAATAATTCAGACAAGTAAATGTCTCAATCTCAGTCTATTTGAGCAGCTTCCAAAGGTTATCTAAACATTCTGATTTAAAAATAATTTCAGCCATTGCGTTCTCTCGGCAATGTTATCTGGAGGTGTCTGTCAAAGTTATCTTCTGGCAATACATCTCTCTCTTTCTCTCTCTCTCTCTCTTTCTCTCTCTCTCTCTCTTCTCTCTCTTGTATAGGAAATCCTTGTTTAATGACTGCCACATTTAATAACTGTTATCAGTTATTAATGCTAATTAAAAAGCAACTTGATGACCATTTCTTCCATTTACAACCTTTGCAGAGCAAAGGAAAGTTGAAGTAAGATTATAAGCACAGTTGTGGTTTCACTTAGAGGCCTCTTCACACTTAACAAACAAGTTGGTCCTAATTGTGATTACTAAATGAGGTCTACCTGCACCATAAGTTATTGGATTGGATCCTATCAAAAAAATCCTGACCCTTAGTAGTACTCAGTATCAGGTCTAGATACTAAACAATGGATAACCCTACATCACATACAAATACCCTAGTTCATTGAAAGGAACCTGCTCTGTTACCTTTATAAATTCAAGGGTTTCCTTTGACTCAATATTATGTGACAGAATCTGGAGGAAATTGGCTGCTATATTGATTGCTCACTGTATCCTCAAATTAATAAAAATACTGCATGTCAGTGCTACTGTGCAAGTTAAGAAAAATAGCAATAAGATTCAACCCATTCAAAAAGCTGTTAAGCAAATGTGTATTCTTTTCCCATTACTTAATTTGTAATTTGTTAATTAATTAATTAATTAATTAATTAATTACGGTAATTGGATTTGTATGCTGCCCCACTCCGCAGACTTGGGGCGGCTAACAACAACAATAAAACAGTATATAACAAAATCCAATACTAAAAACAGTTAAAAGCCCATTATATAAAAACCAATCATACATACAGACATACCATGCATAAAATTGTAAAGGCCTAGGGGGAAAGAGTATCTCAATTCCCCCATGCCTGGCAACAGAGGTGGGTTTTAAGCAACTTTCGAAAGGCAAGGAGGGTGGGGGCAATTCTAATCTCTGGGGGGAGTTGGTTCCAGAGGCCCGGGACCGCCACAGAGAAGGCTCTTCCTCTGGGTCTCACCAAGTGACATTGTTTGGTTGATGGAACCCGGAGAAGGCCCACTCTGTGGGACCTGACTGGTCGCTGGGATTCGTGCAGCAGAAGGCGGCCCCTGAGCTAATCTGGTAATCTTGTATATTAATGCAGTTGAAGACTTTACTAAGCCAGAATTCCAACCTACATTTTTTATCCACCTCCAATTTCTATTCTCTATGCTGATGGCCTGGCCGTTCTCTGGTATCTGTAACTCTTGGATGGACATGCATAAATGCTTTAAAGTTATGTTATTTTATTGAATACTTTGAAATTAATTATTTGAAAAACACAGGTAGCTGATTATTTAGTATTCTTAAGAGAGTGCTGTAAATCTACAATTAATTGGAAAATCAATGGAAGAATAATTGAGCAGGTCGAAACTAATATGAAGGTATCTGTTTTCAGTCTTCTACTTGCCAGGCTAAAAATATGAGAGATCTTAATCTAAGAGGTTAAGAAGGATGTCTTTCATGAATGAAGGCAGATATACATATCCCAGGATAATGTTGCAGGATCTAATCTTGGTCAGTCAGCAGAACTAGAGGTTTAATCTTACGAGTTTTCAGACTCATTCTAGAACCCATCTTCAGGCAACTACTCGCTACCAACATGTGCAAAGTATTTATGTGGTGCCTGGTTGCATGTGGCTTTTAGTTCTTGATTGGGGTGTTGATAGTCAGCTCTCTACATGGGGCTACCTTTAAAAAGTGTTCGGAAACTTCAGATCGTGCAGAATGCAGCTGCGAGAGCAGTCATGGGCTTCCCCAGGTATGCCCATGTTACACCAACACTCCACAGTCTGCATTGGTTGCCGATCAATTTCTGGTCACAATTCAAAGTGTTGGTTATGACCTTTAAAGCCCTTCATGGCATCGGACCAGAATATCTCCGAGACCGCCTCCTGCTGCACGAATCCCAGCGACCGATTAGGTCCCACAGAGTGGGCTTTCTCTGGGTCCCGTCAACTAAACAATGTCATTTGGCGGGCCCCAGGGGAAGAGCCTTCTCTGTGGCGGCCCCGACTCTCTGGAACAGCTCCCCTCAGAGATTAGAACTGCCCCTACCCTCCTTGCCTTTCGTAAACTCCTTAAAACCCACCTTTGTCGTCAGGCATGGGGGAACTGAGATATCTCCCCCGGGCCTATACAATTTATGTATGGTATGCTTGTATGTATGTCTGTTTAATAATGGGGTTTTTAAATATTTTAAATTGTAAATTATTAGATTTGTCATGAACTGTTTTTATTGTGTTGTGAGCCGCCCCGAGTCTATGGAAAGGGGCGGCATACAAATCTAATAAATAAATAAATAAATAAATAAATAAATAAATAAATAAATAAATAAATAAATAAATAAATAAATAAAGTTGTTGGCTGTTGTTTCCTTGTGCTGCCAAGCTCTCAGCTCCTAAATACCCATTAAGCGGGTGGTAAATCAGCACTTCTGTTGATTTATAAGAAGCCCATTTCCCAGGCTTTATTCATTTCCCTGGCTATCACATGTACAAAGATACCAGATACCCATCAACATTATTTTTTATAATTAATTCAAAAGTTTTACTTTAAATTTATCTGGACCCTTAATCGAATTATAACTTTCTAAGATCAAAGTTTTAATTAGCTTGTTGTTTATTTCTGTCTGTTCTACAGCTATCAGAGCAGAACCAACAACATTGTTATTACATCAATATTAGTTGCAATTCTGATTATATTTTGTTTTGCTGTATATCCACTGAAACTGGAAATAAAACAAATTAGAAGTGATACATGATTATTCTAATATGCCAGGACTAGATCTTCTTTTATTCTAAAACATAAATAAAATGTTCTTCCTTTCATTTTTACATCATAGGAAACTGTTTCACAACAGAAAGGTGGATTATAGATGCTGAAAGAGACATTGCAAACATTTTCATGTAAAATTCTCCATAGGAAACAATTCCTTTTGTTATCCTTATTCTTGCCTTGTTAAATCCCTACAAAGCCTGTATATCTCTGTCCAAACTGGCTGAGAAATATTGTGTCTTTTGTGTTCAATAAGATAATAACTCATAATTCAAGATCCTTAACCTCTTCGGTTCATGTCTTGTTTGTTCAAAAAGAAAGAGAAGGTCTTGCATGCCAATAGGCGGATGAAGAGACACTTATGTAATTACTACTGACTAAATAAAGAACAGGCTATTTCCTGAATAGTTGAAGCTCTTGTATAATTAGTTGACATAATACAAATGAATTATTTCCAACAGTAAAGGAATGTTTGAAATAGAGAAGATAGGTCACAAGAAAATGTCCCTTTGCTAGTTTTTAAAGTGCATTTTTCTTTTCATTCTGAAGAATATTGTTATTAAACCTGTGACCCTTATTTTTAGGCCTGAGGTAACTGAAGGATAATATTCTGGATCTGGATGAAAAAAGCAGTTCTTTTCATACCAATAATTTGGTTAGGTTGTAGCTATCAAAATATACTGTTCTATTGTGATTGTGTTCATATGGTATACGTTCAAATGAACAGTTAGCAAGCATTCTTTGATATTCACTTGGAAGAGTTGATTCCTCGGGGATGAAACTTTGCTATTTCTCTAAACAGGAAGACCTCTTTGCGCAAGTTTCTCATCCAGATGGAAACTTTCCTTGGAAGTCACCATCATAATATTCAAAGGCAACGTTTGTCATCAATGAACTATAAAAACTATCAGGGATTTCATGTAGGTTCTCTTTATTCTTCCAGTCAATTGAAATGTTGGAAAGATATTAAGTAAAGAGGCTTGGGACTCTGACCATCTGTCTATCAACAGGATGACTCTATGAAAATTGAACATAGTAGAAACAAATTTAGGATAGTAGTGAAAGCCAACAAAACAATGAATTAAAAATAGATTGTATCAGGCTGTTGGCTATGGAGGAAAACCTTCCAGAAAAATAATTCTCCCAATGCATTTCTATGGGATATGCAGTTTGCACACGCTCACAATTTCCCTACGTTATTTGTTCCAATCCATTGAAATACTGGAAATAAATTATGTACAGCATTTTGGGATCATTTCTGTCTGTCAGGAGGATACAGTAACTCTCCAGAATCTTAACTGAATAGTACTAAATTTGTTGCAGTGAGAGAGATTAGCAAAAGAAAGAGCTTCAAAATGAGCTATAGTCTCATGCCATGGAGCAAAATAGTTCAGGGGAAATCCCCTCTGCAACCTCATGTGGGAAAAACTTCTCTGCCCTATTTATTTGATCCAAAGTGAAACCATTATTAAAGGACAGAAACAATTCCAGATGTTGTGCTCCACATGCTTTCTCTATCTTGCTGTTATTGGTTTGGGAATCGTGCCATAGTGGTGTATATTATTTCATAAATGCAAATAAGTATTGTTTTATAAACACAATACATGCCATTTCAGTTTTTATAAAATTGCCACTAACCAATTATACTCTAGTTAGCAGACTACTCCAAGTAAAAATGTTGTGCTGTTACTAAGCAGTCACCAACATATACTGTTTTTGCATATCTCTCCATTGTGCTAAAGTGTGGGAATGGTTTCCTCTGAAAATATTGCAATGATAGTATGAAGGTTATCTATATGAATTTATATTAAAATCTCACATATTGGATGTTTCTGTGATAAATATTTTTAAAAGGTTATGAGGAAGCTATTTTACAGCAGTGAATAACATGGGTGGGTTCCAATTTTTTTTTACTACTACTCTGTGATCTGGCTTATTTTATGGGTGTGGCTTGATGGTCATATGACAGTGGGTGTGGCTTCGTGGTCATGTGACTGGGTGGGAGTAGTTTGGCAGTCATATGACTGGGTCGGAGTGGCTTTTCAGTCATGTTACTGGGTGGGGGTTGCTGGGTGATCATGTGACTGGGCAGTCATGTGATTGGGTGGGCATGGCCAACTTGACGTCACTCACATCAAGGGTTAGAATTAGGGTGCCTTGCCTCACCTCACCTCAAAGGCCTCAATGAGATACAATTTCCCTATTTATTATTACTGAATATCCAAAATATACTACTTAATCCTATGTATATGTTATATGTATACAGATACATTACTTACTATATATACTGAATGTGTACACACGCACACACACAGCTCTTCTAAATCTACACATTCAACCTCACTTACTGCATTTGGAAAAACACACCCAGAGTCTACTTTCTGCCACGCATTTAATCATAGCTTCGGTACATTAGAACATTACATATGCCTTCAATGTTCTTCCCTAGGTTGCACATCACTTTAGAGCCAGGAAATATCATGGATTGAGTAAACTGTGGTGAAATTCACTTAACCATGCTCTTGCTTGCACCTTTGTGCCTACAGTTCCTGTCCTAATGTCTTTTTACCTTTTCTACCTCTACTTTATACTTATATTATGTTAAACATACTACAATACAATACTATATTTTTATGACAAATAAATAAATAAAAATAAACCAAAATTTTGGGCTCAATTGTGACCTCTTCCTTCCTTCCTTCCTTCCTTCCTTCCTTCCTTCCTTCCTTCCTTCCTTCCTTCCTCCCTCCCTCCCTCCTTCCCTTCCCTTCCCTTCCTTTCTCTTTCCTTCTTTCCATTCTTTTCCTCCCTTCCTTTCTTTTCCTTTCCTTTCCTTTTGTTATATACCTATCACCTATCACCTGCCACCTGCCACCTATCACCTATCACCTATCACCTATCATCTATCTATCATGCCACATGCGGGGGAGTTTTCCAGCATGGCAGTTTTAAGATGGCAGAGAGTTTGCTTGGGAGAGCCAACAGTGGGGACAGAGATTGCTTGGGAGAAGCCAAGGAAGCCCTCCGCCATCCCAGAACCACACCACAATGTGGTGGTGGTTAACCTGTTGAGGCTTCAAGCCTCAGTGTGCTAAGCTGGAAGGGAGGCAGATGGGCAGGAAGGGCCTGCCTCTTCCTCCAATGGCCTAGCACACCAAATTGTGGGAAGCAGTCTGAGAGATGGGGCAGGCACCCCACATACTCTCCGATGTGTGAGGAGAGTGAGGGAAGCAAGCTGGAGATCCTAATGGCAGTTTACTCACGATGATCCTCCACGTGTTCCCCTCCCTCCCTCCTTCCCTCTACCCCCCTCCCTGCCCAGCCTTAACCCCAAGCTTCAGTCCATCCACTGCTGGCATCACCCCTCCACCAGGTCTCCTTCTCAGAGCCCTCCCCATGGGTTTCTCCCAGCTGGCCTGGGAGGGAAATATGTGGGAGATCTTAGCTGCAGTTTACTCATGTCAATCTGCCTCCCTTTCCTCTCCCTCCCTGCACATATCAGTCCACCCACTGCTGGTATCATCCTTCCACCTCTCCCTCCAGTGAAGGGCTACTAAAATTTTTACTACCACACTGGGCGTGGCTTGTGCAGGACACCCTGCATTTTGTTTCAACATCTCTCAGTGCAAATTCGGTGCTCTGAGATGGAGCTCCATTTTCACTACCCCACTGTGTTCCCCCCCACATCCATGCCTACCTGCTGGCCCGTGCCCTTTTACCTTACTTTTGGCAGCAATGGTGAGCAGAAGTATGCAGTTAGATTCTGCAAGTAGGGACTGGCCAGGATGAGCGAACATCAGGTGGGCGGGGCATGTATAGTGGAGAAAAATCCCCAATTATTTTTAAAAAGAAAAAAAGCTGAAAACAAAAAAAAATGAAGACACATGTGCAGTGCCAGAAACTTGGCTGTGCATGCCCAAAAGAAAAAACCCCACCGTATTTAAAAAAATACATGGCCCTGAGCAATCCGGTTTGGTGACATCATTGTGACATCACCAGCAAGTTGCTATCAGTTTGGATGAACCAGTCTGAACTGGGACAAACCCTCGCCTAGTGAATAATGAACATAACAAGGAATAAAAAGTTGGTAAATTAGGTTTCTGTTTTGCCGGGCTCTCTGGTAGGAGCTTCCCCAAAATTCAAGGGTACAAATTTCAGACACACACACATTTGAAAATTCAAAACAATGTTCTTTAGCCCAAAATAAACTAAGCACTCTTTTTGCATTGCAAAGAGCACTTGTCCCCAAACAACCGGGTTGTCTGTACAATTAACCTTAAGCAGTCATTAAGTACTTAGCCAGCAGCTGTGAAGAAACTTCACACCTCTTCTTCTTCCAACGAAGTGAGACACACACACACACACACACACACACACACACACACACATTGCTCTGCTTGGTTTTCAAAGGCGTGAAAAATCAACAAAGTCCAGAAACCAGCAACACAGGATTCCTAACGAACTGCAATCAGATACTCTTCCACAACGGCCAAACCCACATGCTGCTATTTATAGCAGCAGCCCTAATTACTGGAGTCCCACCCAAACACAGGTAGCCGCTCCTATCTCCTGTAATATGTCCTTACTTGATCTCTTCTACGCATAATTCTGCACTTGCGTGGGTCCAAAATGTCTTCATCCAAATCAATGGAAGATAAGGGAGATTGACTGCCTGGGCTGTGTGCCAAGCCCCCCTTTGCCGAGTCACTCCCACCTTCTTCTTCGTCCGAGGAAACTAAACTCTGAACTGACTCTGTCGGCAATAACACAGGCCTGTGACATGTTGAAGTTTCCTCTGCATCCACCTCCACATTCCCTGGGGCAGGAGCTGGGCCAGAGCCAACCACAATAGGTTTCCAATCCAAGTTTCTTAAGTTTTCCTATCTGAAACTGCTTGGAATAATTACCTCTCTGGTTCTCTCGCTCTTGCAACTTCTGTTTTTATGAAGCATTGCTATACCTGTATCTTTCAGAAATAACCTTCTCCTTGAGCAATTCTTAGATATTTGCTCCTTTTACTGGAGAGATTATTCACATAATTTCTTTGTCCCCAAATTTAATTTAGTGAAGTAATGTAGTGAAGTTATTTGTACCCAGTAATGTTTTGCCTTTGCTAGCATAATCTCTACAGAAGCCAGGATTTAAATGCTGGACACCTTAAATACTGGGCACCTCTTAAACACAGAATAACTAAGAAAATGACATTTTTCTTAGAGGGAATTCACTGGCTTTTAAATGGGGGATTGTAGCAGCAGAGCTCTTGTAAGATTCAAGCGTTATGAAAAGATCAATTAAGTAATCTTTCAGGATGCCAAATAAAGAATAAGGAAATGACGCATTGCTTTTAAATCTACCCTTCCAGCAATAAAGTGCCCTCCAATAAAAATAATTGAATTTTAATTGAGAAGGAAAAACCTTATTCTTCTTAAATTATCAGCAGCCCTGAGTTTCACAAAGCTTTCTGATTCTCCTTAGCAGCTACACAAGAGGATCAGTTCAGAGGTGAATCAGGCTGTGAGCAGTATCTGTTCTTGGCAGGCAAATTTAAAACTTTGAGAAAGAGATTGAAATAAAATATAATCTCGTTTCCTCACCTCACCTTTATATGTAAAATAACATATTATTATTTTACGTACAACAGCTAGCTTTTATCTTTAAGATATCTCCTCTTCTTTTTGGGTTTCTATTTATTTATTTAGTTTATTTTTAAATGAGGAAGAATGCAGAAAAACAGTGAGCTAAATTGTCTATCAAAATTTTGTCTTCATGGATACCATATAAAAGGACCGGGTTGGAGGCAATCAATGATATAGGAGGAGAGTTAAAAATGTAAAATTTATTATCAAATCTCCCATAGTTTTTCAGCATGCATCCAATCAAGCTATATAGGATAACTCCTTTATTCAGTTATTATCAACTGCACAGTTAATATTCTGGGTAGGAACAATAATAAAAAGGTTTTCCAGCAAGACTTAAAATATATAACAATGAAAGTGCCATTCTGAGTTTTGATGAAATAGCCAAGAACAACATAAACACTTTAACACACAAATATCAGTTTAGACTCACATTAAACAACCTACTGTTTTCAGCATGAAGGATTGTAATGAAAAGACAAATCCATATGTTTCATCCCTGAATTCTATTCCCAACAGCTATGGGAAAATCACAGACACTTATTAAACATTCTTGGAATATTAGAATATTTTTTGTTGTGCTGATCTTATTTTAAGATAAAAAGAAGCTAATCTCCCATTCTTTAAAAACATTATCACTGGTTTACTAGAAGAGACATTCAACTCATTATCAAAAGTCACACAAATTATTAATATCAGTTTCTTGACCTCCTGTAAATAAAATAAAGCATTGCCTTTAACCAATTCTTCCAAAACTCCAACCATGGTGGAGCTTTAAAAATAGCAGGAGCATCAGAGGTAATAATCCAAATAAGTGCTTGAGTGGAGTAAACTGTTATTCAATAATATTAGCTGGGTAAAAGGATTCACATTATAGTATCTGCAACACTCCCTTTGTGATATATATCTTAGAGTATTCATATGTCTTATGGCATTAAGTGCAGAAATTGATCCTAGTCTGAATTGCTGCAGCTCTGCAGACTTTTATCTTCCTATTGGCAGGAACTTCTTCACCCTGCTTCCTTCATTTTGGGATGAAGCCAGCCACTAGGTCTTATCTTTCTTCTGAAGCATCCAAGCACAAGTTCTCACAAATTGCAACACCCTCCCCCAAGTATAAATACCGTGGCGGGACCCTAACCCCTCAATTTAAACAAATTCGTGATCTCAGTATCTGAATTTTCCTTATTAACAATACAAGAATATAATACAAGAATATAATACAAGAATATAATCCCTGTAAATACTACAGTTGCAAATAGTAGTTCCTTACAGTGAAAAGGACACACTTTCATCGGAAACTGTAATTCTGAAATCAAACATGGCTCTCTTTATTCCCCTATAACAATGATGGTGAACCTTTTCCCCCTCAGGTGCCGAGTGCCTACACCCATAATTCAGTGCCTGGGAAGGGCAAAAACAGCTTTCCCTGCCGCCTGGAGGTTAGAAATGGCTTGTTTCCCAACTTCTAGTGGTCCAGTAGGCTCATGTTTCACCCTTCCCAGGCTACAAAGGCTACAAAGGCTTCCCTGGAGCTGGAGGAGGGTAAAAACACTCTCCTCCATCCCCCCCGGAGGCTCTCTGGAAGCTAAAAGTGCCCTCCCAGAGCCTCTGTGCAAGCCAAAAATCAGCTGGCCAGCACACACATGCACGTTGGAGCTGAACTATGGCAATGGCTCTTGTCCCAGCAGATAGGTCTCCGCGTGCTACCTGTGGCACCTATGCCATAGGTTTGGCATCACTGCCCTATAATATTTCCATTGGAAATATTGGAAAATATCTGGAAAAGAAATGTCTGGACTAGCTGTAAAAAAGAAGAGTCAAAAACAAGTTCCATGCTGTTCAAAAAGCCTTACTCCCAAGGAAATGGGTATAGGGTTATAGTTTATGTATTGTTGCAGGCAGATTTTTGGTTTTGATTTTTAGTCTTCTCCACAATTTGTTTCTTGCCCACCTGTCTTAAGGATTGTGTATTTTCTGCTTTCATAGGGACATATAAAGATTAAGAAAAAGGATGGCAAAACATTTTGTTGCAGGTGCTTGATTATTTTTCAGAAGGAACAGAGAGGCTAGACAAGTCTTTCTTTGGTGTGGATTCATGCCAGGAGTTGACACATATTGAATTTCTCCATATACAGTTCTGGTATTGATTTAGTCAATTAATAAGGCGTGGGGCTGGGGCTGGAAGTGCCTTTCCTGTAAGCACACAATGTATTTTTTGTTGACATTTGAAGCATACACAATGAACCAGAAACCAGGTGAGTTTTTTATGCCCCCTCCCAATTTTGTTCTCATTATTTTAAGAAACATACCGAAGCTTTCCTTGCTCAGCTTTCCCTGCAGAAATGTTAAGATGGCAATTGCCCTTCAGGCAATTCATGGGCAACTTGGGAACAGTAATAGTTGCCACAAGGGCATCACATATCTTGCTGGAATTAATTTAAACATTTTTCCCCAAACAGCCCATCAGCTGAAGACTTGGCTAGAAATTTGATGTGTCTAACAAGACACATCCATATAATAGCAAGGCATGTTGACTTTAGTGACCTATGAATATGAGTAGCAAGACGCCAAAATTCTAGGAATAGAAAATTTAAAATCAGATTGAGCCTCCAAGGGATGCTTACAATATAATAGTCCATAATAGTCCATCCAAAATATATTCTCTGAGACTACAGGCCCCTAGAATATGTACTGCTAAGAGTATTTTTGAATTGCATCCTCCATCACTTTGTTTCATATGATTATTGCGTGGTAATGATGGTGATCTGTGTAAGAATAGTAATTGTTATAATTAGCACTGAACATGCACAAAAAGTTATTGCTCTTTCTGATGAACACATCCTGTCAGCTAAAGTGCTCTGTAGAAGGTTTAACTGTCAACATTTCCCAGAAAAGATATACACATGAGCATATTTAATAGCAAGGATGAATAAAGTAGAAAAAGAGAATGACTAAAATAAAAAAATACAGAGTAAAAAACAACATATCTTACATATTTTTATACAATCCAAATAAAAAGAAGCCCTGAATCCAATAGATACATGAAAGTAGTTTGGAAGGAAGGAACATTGAAGTTAGCAATTAAGCTGATTCAGAATATGATCTCTGTGTGAGTCCTCAGTCCAAAAGTCTGTGTGCATAGATCACAAGTTCTGAGTACCATCAGTTGCAAAATTTAATATGTTATGCAAAAAGAACAAAGAACTGCAAACGAACCAAGGAATCTAGCAGAGTTGGCAGGTCTTGGGAATCAGATACATTGTCTCATAACTCTGTCAACTTGACCTGTAACAGGGTCAGCAGGGTATTTGGTAGATATTGATTCATAAGGGTGAGCTAAAGCCAAGGCAAGCGAAAGAACACAGCTCTACTAATCACAAAATAGATCATAAATCTACTTGGAGGCCACAGGTTTTAAAAAATCCTCTAAAAGTTGTAATTCTGTTTCAAAGACCTTCCCTACTCTCTTAGAATGGACCTTCATATCATATACCAATCTGCCTCAATTGGATGCCATTCAGGTGTTCTGGGATTATAATAGGAATTCCTAGCTAACATGGGAACATACATACAAGCATATACAGTGATCCCCCGGGTATTGCGATCCCGATCATTGCGAAACGGCTATATGGCGATTTTTGAACCCGGAAGTAAAAACACCATCTGCGCATGCGTGCCCTTTTTTTCTATGGGCACGCATGCGTAGATGGCGCCGGGCAGATCAGCTGCTGGGCGGCTTCCCTGGGTCTTCCCCCTCTTGCTGGCGGGAGGGCGAAGCCCCCCCAGCACCTGCTCGCCCGCCGTTCGCCCAGCCACCCGCAGTTCGCCCGCCCTTATCCCGGCCACCTGCCGTTCGCCGCTCGCTCGCCCTTCGCCCGGCCACCCGCCGTTCGCCCGCCGTTCGCCTGCCGTTCGCCCGCCGTTCACCCGGCTCACCCGCCCTTCGCCCGGCTCACCCGCCCTTCGCCCGGGTTGGGGGCTCGGGGGTTGCTGGAAAGCCCCCCCAGGCCGGCTCCGATCTTTTAAAACAGGCGCGCCGCTTCTCCGCTGACTCCTGGCGAACTTCCCCGCTTTAGGAGTCAGCGGAGAAGCCGCGCGCCTGTTTTAAAAGATCGGAGCCGGCCTGGGGGGGCTTTCCAGCAACCCCCGAGCCCGGGTTGGGGGCTCGGGGGTTGCTGCAAAGCCCCCCCAGGCCGGCTCCGATCTTTTAAAACAGGCGCGCGGCTTCTCCGCTGACTCCTGGCGAACTTCCCCACTTTAGGAGTCAGCCGGAGAAGCCGCGCGCCTGTTTTAAAAGATCGGAGCCGGCCTGGGGGGGCTTTACAGCAACCCCCGAGCCCGAGTTGGGGGATCGGGGGTTCCTGGAAAGCCCCCCGAGGCCAGCTCCGATCTTTTAAAACAGGCGCGCCGCTTCTCCGCTGACTCCTGGCGAACTTCCCCGCTTTAGGAGTCAGCGGAGAAGCGGTGCGCCTGTTTTAAAAGATCGGAGCCGGCCTGGGGGGGCTTTCCAGCAACCCCCGAGCCCCCAACCCGGGCTCGGGGGTTGCTGGAAAGCCCCCCCAGGCCGGCTCCAATCTTTTAAAACAGGTGCGCGGCTTCTCCGCTGACTCCTAAAGCGGGGAAGTTCGCCAGGAGTCAGCGGAGAAGTGGCGCGCCTGTTTTAAAACAATCGGAGCCGGCCTGGGGGATCGGAGCCAGCCTGGGGGGGATTTCCCTTTCAGTTGGGAAGCCGCGCGGCTTCCCAACTGAGTCCCGAAGTCAAAGGCGAACTTCAGGACTCAGTTGGGAAGCCGCGCGGCTGTTTTAAAACGTCGCCGCCGGCATGTCCTGAAGCCAAACAAACCCGGGTGGCCGGGCGAGCAGCGAGCGAACGGCGGGTGGCCGGGCGAAGGGTGGGCGAGCGGCGGGCGCGGCAGCAGCGAGGAGTTTGCGTGGGCGGCGGGGAAACCCCAATCTTCGGCTCCTCGCTGCTGCGGCGGAAGTAAAAACACCATCTGCGCATGCGCAGATGGTGTTTTTACTTCCGCAGCGCTACTTCGCGCAAAACCGATCATTGCGAGGGCTCCTGGAACGGAACCCTCGCAATGATCGGGGGATCACTGTATAGTAAAATCCTACTGTTGTGGTTAGCTCTGGCCCAGCTCCTGCCCCAAGGACTGTGGATGTGGGGGAGACATCCACATGCTGCACGCCTGTTTTGCCCCCGGTGGAATCTGATGATGAAGGCTCCTCTGACCAAGAAGACATGAGTGACAGGGAGGAGGAGAGTGTGGCAGACAGCTCAGAAGGAGATCAATTATCTAGCTCCTCCTTGGATTCAGAACAAGAGTTAATGATATAGCCACGCATGCGGAGAGTGATGCATAGGCAACAACAACTGAGAGATTATTATCAAAGAAAATGAGGCCACCTGTGGTTGGGTGGTGCTGTGGTAATTAGTGAGGCTGCTATGAAGAGCAGCCTGTGGGTTTGGCCATCGTGGAAGATTATCTGATCATTGTGTTTCGTGACTGCTTTACTGACTTTGACCTTTTGTGTGCTGATTTTTCCCCGCTTTGAAACTAAACCAGGGCAAAGCGTGTTTCACTTTGTGAAAAAAGAAGGACCGTGAATTGCCTCACAGCTGCAAGCTAAGTGTCACAGAACTGATAAGGGACTTGTACAAATTACCAGTTTGTTTGGAGACAAGTGCTATTTGCTATTCCAAAAGAGGGCTTGGTTTAAGTGAATTTTCATTATAAAGAACATTGTTTTGAATTTTCAAACGTGTGTGTGTCTGAAATTGTATCTGTGCCTTTTTGGGAGGATTCTACCAGAGAGCTCGACAGAACACATACTGAAGATGTTCAGCTTTGGTTCCCCAAATTTCTTACTGAAAAGGAGAGACTCAAAGGAGAGAGAAGAATGGCACACACAAATTATGCTAATAATGCTGTTGGTTGACCTGGATAGGAATGATTCTGTGTAGGCAAGTAGCAAGTGAAGACTATTCAAATCTTTGTCCTCTTGTCATAGATTTTCTCCTGAAACACATAATTCAAAGTTTCTATCTTTTGGCATTCCAGAGACATTATCTGATAAAAAGGGTGAAAGACACAATATAGACAAACAGGTGAACATTAGAGCCTTCTCAGGAGTCAAGAAATTCAAGACGGTGGATATTTTTGACACCCTTACCTTTTCATATTTGAATGGCAAACCACATGTTATATGCCTCATACTACTCTGTCTTTGTTATAGGTGGCAGTTTGTATATATTTCCATCACATTTTCAACAATTATCATCCTATCAGAATGGGTTAAATATCTACTATTCATGAAAAATTGCTCCAATTTCTTTTTCTGACACTAAAGAAAGGCAGTTTTCATGAGAATTATGTAGTGGTAGTTCTCAAATTATGAGCCCGTTATGATGATTATAAAGTAGATTATCACATGGCCAGACTTGATTTTATGCATCAGTTGTTAAGCAAACCATTGTTCACTAAGGAATATTTCTGCAGAAAATTGGAAGTAAATGCTTGTTTCAGTAATGTGACTGTGGAATATTGTAAATGGCCATAAGTGATGAATGGCAAAAATGTGGTCTATAGTTATACAGGGAGGGATTCCAGCTGTCACAATTTTGGAACCAAGTTGTGCGTACCTTGTAGGTCCATCATAACCTCAAATGGTCGCTAAGTGAACAGTTGTAAGTCAAAGACCATCTGTAATTATAATTGGCTATTTTATCTTGGTTAGATATAGCTGCCTATTGTAGAGACCAATTACTTGAATCCAGCATATCCTGTCATCTGTTTGTCTGTTTGCTAAATTGATGGCTTATAATCAATAATAAATATTATAATATAATATAATATAATATAATATAATATAATATAATATAATATAATATAATATAATATAATATAATATAATATAATATAATATAATATAATATAATATAATATAATATAATATAATATAATATAATATAATATAATATAATATAATATAATATAATATAATATAATATAATATAATATAATATAATATAATATAATATAATATAATATAATATAATATAATATAATATAATATAATATAATATAATATAATATAATATAATATAATATAATATAATATAATATAATATAATATAATATAATATAATATAATATAATATAATATAATATAATATAATATAATATAATACCGTATAATATAATATAATAATTAATATAGTATAGTATAGTATAGTATAGTATAATATAATATAATATAATATAATATAATATAATATAATATAATATAATATAATATAATATAATATAATATAATATAATATAATATAATATAATATAATATAATATAATATAATATAATATAATATAATATAATATAATATAATATAATATAATATATATTCAATAATCAACCCTCTATAACTGTCTGGTTTGGTTCTGCAACCCAACAAGATCGACACAGACTTCAGAGGATAATCAGAACTGCAGAAAAAACAATTGCTGCCAACCTGCCTTCCATTGAGGACCTGTATACTGCACAAATCAAAAAGAGAGTGGTGAAAATATTTACTGACCCCTCACATCCTGGACACAAATTGTTTCAACACCTATCCTAAAAACGTCACTACAGAGTACTGCACACCAGGACAACTAGACACAAGAACAATTTTTTCCATCACTCTGCTAAACAAATAATTCCCTCAACACTGTCAAAATTTTTACTATGTCTGCACTTTTATTTCTACTAGTTTTTTCTCATCATTCCTCTCATCTTTTTCCTACTATTTAGGACTGTATGACTGTAACTTGTTTCTTGTATCCTATGATTTTTATTAATATTGATTGTTTCCTCATTGCTTATTTGACCCCTTATTTCTTCATTGCTTATTTGTACCACATAATTCTTGACAAATGTATCTTTTCTTTTATGTACACCGAGAGCATATGCACCAAGACAGATTCCTTGTGTGTCCAATCACACTTGGCCAATAAATAATTCTATTCTATTCTATTACTGGCAAACAACAAATACCAGAAGAGGATTTTTAAATGGAATGGTTTTTCCTATATAGAATATTTCAAGAAATGGTGTTGCAAGAGTGTTCTATGTATGCCATTCTTTATCATTTAAAAATCTTACCTTAAACTGCTGTTGGATGGTAATCTTCTTTGGTTAGGATAAGTTACTGTAGTTCTGCAATAACTATGTCAAGGAACTCTAACACACTCTCATAGAGGGCCAGATGTTTCTCCACTTCAGGGTTGAATTAAATAGGATTCTATTTCCTTTCTCATTATGCTTAGTGATTTCCTATCACTAGCCTTTTTGTTAACCACCAGTTTCCCTTTGTAAGTAGACAATCAATAACAACAAGGCTTTGGCAATGAATAATCTTGCGGAATAGATGCAAAGTCTTAGATTAAATCTGTAGGGTATGCATACAAGATGCCAACTGGATATTGTAACATGTAGATTAATTGGTCTTCTTTATAAAACCAAATATACAGATTCTGAAGGAGGTGATTAATATGGGACTTATATCCTCATCGCCTGAATTATTCTTGTGCAGTCTTTGAAAACAACCACAAAAGATATAATTAAGGCAAAATGCAATGGCCCATATGTTTTGGTTTCTAGCAACTCTCAAGGCAGCCTTCCCCCAATCAGAATTGGTCTGCACTGTATTATTCTTCATTGTCACCTCTTCCATTAAATCAGTTATTTTATCTTGTGTCCCCCACCCTTGAAGAAGTAAATATTTCACACACACACACACAAAATCTCTGCCGGGATGATTGTTTGCAATATTTGGCACATTTTTGCTGAAAAAACTCAAGCGACTTATCAGCGTGTTTAGGGTGTAATGTGTTTAAGTGATACCTTAATTTATTTAGCTTCATGCTATACGCTGCCAACATTTTTAGACACAGTAAACATACTGATCTTTCCTCGTCACCCACCCTAGTCACAGTGAAGACAAATGCTACATACGCTTCATCATATTTCCTCATCTTAGCTTTCGGGAGACTTACGTTTGTGTCATTATCTCTGTCACTCTCCGCTTTTCTTTTCATCCCTGTTAAATATTTTTCCATGGTGTCTCTTAAGGGGTTGTTATCTGCACTTCACATCTCCTGCTCTGTGCTCTGTGCTATTGTTCAGTGCAAGAAATCCCTACTCCCTGGGGGGGGAAAAAAGCACAGCCCCCAGGTCTTGCACTCCCCCTCATGGCATTGCTCCCCCCAGGGAACGAGCCCCACTATTTGATAAGCACTGCATTAAATGAAGGGAGCTGAAGTCAGGACGTTCTGAAGTTATGGACCTGCTCTTTGGAATAGTGTTCCCTTAGCAATCAGGCTTCCCCTTGGTTGATACCATCCTGAAAGATTGCCCATTAACATCAGTGTCTTTGCACATTATCACTCATCCAGATCATAGTTATCCAAAGGCGCTTTTTCAAGAGGCAACTGGACTTCCTGTTTTTTCTTTGAAGATGTCTTGCTTCTCATCCAAGAAGCTTCTTCAGCTCTGAGCTCTGAGCTGAAGAAGATTCTTAGATGAGAAGCAAAATGTCTTCAAAGAAAAACCAGAAAGTCCAGTTGCATATTGAAAAGGCATCTTTAGGATTAGGACTCTGTATTATCTTAATTTTTAATTGCCTTTTTCCATGGGAGTTTTAATGATATCATTTCTAATAGTTCTATAAAGCTGAGGGAATCTCTGGCAGATTCAGCAGTAAGCAAACATAATAAAAATTTATTTATGCTATCTTTATAATTGTTTATAAATAACAAATAATCCAGGGTAGTTTGTTGCATCATGTTGGTGCTATAAGTTAAAAGATCTATATCTTTTTTGCTATTTCTCATTTCCTCATGGAACAACCTTTCTCCTTTGGCGTTTTCTAGTTGTGTTTGCATAGTTATTCCTAGGATTCTTAACCAGCATGGCCAAGATTGGAAAGGTTGAGATGGAAATAAGGGGTGAAAACCTGTTCTTATTGGCCAGAAACATAAACTACTTCTACTTGTAGGCTATACTTGAGAGTAGCAAAAGGAGAGTGATCTTTGTTATACAAGCCATGATAATAATTATATTCAATCTTGCAACATTACTAGTGTAAAAGCAACCTCAGGTAGTTAAAGGTCAAACAATCTGACAGCAAGGGAGGATTTCTCAAGTACAACTAATAAAAATTGTCTAAAGTAACACACTTCAGGAATTCTGAGGTATCTAGGGAATATATCCTGCAGACATCTGACCTGGTCTCTAAGCCCCTAATTGGGGCAAAAATTTCAGCTTGTAGTTATGTCAAAGAAGAATAATACATGAGCACAAGCAGGAGTTTGCTGCCCAGGTGACTTCTTGGTGACAGATGCCACTGGATTTTCAACTTCAATTGTATGTACAGAATTTGAGGCACACTTAAAAAAAATGTGCTTTCAAAATAAGGCAGCTGTCAAGCCAGATGATCTTAGCAATTTGTGTGGGTTCTTCTTGACACTAGTTGAAGCACAACAGTTTCAAACTTTTTATTTACAGGAATCATACACTTCATATAAAATTACACAATCCCTTTCTGTAT
Organism: Erythrolamprus reginae; assembly: GCF_031021105.1. Classification (NCBI taxonomy): domain Eukaryota; kingdom Metazoa; phylum Chordata; class Lepidosauria; order Squamata; family Dipsadidae; genus Erythrolamprus; species Erythrolamprus reginae. The sequence continues at coordinate 62,261,404 of NC_091954.1, read as the reverse complement.
GCTTCTTTTTAAAAGCATAGTTTAACATGATAAACAACTGATGATCCAAGCTGATTGGCTGATTACAATTAATGGCTATATGGTGCTTTTTTCCCTTCTTAAAAAGCAAAGGATATATAGGTTTGAAACAAAGTAAATTAAAACTGAGAACAAAATGACCTTTTTTTCCTTTTGAGGGGTCATTCACATCTTGTTAGGAGTGAGTATTTTGGAAGGAAGGTTGAGGTGAGGTAGGAATAATTTTATTTATTTAGAAAATTTATATAGCTGCCTATCTCACACAGTGTAATTCTGAGTGACATACAAGCACAGCAACAATGAAAACAATGTAACCACACTTAAAACACAGAAGCATGAATAAAAACAAAAACATAAAAAGCCAAGATCACGGAATAACAATCACCTAACATCATATAACCATCTTGCATTCTTGTAGACTCCCTAAGGGTCTTGAAGATTGCTGGAAAAACATGTTTTAAGAGCTTTTGAAGCAATGATTGATTAAGATGATCAATCAAAGGAAAGCTTTTCACTTCTTTTTCTTACCCTTTTACACAATGCATGAGCATCACTTCAAAGAACACAGAATTATCTTCAGTTCATCGAGTATGATGCTTCTTCAAGCAGCTTTCTCAGAAACTTAGAAAAGAAAGAAGGAAGCATGTTCAGTTCCCAGTATGGTTAAGCAGCACTGTGACAAAAAGGTGAGGTATTTTGCAAAAGACTTCAGCCATATCCTTGACAATATGCTTTCCTTAGCCCTGCAGTAGCCCCCTTTTCTGCTCCCTGGGACAGTAGTCACACCTGAATAGCTATTGATAGTGCTGTCTTTGTAGAGTGGAACAGCTGCTTAGAAAAGCCACAGCAGCAGTAACATTGTTCAAAGAGAGAAGATGAGAAGAATGCAGGCAAAAGAATCAGAGCCAGGATAAGATGCATGTTCCATTTTGTTTTTACTTTGGTCAAATAGAAGTTTTCCTGAGAAAACAAAAGGAACATTCATTCATTCATTCATTCATTCATTCATTCATTCATTCATTCATTCGTTTATTCATTCATTCATTCATTCATTCATTCATTCACCAGGAATTTATTCAGCAGCTAATGCAGAAATGGTCATGGAAGCATAGAGTTTGAACTTAGCAAGTCAAAGTTTGAAATTAGCAAGTCAATGTTCAATACCCGAGTGCTGTTGTGTGACAAGTTACCATCACTTCTCCAGTTCCTTTATGAGATGAAAGAAGCTTGCATGGGCATCTCCCTGGTCAATGGTGATATTACCAGCTAATCCTTTCAACCAGAAGTGCCTAAAATGGTGCCTCCAACATAAGCGGCATGGAATGGGACCATCAAACAATTACAGAGTGTCTTGGGAAGGTGTGGATTCTAACTTACCTCACTGCTATTTCACTTCCTCCTGCACTGCACAATGGCAAAAAAAATATATCATTTTTTTAAAAAAAGCTGTAAACAAAATGGCAACGCATGCAGGGTGCCAGAAACTCAGCTTCTACATATGAACAGAAGAAAAAACCCAGAACCCCCCCCCCCCCCAAAAAAAAGATGGCAGTGCCCATGAACGAGCACTGACCGAAACAGTTCTGTAATGTTATCATGACATTGCCAGAGGTTGTTACCAGTTCGGGTGAACCAGCCCAAATCGGGAGGAACCTACTTTTGGTCTTGGGGCTGGAACATGTGGGACAAAAGCCAAGATTTGTGGTTTGTGGTTTCAAGGTATTTTTAAGATTGGTCCACACATGTCATAGTCATGAGGTAAATATTCTACATTAGGCAATACATTATCTAGGAATGGCATTAATGATGATGTCAATGCTCTAATTGTAACTACATGGCATTGGGCCAGAATACATCCGGAACCGCCTTCTACCGCACAAATCCCAGCGGCCGATAAGGTCCCATAGAGTTGGCCTTCTCCGGGTCCCGGCGACCAAACAATGTTGTTTGGCAGGCCCCAGAGGAAGAGCCTTCTCTGTGGTGGCCCCAGCCCTCTGGAATCAACTCCCCCCCGAGATTAGAACGGCCCCCACCCTCCTTGTCTTTTGTAAATGACTCAAGACCCACCTTTGTCACCAGGCATGGGGGAGTTAGGATATTCCTTCCCCTAGGCCATTACAAGTTATGTATGCTATGTTTGTGTGTATGTTTGGTTTTTATAATTAGTGTTTTTAGTTGTTTTATTAAATTGGATTGTTACATGTTGTTTTTTATCATTGTTGTTAGCCGCCCCGAGTCTGCGGAGAGGGGCGGCATACAAATCCAATAAATAATAATAATAATAACCCTAAATTTATAACATCGTTATCAATGATGAGTCACACTGCTTGGAATTTTTCTTTTAAAAATATCATTTTTAATCTAGTACTTTTTCTCTATACTTCTTCTTAAAATAATTGCCATATTATTCCATAGGCAATAGTCTACGACAGGGCAGGTATTCAAGAACTCTTCAAGATGTTACATTTGTGAGACCTTGTACAATATTCAGCAAAATTGTCAAAATAACTTTGAGGATTGCCTATCACAGATCAGCTCATTCATCCAAATCTGGATCACCCTTCTAGTTTGTAAATTATTATTTGAAGAGGCCTATATTAGGAGTGGATTCTAACTTACCTAACTGCTCATTTGCTTCCTCCCGCGCTGCGTGGGTGTGCATGAGCACATGCGCAGTGCTGAAAACCCTGTGCATGGACAGAAGCAAAAAACAAGATGGCGCCACCTATGGCGCTGCTGAAAGAGCCAATTTGGGGGCAGGTCCAGCCAGCCATTGTGCCAGTTTGGTGAGCAGGAGAAAATTCCAGCTACCAGTTCTATAGAACTGTTTCAAACTGGCAAAACCCACTTCTGGCCTATAAAATCTGCTGAATGCTAAATTGAGTAGGGAAAAAAAAGTTCTGCGACTAAGATTATTTTTATTTATTGTTTGCTTCATATAGTATATCTATAAAGTGGTAGTTATATTCACAGGGGCCTCATACTCTTGGAGTAGAAGGTGATGTCCTTTAAAACTGTTGTGATTATCTGGTAATTTGCTCTTCTCCCTAATTCAGCTATATCAGTCTTAAATACATTACAGGTTGTCCTCATGTTAAGAGCACAATTGAACCCCAAATTTCCCTTACTGAAAAAAAAATTGTTAAGTCCATCATTAATCACTGCACTTATTTATTTAATTTATTTAATTGGATTTATATGCCGCCCTTCCCCGAGGACTCTTGTTAAGTTAGTAACATGGTTGTTAAGTGTATATGAGTTCCCAAAAAGCTTTGCTTGTCAGAAGGTAGTAAAAATTGAGCACATGATTCCAGAATATGTCATAGCCATCATAAATATGAGCTAGTTTCTGAATTTTGATCAATGGCCATGGGGACTCTGCAACAATCATAAGTATGAAAAATGGTCATAAGTCACTTTTTTCAGTGCTGTTATAACATATAATATAGTAATCAATGGTTATGAAACAAATGCTTGTAAGTCAAGTATTATCTGTATGCATTTTTCCTTCTAATTATAATTATAGTTAATTTATAATTATAATTTATAGTTAATATATAATTATAGTTAATTTGATTTTAGTTTTAGTTTAGTTTTCCAGATCCTGAATTTGGTTATGATTTGAGTAATAAGCATCGCCATTTAACACAGCCTTTCTCCAGATAGGGGCAGTGTTCAGATTGCTTTTGTAACATTTTGGAGAAATTGAGACAGAATTCTCAGAAGCAGTACTTCTGTGAAATAAGGCCTTTCATTCTCCAGACCAAGTTGCTCACCTCTCCATATTTACTGTGCAGCATCATACATCAAAAACAATTTGGCATCTACAGCTGAGTTAAAGGATCATAACTCAAACGCTGAATGCTAGGAAGACCTTAATTTAGAGACTAATCAGTATTTGAAAGGATTACTGGTTTACAGAGTGTCAGAGAATGATTAAACCCTAATCTTCTGAAGTGGTTCTGTAAAGGGAGCCAACCGTATTATGAGGGCATTTTTTCTTCTGCTGAAGAGCTCCTCTCATTAGGATGATTTTCCACCATAATATTCATTTGGAATTGGTCTTTCTATAACTAAAGACTCTGAATTTAGGGATCATCATACCAAATAGGACTTAATTCTTTCAGTTCCCCCCTTTGTACATCTGGAAATTATTGCTATATTTTCATCAACTTTATTTCTCAAGCCCAGGTCCCTGGTTTTTTTCCCCATAAGATCTACTTTCCATACCACAGATCATAGAAACATAGAAACGTAGAAGACTGACGGCAGAAAAAGACCTCATGGTCCATCTAGTCTGCCCTTATACTATTTCCTGTATTTTATCTTAGGATGGATCTATGTTTCTCCCAGGCATGTTTAAATTCAGTTACTGTGGATTTACCAACCACGTCTTCTGGAAGTTTGTTCCAAGGATCTACTACTCTTTCAGTAAAATAATATTTTGTCATGTTGCCTTTGATCATTCCCCCAACTAACTTCAGATTGTGTCCCCTTGTTCTTGTGTTCACTTTCCTATTAAAATCACTTCCCTCCTGGACCTTATTTAACCCTTTAATATATTTAAATGTTTCGATCATGTCCCTCCTTTTCCTTCTGTCCTCCAGACTATAGAGATTGAGTTCATTAAGTATTTCCTGATACGTTTTATGCTTAAGACCTTCCACCATTCTTGTAGCCCATCTTTGGACCCGTTCAATTTTGTCAATATCTTTTTGTAGGTGAGGTCTCCAGAACTGAACATAGTACTCCAAATGTGACACCATAATTAACATCATAATTAATTTTTTTTCTTCTTTCAGACTCCAAAGTCTCATGATTCTAGAAAAAGTTACAAGTTTAAGAAATTGGCAAATGGTTTGTGTGAATGTCTCAGTATACTTTGAGCCAGCCTCTGTTAAAGAGCTTTAGTAAGTTGTGTGTTTAGTATATTTTTTATTTATCTGAACATTGGGTATGCTAAATGGCAAGTGTTAAACAAAGATTTAAATTTCATTTCCTCACGAGACAATAAGAATCAAAGAAGCTTCTTTAATGAGAAGCAAACCATTTTCAAAGAAAAAACCTAAGACACTAAATTGTTCCGGGTAGTGAAAAGTGAAATTGTTTGTCGGGAGCTCCAGAAGGATCTCTCGAAATTCAATGAGTGGGCAACAAAGTGGCAAATGCATTTTAACCTAAACAAGTGCAAAGTTATGCTTATCAGGGCAAAGAACCCCAATTATACCTACCAACTGATGGGGTCCAAGCTTTCTGAGACAACCCAAGAAAGGGATCTTGGGGTTTTGGTGGACAGCTCAATGAAGATGTCAACCTAGTGCGCAGCAGCAGTAAAAAAAAAAAAGCAAATTCCATGCTTGGCATGATTAAGAAGGGAATCAAAAATAAGTCAGTAAGTGTTGTATCGCCTTTGTACAAATCAATGGTGAGATCACACTTGGAATAATGTGAACAGTTCTGGTCACCACACCTCCAGAAGGATATAATGGAACTGGAAAAGCTGCAAAAAAAGGGCAACAAGTATGATCTAGGAAATGGTTTCTTATGAAACCAGGTTGCAACGCCCTGGTCTCTTCAGCCTTGAAAGATGGCGCATAAAGGGTGATTTGATCAAAGTATAGAAAATCATGCATGGGACAGAAAAGGTGGATAGAGAAAAATTATCTAAAAATTCCCACAAAAGGGTGAGAAAAATTCTTTTCTCTATCACACAATACCAGGACGAGGGGGCACTCCTTAAAGCTCATAGGTAAGAAAGTGAGGAAAAAATAAAGGGAAGTATTTCTTCACCTAGAGCAGTGATTTTCAACCTTTTTTGAGCCACAGCACATTTTTTACATTTACAAAATTCTGGGGCACACCACCAACCAAAATGACACAAAATGACACTCTAACGCAGTACATATTATACATATAGTTAATAATATTGTTTCTAAATGTATTTATACTCACTTAGTGTGAAACCTGGGCCTGTTTCAATGAACACGAAAGGGATATCCTGGCAGGAATGGTAGTTTGGGGACCCATGTTTAATTTCCCCACGGCACACCTGACCATGTCTCACGGCACACTAGTGTGCCGTGGCACACTGGTTGAAAAACACTGACCTAGAGGGTCGTTGGTTTATGGAATTCACTTCCAGAAGAGGTCGTGACAGCTGTCAGCCTTGATAACTTCAAGGCAGGATTAGACAGATTCATGGTTGCAACGGTTATTGGTGGTTATTGAAACGGATGTCCATATGCCACCTCTATGTTGGTTGAGGCATGCAGGATTACCTTGAGTACCATTTGTTGGGGGTCAAGGGAAATGGAGGGTTTTGCCTTTTCTTTCTGCTCAAGATCTCCATGTACAATTGATGGGCCACTGTGTGACACAGAATGCTGGACTTGATGGGCTTTGGCCTCATTCAGCATGGCTCTTTTATGTTCTTATGTTCAAAGAAAGTCCAGTTGCCTTTTGGAAAAAGCATCATTGGAACAACAATGACCCAGATGATTGAGAATCTTCAGAAACATTTACATTTCAATATTCAAAAGAAGGGTGAATTTGATATCTGGAAAAAGGAACCTCTGACATATCAGCAAAATGTTTTAAAGCTGAGATGGAAAACCTCTAGTGAGATTATTTTGGACAAAAGCTATTGTGTCAAAATTAAGATGTTGGGGGTGCAATGTGCTATGTGAACTAAAATCTTCAGGAAAATTTCTGATAGGCAGATTCTTTTAATGAATATATCATAACACTCTGTGAAAAGTAGGGAGAAACTGCAATATAAATTAGAGGTGCATTGATATTTCAGTGTGTTTCACATAACACTTGCTTTTCTTCCAGTTTTCTCTTGTTGGCTGATTAGTTTTAACAGGAAGGCCACAAAAATAATGAAGGTTACAGAGAGAAAATAAAGATTCCTACATCTTAGGGTGGATGGTCTACTTAGAAAACAGAAGTCAAATATTGTAATTTTAATTCAACTGATGCATTTTAAAGAGGGAGACATATGATGTCTCCATTCATTCCAGCACATGTAAAAAAAAAACAGTAGTAAAATTATTGGCTCTGTTAATCATACAAGAAATGGAGCATTTAAAAAAAGTATCTTCTAGATTTATTACAGAGCTGAATTAAAATTAGCAAGATCTAGATCACAATCTTTGCAGAGCCACAAAGCCTACTAATCCATCAATGGACCTTAATTCATCAACACCACAACACCATTGTGAAGACAAAAGGGTGGGAAACTTGTTCATGACCTTAAAAGTCTCAGATGAAAAGCAGGATATAAACATATCTGATAAAGAGATTGTAACATTATTTCTAAAGAAGAGAAAGTTGGTGCTGTTTTAAACTCTAAGAACTCTGTGATCTTTAGGCTGGTATTTTGAAAGCTCAATTTTTCTATACATAAAGTTCACAGGACTCAAACAATATTGAATTGGTAATCCTCAGTTACAGAGTTCCTTACTTAATATTCTTCAGATCTTTCAGAACTATAACTCCCAGAAACTCCTAGCAAATGGTGAAGAATATTGAAATACTGTTCGACTAAGATTCTTTGCCAGGTTGTATCTAACCCTGGCTCAGACTTACCCTAGGAAAGTGTTTTTATTCCATGTTGCGTGATGTTGTCTTCCATAAATAAATTATCCTAATCCATACTGGGTCTTTCCTTCCCCTAGTTAGCAATAGGGTAGCAAGATGAATATTGGATTGTTGTTTGCCAGCTCAAACCTCTGTGGATCTGTATTTCAGCTCAGTAGTAAACTGATATCTTAGGATATCAGTAATATTTATTTATTTATTTATTTATTTAATTTATTTATTATTTAGATTTGTATGCCGCCCCTCTCCGCAGACTCGGGGCGGCTCACAGCAAGATACAGCAAATCATGACAAATCCAAATAAATTTAAAAGATTTAAAAAGATTTAAAAAGAACCCCATTTACTAACAAACACACACACAAACATACCATGCACAAATTGTACATGCCCGGGGGAGGTGTTTCAGTTCCCCCATGCCTGACGGCAAAGGTGGGTTTTAAGGAGTTTACGGAAGGCAGGGAGAGTAGGGGCAGTTCTGTATCTTTTTCTAAAGAGGAAGCCTGTGTGTACCTCCCACAGCTATATGTGACTGTCACATTTATTCTAGATATGGTATTAAATAACTTGAAAATTAGAGGTTGATTTATAAACAATAGAGGGCCTGATAAGCCTCTTAGTAAGTCAAAGTGTTTATATATATTCTTTCAAGTTTGGCAATTTTAACAGGAGATGGCAGCAACTTTAATAATGATTGCCATGTGTCAAGGAAATTATTGGCCATGTTATAAAGAGAGCCATGTCTCCATTCATCTGTAGTTAGTAGGCATTAATGAAAGTTCAGAAACATTTGAAAGGCATCAGATTGGAAAATGCTCAGTTGGATACTTAGAAATCATCTGAAGGAAAGCACTCATATTATTTTTATCATTATTTATTAGATTTGTATGCCGCCCTTCTCCAAAGACTTCCTGTAACCAGTTAAAGTTAAATCTTGATTTTATTTTGTTTGTTTATTTATTTCTCGCATTTGCATGGCTGCCCACTTCACAGAAAGCAACCCTTCCTTGGTGTATACATCAACTTATATATCTAACAAAATAAATAAAATAAATAAACAAGTGAGTGCATGTGAAAAGAGATAGCAGAAACTTTAAGTTAAAAAACAAACCCAAAGATCTGGACCATAAAGTAAACACTATAAAACTTTGGGGTGCCAGTTGCACTGTCTAGTGAAAATACAATAGGAGATGTTAGACCCTGGATTTAATAGAACTTTGGGAATCCTCATGTTTAAAGGCAAAATATATTTTCTTGACAATGCAGAAATCAATTTCTACTGTGTTTTCAAAGCTTTCTCATTCTGTTGAAAGGATTCTAAATCTCACTCTCAATGCAGCCAAAATGACACCAGTGCCCTTATGGGCTATTATAATATGTTAGACTATATAACCCATGCTTCCATTTAGCAATAGCACGTAAACTTATATACCACTTTACAGTGCTTTACAGCTCTCTCTAAGCAGTTTACAGATATTGCCCCCGACAATTTGGGTCCTGATTTTACCCACCTCGGAAGGAGGGAGGGCTGAGTCAACCTTGAGCCTGGTGAGATGTGAACTGCCAAATTGCAGCTAGCTGGAAGTCAGCAGAAGTAGCCTGCAATACTGTACTCTAACCAGTGTGCCACCATGGCTCATCACTTATATTTTCATAAAAAATCAAAAATTGCAAAACATCATCAACCTTACTTGACCACCTTGCAGTGGCAGTTAAACCCATGTATTTTGTGCCCACATTTTCTTTCTTTCTTTCTTTCTTTCTTTCTTTCTTTCTTTCTCTTTCTTTCTTTCTTTCTTTCCTTCTTTCCTTCCTTCCTTCCATCTATCTAGTAGTAGTGAAATCTAAAATTTTCCCTACTGATTCTGTGGGTGTGGCTTGGTGGTCATGGTCCTGAGATCAGATGAGCTCAAAACCAACTTTCACCCATCACACACAAACAACACAAATTCACACACAATGGAAAAGCACACAAAATAGCCCCTGTAACAACAAGCAGGAACCTCACAGAGCTACAAAGAGCTCAAAAACCAACTTTCACACTTCACACATAAACAACATAAAAGCTACGCAACTGATTCACATGCAATTTAGAAGCAACTGACTTCACACAAAATGGCCCCTGCAACAAGCAGGAACCTCACACAGCTACAAAGAGCTAAATAAGATCAACTTTCACACTTCACACACGAACAACACAAAAGTGATACAAATGACTCCTACACAACTGATTCACACACAATGCAGAAGCAGCTGGGTTTCACACAAAATGTTCACTAAAACAGGCAGGAACCTCACAAGTCACAGTTCGGGCAAATAGGTAGTAAAAATGCTTTTAAAAAGTTTTTTTTTTAAAGTTCCAATCCCCTTCTCAGCTGATTGTCAAACAGCTGATTATTGGAACCATTTATTTATTTTATTTATTTATTAGATTTGTATGCTGCCCCTTTTCGTAGACTCCGGGCGACTAACAACAATAATAAAAAACAGCATATAACAAATCTAATATTTAAAATAACTAAAAACCCTTATTAAAAACCAAGCCTACACACAAAGATACCATGCATAAATTGTATAAGCCTAGGGGGAAGGAATATCTCAATTCCCCCATGCCTGATGACAGAGTTGGGTTTTAAGGAGCTTATGAAAGGCAAGGAGGGTGGGTGCAATTTTGATCTCTGGTGGGAGCTGGTTCCAGAGGGCTGGGGCCGCCACAGAGAACGCCCAAGTTGCGGACCCTCTCTGAGAGGGTCAATGATTCCCCCCCCAGGGTGATGAACGGACAGATGGAATTGTCCCTAGGAGGCAAAACCCACAGCCACTCTGTCTTATCAGGGTTGAGTTTGAGTCTGTCAACACCCATCCAGACCCTACCAGCCTCCAGGCACTGGCACATCACTTACACTGCTTCACTGATTGGACATGGGGTGGAGATGTATAACTGGGTATCATCAGTGTACTGAGGATACCTCACCCCATGTCCTTGGATGATCTCACCCAGTAGTTTCATGTATATATTGAATAGCAGGGGGGAGAGGACTGACCCGGAAACAACCTCTGACCCCCACTAACACTGACTGTGACTGACCAGAGAGGTAGGAGGAGAACCACTGGAGAACAGAGCCTCCAACCCTCAACACCTCCAGCCGGCGCAGAAGAATACCATGGTCGATGGTATTGAAAGCTGCTGAGAGGTCAAGAAGCACCAGGACAAAGGACAAGCCCCTGTTCTGCATCCGCCAGAGATCCTTCATCAGAGCGACTAAAGCAGTTTCCGTGCTGTAGATGGGCTTGAATCCTGACTGCTGAAGGCCTAGATAATCGGCTTCTTTCAAGGACCGCTGGAGCTGGAGCAACACCACCTTCTCGACAACCTTCCCCATAAAGGGAAGGTTGGAGACTGGATGATAGTTTTTAAGCACGGCTGGTCCAGGGAAGGCTTCTTTAGGAGGGGGCGCATGAGTGCCTCCTTGTAGGGCGCCAGGAAGGACTCCCCTCAAAGAAGCGTTGACAATCTCTTGGACCCAGCTCTGTGTCACTTCTCTGGTGGCCGAGACCAACCAAGAGGGACACGGATCCAGTAAACAGGTGGCGGGGCTCACAGCTCCAATGGCCTTGTCCATTTCATCATGAGCAACATTGGCCAGGAGAGGCAGGAAGAAAGGCCAATAATGCTCATGAGTGAACTCAGGCTTTTAAGTGTGAGCCTCCCTACTCATATCTTTGCCAGAGGGCATCGATTAGCAGCCACTTTCTTCTGAAGTCTGTGCTCTTCCCTCTGCTGCTTGGCCACCTCAATGCGCGGAGGCAATGGCGGTGGTTTCGTTCACTGTGAGCTCTGGGGGTTAAGCAGCCTAGTGAGCAAGTGAGGATCTGCTGGCTACCTCTAATCTGCACATTTACTCATGTGTATGATGCTCACAAGGAAACTGCAGATTAGAGGCATATGGTGCGGGTGCTACACCTGAAGGGCAGGCAGCCTTTGGCAGAGGTGGTGCTGACTCTGCTCCATAGCACTGGGGACTCTGCTGGCTTTTGGGGCTGCTGCTCACCATATCCTGGCCAAAGCCACATGAGAAAACTCCCAGAGAGTTCTGGGGTGCCCTGCCACTGCTTGCTCCTGGCACTACCACCGCCCTCTCCTGCCACTACCCTCTTCTTCTGCCATTGCCCTGCCCTTGTCCCTGCTGCAATACTTACCTGTGTGAAGGGGGAGGCAATAGATGCATGTGGCAAAAGTGGGGCAGGGTGAGTATTCGAGTGACTGGAACCTGTTCGGGTGTGTGACCAGACTGCCATTACTGCCAGTTTGGCGAACAAGACCCTATTTTTACCACCCCTGGCTTAGAGATTTAGGAAAACATAGTTGTGATCTCCTTTCGCATCTATGAAATGTTAGCATCACAAGAACAAGAACGTATACATTTCAATTGAAAAGTTTGTTCCTACTTTTAATGAACCCACTTGTTATAAGCAAAGTACCTGATATGAAACACTACCTGCTGAGTGAGAAGTAGCATCTTACACAGTGTAAAACTCTAGGCAAACATTCAGTGGGCCATTCAACAAGAAGCTGCGTGAAAAAGTAGAAGCAGTTGTACAAGTGGTGTGCAAGATCAGAAAAGGTTTATGAATAGGGCTTGCAACAGCTGATACTTCCTAATCAGCAGGTATCACATCAAAAAATGACAGAATGTCTGAGAAATCACTGGGCATCTGCTGAACTTTTGAAATTGAATGTCTTTATTTTTCTCAAACTTGAAGTGTTGATGGTAGGCAGTGAACACCCTTAACCAATCAATACTCTTTCCATTGATAATAGGAGACTTCAAAATTAATAATTCAGTCTCTGCCCCTTGAGCTATTACAGAGGTTAAAGAAACAAAACAACAAAAAACAACCCCTTTTTCTTTCTCAATGCAGGACACTCACTCCCAAAATTAGAAGCTTTCCTCCCTCAATGTTTTGTGTGCTTGTCCAGTCATTTTGCAAAAAAAGCCCCAGCTTCTGGGGTAGTTAAGGCCAATGCCTTGCTTGAGTTTAGATGCTGTGCAAGAAAACTGGTACACAGTGTGATTGTTTCCGCCCCTCCCAACAAGAATTACAAATTGACTAGAAACAATTGAAAGGACTGAGATTAGTTCTGGTAGAAAGATGACTGTCAAATCTGCTCGAGAGTTTTAAGTTCAGGCTACATGCGTGGAAAAATTCCCACAAAAGAGATGATAACCTACCCCCCATAACATGCTTATAAATGACAGAATAGAAGTTCTGCAATTTGTCCTGCACTACATCTCACCAAAAGTAAATTGTTTTGGATGTCCAGGGAGGAATATGGCAACAGAGGAATATGGCTCCAATGTGGGTGGGATGTCAAAGTTCTATGTGAACGTATCCTGTGTTTGGAACATTTCATTTCAGTTTTATAATGGATATAGACACCTACATGATTGATTACATAGATATTAATTTGAAAATAAGTAGTTTCAGCATTTCTCCTAGATGGTGAGTGCCTTTCTAAAGATTAGCTATCAACATCTCAGATAGCCATTAAGGGGCTTTTATTTATTTATTTGAATTTAAAAGCCACCCAGTTCCAGTGGAATAGATTATTTGACTGTGGTGCTTAACTTTGAGGATGGAAAGTGGCCACTCCTATTTAAAAATACCCTTTATATCAGAGGGGAAAAATGTTTTAAGACATGTTTGGTGTTATTTCATTAATTTTATTAAAATAAAAAGTACAAAAGCAAATAGAAGTAGAACAATTGTGTTAAAAGAAAGGAAAAATATTATCAATAGTGATAGGTTTCTTGGGTGCAATCCCCAAACCACTGGAACATTCCTTGAACACCATTGGCATTGACAAAATGACCACCAGTCAGTTGAAAAAGGCAGATTTGCTTGATACATCTTTCATCCTGTGACAAAATATTTAACTCCTTCAAACATCCATATCTGTCTAGCCTAGATCCTAGGAAAGCAATACCAAAAGCATTTAGATATATATATATATATATACACAAAGATTGGAACTTCAGCCTGATGATGGTGAATGTGATTTCGCCGAAACGTGTCCCCAACAATCTGGGTACTCATTTTACCCACCTCAGAAAGATGGAAGGCTGAGTCAACCTTGAGCCAGTGGTGAGATTTGAACTGCTGAACTACAGCTAGCAGTTAGTTGTAGCACCCTGGATCTGGCCTCATAGGGAAGGTAAAAATGCCAAATTAAATCTAAACATTTGGTTCACTGTATAATTAACCATATTTAAAACTGCTTTATCTGGGAATTAACTAAAGTCACTTTGGAGTCATCCTAGCTTCCTACTCTACATCTTTTGTATCTCCAACCATATTCTCTGCTGTTATAACATTATTATTATTATTATTATTATTATTATTATTATTATTATTATTATTATTATTATTTTAGTATTAGTATTAGTATTAGTAGTAGTAGTAGTAGTAGTAGTAGTAGTAGTATTTTATTAGATTTTTATGCCGCCCCTCTCCAAGGACTCGGGGCGGCTAATGATATTGCTTTCTTCTTAAATCACATGTTGTTGTTTTTCCAACATATGGAGGCGCAAGGTGGAAGGATCCTGATAAAAACTTAAAAGATGGCAGTGTTCTTAAAAACACAGCTGTCAAGGCAGAACTTGAATAAGACACTTGCATCTTGAGTAAGGTACAGAATTAGCATTCACATTTTCAAAATTAATACAGCTCCTGGCAAACAGGACATGAATCTCCAGAAGATGTTTGAGGAAAACATCTTTTCTCCCTTATTATACAGTCCTACCAACATTTGGTCTGAGATAACACATCTGCTCAGCTAATGTTATTTTCCTTCCTAGCAAATTAAGAGTACATGCCTATATTTCACAAAACAGCCTAAGCCTGTTGAATCCCATCATTGGCAGATTGGCTGACTGTGAAATGATACATTTGCCTTGAGGTCCCTCTGCTACTGCATTTAGCTGGGTTCTTACCATTTGAAATGACTTAAGCCTTATACTGTACCCTTTTGGGTGATCAAAATTAAATCAGTATTCTGTATATGTTATTCTACTTATGAGCATACAAATCCAATAAATAAATAAATAAATAATAAATAAAGTCATGTGTTTCTATCTCAAATTCATCTACAATTCTGGGCTTGTGTAAGGTAGAAGTACAATCAGGTAGACAGAACTGATAAATAAAATTGAAAATAAGCACATTAAAAAAAAATGTCCCCCATTGTATAAAATTAAAATTTAGCATTCATTAGTTAAATGTAAATGATCATGTTATGAATTCAAGTGTAATTTTGAAAATAAAATCTTACACACTCTGAAGCTGGATGTCATCTGTTGAAATAAATATGTGGTATTGTCATAATTAGAGTCCAGATTTATTCTCCCTATACTAAAGTTGTAATAGAAACATAGAAACATAGAAGATTGACGGCAGAAAAAGACCTCATGATCCTTCTAGTCTGCCCTTATACTATTTTCTGTATTTTATCTTAGGATGGATATATGTTTATCCCAGGAATGTTTAAATTCAGTTACTGTGGATTTATCAACCACATCTGCTGGAAGTTTGTTCCAAGGATCTACTACTCTTTCAGTAAAGTAATATTTTCTCATGTTGCTTTTGATCTTTCCCCCAACTAACTTCAGATTGTGTCCCCTTGTTCTTGTGTTCACTTTCCTATTAAAAACACTTCCCTCCTGGACCTTATTTAACCCTTTAACATATTTAAATGTTTCGATCATGTCCCCCCTTTTCCTTCTGTCCTCCAGACTATACAGATTGAGTTCATTAAGTCTTTCCTGATGCATTTTATTCTTAAGACCTTCCACCTTCTTGTAGCCCATTTTTGGACCCGTTCAATTTTGTCAATATCTTTTTGTAGGTGAGGTCTCCAGAACTGAACACATTATTCCAAATGTGGTCTCACCAGCACTCTATATAGCAGGATCATAATCTCCCTCTTCCTGCTTGTTATACCTCTAGCTATGCAGCCAAGCATCCTACTTGCTTTCCCTACTGCCTGGAAGCAAGTAGGATGCTTGGCTGCATAGCTAGAGGTATAACAAGCAGGAAGAAGGAGGTTATGATCCCGCTATATAGAGTGCTGGTGAGATCACATTTAAGGTGTATCTTATACTCCGGTTTGTCCTACATTCTGAAATACACAGTACTTTGACCACCTATTTATTTTTATTTTCTTTATTTATTCATTTATTTGTCAAACAAGTATAGTATTATAGTACATATTAACATAACATAAGTAGAATGGAGTAATAGAGAGAATCGTAAGACAGTAGGACAGGGACATTAGGTACAAAAGTGCACTTACTAGGACTCATTGGGAAAGATTGAAAGCTAAAGGAGAGGAGATGATTGAGGATGAGACACTGAGATAGTGTCACCGGTTCAAGAAACATGAATTTGGAAAAGCTCTGGAGGCAGGGAAGCATGGTGTGCCGTGGTCTATGGCAGGGGTCTCAACCTTGGAAACGTTAAGACTTATGGACTTCAACTCCCACAATTCCTCAGCCAGCTGGTAGTTGAAGTGCACAAATCTTAAGGTTGCCAAAATTGGAGACCCCTGATCTATGGGGTTATAAAGAGTCAGACAAATTAGTGACTAAATAACAATTCTAACAAAACTTCACAAAAACTTTATATTATATTAGCAGCATTGCAATGATTCAGCTTGTTGTAAAGTATTTTGCACTTTAACTGACATACTAATTATCTGTAATTGGGTTTTTTTAGAGTCACAACATTTGCCAAACTCTTTTTTTAGTTTTTAAAAATAATATATAGCTTTTAATACATATACGCCTGCACACACACGCACACACACACGCACACACACGCACACACACTCTTAAACATCTGCATGAAAAAATGAGACATATTTTCTTTTTCAGAATCAGTTTTTCTCTAGGTTAATCTTCTTGAAATATATCAAATTCCTCCTTCCTGACAACAAGTTTGGGGCTTTAAAACAACCGTGCTGCTCTTACCTCAAGAGCTAAGGCTGAAATAATTCCATGAAGTGAAACTGCTAATACCATGATGTACTAAAGCTTCTCTGTATGAGATATCCCTTTTCTTAACACCTTAGTCATGCCTACCTAATGCTTCTTAATTATTGCATTTTAAAAATGATAATTAGTATGCCTTTTCCTCTCTCATTATTCTGTATGAAATGTCTGCCTTTGCCATTATTTTTCATTAGTGCATTTTATAATTGACATGTAAGTGAAAATGGAGTGAGGTCATGTTATTTGTCCCAGCTTTTGCCAACCTATGTTTTCCCGAAAATAAGACGTACCCTGAAAGTAAGGCATGTCAGATGTTTTGCAGAATTTGCTAATATAAGGCACCCCCCAAAAATAAGGCGTAGTCAAGTTTACATACGTTACGGTGGAAAAACATACGGTACCATTCAAAGCTGTTCATAGCGGTACCATAATAATGTGGCGTCCCCTGTTGGCCCCTTGGCAGAGCCAGGGGAATAAAAAGTTCCTGCCCTTAATTTGCCCTGTCACAATGCTGAAAGAGTACTAGTATCAAGGCACATTTCTGAGGCAGATTAGAATTTAGCCATCAGTGCAATGCAAATTATACCATTCATTTTTCTCTTGGCTCAAAGCCTGAAAGGATTTCTATTAACCTGTCCTTGAGGGAGTATACTGTGTGATGGAACAGGAAATTTTGGAAAAAAAATTGTTCTCATGGACATTTAAATCTCTGCACTTTTCATAATTGCTTGGAAGGTTTTTTTTTAAAACAAACAGTAACTCCATATGCACATTACAAATATGTTTTTGTTCTTCAGAGGTCTTCTTTTGAAACCTATTATTCAACATGACAATTTAGATCTTTGCAAGGAAATTTGATAGGAGGCTGGAAGTGAACAACATTTTCCTCAGAAACATTCATGAGGTATCTATTTTCTAGCTGTTCAGGGCTGATGAAAATCATAGCCTTTCTTCACATATCTAACCCAATACAGAATGCCCTACAGTTTCTAGCATCCTTCATCATTGGTTTTGTTTGGAGCAATACCCCAGGGGCCAAAGTAGCAAGTATGAAAAAGATTTTTTTTAATTGAGGGGGTTGTATAGACTGGTTAATTTTCCCTATCAACATTGCATGCTCTGAAGGCAAATAAGGATTGTTCCTAGCTTTTTGTTTTCTAAGAAAAATGTGCATATTAATTGAATCCTCTAATTAATCTCAATCTGGTTCTATCTTTGTAATAATTAAATGGCCTTCCAGGGCAAATGTTGCATATTTTTATGGTCACAACAAGCATTTTTGTGGCTGTGATTGAATATCTACAGGAAGTTTTGAAATGAACCTTCTCATTTGGTCTTACAATTCTGAAATGAAGAATATTGTATCTTACAACTGTTATTTCCTAGTTATGGTGAATCTCCCAGAAAATGGGTAAACAAAATAAAATTATTCCAATATCTGTTTTATCTTCATCATTCTTTCTCATTTTCCATTATTTGGATTTTTACAAAAAATATTTATGGAGAATTGCATTGTCATTGGAACATTCTAAAAATAACCCACCCACCCCCAATGTTAACATTTTATGTTTTCATTTTGAAATCCAGATAGTGCATATCCCCGGAGCTGTTGGGTCTGGTCCTATGAAATTATTATTTAGAAAGACACTGATTATCAGGAAGATATGGAAGCTATTCAGAGAACAATAAGAACCATTCTCCTGTCTAAAGATGGGACACTCAATATCAAAAACATTTTGTGTAAAAACAATACTAGATTCATCTATTTTTAAAAGAAATGTTTAAAGAAACAGTTGTTGGATTTTTTTTACATTTATAACACTATTGAGAAGCACAATCCATCTGTCATCATGTCTTATAGTTATGCATTTTTGTGTCATTAACTCAGATCTGTTTTTCATCATATTCTTTAAACCACAGCTTTGGATCTTGCCTATAGCTGTTGTCCATGTTCTTCTTTAGTTGTTGGCACCATTTCTTAATGAAAAATAAATTAAGGTAAAGCTCAATACTATAATGTAGCACTAACCATAATTTATTAAACAGGAATAATTGGCCTTTTGAGAACATTGAGCCTAAATACTCGTGCTAGAAAGTAAAGCCTATTGAACTCAAAAGCATTTATTTTCAGGTACATTTGTTTGTACACTAGATTTCAAGTAAATTACTCTCTGGCAGAATTTAGAATAGAAATAATTACAAGTCTGGACAGAGAACTAAGCTAATGTGGAAGACTTGTTCTTCAGAAGGACTTGAGTCAACTTAGAAGCTGTAGCAAAAGATATTGTAATTTATCAATCAATAATCAGTTAGACAACATGAAGTAGAGAAAATAGGCAGTTCTTGTAATTGAGCAGGTAAAAAGTAGGTCAAAAAGGACTGAGGTAAAGATTGAGATTTATTCCCTGAGGATCCTCCACTATTGATCACAAACCTGTAATCATCAGGATCAACAACTGTCTGTGAAAGCTAAACCACAACCTTTAAAAAAACTTTTTCATTCAATAGTCTTTCTTGTAATCTACCAACCTCTTCATCTAAATTAATTTCTGCTACCAGTGTCCAGACTTCCATCTGTATTCCCAACATATCTATGCAGTGAAAATATTTTGATAACTTGATACAAGCAATATATTTATTTTTGGACTATAAAAATACCATGGAATTATATGAGTTCATGTTATCTGAATAGCGAGATTCCAAATTTCAAATCTACATTCTCTCCAAAATGAGAGTAGTGAGTAGTGAAATTGCCAACTGTTCATATGATGCCAATCACTGAAGAAATAATAAAAATAGAAGGCAAATATATCTCATTTTCAAATTAAAAACATAAAAAATAGAACAGCAGTTCAATATAGATAAATGCCTCGAGCCAAAAAGTCCTCCTTTACCATATACCAGGGGTCCTCAAACTTGGCAACTTTAAGACTTGTGGACTTCAACTCCCAGAATTCTCCAGCCAGCAAGGCTGGCTGGAGAATTCTGGGAGTTGAAGTCCACAAGTCTTAAAGTTGCCAAGTTTGAGGACCCCTGCCATATACTGTGAAGATATCTGAGTTAGTGATAACTGAGTGGGAATACAAAAATTCAGGATTAGGTTAAAGAGTTCAATAAAAATACTGATAAATAATTCAGAACTTTCAGAGCAAATATGTTAGGAATAATTAATAAAAAGATTTGAAATAGTGCATCCAATATTGTAGAAACCTCTTACACATTGCTAATTTGATCACATACAATTTTGGAGATATCAACATCTCTAAATAATAATGTAGTGCTGCAAAAGTACAAAAGGCGGGCTTCCAAAAGATTGGGAACTAAAAGCAATTTCCTAGAAGAAAGTTTTTAATACCTTAAGACTTATGCAAATACTCAGCTCTCTGGAACAGGCTGCATTGTTGGGAAAGGTGGAAGGAAGGATGGTAATGAGTGCATTGTTAAGGATGCATTGTTTTGGAGAAAATGTATGTGTTTTCTAGAACTCAAAAACAACTTAATAGCTCGCAATCCATAAGAAAATTTACATTTAAAAAAAAAAGGAGATAAATTTAAAAACATCTTCCTCTTCTTGGATAACATTAGACTCTTGATTCTCCAATGAAACATAATAGAAACACAGTAAAAATAAATAACAATGCCTAATTAAACAGCAGATGTCACTATCATAGAACCACTCCCCTCCCTTGGAAACCCTACCTTCAGACTTCTGTTGCCAGCAAAGCTTCCGTTTTTGCGCTGCTGGGAGTCCCCTGCTGGGATTTCCCTGCAGTATCACAAAAACACGGACATCCGGAGGTGAGGTTTCCCATGGAGGGGAGCCTCAGGGGAATCCCAGCAGTGCAAAAACGGGTGCTTCGCTGGCAACGGAAGTCCGGAGGTGGGGCATTCCAGTGGCAGTGGTGGGTTTGTAAGGTGAAAATAGTTTGTAAGAAGAGGCAAAAAAATCTTAAACACCGGGTTTGTATCTCAAAAAGTTTGTATGACGAGGCGTTTGTAAGACGAGGTATCACTGTATTGGATAATCTGTATGACTAGCTTTGCTTGATGATGACTTTAAGAAAATGAGATTTATTTGAAATTTTCAAATTAGGATTACCACAGAATATAAATGCGTCATCTGAATAGAGATTAAAATGGTATTTTATCATAGCATCTCCTATATTAAATCAGATGGGTTGAATTTCATAATTAGCATAGCAAAAGGCTAACTGAGAAAGAGGAGAGCTACAATTTAATATGTCTAGGCCATCACATTCAGAACGTTTGCATTACTACACTTCATCTTCTAATTTGTTGCCCATAGAATAAATTTGTCAGAAACAATAAAAAACCCATCCTATATTAAAAGATGTTTCACATCTGATGTGGAGGTGATAGTTGAGGGTGGATGACTGAAGTGTCTTCTCTTTGCATAAGGAGGAGGAGGAGGAGGCATGAAGTCCAATAATAAATACATATTTCAAACACACAGATGTATAAGTGTTGTTCTTCTATGACTTGGAACTAGAAATAGACCCATCAATCACTCTTCCTTATTTTATGTAACTTCATATAACATATCATATTCAAATTTATTTTAGGTGATAAGAGATGCCCCAATGGGACTCAGAAGTACCGTCAAGGGAGAGATTTTTGGAGATAGGAAAAGACATACTGTAAATTTTTTGAATTACTATAATAGAGGTCTGACTGTACAAGAATGTGATTACAGATGAATACTAGTTGAAGCAAAACCCATTTATTATGAAGAAATAACAGAATAGCAGAACAGAATAACAAAGTCAGAAGGAGTCTTGGAACGCTTTTAGTCCAACCCCCTGCTCAGTCGGGAAATCCAAACCATTTCAGAAAAATGGTCGTCCAATCTTCTCTGCACTCTACAAATAGTTTAGAGAAAAAGCATTGGCTATGTTTTTGTCTGAAAATTATGCAAATAACAATTTCAAATATATTTTTGCAAAAAACCCAACAACATGAGAGTGAAAACATACATATCCAGGCTGGAAATGAACAGATAGATAGACTTATAAGCATAGTTCCCTCTAAGCTGAGCAGTGAGCTACGGCCCATTTAAAAATCATCATCAACTCAGAGTTTTCCAAACCTGCCCAGAAGCCGAGAGGGAAAGAGTGAGAGGGAAGGAGAGAGAGAGGAAGAGAGGAAGAGTGAGAAACAGATAGAAAAAAGAGAGGAAGGAAAAGAAAAAGAAAAAGAATGGGAGTAAGGAAGAGAGAAAGAAAATCAAAATCTAGTTTGAAACTAGCTCAACTATTTAAGTGGCATTTTGATATTGATAGAGTTGCCCTATTATGAGCTCACTGTTATAGACACACAGTACAGTATTTTATTTTGAAATTCTCTGAGGCAAAACAGGGTGGGTTTTTTATTTGTTTGTTTCTTTGTTTATTTATTTATTTATTTATTTATTATTTCTGTGCCACCCAGTCCCGAAGGGACTGCCGCTCAGACACTATACTTTTCCGCCCACCCAAAAAAAAAATTAGAGGGAACACTGCTTATAAGATATAGGCATGATTTGATTTTTTAAAGCTGGATACAATAAACAGGTTTTTTTCCTAACAGTTAAATTAAATGTTGCCTTCTATTCCTTGAACTATCAGAAGAGTATGACAGTATAATTGATTAATAATGAGGCTTCCAGTAGGCACTGTTATTGAAAGCCAAATTAAGGGAATAGATGGATCCACCAACATCCACCAATCTCCCTAATATAATTAGCAAGGCAAGTATAATTAGACACTTGGTATTGTTAGATACAGGATTTAGCCACCTGTGAGTTGGTTTGACTAACAAGTTCCTGCACTGGAAGAGTGCATTGGAAGAAATGGAAGAAAATGCTCCTGATATTTCAGCTAAGTGCAAATTCTCCTCTATACTCAGCAATCAAATAATTTCTGAACTTGAGTTATTACTCAAAAAGAACTAAAATTAATATCAAGGAATAGTCTGGTTGACAGATATTGTTAGATAGGGTGAATGCAGCAGACAAAAGTGGCTTTAAAACAACAGCTCTTTATTTTGCAACTATTTACAACCCAACAAAGGCTCTGTCTGACAGACAGCCCTTTTATAAGGGGCTACCAGACAATCTAGCTTATCAGCAGTCAGTATTTTCCCTCCAGAGTGGAGGATCTGACTGAAGCCTATGTGCTTCGGTCTGAGAATGTAACAGGTATGCAAAAGAATAAAATTTAAGATAATTATAACAAAGTCTGATCTTGACTAGTGCTGCAAGAGAAAGTAAACTGTGGAGCAAGTCAAGTTATTATAGCCAACAACCAGAAATGAACTATTTCAAAATAGTACAGGAAGTGACTATGAGCCTTGGTGGTGCAGTGGTTTGAGTGCAGTACTGCAAGCTGCTTCTGTTGACTGCTGGTTGTAGTTCACCAGTTCAAATCTCACCAGGCTCAAGGTTGACTCAACCTTCCATCCTTCTGAGGTGCGTAAATTGAAGACCCAGATTGTTGGGGGCGATATGCTGACTCTGTAAACCACTTAGAGGGAGCTGTAAAGCACTGTAAATCGGTATATAAGTTTAAGTGCTATTGCTAGTGCTAGCTAAATGCCCCCTCCCCAATAAATAAAGATGATACAAAGTTCAGCCATGAAAAATCCCTTGTAGCAGAAGCAGCAGAAAAAAATTACTTGTCTGATAGTGACAGAACTATCAACAAACATAACTATGGTAGGACTTTTGGGCCTTTCTTCAGCTCCATCTTGTGCATTTGTTCTATCTGTCCCTGGGCTACAAAGTCATGCTTGACAGTCTTTCCTGCTTTGATTACAGGTAGTCCTTGACTTACGATCACAATTGAGCCCAAATTTCTGTTGCTGTATAACCCCAGGGCACTGGGGCACTGCAACCGTTATAAGTATGAGTCAGTTGCCAAGCATCTGAATTTTGATCACATGATTATGGAGATACTGAGATGGTTGTAAATGTAGAAAATGATCATAAGTCACTTTTTTCAGTGCCGTTATAACTTCACAGTCAATAAATGAACTGCCAAAGTTAAGGACTACCTGTATTTCCCATTTGGATTATTGTAACGTGCTCTATGTAGGCTTGTTCCTGAAGATTGCTTGAAAGTTTCAGTCACTGCAGAATGCAATAGAATTCAGTGTGGTTTGATTTAGCCACAGAATGTTTCTTTGTAAACATATTGACTTAGAAGTTCCATTGACAATCTGGATGCAGTTGAAGGTGTTCATTGCCTATAATGCCTTTATGGCTTAAGATAGGGTGATTGAGAACTACTTGTCTCCAATTATTTATGTTTATTCAGGAGTAGAAAGCAAAGCCATCTATTTGGACCTGGAAGTGTGACTTCTATGTCATGCCCCCTGCGCTTCGTATGCTACTGAAGCCTCTGCTAGCCTTTCATAAGCTACTAAAAATTCTGGTTCTTTCCACAAG
This sequence comes from Erythrolamprus reginae, assembly GCF_031021105.1. NCBI lineage: Eukaryota > Metazoa > Chordata > Lepidosauria > Squamata > Dipsadidae > Erythrolamprus > Erythrolamprus reginae. The sequence goes on along the minus strand of NC_091954.1, from coordinate 62,237,292 downwards.
CAGTAGCTTGGGTACTGGGTGACCTTATTTTGATAAGGTAGCTATTTGCACTACGTGCAAAATGTTGTTATGATTATGATGCATATTTTATTGATTGTTAATCAACCTGAGTCATGCCTAGATTGGCTGGCCATATATGTCTGTTTAATAAATAAACAAAATTGCACAAGGCTGATGCAGTTACTCTTGTAACTGAAAATGTTTCTTTTTAAATATTTTTATTAATTTTCCACTTTTAAAAATGAGAACGCAATAGTAAGTATAGAAGAAAATCAAAGAAAATTAAATTAATAGTAGTATATACGGATATTAGCATTAGCATTATATTAGCATTAAAGTAACTATATTTATATTATATTAATTATACACCAGACTATAATTTGTCTCAAGTATATAAATTAGTACATGCTTTTTTCCACTAACAAATTAATTTCATATATACTTCAATGATTTATCATGCAGGCTATATTGCCCCTCAACCCCAAATTGTAAAGTCTAGATTTTATTTATTATAAAGCATTTAAAAAGGTAAAAATAATAAACAAATTAACATCATTAAAACAACTATAAAGCAAAACTTAACTGCCTATACCTTTGTTTATCTTAACACATCTTTTATCATTGTATAAAATGATAAGTCTGCGGAGAGGGGCGGCATACAAATCTAATAAATAATAATAATAATAATAATAATAATAATAATAATAATAATAATAATAATAATAATATAATAATATATTTTCCCAAGTAATCCTTTATTATTATGTGTTACTGCTTTTCTTCAATATGAACATCTGTCATCTATCCATTGACTTTTGTTACTATGCGACTTAGTATTACTTAGCTGAAAATGTTTTGCAATCTTTGGTACTGAAAGTTAAGGAGCACAGGGAAAAAACAGGGACTATGATTAACTATAAACATCAAAGTAATGATAACATACACAGCAACCAACCTTAGCACTGACAATGAAGAGTGGGATAGTTTTGCCTTTTAGAATCAAGGCTCAACCCTAGAAGCCAGCAGTCAAGAAATATGCCATAGATGAGGGAATAGATGGGAAACTCATCAATTTGAAGATGAAACCAAGTGGGCAGAGACAGCCAACATTCCAGAAGATAAGCTAAAGATACAGAAAGATCTTGACAGACTTGAATATTGGGTGCTATCTAACAAAATAACATTCAATGGTGAAAAAAAGTAAAGTTCTGCACCGGTATAGTATAGGTGGTACCTCGTTCTTTAGTAGTATTGTGAGAGGGATTGTGGTGTCCTAGTGGATAATCACTTAAATTTGAGCTAGGAGTATGTTGCAGTGCCAAAAAAGCCAATATGGTCCGAGCTTGCATTAACAGAATCAAGATTACGTGAAGTATTAATATCACATCAAAGTATGCCTTGGTAAGAGCATACTTGGAATACTGCATCCAATTTTGATTGCCACTGTGTAAAAAAAGATATTGAAATTCTAGAAAGAGTAAAGAGCAACAAAGATGATTAGATGATTGAAGGCTAAAACGAGTGTGTTGCTGGAATTGGATATGCCTTGTTTAATGAAAGGAAAGACATCTAAGGGGTTGCCATAAAGAAGAGGGAGTCAGCCTATTTTCGAAAGCACCTGAGGTCAAGACAAGAAGCAATGGATGGAAATTAAGCAAGGAGAAAAGCAACCTAGAATTAAGGAGAAATTTCCTGACAATTAGAACAGTTAATCAGTGGAATTACTTACCTCCAGAAGTTGCGGATGCTCCACCTCTGGAAGTTTTCAAGAAAAAGATCAACCAGAATAGAGCTGAGCAGGGGGTTGAGCTAAAAGACCTCCAAGGTCCTGTCCAATTCTGTTATTCTGCCACAGACTATCACTGTGGTGGATATCAATGAAAGCCTTGGAAAAATTATTCAGATGTCATAATGTGATTAAGCCAGCAAAGATTAGAATTGTACAAACACTGGTTTTCCCTGTGACACTTTATGGATGTAAAAGTTAAACTTCAAAGGAGGAGAATACTGATGTTTGAATTCTGGTATTGGAGAACACTCTTAAGATGTTCATAGTCATGAAAACAAACGGATCAATTTTAGAACACATCAATCCAGTGTTCTTGCTTAAGGAACAAATGGCCATCTTGAGGCTACTATATTATGGGCACATTATTTAAAAAGTAATCTTTGAGAGGTCCATGATACTGAAAAAGTAGAAGGAAAGACAGGAAGAGGTCAACCCGTGGCAAAGTGGATAGATTTGATTGTAAAAGCAACTATCCATCATTAAGAGAGTAAAAAGACCAGGTCGAGGACAGATATCTTAGAGAAAATCTGCCTGTACTGTTGCTAAACTGAATTTCTGTAGTCATTCACACAGGCATAATATTCCTTGTACTTGCAGCTCAGTACAAGGCATATGCAACAATAGTGGATTTCAATTACCTTAGCTACCATTCGCTATTGGGAGTGTGCAGCGCGGGGTACTTTTGCTCATGTGGAGAGACATTCGGGTGGATGGGAGGAGCGTCCTGCTGCCACCACTACCTGTTTGCCCAACCACCACTGATATGTGATAAATTTCTTCTTTCTTTTTTGCCCCTACAAATAAAAGGAAATAATACTCAGTATGAAAAATAGCTCCTCACTTTTTCCGCTCCAGTTTACATGCAGCATAAGCATGCGGAGAGTCAGGCTTGTTGAGCCCACAGTTTTGCAAACAGTGTGTGAAAGATGATAATTTATGTGTGAAGAAATTGTGTGTATATATAAATGGTAGATCAATTAATTTTACAAACTGGCTGCCTTGTTTTACAGACGATTAATTCCAATTAGTAGTCATTAATTCGGTTAGTATTAAGGGTTATTGTTGTGCCCTAGCCCTTCTATAATTTGGAGTGCAAACACATTAAAATGTATCACACACAGAGATATATCAGGGAAAATATATTCTGGATTGAATTTCAGTAGGAATTAGCAAAACAAGAAAATTGGAAAGTGTATATGCTTTTGTTTGCCTATTTATAATCTTTCCACTACCCCCATCTAATCTCCCTTTTATTTTATTTTTTATTTATTTATTTATTTTATTTTGTCATACAAATATAGTATTGTATTGTAGTATGTTTAACATAATATAAGTATAAAGTAGAGATAGAAAAAATTAAAAAGACATTAGGACAGGAACGGCAGGCACAAAGGTACATTTATGCACGCCCCTTACAGACCTCTTAGAAATAGTGGATTCTAACTTGATAATGTCCCACACCTCAACCCTTGTTAAAACAACAAAAAAACAAACTACACCAACTACTTTATCTCCACAAGTCTCACCGCATTCTTCTCCTTCGCATCAAGTGTTAACTATGTCTACCAAAGACAAAGACAAAGACAAAACAATGCAGTCCAATCTTGCAACTATACATGAGACTTTGAATACTTTGAAGGACTTCATGGTCAAATCACAAGAAGACGCTACTCAACAAAGAGAGGCCATAAAGGAGGAGGCAACACAACAAAGAGAAGCCATAAAGGAGGAGGCAACACAACAAAGAGAAGCCATAAAAGCTGACTTGGCAGAATTTAAAGTGGAGATGGCCCAAATGAAAGCTGATATGGGGGAGATGAAAGACCAGATAAAGCAGATCCAACAAACACTTCAAGAAAGTGACGACCGAGTTAAAAAAGTTGAAGAACAATCTGATAAAAATGAGAAAAGAATGGAGTATCTTGAAGGGAGAGCCGATGAGAGATATAGAAGATATGATGAATCTATTATCCAGCTGGAGATGCAACGAGCTTCGTATGGACTTCGATTTCAGAATATAAAAGAGGAAAAAGATGAAGACTTAAAAGTGACTATGGCAGAAATTATTGGAGGTATACTTCAAGAGGACCCCATAGCTTTACAGAGAGAAATCGATGAAGTTTACAGAATCTCGAATAGCTATATCCGTCGGCACAATCTTCCAAGAGAGATACATATTAAATTTACAAGAAAGGCGTTGCGAGATGAGATACTTCACTATTCAAGAAACTCCCCGCCCCAACGTCAGGGAGTAGAAATAAAGATACTAAAGCAAGTTCCAAGAAGTGTCAGAGAAAACAGAAGAGATTATCACTTTCTAACTAAAATTTTGATCAAAGAAAACATTACTTACCGTTGGCTTATTCCACAAGGACTTTCTCTGACATGGCGTTCTACAAGGTACAAACTGGAAAATGTAGAACAAGCCATGTACTTTCTTGAACAGAGCGGTTTGGGCCACTCCGACTACGCAAGTAAGCAACAAGTGGTCCAACTACAACTAGTTCAACAGCAACCAGGGGAAAAATTACCAACCCAGCAAGAAGAAAACTTGGGGGCAACTGCCCAAGTAATAGAGCAGGACCAAGGTGCTAGAAGAGTTCAACCTCAGCGAGAAACCAAAAAACCCATTAAATGACAACGAATAAAGACTTAAAAATCTTTTCCGTAAACGTTAATGGACTTAACGAACCAAGAAAAAGGAAGCAAATTTTTTCTAAAATTAGAAACCAAAATGTTCAGATTGCAATACTACAAGAAGTTCATATTAAAAAAGATAATCAAAAATTATTGTTGAATCCCAAAATTGGAAAAATGTATGCTGCATTAGCAGACCAAAAAAAAAGAGGTGTAGTGATGTATGTCAAGAATTCTATAAATTCCAAACAAATATACAAGGATAAAGAGGGTAGGATATTGATTGTACAAGTAGATATTGAACCTAGACCTCTAGTGGTTGTTTCTATTTATGCTCCCAATGAAGACCAATTGACATTTTACAAAAATTTACACCAAACAATAATAGATTTAGCTATTGATAATTTATTGATAATAGGTGATTTCAATGCTATCGCGAATAGACAATTAGACCACTCAGGAGGGGGAGACAATAAAAAAAGGGGAAAAGGTAAAAAAGCAAGAAGAAATTTGTTACCTAGTACTTTTCAAAAAATGAAAGCGGAATTATTACTAAGCGACATTTGGAGGGAAAGACACCCTCACAAAAGGCAATTTACCTTTTACTCCAATCCTCACAAAATTTGGACGAGAATTGACATGTTATGGGCACCAAAAATGGTGGCAGAACAAATAAGAGAGGTCGACATAGACGTTAATACATGGGCTGATCATAACCCAATAGTGGTCTATATGACGATGAACAACAAACGGAACAATTGGCGGATGAATAGGTATATATTAAATGATAAGAAATATAAGGATTGGATTGAAAAGGAATTAAAAATATTTTTTGAAATTAATAAAACATCAGACACTACTCCACAGAACTTATGGGATACAGTTAAAGCGTATATAAGAGGTTTAACAATATCCTATACAGCAAAACACAATAAGGAAAAGAAATTAGAGTACCTACAATTAACAAATGAACTAAAACAATTAGAATCCTTATCGCAGCAACATATTAAGAACAGAGATCTAAAGACAGAAATAAATGTAATTAAACATAAAATTAGAGTTATAGAACAAAACCAACTAACTGAAAAGATCAAAAGAGCAAAGCAACATTATTTTGAACATGCAAATAAACCTGGCAGATGGCTAGCGTATAAACTTAGAAAACAGAGTCAATCAAAATTAATCCAAAAATTAGAAGATAAAGATGGTAAAATAAAATATGACACAGAAGGTAAGGCAGACATTGTGTATAATTTTTATAAAGAATTATATGCTAAAGATCATGTTATTGAAGATGAAGTTTTTAACTATTTAGAGGCTTCAAATTTACCACAAATAACAGAAGATCAACAGGCCACCATGGACGGACCAATAACAATGGAGGAACTCTTAATAACAATTAAAAAACAGAAAAGCAACAAGGCTACAGGCCCAGATGCCATACCTGCAGAATGGTACAAGATAGACAACGAAACAATAAGAAACCATATGTTAGAAACTTTTAATTTATGTAGACTTGAGGGAAAAATCCCCAAATCTTGGTCAGAATCACTGACAACCTTAATACATAAACAGGGTACAGAACCAGAAAAAATTAAAAATTATAGGCCTATATCACTATTAAATGTAGATTATAAGATCTTTATTGCCATTTATGCAGAGAGACTCAAAAGAGTTATAAATGGAATAATACACCAAGACCAAAATGGGTTTCTTCCAGGGAGACAAATTAAAAATAATATTAGAACTGTAATAAATATACTAGAGTACTATGAACAACACCCAGACAAGACGGCATCTTTAATGTTCTTGGACGCTCAAAAAGCCTTCGACAACGTTAATTGGATATTTATAAAAATGCAATTAAATAAAATGAGATTTGGCCCAAAATTTGTTAACCTAATAGATACCATATATTCAAAACAAACAACGAATATAATATTGAATAACAGTCAATTACCAATACTTGACATAAATAAGGGAGTTCGCCAAGGATGTCCTATATCACCATTGTTATTTATTATGACCCTTGAAACCTTATTAATTAAAATAAGAGCGGACCCCAAAATAAAAGGTTTAACCGTAGGAGATGAAACCTACAAACTCCAGGCCTTTGCAGACGATCTAATGTTTATAATTGAAGAGCCGACTACAACAGTTCCTACCTTACTACAAACCATTGAACAATATGGAAACGTAGCAGGTTTAAAGATAAACAAAAGCAAAACACATTACTTGACCAAAAATATGAATAAAACACTAGAAACTAAATTAGAAAGTATTTCTGGAATAAAGACTGTAAAAAAGGTAAAATATTTAGGAATAAATTTAACAGCGAAAACAATAACATTAAAAAATGATAATTATATGAAATTACTAGCAGAAATTAAAAATGACTTAGCAATGTGGAATAATTTGAAAATATCTTTCTTAGGAAGAATTGCAACAATCAAGATGAACATTTTACCCAAGGTCTTATTTCTTTTTCAGACAATACCAATAAACCCAGGGGGTATCTTTTTAAAAACTTTAACAAACTTAGTTAAAAAATTTATATGGCAAGGTAAAAAAGCAAGGATAAAAATGAATTGTTTAGAAGATATTAAAGAAAGAGGTGGATTTGGCCTTCCAAATTGGAAACTATATTATCAGGCCGCTGCATTAACATGGCTTAGAGATTGGATAATTTTAGATAACAAAAGAACACTTGATCTAGAAGGACATGATTTAATGCTTGGATGGCACGCATTTTTATGGTATGATAAGGACAAAAACCATTCATATTTTAAAAGGCATACGTTAAGGAAATACTTATTAGAAGTATGGAAAGACATAAAGAAAAATCATTTTTTAAGTATCCCAGACTGGCTAGCTCCTTTAGAAGCAATAACACATCCAAAGTCTATAAAGGATAAGAAAATAACTTATAGATATAAAGAACTATTAAATGATCAGATGAAGCTTAAATCTAGAATTGAATTACAAGAAGAAGGGATAATAATAGATTGGTGGCACTACGCCCAGATCCGATCTAGATATCAGAAGGATAAAACTCTTTACATTTTTAATAAAAGTAAGAATCCTTTAACTACTTTAATTACCACTAATTTAACAAAAATGATAGGGAAAATATATAAACTACTTATCGCTCATAAAAATATAGAGTTGACTTTAAAAGATACTATGATAAGATGGGGTAGAAATATTGGCAAGGAAATAGATATAGACACATGGGAGAAAGTATGGATTAACAATTGGAAAATGACTAAATCAGTTTCCCTAAAAGAAAATCAAATCAAAATGTTTTATAGATGGCATCTCCCACCAAATAGGATAGCAAAAATGTTTCCCAAAACATCCCCAATATGCTGGAAATGTAAGAAGGATATAGGAACTTATTATCATCAATGGTGGACATGTGGTAAAGCAAAAATATATTGGAAAATGATTGAAAAAATATTAAAAGAAATAATAAAGCAAGATATAGATAATACCCCGGAATTTTATTTACTAGGTGTTACAAATCAGACATACAAGAAAGAAATTTTTTATTTAATTATACACATATTAACTGCGACTAGAATAATATATGCGCAAAATTGGAAAGGGGAGGAAATCCCCAAGGAAGAAGAGGTCATAGCTAAAATATTAGATTGCGCTGAAATGGATATGATGACAAGAAGATTAAACGATCAAGAGGATACTAAATTTTATGAAACATGGAACAATGTCTATAAATGGATAGATAAGAAAAAATAAGATATATCTTTAGTTGTTTTTTTTGTATTAGTTTTTACCTAGGTGATAATAATATTAATATTAGTTTAAAAGGACTTTTTGATGATTATGATATAGTAGTGTATGTATGTATAAGTATAAGCAACATACCAAGATCTTTGATGCATAATAGTTGAATTTAGCTTTATTGTTTGGATTGAAGGTTTGACACTATTTTACTATAGTAATTAAGATTATATTAAAGGTATTTTTTGGTAATTATGTTATACTAACCCTACTTAACACTCACATCAAGATCTGTAAAACTTTAACTCAAATTTATTAACTTTTTTTTACTATAATAGTTAACATATATCTAATTATGTATTCTTTTTCTATATTTGAATGTATACTTTCATAAGAAGCGGGGGAAATATACCCCCACTTTATGTTTATTGTTTGTATGTATTTGTCTGTTTTTATGAAAAAAATAATAAAAAAATTGAAAAAAAATAAAAATAAAGAAAAGGGAGGAGGTCTATTGTAGATAATGTAAGGTTGAAGATTTTGGGATTGGGGAAGAAACAACAGAGTCCGGGAGTGAATTCCAGGCGTTGACCACTCTATTGCTGAAATCGTATTTTCTGCAGTCTAATTTGGAGCGATTTACATTTAGTTTGTATCTATTGCATGCTCTTGTGTTGTTGTTGTTAAAGGTGAAGTAGTCGCCAACAGGGAGTACATTGTGATGTATTATTTTATGAACAACAGTTAATATCTGCGAGACCAAATTCTGCCGCACGAATCCCAGTGACCGGTTAGGTCCCACAGAGTTGGTTTTCTCCAGGTCCCGTCGACTAAACAATGTCGTCTGGTGGGGCCCAAGGGAAGAGCCTTCTCTGTCATGGCCCTGACCCTCTGGAATCAACTCCTCCTAGAGATCAGGACTGCCCCCACCCTCCCTGCCTTTCGTAAACTCCTTAAAACCCACCTCTGTCGTCAAGCGTGGAGGAACTGAGACACCTCCCCCTGCCTATGTAGTTTTTGTGCATGATATGATTATATGTATGTTTTTTATATCGGGGTTCCTTGCTTTTAGATTTTTAAATGTACAATTGTTATTTTAGATTCTAATTATTAGATTTGTCATTATATATTGTTTTTATCACTGTTGTGAGCCACCCCGAGTCTGCGGAGAGGGGCGGCATACAAATCTAATTAATAAATAAATAAATAAATAAATAAATAAATGAATGAATGAATGAATGAATGAATGAATGAATGAATGAATAAATAAATAAATAAATAAAAAAATAAAAAAATAAATCAGTTCGGAGGTGGCGTAGCTGTAAATTTTCTAAACATAGTAATTGAAGTCTGGAGGAGTAAGGTAATTTGTTTCATGGGGAGTGGAGGACTCTTCTTGTGAAGTATTTATGGACTTCTTCAATTGTATTAATATCTGTTATTCAGTGTGGATTCCATACAGAATTGGTCTGACAAATGTTTTGTATGCTCTGGTTAGTAGATCGATGTTTCTAGAGAAGAAGCTGCGTGGAATTAAGTTTGTGACTCTTAGTGCGTTTTTGGCAATGCTATTGCAGAAGGCTCTGGCACTTAGGTCATTGGAAATGAGTACTCCAAGGTCTTTGACTGAATGAGGGTCTTCTGCGAGTTCAGTTTGTCCGAGTGTGTATTTAGTATTCGGATTCCTTTTACCAATGTGTAGGACAGAGCATTTGTTGGATGAGATTTGCAGTTGCCAGTTGGTAGACCATTCAGCTATATGGTCAATGTCCTTTTGAAGGGTAGAAGTATTATCGGAGGTATTAAATAGCTTAACATCATCAGCAAAGAGAACACAGTTGCTTGTAATATTGTCACAGAGATCGTTTATGTAGAGTATAAAGAGAGTAGGTCCTTTTAAGGAGGTTATCTTCTTAAAATCAGGGTTATCTTCCTTTGGAGTAAATATATTTCTCAGGCTTTAAGTCCTGGTCTGGCTGGCTAACATTATAGCTCAAATTGTAAAGTTTTTTGCTTTTTGATTTCAAGAACTACAAATCTTTGTAGCAAAGAACACAGTTGTTGACAAAGTTGACAAATCTATGCTACCTTCTGAATATTCTCTTCTGTGAAATAAAGTGACACAGTATCTAAGCTTTTTTGAGGGTTAAAAAGCCTATGATAAACTATTTTTATATCTTTGTCTATGTGTATCTAATTAATTTTTGTCTTAAATTAGCATTTAAAACCAATTCAGATTTCATGTTTGAATGAGTTGGTAATAGTAATTTTAAAAATTGGCAATATATATCAGATTTAATGGGGTATGTTTTAATATATTGCTCTTGCTTCTTATATATACACCACTAGATACAGTGTTTGGGTTTTTTCATTTAATAAATTTCATTCAAATATAATTTGCATCCTTCCTCCTTCCTAGTTCCTTCAGCAATGTTTGTTGTTAAAATTCTAAGCTGAGCATTATCTGGACAGATACACAGTATTCCTCTCTTGAAAATAGAGTTAAATTATGATGCAAACATGAAAGAAAAAAATTGTCTGAAACCTAGTTCAGACCAGTTCACCCAAACTGGGAGACACCTGCTGTTGATATTTAAAATGATGTCACAGAACCAGTTTGGTTGGTGCCGGTCTATGGGCACCCCCATCTTTTTTTGAATATTTTTGATTTTTAATTGTTTTTAATTTTTTTGATTCCCCCCCCCCCTCTGAGAATGCGCTGAAACTATGTTTCCAGCACTGTGCATGTGGTCGTCATCTTGTTTTCGGCTTAAATTTTTAATTTTTTTAATTTTTTAATTTTTAAAAAATGTCTCTGAGGAACTTAATTTCTGCCACTGTGCATGCAGTCACCATAATTTTTGGCTTTTCTGGGGGAGATATTTTTATTTATTTTGGCCCTGTGTATGTCCATGTGCACATGAAAAGTGCACATGCACCCATGAGGTGCACCAATATGGTGTTGGAGGAAGCAAATCAGCAGCAAGATAAGTTAGAAGCCACCTCTGTCTGAAACATATACATATTTTCCTATAATTTTAGCCTCTATTGCATAGCGATTCTATGTACTGTTTTCTATATTTTCCATATCTAAAAATAGATGTAAAGATCAATATTTGAAGGTGTCAAATGGAGCTACATTTTTGTCAGCTTGCCCAAATTCAATATTCTTTCCCAGTTTCAAAAGACTTAATTAGAAACATAGAAACATAGAAGACTGACGGCAGAAAAAGACCTCATGGTCCATCTAGTCTGCCCTTATACTATTTCCTGTATTTTATCTTACAATGGATATATGTTTATCCCAGGCATGTTTAAATTCGGTTACTGTGGATTTACCAACCACGTCTGCTGGAAGTTTGTTCCAAGGATCTACTACTCTTTCAGTAAAATAATATTTTCTCATGTTGCCTTTGATCTTTCCCCCAACTAACTTCAGATTGTGTCCCCTTGTTCTTGTGTTCACTTTCCTATTAACCCTGGCTGATTAAAAACAGGCTAAAAATCCTCAGATTTTGTTTAATTTGTATGGCAGACAACCAGCACACTTTAGGGGAGGCAGACTAGATTGGGAAACTAGAAATAAGTCTTAGAGGAAGGCAGTGGCAACCTACTCATGAAAATTTTAGAGATAAAAAAAGATGGGCATATGCACAAAGCAAACAGAAACTGAGGTTGTCCCAAGGTAGGCTTTAATTGTTGGTTATGAACAAAAATATAGAATATTGAAGAGACTAATGAAACCATAGGCCTCCATTCGCTTAGACTGCAGTGCTCAATATTTTTGGATGAAGTTCACAGTTGTATTTTTAGATTGTAAAAAGTGTAGAAAGAGCCAAGATGGAAAAAATAAATAAATAAACAAATCACATTGATCTTGCTAGTAATATGTTTAGGTGTATGTGTTCCAATTGCTAAAGAGACAAAATGGAAGTGGAACGTTGCAACAGAATACCATACGCAACCAGTCTTGAAATCCTAGGCTTAGAAAGTTTGGAGCTTCGTTGCCTTAAACATGACCTAAGCATAGACCATAAAACAATCTTCTACAATGTCCTTCCTGTCAATGACTACTTCAGCTTCAACCACAACAATACACGAGCATATAACAGATACAAAGTCAAAGTAAACCGCTCCAAACTCAACTGTAGAAAATATGACTTCAGCAACTGAGTTGTTATTGCATGGAACTGACTACCAGACTCTGTTGTTTCATCACTAACCACTCCCCCCCCCAAAAAAACCTTTACCCCTAGACTATCCACTGTTGACCTCACCAGATTCCTAGGAAGTCAGTACGGGGCATGCATAAGCACACCAGCATGCCTACCATCCCTGTCCTAAGTTTCTCTCTTATTAGTACCAATATCATGTATATAAACAGTGTTATTTCTTTGTATACAACGTTGTATACGTACTTGACAAATAAAATAAATAAAATTTTGGAACAGTTAAGTACTGTACTTTTTCCCAAATGTGCCTTTTCAAGAAGTAACTGAACTCTCTTGGTTTTCTTTGAAGATGTTTTGCTTCTCATCCAAGAAGTTTCTTCAGTTCAGATTAGATGGCAGGAAATGGTAGAATTTATATTCCTTGCAGGCAGTTGCTCATGTACATTCATTTAAAGCAATGATGACTAACCTTCTCCAGACTGAGTACCCAAAGTGCATGTGTGTGTGCCTGAGCCCCCAAAAGGCAATTTGTGCATGGCCAAATGTATGCACCCCACCCTCCGCATGTGCTTTGCACCCTATGCACCCCATGCAAGCACTACCCACGTGCCCCATACCCAAACATTCATGCGACTGCTGAATCACCGTAGATTTAGAAATAAACAAAGATCATTGCAGGGTGAAAAATAAGACAAAGGCCTTACTTTATTAGTGAAGAGGTCATGAAGCCAAAAGAACCAAATAATAAACTTATACTAATTTATTAATCCTAACTTATTTCACACAGCACCCCTTTTATAATACTCTGTTTTCTATGACCTAATGCAGCTAATACACATGCACAGTTTTAAATGATGTTGTAATTCATAAGCCTGCCAACATCATAGGTAAGGCTGCAGGTATAGCGATAGAAGTTTACAGGAAACCTGTGAGAAGCTAGGTAAAAGAATGTGTTTAATGGTGCCAGCCAGCACTCCCCATCTTTTTTCATGATCTCATATAATACTGTCTGTTCCTGAGAACATGAATTTTCCCTGAACCTTCCAGACCTACCCAGAAGTCCACAATTGCAAAGCCTGAGTGAAATAGATGCTAACTTATACCAACAGCATAATGTGAATTAATAAGTATTCAATGTGCAGTTTCCGGAATATCTGAGTGTGCCCATCCATATGACCTTTGACTTGCACAAGGAATACTACATGTGGTGTCCTGCAAACCCCCCCCCCCCAAATGCATGGCAGAGACTAAAAAATCAGCTGGCTGCAGAGCTGGGGCAATGGCTCGTGTGTCAATAGGAGGGCACTGCATGCCATCTGTGGCATGTGTGTCATAGGTTCACCATCATGGATTCAGAGAGTTGCAAAGGTCACTTGAAGGTTTGTCTCAGTCTGCAGGGTTACCTGAGTAGTGTAAATCGGTGAGAAGTCTTCTTGGAATTGCTGAAAGAACTGTGTTGTGGAACTGTCCTTTCTGCAAGATATTTACTATCCTATATTTGTTCACTGTTGAATACAGGCACAGGCTGTTAGTGTTGAGTCTGTGTTGTCTGCAGCTCAAATTGAAGTGAAAATAGTTCCTGCAGTCTACAATTTTTCTGGAAATCTATTCATATACCTGCACCCTTCAAAGGGTATTTATCCCAAAATTCATAACTAAATGTCTATGGAGATTCTCAGTCATCCAGGTCATGCTTGTCCCCAAAGTGCTTTTTCAAGAGGCAACTGAACTTTCTTGTTATTCTTTGAAGATATGTAACTTCTCATCTAAGAAGCTTCTTCAGGTCATATAAATCCTTCCATTCCCTGCTATCTAGTCAGAGCTGAAGAAGCTTCAGTGTCATCCTCTGAATGCCCTGCTACTACTTTATGTTAACTTCCTTCTTTTCTATTTTTCATGTCAAAAATCACACTATGTACTTTGCTCTGGTGTTTGTAGCTTCCTTCCTTATTTTTCCTAATTATAATATGCAATGTTGTGTGGTCAGCTCAAAATAACTATCATATAATTATCAATAAGTAGTTGCTACTTAGACTTATATACTGCTTGACAGTGCTTTAGCAATAGCATTTAGAGTATTTACAACCCTCTCTAAGCGGTTAAAGAGTCATTGCCCCTCTACAGTCTGGCTCCTCATTTTACTGGCCTCAGAAGGATGGAAGGCTCAGTCAACCTTGAGCAGATGAGACTTGAACTGCTGAACTATGTCTGTTCTGAAATCTCTTTTGAACTTAATACCAGGTAATACATATTACAGTGGTCCCTCGACTTGCGCGTTCTCGATTAGCGCGAAACGCTGCAACGCGGTTTTTCAAAAAATATTATTTAAAAAATAAAATATTAAAATATTATTTAAAAAAAAAATTTGTTTTTTAAAAAAAAATTTTTTTAAAAAAAATTTTTTTTTATTCTGTTCCCTGAATGGAGACCGCCGGCCGCTCAATCGGGCCGGCAGGGAACAGAATGGAGCCTTCCACGGCGGGGCTGGTAAGGGGGGGAGCCGAGAGGGGAGCCGAGCCCAGCCCCGTGGCATTCGCTTTCCTCCCTGCCCCGGAAGCTCTCCGAGGTTGCGAAGGAGCCCACAATCAGTCTCGGCTGCGGGTGGGAGGAAGGCGAATCCCCCGTGGGCTCCGTTACATTTTCCGCTGCCAGTCAGGCCATGCTGGCGGCAGCGGAACAATCGCTGGGTGGAAGGCGTGCTCGGCTCCAGCCGCTCCAGCCGCTTTCGGCCGAGCCTCCCCGGCCAAGCAGCCAGGGAAGTCGAGCCAGGCGTGGCGGCGGCCTGCGCCGATGTTCCCCGCTGCGACGGAAGGCAGTCGCTTGGCTAGGGAGGCTCGGCCGAAAGCGGCTGGAGCGGCAGAGCCGAGCACGCCTTCCACCCAGGGAGTCCTGCCCTTTCATTCCCGCCGACCACAGGGGCGAGGGGTGGGGATGAAGGGGCAGGACTTCCCGGGCGGAAGGCGTGCTCGGCTCTGCCGCTCCAGCCGCTTTCGGCCGAGCCTCCCTAGCCAAGCGACTGCCTTCCGTCGCAGCGGGGAACATCGGCGCAGGCCGCCGCCACGCCTGGCTCGACTTCCCTGGCTGCTCGGCCGAAAGGGGCTGGAGCGGCAGAGCCGAGCATGCCTTCCGCCCGGGAAGTCCTGCCCCTTCATCCCCACCCCTCGCCCCTGTGGCCGGCTCATCCAGGGGGGCGTGTGTGGACTGGCAAGCGGCAAGCGGGAAGACCAAGGGAAGGTTCCTTCAGCCGCCCAACACCTGATCCGCTCCGCAGCGCGGCAGCAGCGAGGAGCCGAAGATGGGGTTTCCCCTTTGCCTTTACCCCATCTTCGGCTCCTCGCTGCTTCCGCGCTGCGGAGCAGATCAGCTGTTGGGCGGCTGAAGGAACCTCCCCTTGGTCTTCCCCGCCGCCCACACGCAAACTCCACCATCTGCGCATGTGCGGCCATGAAAAAAAATGGCGCACATGCGCAGAAGGTTTTTTACTTCCGCATCCAGTATAACGCGGAAATCGGTTAGCGCGGGAGGTCTTGGAACGTAACCCCCGCGCTAATCGAGAGATCACTGTATATGCTATTTTAAAAAAATATATAAGCAGTATCTTTTTATGTCTAATAATTAAAATCTGTTAAACATCCATCCTATTTGCTTTGGATTTCAGCAAACATGAACTGCTGGTGGAGGGTTTTTTGAAAAAAAATTCCGTTCAGATCAATAGTTGATTTCCTCTTATGGAAAAGAAAGACCTTTGAGGAAGGAATTTCCTGATAGGCAAAAATATTTAAATTTCTCCTTTTAACATTTATGCAATGCAGTAACTATACCTCCTTTCATTGCTACACAATTAATATAATAGCTGTTAAATTTAATTGTCTTCATGGCGGAACTTCCTAGAATTCTTATATAAAAATAGGATTACAATTTCTTGAAAATCCTCCTGTAAGAAAAAAATACTGTTATTGTCAAGGATGATATTTAGTCTAACATAGGCTGAAGAACATGTGTTGAGTCATAAACATCAGAGAAGCACAGTGTTTAGTAGGCGATTATTAATCACCAAGTATTTCTCTATTCAACTTGTGAATTATGACTGAATTTTATGGCAGTGAAACAGCATTAGTCATCCGGGGTGGGGTGGGGGGACATTTGGAACATGTTGTGAGATTTCTGGCAGGCCAATGTCTCTAACTCAAAGCCATTGTTTTGAGTTAGAGACTTTGGCCTGCCAATTTCTTGGAATGGGGAGACAGAACTCAAGCAGAAGTGTATATATCTTGCTTATAAAAATTTATACATTTTAGCAGAAACATGTTCATATACACTTCTGTTTCAAACTCAGTCTTGCATTGTTCAAAACCAAAACATATTTTTTTATACTTTAAAACTTTCTAATAATTGTACACAGGAGAACCAGACAAGTTATATTTTTTTTACCACCAGATCTTCCCTTGGTTTTATTTTACATTGTTTTTGACAAAATTATAATATGATACAATGTTATATATGGTATTTGTGCTTATTTATAATTTCTGTTCTATAAAAAGTTTTTTGTACTGAGAACCACAAAAGTATTTTTGGGAAACAACATTGATGTCAGCCCTGGAAGCCATCTTTTTCTTTGGTTCTTCAGGGCTACCACTCTTAATGCTGTGGGAGATTAGGAGGGGGGAATTGCAGGGAGTTGCGGGGCTATCTAGCCATAAAAGCATCTCTTTCTCTGAGAATCCAGGACATTCAGCCTTCACTTGGAGTGGTATGCCTGGGAGGCATCTCCAGTTGGGATGGTACATTGATTGGACTATGTGATGGATATGTAGGTACAGGGGAAGAGACTTCGGGTGGGGAAAACCTGAAAGTTTTCAGATTTTCTCAGATCTGCCAACATGACATCTCTAATAAAATGGAATATCCAAATCCTAAGTCATGTTCTTCTAACTCCAAAAGCCTTCTATTTACCAAAGGCTTCACAGTGCTTCAAAGTTTTGATTGGCATTTTCAGTAGTCAGAAAAGGAATCAGAAATGATGTGAAGTAAAGCGATAAAGCTGTTTTACTTTGTATTTAGAAATGGTGGAGAGCATTGCTTTGTGAGGCCATTTTAATGAGGTGCTTCAATTTAACCTCCTCTGAATTGAAGCAATAATAAGAAACTTTTAACAGAACGTATCAAATTCTTCTTTTGTTATTTGGTTTATCTTTTACTATTTTCACAAATCATTAGGTATTCAGTTTCCCACTCTCTTTTGTAAATAGTTGAAGGAGCTGTCTTTGTTTATTCTGCAATTTATTTTTCCTGGCATCTCTAAAAATCTAACATCTTTGAATATTTTTAAGTTTTAGATTTTCTGATGTCAGACCAATTTTGTTTCTGTTATGATATTGGAAAAGTTCATGACTTAGATTGGATTTTGTTATAGTCAAGAGGTGAGATATGGAATTTTGAGTTTTAGCTAGGTAAATTAATGTTAAATCTTCAACTTCTATATATCATCTGGAACATAGGAGACTGACACATATTGGGCATCAAGATAGATTATAACAGAACTTTATACCATAACTAAAGTCCATATTCTTCCCATTCTATAAGGCAACATTGACTGAATTAGCATATACACATGAAAGGCTGAATTTTTTGCATTAATTTATAATACATTCCATCAATATCTTAATAATTTTCTTGTGGTTTTTCTAATTCTATTATGATCCAGTCTCATTTGTCACCTCCAGTGTTGCAGAAATTTGCCACTGAAACTCCAGATCAAGTATGCATCATCTGGTTATTTATATCTAGTTTTTCCATTCCATGCAAGAAGGCTTGTGGCAAGGATAAAACAGAAGTGAAATTAAATATAAAAATCCTTGTAATAAAGATACAATTACAAATACAATTAAAATGTCATTAACTCGTGCAAATAAAGTAATGAGCATAGAATCAAGTTTAAATGCACTAGAAACTATAAGTTATATCAGTTCCGCCCTTTCCATCCCAGTATGAGCCCAAGTTTAATGTAAATGAAATTGAGAGCTTTGTCTCACTACCACTATAACCAGAACCATGGACAGCTTTACATTCACTCTGTGTGATGTGTTTGGTTTCAAGCTGCTGATGCAGTTAGACTTCTAAGCCCTTTTTAAACCTGGCATCAGTTTGTTATGAACACCTTTTTAGCATGACTGTCCTGTTTCTTTCTATTCCATTGACAAGTTATATTTTTTTTACCACTAGATCTTCTCTTGATTTTATTTTACTTTGTTTGTGACAAAATTCTAATAAGACACAATGTTATACATTTGTGCTTACTTATAATTTCTGTTCTATAAAAAGTTTTTTGTACTGAGAACCACAAAAGTATTTTGGGGGAACAACTTGGATGTCAGCCCTGGAAGCCATCTTTTTCTTGGGATCTTCAGGGCTGTCACGCTTAGTTCTGTGGGGAATTGGGAGGGGGGAATTGCGGGGATATCTAGCCATAAATGATGCAGTTAGACTTATAAGCCCTTTTAAAACCTGGCATCACTTTGTACGAGCATCTCTTTAGCATGACCGTTCCCACCCACCTGTTTCTTTCTATAGAAGAGAATTGCACATGCCACAGGCTCCAAATAAAGATCAGACTCTTCTAAGTCATCATCTCACTCATGGCAACAACATGACTCAGTCTTTACTCTGTGCTTGGATGTGTCATCTTCAAATAGTGACATCTTTTTGGAATAAAGCAGCAGTAAATGAAGCTCAGGAAATGGGGTAATAGGACAGCTGGGGGAAAATGAGAGAAATAGAAAATGGGGTGGCCAAGTGGAGGGGGAGAAGCAAAGGGATACTTTAAAAAAGATGTTCAAGGTGAGTTTCAATGTACTGTATTATCAAGATTGCATAAGTATTTCATGGTATTCAGGGTCCCAAGCAGCTCTTTTCTACAATTTCCACTGAACCTTAAACTTTTAAAAAGTTGCTACTTTTAGAATTTCCAAATTTTCCAAATTGAATTTGCCATAATTTCAGAGAGTTCATGAAAACAACTTTACCATATGCTACTATTACACAACCATATACTTGAAACTCATTTTCTATTTTCAAAAAATAAATCTTTCTAAAACATAATTTAAATTGCTCTAGAAAAGAGCTCTGCTTTTTTCTACAGTGCCAGGTCTTACAAAGAACTGGCACTTTGCAGCAATCATTTTTGGCAGGTTGTTTCAAAAGCAACACATGTCCTTTATGATATTGCTGGACAAACCTCCAATCATTGTTTCAGAAGTGCTTCCTTACCTAAGCAGAAGAGCAAAAAAACAAGTGACATCTGACTTCCCTTCCCTGATCTGCCCTGCTAGCAGGTAAATGGCTGTTGCTAGGTGGGAGAGGGACCAAGAGATGGAGAGAGTTACTGGAAAAGTGTTATGAAATGTTGAAAGTAAAGATTACATTATGGCAACAGCTGTGCAGCAGCAGCTGGTAGCACTGAAGCAGCAACAACTTCCCCAAATTTCATTTCCTTGGGAGTCATGGGTTCTGGATTTTTGACACATTCTGTAGGCTAGCCCATTTAAGGTGCTTTAGTTCAAAAATTGTTGTTTTATGATGCAGCATTTGCCCAGTTAAAGGTCATGAGAATGAGAGTTTTACTAGCATATGGGCAGAGATGGAAGGTTAAATAACATGTTTTATTTCTAGAACAACTAACAAGAGGAACAATAGTTCAGGAAGATGATTAAATGTATATCAGAATATGCTGATACATACCCATCAATCATAGATTTACTAATACAGGTTAGGGAATAATCCAGTTAAATTAATGCTAGCTATACTGGATTAGAAATGGATGATTGCAAAATGAAAAATGAAATGCTGGTAGTCTTTGATATGACAAGTCACTTAAGACTGAAATTATGATTGATTACTCCCCCTCAAGATATTTATGATTCAGTCCTGAAGTTCTGATGGCTTCTCCCACCATGATCACATTTTGGGTGCTCAGCAATTGGCTTGCATTTATGGCTGTCCACGGCATCCTGTGGTCACATTACTACAATTTACAATGTTTTTGCTAAAAACCAGCATTCACTTCCAGTTTTTGGAAAAAAATGCCTCAAAGTGAGCAATGAGTTAACTTAACAACATCCCCCCCCAAAAAACAGCTGTAAAATCAGGTTGATTATGTGATTATCAGTTTTAGGACTCTCATAACATACGTCTATAACTGGTAGGCTCCATTATGGTTATAAATTCAGCACTAACTGTGTTTAAAATATCATACCCAAAGATTCTAAACTTAAAATGTGAGATGCATCTTATTTGTTCCTTTAGTGACTATCTGACGAGGGCTGACCCTCTCCCAGTATATGGCTGTGAATAGTGTTGTACTACAGATATTCCTTTATAAGAGCTTTTCTTGTTTTCTAATTTGGGGTAATTTATTTCACCTCATTCAAACTGAGCCTTAGGTTTTTCAAATCCTCACTTTCATTTGCTCTTCTTTTCTTAGGCACTGCTTGTTGGACCTTCTACGGTAAAGCCTCTTTCTCTATTGTACTCTTGTAAGAAAATAAATTCTGCATACAAACTCAAACCATCTTAATCTGTACTTTTATATTTTATCTTCAATTGCAAGTTGTTCACTGCACACCGGACTCTAGAAGATATCCATCTAGAGATGATCATGCAAGGAGACTCACAATATAACTTTAATAGGCATGAATTAGGAACAAACAATCAATTTATTCAGCTCTGCTTTTAACAGGGTCCATATTTTAGATTTCTATAGCAAGACATGCAGGACTATTTCCCCAAAGATCCATATCTTTGTTTTCATTGAAATGCTTCATCTCTTCCACAGACATCACTTTAATGATCCATAGAAAGCAGTGGTCCGGCAAAAGCTGCTGTATACTTCTGGTTTTATGCTGTTGTTCTATTCTTTTGCTCATGACTCAAGGCATTGGAACTGGATAAGCTGCTCTATTTGGACTCTATTGAGATCAGCACAGATTGTTATTTCTGTTTGTTGGCATTGATTTTCAGGCCATATGAATTGGCACTATTTGTGATGACTTACAAGGTATCTGCCTCTCTGCACCGCTGTCTGCAAATATGGCATTGTAATCCAGGAACAGGAGGTCAATTATAAAGCAAGTTTCATTGCACAATATCCCTTGCCTGCCATCAAAACATTGTTCTTTCTAGCATACACTGAATAGCAGGGGTCAGATCATGCAGCCTTGCCTAGCACCAGTTCAAATTAGGTGTTTCTCTGGAAGTTCATTTTGGATGTGCACACAGCTGCTGAAATTGCTATAAGGTTCTTGCCATTGTCCTACAATTTTTGTTTACTTTTCAGTGCTTTCCATAGTATACAGTATATTGTCAGTATATACTGTCAAAGGCTGCTTGAACATCAAGAAAAATAATAGCTATCCATCTGCCACATTGAATTTTTTCTGCCATGAGTTGTATGGTGATGAAAATCTCATCATAATGTCCTTGGTTCAGGCAGAAATCAGCTTGCTGTACTCTACTGTGTTACCATTTTTCTGGAAACATAGTTGGATAATTCTCATGAAAGCTTCTCCAATGATTGACAGAATATCTTGGTACCTTTTGTATTCTATTTTTTTGTTTAGAAGAATCTTAATGGCTATAGAGTGATCTGCAGTAACATTCTTTTTCATATAATGAATCTTGCTGCTCAATGATTATAGAACTGTTATCCTGTGGTTGGGTTTGGCTATCCCAAAATCTGGTTGGCCTGGTCTACCAAATGTCCAATAGAAAACAGCATTACCTAATGGGTAGGACAGTCTCCTCATTTACTCATTAGCTAGTGTAGAGCTGCACAATCAATGGATGAATCATGTCTATCTGAAAATTCTGTCATCCAAACATTGAGAACAGTACAATGATAAAAGGAATTCTCTGATGGACCAAGGCTTACATTCTTTAATATATCAAGAATAAACATTGGAATAAACAAAGTGAAACAGCATAAACAGAAACTCAGTAACTGTCAGAGGGTGTATGTAAATTACTTAGGTGAATCATGCTAATATTGTGAGTGGTATGTGTAAATGTATTATAATTGTTACTCTTTCCAAAAACAGAAGCAAATTAAAGTGATTACTTGAAAGTGAATTAAACAGGCCCAGCTGAGATTGCATTAATTAATTAATTATCCAGGAATGAAAGAGCCAGAGTTTGTAAATACCTCAATTTTCTTCTTCCATAATCCACCATCAAAAAGAAAGTACGGTAGTTGTTTTGCACGTCCAATACTTTGTCACTATTCCAATTACAACAATCAACACACAGCAAGCTTCAACTAATGAATGCACCTAAAAAAGCATGATGACTGAAGATAAAGGTTTCCCAGTTAATAGTTTTTGTTCAACTTTTTCAGGACTGCTGGTCTTCTGGTCTTCATACTCTGCTTCTGACTTCCCTATCCACTGCAGCAGCGTGAGTAATCTTTGGCCTTCCAGTTTTCCTTATCATTTAACATTTTAGATGGGACTACTGGCAGTTATAGTTCACAACATCTGGTAAATCCCTTACTGCTTATGCTTGAACTAGACTTTCACAATAGTTTCTGATATGGTAGATTGACAATACAGTGGTACCTCTACCTAAGAACGCCTCTTCCTAAGAACTTTTCTAGATAAGAACCAGGTGTTCATGATTTTTTTTGCCTCTTCTTAAGAACCATTTTCTACTTAAGAACCCGAGCCCGGAAAAATTTCCCCCTTTAATCCCGGCCATCTCTGCTTTTTGAGGCTGCCAGAGGAGCCTTTTGGTTAAGGAGGTTTTGCCAGGGAATTAACCTCTGCCAGCTCAGAGAAAATAAATACTCCCTTCGCTCTGGGCAGCCAAGGAGTCACCACAGTGAAGGAAAGGCGCCAGCTGCAAAGCAAGTGAGCGAAAGGAGAGGGGAGGGAGCCCTTCAGCATGGGAAGGAAGAGGCAGCAGGTAGCAGCAGCAGCAGCCAGTGTATGGGAGGCAGTGTATGAGAGGCAGCCTCGTGCCCGGTATATTGGAGGTGCATGCTCCTCCTCGCCGTCTCAGAGTCCCTCTTTTTTTAAAGCCTTGTTTTGGATTTTTTTGATTCCCCTCCCTTTCTTCCTTTGGCAGTGACTCTCCTCCTCCTCTTCTTCCTCCTCCTCTTCCCACCCAAATTCCGAGCTTTTAGTTCTTTCCCAATGGAAAGAATTTGTTTTTTTGTTTTTACATTGATTCCTATGGGAAAAATTGCTTCTTCTTAAGAATGTTTCTACTTAAGAACCTGATCGCAGAATGAATTAAGTTCTTAAGTAGAGGTACCACTGTACATTAACCACAATTTACTATCATTAACCATCTGAGTGATGGACAATTGCAAGCAAGAGAAGTTTTTCAGCATTTTCTTTTTCAAGTTTAAATAGAATCAATCCCACACTTGGTATCCCTCAAAATGATGTCCCAGTTTTAATTAGCTTCTATTGAAACCTTTCTTCCCCCCCCCAAAAAAAATCTTCCTTTTATCTTAAATGTACACATCCTACCCCTTCCCTTATCTGAAGGGTTTCAAATTCTAATACAGGGATGTTAAACCCACATTGTCATGGCAGTGTCAGGTAACATATCGCGACTTTCTCCCCTTTCACTAAACCAGGTGTGGTCATGGTCAGCGTATAATACATCCAGCTCATTGGCCGCAAATTTGACACCCCTGTTCTAATAAATATCTCACATAAAAAGATAAGATGCTTTCAAGCAAGGTGCCTAACTCGATTATTGGAGTAACCCATTTTCTGGATCCATTCAATATAGCAAACCATGACTCAGCCACAAAGGTTGGGCTTGGTTTATTTACACAGCACATTATGCAACAAGAAAGTTTGTGTGTGTGTGTGTCTTCAGAGTCTTCATTATTGACTCTGGATAATTGGCTAGGGAAATCCTGGAGGTTTCTTGGCAGGATTTCAGAAGTCACCACAACAAACTGGTTGTCAGAATGCTTAACTAAAATTTATAATCAGGTTTATCACATTGTGTTGGGTAGGACTTAATTTAATCTGGTTAACGATGGTGTGTGAATACAACTTCATGGAGGTTCTATAGTATCAGGATGTTATCTCCTAACCATTAGCATTTATTGATAGAATAAGTATTCTAAGAAACATTCAGCCAGGAGACTTAACAATCAATATATTGCTAAGCAGAAGACTCATCAGAGCCAAATGACTGCAGAAGTACCTGCTTACATGGCTGTTTTCTGCAGGCAAGGTTTGAGAAGATGACAAACAGAACCTGTTTATACTTTTTCCTCCCCCCAGCAAATTAAAAAATTAACTAGCTGTAATTTTCTAAGTGCCCAAGTAGCTTAACTGAAGAGAATCAGATTCAAACACCTGGAAGGAAAAAGCAGATGTTGCCAAGATGGGTAATTTGGTTTCATCAAACTGCACACAGTTATCATCTGCCAGTGTGTCTGTCTGTTTGTGTGTATCATTCGCCAAGGGTGACTTGCCTGTGGAGGATTTCACATCTGGCTCTATTTGTCATACTATACAGCTGAACAAATGCTAGACAGATGGAGAACTGTCTGGATAAACCATCTTGGGGTGGGAACTCACTTTGCCAATGGCAATTTAAAGGCTTCTTAAAGGTGAAATCCTTGGGATTTTATACAGAAAATAAAATTTATAATTTGGCTTTTCTTTCATTCAAGTTCTCTTGATGTTTGATTTCTTTAAGAGATTTGTTTTCATTTGAAGATACATTATACAGGCAACATGCCTAATTCTGGGTGGGTGTGGGTGGGCAATAGAATTAGTTGTGTCAATGCTTTAGTTTACATAGCAAGCTATCTAATTATCATATCTGAGGTCTAAAAATCTGGAGGATTTCTAGCTGGCAGCAAAGAGAAATGTACATTTTGTTAATCCAGAAATGTTATATTTAGCCTAAACAGTTTGGGTTTAAATTAAGTTCCAAATATGTGCAAGTTGTATATTGGGAAGTTAGCTGAATTTCTTTAACTCTGAAACTGAGAAAATTGCAGGGAGACTGGGGAAATAGAGCTTCTTTAGAAACTTCTATCTGTTTCTCTTCTGTAGTTTTCACAATATGTGGCCACACTGCAAGGAGGGAGAAAAAGAAGGCAAATAAGCCGGTGTTGGGTAGCTGAGTTTATCCACAATGAATCCAACCCCAATCACACCCCTGTAGATTTTCTCCATTCTCCATCTCAGGGAGAGAAAAAAGAAAGAAAATGACTTTTCTAGTCTTCTTTGCTGCAGATAGTGAATTAAGGGGGGGGGGGATGCCCCAAAATAGATTTAGCCTTTTTATATTTATAAAGATATCTAAATGTGAAGCTGCTGAATGAAGGATAGAATAGTTTGTTGATGTCATGCACAGAAGTAAAAAAGTTTTAGTAGCAGACTAAGGTTCCAATGTGTGGATAAAAGATGAAGAAGCAAAACAGAGGTGGATTCCACTAACCTTCCCTACCAGTTCACATCGTGACGGAAGTGCACATTTTGCACAAAACACTCAGAAATGACCCTCTGCACATGCGCAGAAGCCTTTGCATATGCAGAGATGTTTTTTTTCAAGCTGCGATGGTTGGAGGACCAATTCAGGAACATGGACCACTGGTCATCACTGCTGGTTTGGTGAGCGGCAGTAAATTTCACTTACCGAAAGTCCGAAAGAGCACCAACCCACCATTGAAGCAAAAGATGAAGAGATAAATTTGTGGGAGAGATACTAGGTATTTTATTTATTGGATTTGTACGCCGCTCCTCTCCGTAGACTCGGGGCGGCTAAGAACAATGATAAAAACAGCATGTAACAATCCAATTAATAAAACAACTAAAAACCCTTATTATAAACCAGACATACACACAAACATACCATGCATAACTTGTAATGGCCTAGGGGGAAGGAATATCTTAACTCCCCCATGCCTGGCGGCATAAGTGAGTCTTGAGTAGTTTACGAAAGACAGGGAGGGTGGGGGCAGTTCTAATCTCTGGGGGGAGTTGGTTCCAGAGGGCCAGGGCCGCCACAGAGAAGGCTCTTCCCCTGGGGCCCACCAAACGACATTGTTTAGTTGACGGAACCCGGAGAAGGCCAACTCTGTGGGACCCTATCGGTCCCTGAAATTCGTGCGGTATTAGTGATAATTGACTTGAATCCTTAGGCCTTGATCCTTTGCAAGTTTGGACCCTAAACCACTGGACAATGTTTTGCATTCCTAAAGGTTTCTCAAAGGTTTTAGACTCTGAACTATATTCTTTATGAAACTTTATATTCTTTATTAACAGAATTCTTACAAATAAATTTCAAGGAAATGCGAATGTGCTATCGTACCCGGTGTAATGAACTTTATAGGAAAAAGACTTTGCCACTCTTGCCTAGTTAGATCTTATTCCTTTTTGATCTTCCTTTTATACATCTTCAATCTGAAGGCAGTAAGCAACCAAAGAATAATTATGGCCACAGATATACCTATAGTTCATTCTAATTACTCCTTGTTTGCAGCAGGGTAATTGAGATAAAGGATCTGAATCTTCCCATCACATGAGAAATTAATTCTTGGTTGTTTCACTGTCATTTGTGTTTCCGAAAAGAATATGTAAGCTTTTTAAGATATACCAGACTAAGAAACCAGAGTTATGAATATTAAAACTATTTTTATTATACAGATGAGAGTGCTAGTAAGGCTTACCTTGTGGTAGTAAGGGCAGCAAAACACCAATATTTCGCCACCTTTATTCTATCCTGGGGGTTTTCATGTGAGTGAATTGTGGACAGTGAAGGGCTACCAAAATTTTTACTACCACACTGTGGGCGTGGCTTATGCAGGACACCCTGCATTTTCTTTCAACATCTTTCAGTGCAAATTGGGTGCTCTGGGGTGGAGCTCCATTTTCGCTACCCCACTGCATCTTCCCCCACATCCGGACAGTAGCCCAGCCCTGGTTGTGGATATGGTTAATTCTTCTGTGACACAGTTGTTCCTTTACCTCTTAAAGAAACCTTAGATTGCTCCCTCCTCAAGAAGCTATTGCTGGATCCCACCCAACAGGACAATTTTCATCCAATTTCTCATTTTTCTTTCTTGGCAAGGTGGCTGTGCTACAATTGCAGATGGCCTTGTAGGAAGTGGAGAGGGGCGGCATACAAATCCAATAAATTATTATTATTATTATTATTATTATTATTATTATTAATAATAATAATTTATTATAATTAAAATTATAATTGTTATTATAATTATAATTATTATAATAATAATAATAATAATAATAATTATTATTATTATTATTATAATTGTTATAATAATAATAATAATAATAATAATTAATATTATTATTATTATTATTATTATTATTATTATTATTGTTATTACTACTTGTTAGATTTGTATGCCACCCCTCTCTGAGAACTCAGAGCGGCTCACAACAATAATACAACATGTACAAATCTAATGTTAAAAAACAATTTAAAACCCATTAATATAAAAAAGAAAACAATCACACAACCTAACAAACCATACATAAAACCATAGTAGCTGGGGGTATATTAATTTCTCCATGGCAACATAGGTGGCTCTTCAGGAGCTTTTGAAAGGCAAGGAGGGTGGGTGCAGTCCTAATCTGGGAAAGCCCATGATTGCTCTCGCGGCCGCATGATCTGAAGTTTCCGAACACTCTTCAAAGGTAGCCCCATGTAGAGAGCATTGCAGTAGTTGAACCTCGAGGGTATGAGGGCATGAGTGACCATGAGCAGTGAATCCCTGTCCAAGTAGGGCTGCAACTGGTGCACCAGGCGAACCTGGGCAAACGCCCTCCTCACCACAGCTGAAAGGTGGTGCTCTAATGTTAGCTGTGGACGCCCAAGTTGCGGACCCTCTCTGAGGAGGTCAATAATCCACCCATCCAGACCCCAACAGCCTCCAGGCACCGGCACATCACTTCCACTGCTTCCCTGGCTGGACATGAGGTGCAGATGTAAAGCTGGGTATCATCAGTGTACTGATGTATATAGAGATCTAGAATGTCATTCCTTTTTCAGAAGCAAATTAGCTCATCACCTTGGACCCTTAACAGCCTACAACAAGCCTCTAAATATGTATTTGTTGATAAATAGCTAAGCTAAGGAAGTTAAAAGAGCACATTTTATTTTAGGGCACTTAAACAGCTTCTATATTCTCCTCCAATCATTCCACTAATGCAGCACTATACAAATGATACTCTTCATTGGACTGGGTTTTTTTAAAAATGACTTTACTCTCAACTATCCAATATTGCCAATTACAATGGGACATAATTATATTTGCCAGCTTCTGTTTTGATTTCATGTTGTAAATTCCTTACTATGTTCAAATGATAAACAGATTCCACCAGTGTCCCATTGTCTTTACTGTTTGTTAAGTATATTATTCAGCAAGATGTTTCACATGCTCAAGATCAAAGGTGCCACACCCCTTTGCTTCTTCTATCCATTTCTATAAAAACCTTGTTCTCTTGCTGCACTTATTGCTGGTTTATGATTGTGCTTTAGGCTCTGTCTGGAATTGGGTTTAATGAAAGCACTGTATATATACACAGTGTGATTTCTTCCATTACAGAACAATCCTGACATTGGAAATTCTCTTGAAAATATAGATATGTGGAGTTTTAGAAAAAAGATTATCTAAGTTATTTTTCATATGAATGAATGTACGTATATATGGAGCAGCATATAGAGTTGGACAAAGAAGCTTGTGTTATAAGAATTAGTCTCAGTTCATGTGATGGAAACATAAAACTGATTGCTTAATGCTTTTTGCTGGGTATTATTAAGACAGATCCAGGGGTGGGCTACTGCCTAGATTTTTTTTAGCAGGGGGGAGAAATGCAGTGGGGTAGCAAAAATGGAGCTCTACCCTAGAACACCCAATTTGCACTTAAAAATGTTGAAACAAAATGCACAAGCCACGCACACAGTGTGGTAGTAAAATTTTTGGTAGCCCATCATTGGACAGATCCCCAATAATGCTTGATTATTGTAATAGTCTCAAAATATATCTTGTCTGATTCATAAAATTATTTGTAAGTCAGTAAAAGGTCCCATAAATACTTATTTAAATTGTGTCATTAATAGTTTTTGCTTACTTCTCATAAATGGCAATATTTTGGAACAGTTGTAATAATACAACCCGGATATACTTCTAGTAATTATCTGAACTAGTTGTCTAATCCAGACTTTTAAAAAATGCTTTCAGCCATACTTAGCTTAGTGTTATGTACAAACTGGAACCTTTGCCTTAAAAAAAAATCTAGTAAATAGAATCATGAGCTCCATTTAATAAAAATAATTTCATGTGAGACCATTATTATTGTGGTTGGTTGCCCAGCCAACCAGATGTTTAGACTGAGTTTGGCATTTTTATATACCTATTCTTAAGGATCTTTCAGAGGACCTGTGATTGATGGTGCTAAATATATTGTCATACTATGTAGCTTTTCCAAGCAAGGCTGCTTTTTGCAATTGACTGATAGTTATTTTGTCAATGTGTGATGGTGTTCAAATGGTGGTCCAGATATTTTGAAATTACACCAAATTACTATTGGTACTATATTTAAAACCTGAAGGAATATACAAATTGTGTCAAAATCAAGAGAATAAATTAAAATACAATTATGTTTTTAACATGTATATGTAAATGTAGATGAGGGGAAATAAAGAGAACATCTAATTTCATATAATTCATTCCCATAGGAAGAAGTCAGCAAAGGCTAACAAAAAGGTTAACAGACATCTAAAAGAAGTCATGATGGATATTTGATTGACAATTGCTACTCTAAGAAAAGCCTGTTCTGCCGGCTTGTTTCAACCGCCTGTAATTACAGGGTAATTAGTCCAAGAAGACACACACCACACGATAAAAGGAAAACCCAAAAGTTTTTATAAACAGAAAAACAGAAACAGCTCCCTTTTTAAATGTCAAAGGGATTTTCTGGTACACACAAGGCACAGGTTAAATGCAATCCAATTGCTCACCCAATAACTGGGAAATTGAGTCAAATTCTAAAGTCCAGAGACTCCACACACAATCTTGAACAGCACAAAAACCATGACCAAGCTGCACTTTTATCTGTAGCACTAATTACAGCAGCCCCACCGAACCACAGGTGGACTCATTTTCTCTTGTAATAATCCTTCAGTTGTTGTCTCCTATGCATCACTCTACGCATGCGTGGATGTGTCATTAATTCTTGTTCAGAATCTAGGGATGATACAGATGATTGATCTCCTCTTGGGCTGTCTGCCAAACTCCCCTCTTCCCTGTCACTCACGCTTCCTTGGTCAGAGGAGGCTTTGTCGGCAGATTCCATTGGAAGCAAAACAGGCCACATCCACCTGCACATTCCTTGAGGCAGGAGCTGGGCCAGAGCTAACCCCAACAAAGCCATTTGCAAATAACCATAAAGTGGCAGCTATTAACAAACTCTAAGATAAAGGATAATAGAAAAAGTATGTAGATGATAGCATAAAAGCTCTCTCTCTTTTCATTTCCTGGATTTTTGTGATGTTCCTATCAAATAAAAAAAGTTAAGTAACCTTTCACTAGATTCTAATTCTCTACTTCTGCTTGGAACTTGTGCTTTCCATTACACACTGGAAGGGAATTGTTCAAACTTTAAAATGTCATGTAATTGTGGCCATGAATTCGGGAAAAATTCGGACAACTTTGGTCTGTTGGTAAGATTGATAGAAAAAAGTTACATAAGTCATTGCTTTTTTAATAAATAAGTATTGGGTTTTCTCTAGTTTAGGCACCTCTCCATATCTACAATATGTGTAATACATGAATAACATTGAATCTTATAGTTATCAGACTTATTCTTGCTTGAATTTATCTCCAGATAAGGAATGCTAAATTTCAAAGAGGTCATTGGTTTGTTATGAAATGCCAAATCTATTTTCATTGTGTAAATACATTTTAAAACTATACTGCTATAATTTGTAACTTCAGTTATGCTGTGTCTATCAGACATTTGAAATGAACAATTTGCCATTCCAGTCTGCCAGCAAATTAGTGCAGCTCAAGCTGGTAATTGGACTATAGCGTGACACTGTAACTGTGAAAGATCGTGAACAGTGTTTCTTGTTTTTGTAGACGATTAATACTTTTGTTTGATATATCTTCTAAAATGGATACAATAATTTTTGATGAAGCATGTATGCTTATGTGTGTTAGATTTGTTCTTATGCATTCTCTCCCGTGAAGTTAAATTTACAATTTATGTTAAATTTTATGTTCTAATGTTTCATGTTTGAAAGAAATGATGGAAAAAGGGCTTTAGTTTAAACATACAAAACCCATTCTTCAATGGCATTGCATCATTCAGAAAATAATTGGGAAACAGTTATTAATAACAATATCAAAAGTGTTGATTGAATGCGGCTAAGATGCTATTTTAAAAAGATGACTCTAAATGCATTAGGAATAAATGATATTCACTTTCTGCATATGAATTAATGATTATTAATTCATCATGTGGGATGGGTATTCCTGACACTATATAAGAAGCTCTGGAGTACTTTGTCTTCAAGAAGCCTTCCCTGTACCATGCTATGCTGGACAACTTCCTCCAAGCTCTCACCCTCCCTTCTTAGAAAACTTGGTTGAGAAGGTGTTGACACTGTTGGGTCAGAGAATTTGGGATGAAATGGATTGTCTCTTGGCCTCTGAGAGTGGTATTCGTAGCTTTTGATACCATCAATATGGATCTTTTTGATCCTGTGGGAGTTAAAAGCGGGCACATTTTTGTGCTGGTTCACTTCCTTCTTTTGAGGTCAGTCCCTTTCATTTTGATAGGGGACAAGAGCCTGCAGCAGGGATGAAATTCAGCAGGTTTTGACAGATTCTATAAAACTAGTGGTGGCAATTATGTGCAGTTTGGAGAACTGATAAATTGCACCACTAACTGGCCCCTCCCTGCACTGCCCCTCCCACTCACTCCTTCTGTCTGCCTTCTCATACATGCAGAGCAAACATGAGAAGGAGGCAAGAAGCAGAAAGCTTGAACACTAGAAGATTTGGGCAGTTACGCTGGCATGGCTTGGTGGGGTGGTGTCACCCCACCTTCCCATGAGTGCCATCAAATTGACCATGCCCACTCAGTCATATGACCCCACCACCACCACCAAGCAACATCCACCAAGCCATGCTCACAGAACTGGTAGGGAAAAAATTGAATGTCATCTCCTGCCTGCAGCGTCTGCTTTGTGGGAGTTCCAAAGAGCCAGTGGTTATTCTGCTCCTTTTAAATATCTATATGAAGCTGCTGGATGTCAGTTTACTTCCAGGTCCAATTCAAAACGATGTTTATTACTTTAAGCCCATCATGGAACAAGTTATCTGAGGAAGTGTCTTCTTCCAAATGCATTGACAAATCCTACCAAATCAGGCAGAAGGAGCCTATATTGACCCTGTTTGAAAAATAATTTCAATTGGTGGGATCTAGGAAAAGAGCCTTCTCTGCTGTTACTCCCTCCCCAGGTGAAGCTGGCCCCCACTCTTCTGACTTTCTGAAAGAAAGACCTAGATCTGTCAACTAGACTAGGGATCCAAGAGGAACCCTGGTGATGGCTGATGGCTTGGGGGGAACTCTCCCTTTTCTTTACACTTAGTTTGTTTTTGCCTGGATTTTATAGTTTTTATCTTAAAACATCCTTAATGACTTAGAAAGGGAGGTGGTGGTATATAAATTTGATAAATAAATGAATATCACATGACACCGAAAGTGGTAAAAGAGAATGTTAAGAACAAACAAACAAACAAACAAACAAACAAACAAACAAACAAACAGTCTATAGATATTATTTTCTATTACATCCATCTATTTAGCCAAATGAAAGTGGAACATAAATTTTTCAATATGTAGGAAGAAAAAACATTTATATTTAATTAAATCAAATGTTTCTCTTTTAGCACCTTGAAAGTTAAATACATGTAGTTTGCCATGGAATGAACACATTGATTTTTTCTAGTGATGTTATTGGGAGAGGAATAACTTTTTACAAATCTAAATATTAAATTATCACTGTGGGTACACAGATTGGCAGACATTATGAAATATTCCCCAATAGCTTTTCATTTATGACCTGTATAATTCAAAAACAGGAACTAGCTATTCGCAGACTGCTTAATCCCCTTCTTTTGCTTTGGATGGTTCCCTGCCCCCTCAGTTTATGCTTGGAACATGCATTGCAGTGTGCGATTCAACAGAACATCAGATGTCTTTATATTTCAAGACTTCTGAATAAAGCCTTTATTTTGGGCAATTGTCCAAAATAGTTTACCATCATGCGACTCTGCTGAATTCACATGACGGTGGCCACAAATGCACATAAAGATGAAAAAGTGTCACAATAAAACATCCCCCATTAAAAAAGCTATATATCTTCATTCATTTCCTAAAAATCATGTTTTTCTATGTATTGAAACATTTTTAATAAAACCATTTCCTTAGCCAATCATAGTCAGAGAATAACTTGCTGAGCCACTTGACCCATGAGGCTTAGATCTGCTTTATTATTTAGTTTTATACCATTTATTTAAAGATAATTTTTGAGAGCTTTAGGCAGCATCAACTCAGTTTATTGCCACAGCAACCAGCTTGTAAGTTAATTTGAACCACAAGATAGACTAGCTGACCAAATGTCAACCATTTAATTCTGGAGAGGAGTGAACATTTAGATTCAGCTAAGATTAGCACCATAATCATTATGGAATAATAATAATAATAATAATAATAATAATAATAATAATAATAATAATATGGACTGATCAACATCAGAAAGCACATTTTCCAGGGGGACTCTCTGTCCCCATTGCTATTCATCATCATCATAATCCCGCTGTCACTCATCCTACAGAAAACAAACCTAGGCTACCAAACTGCTAGGAATTCACCAAAAATTTCACACCTGCTGTATATGGATGACCTGAAATTGTACAGAAAATCAGAAACTGAGATACAGTCATTAACCAACACTGTACAAATTATCAGCAATGACATCAGCATGGAGTTTGGCCTGGATAAGTGTGCCACAATGGCACTGAAAAAGAGGGAAGTCACTGAAAGTGAGGGCATTGAAATGCTGAATGGTCAAACCATCAAGTGCCACCAGCCAGAAGCCTACAGATACTTGGGCATCTTGCAACCGGATAATATCAAGCATGATCATGTGAAAACTGTGATCAGCAAAGAGTACATCCAGAGGACCAGAAAATTTTTGAAGAGCAAACTGAATGGTGGCAACACTATCAAGGGTATAAACACTTGGGCCATACCTGTCATTAGATACACAGTTGGCATAGTGAACTGGACTCAAACAGAGCTGGAAAACCTGGACAGGAAAACCCGAAAATTAATGATGATCCATCATGCACTACACCCCGCAGTGACATTGACAGGCTATAATTACCAAGGAAAATAGGCGGCAGAGGACTTTTGCAAGTGAGGCAGACAGTAGAAGAAGAAAAGCATGCATTATCTGATTATGTGAAGGAGAGCAAAGAGCCAGCATTGATAGAAGTCAACAATAGGAAGCTTCTCAAGGCAAATCAAATTAAGGACCAGTACAGAAAAACTGTAACTCAATGTTGTATGGACAGCTGCGGAACAAAGCATTGCATGGCCAGTTCTTGGAGAAGATTGAAGGCAAAGTGGATAAAGAAAAGACCTGGTCATGGCTTACAAGTGGAACACTAAAAAAGGAGACAGAAGGACTAATACTGGCTGCACAAGAACAGGCTATTGGAAGGAATGCTATCAATTTTTAGATCTTCATATTTTACTAATTTCTCTAGCTGCTTCTCCTCAATTCTGCTGTCTCCTGGGATTGCAATGTCGATGATCTATATTTTCTTTTTCTCCACAATCAGGATGTCTGGCATGTTATGCTTCAGAATTCAGTCAGTCTGAATTCGGAAGTCCCACAGTAGTTTTGCTTGCTCATTTTCTATCACTTTTTCGGGCTTATGATCCCACCAGTTCTTTGTCACTGATAGATGGTAGTTCTGGCACATGTTCCAGTGGATCATCTGTGCCACAGCATCGTGTCTATGATTGTAGTCAGTCTGTGCTATCTTTTTGCAGCAGCTGAGTATGTAATCAATTGTTTTGTCTGTTTCTTTACAGAGTCTGCACTTTGAATCATCTGTTGATTTTTCAATTCTGGCTTTGACAGCATTTGTTCTAATGGCCTGTTCTTGTGCCGCCAGTATTAGTCCTTCTGTCTCCTTTTTGAGTGTTCCACTTGTAAGCCGTGACCAGGTCTTTTCTTTATTAATTTAATTATTAATTTAATTATTATTATTTTTATTATTATTATTATTATTATTATTATTATTATTATTATTTAGTAGTTTTGCTTGCTCAGTGGTCGAAAATGAGCAAGCAAAACTACTTTGGGACTTCCAACTTCATACTGACCGAATTCTGAAGCATAACACACCAGACATCCTGATTGTGGAGAAAAAGAAAGTATGGGTCATTGACATCACAATCCCAGGGGACAGCAGAATTGAGGAGAAGCACCTAGAGAAATTAGTGAAATACGAAGATCTAAAAATCGAGCTGCAACGACTCTGGCATAAGCCAGTGAAAGTGATCCCAGTGGTACTTGGCACGCTGGACGCAGTGCCAAAGGATCTCAGTGAACATTTGAAAACCATTGGAATTGACAAAATCTCCATCTGTCAATTGCAAAAGGCCGCTTTACTGGGATCGGCAAACATAATTCACCGCTACATCACTCAGTCCTAGGTGCTTGGGAAGTGCTTGACTGGTGATGAAATATAAAATCTAGCATAGTGATCTCATTTGCTGTGTTGTATTGACATAATTTATTAGATTTGTATGATATTATGACATCTTAGGTTCCTTAGGAGGACATGATGGGTATGCAGGCCAATCCCAGCAAAAGAACTGGGAACTGTTATTCCACAATTTTGTATAAATAATAAAAATAATAAGTAAGGACTCAACAAGTAGATAAATGATGCCAAATCCAGTGTAAACATCTGGCTGATTGTGTGATCAACCATAATAACTCATTGTTATAGGAGAAAGAGAGAAACCAGACCAGAAGTCGTCTTCATCACATTGCTATAAACAATTTCATTTCAAATATAATTTGTTTTGATCAATTAGAATCTAGAACTCATTTAAATAACTCAATCTTAAACATATTTTAATAGACTTAACCGGCTTAATTCCTATAATTTTTTTGTTATTTTCACATTTAGAAGCTTAAAATACTAATCTATTATAAACAGTTTAAGATTTATTTGAAGAAGGCCTGGCTTGCATGATACTGACTTGGCCATTCACCAATTTGATTAAAGTAGGATATTATTTCCCTGTGGACAAAAGGAATTGTTTACTTGGAAAATATCATGAGCAGTGGAATATTGAGAATCGATCAATCATAACATGCAGACACAAAACAAAGTTTCTGGGATAATTACAGGCTATAACAATCAGAAAGACAAATTTTATCCACTCCTTAGAAAGCTAGGAGCAAGTCTGTATTAAGTGAGAAACAAAGGAGAAATAAACACATTTGAGTATTTGCTGCATACATCACTTTAACTGTACAATATTATATCTTGGTTCATTTACAGTCTTAGCATCTTTATAAAATTAACACACTTTCTTTTCTAACTGCCCAACTGCAGTTATGGGATCATGTTTTGCCTAACATCCACTTTGAAGTCTATTAGTGAATGTGTTTGCAAGTCACTAAGTTTGGCAGCATATGTAGAGAAGCAGCATTCTAGAATGGGAGAATTGTTACCTCCAAAATATCAATATTAAGGATGGCTGGCTCATGAAATGCAACATATAAAAACTTTGCCCCTAAATGTGCCTCGACTTAGGGTCCCTAGTGTGTTTGAGACCATATTTCCTGGCTAACACCCATAAATTAAATTATCTTTGGGCTACTTTTTGTATTTTTCTTTTTTAGTGTGTTTAACTGGTTAAGTGTTTTTGTGATTGTGTATCTGATCTCTGACAGGATGCTTGGGAATGAAAGCATCTTCAGAACTGAAGAAGCTTCCTGGATGATGTTCTGTCGGGCTCTCTGGTAGAATCCTCCCAAAAATTCACAGGTACAAATTTCAGACACATACATGTTTGAAAATTCAAAACAATGTTCTTTATAATGAAAATTCACTTAAACTAAGCCCTCTTTTGGTATAGCAAAGAGCACTCATCTCCAAACAAACTGGTAATTTATACAAGTCCCTTATCAGTTCTGTGATACATAGCTTGCAGCTGTGAGGCAATTCACAGTCCTTCTTTCACAAAGTGAAACACACTTTGCTCTGGTTTAGTTTCAAAGCAGGGAAGAAGCAGCACACACAACAAGTCAGTCAGCAAAGCAGTCACGAAACACAACGATCAGATAATCCTCCACAATGGCCAAACCCACAGGCTGCTATTTATAGCAGCCTCACTAATTACCACAGCCCCACCGAACCACAGGTGGCCTCATTTTCTTTGATAATAATCTCTCAGTTGTTGTTGCCTATGCATTGCTCTCAGCATGCGTGGCTGTATCATTAACTCTTGTTCTGAATCCAAGGAGGAGCTAGATAATTGATCTCCTTCTGAGCTGTCTGCCACACTCTCCTCCTCCCTGTCACTCACGTCTTCTTGGTCAGATGAGCCTTCATCAGCAGATTCCACCGGGGCAAAACAGGTCTGCAGCATGTGGATGTCTCCCCCACATCCACAGTCCTTGGGGCAGGAGCTGGGCCAGAGATAACCACAACAGATGAGAAGTGAAACAGCTTTCAAGAAAAAAACCAGAAAGTCCAGTTGCCTCTTGAAACAGCACCTTTGGGACAAGCATGACCTGGATGGCTGAGAATCTCCATAGACATTTATGATTGTGTGCTTCCCTGAGTTGTGGATTTGAGATGGTTAGTTATAGAAATTGAATAAATAAAATTAAAAAATAAGCAATATCTTCAGTATTTTGTACTAAAGTATTCTGGTGAACATCCCCAGTTAAGAAAACAGTCCTAAATACTAGATGCAAGAGAATAAAGCAAAGGCAGTCAGGGTAATAGATTAGGCGGTGAAAAAGGAATTATCGCTCCTTGACAATTTTCTCCAAGCTGTTGCCTTCCCTCAAACATGTTGGACTATAATTCCCATTTGTAGACCAACATATGTTGCCATTTAGCAAATTGGATGCATTAA
Source organism: Erythrolamprus reginae (assembly GCF_031021105.1). Taxonomy (NCBI): domain Eukaryota; kingdom Metazoa; phylum Chordata; class Lepidosauria; order Squamata; family Dipsadidae; genus Erythrolamprus; species Erythrolamprus reginae. The sequence goes on along the minus strand of NC_091954.1, from coordinate 62,198,701 downwards.
GCTGTATTAGTGAGGCATATACCAAATACATACTTTTATACTATAGTTAACACACAAGATATTTTAGAAACCCGCTGAAAAATTAAAGATGAATAGCTCATTAAGCTACAACAGTGTTTCTCAACCTTGGCAACTTGAAGATATCTGGACTTCAACTCCCAGAAGTTCCCAGGCAGCGAATGCTGGCTGGGGACTTCTGGGAGTTAAAGTCCAGATATCTTCAAGTTACCAAGGTTGGGAAACACTGAGCTACAAGACTGGAGTGGAGACAGAAGCTCAATTAGCTTTTTAACTTTGTAAATCAGGAAAGAATCTGGTTAACATAACAGAATGTATTGGAAGTAATGTCTCACAAAGCAACATTAACATTTCTGGCAGTAACTAAAGATCCTTCACTTTCTTGGATTTAATTCCTGTATTTAAATTTTACTAGTGCCAACTTCATCCAGAAGTTTCAACCAGTCAAAGCAAAACAAAGGAGTAGGATTTAGCAATCTGAAAATTGGTGCAGTACCGCTTTACAAATGTCTAAGAAATAAATAAGTAATAAATGTCCATATAGTATGGATTCGCATACTATGCTAAACCTAATGATGATGATGATGATGATGATGATAAGATAAGATAAGATAAAGATATTTTTATCTTATCATGATGATGATGATGATGATGATGATGATGATGATGATGATTATTATTATTATTATTATTATTATTATTATTATTATTATTAATTAGATTTGTATGCTGCCCCTCTCCGTAGACTCTTATTATAAAATAAGATTGCTTATTATATAATTGTTACATCTTCCTTTATAAGATAAAAATAAAATCAGTCACCATCAGTCAATCAATTTCAAAGAGGGGTGTGTGTGTGTGTGTAGAAGCATATACAGTATGGTGATTGATTATATTTTTATCTTATAATGATATAACTATTATATCTTATTTATATATAAACCACTTTTTTGCAATCCCTTAATTCGGGGTAGAGTCGGGGGAGACTGGATGGAGCTGAACATTTATGGGCAGGATGTCCTTCCTGACACCTACAGTATGTAAAATTTGCAGCAGACATTTTTTGTTTGTGATCTAGGAGAGAAACATCTGCTGTATCTAGGATTGAACTCTTAACCTTCTGAGTGGGAAGCAAGCATTTTTACTGTTAGATCACCACAACTTAGATTTTTAGAAAGCCATTTAGATATTTAGATATTTAGATATTTAGATATTTAGATATTTAGATATTTAGATATTTAGATATTTAGATATTTAGATATTTAGATATTTAGATATTTAGATATTTAGATATTTAGATATTTAGATATTTAGATATTTAGATATTTAGATATTTAGATATTTAGATATTTAGATATTTAGATATTTAGATATTTAGATATTTAGATATTTAGATATTTAGATAGATATTTAGATAGATAGATAGATAGATAGATAGACAGACAGACAGACAGACAGACAGACTGACAGACAGACAGACAGACAGACAGACAGACAGACAGATAGATTATATATGCACAGACAATTTCAGCATATACACATACTTATGCAGTGTGTGTGTGTGGGTGTGTGGGTGTGTGTGTAGGTCTTGGCATATTCAGATCTTTTCCCATGTAAGGTTGATAGACTCCTGGTGATGTTTCGGTGAGGTCCCACTAGTTATCTTCAGGCTGGTGTCTTCGGCTTTGTGCTCAGGCGAACAAGTTCACCAAAACACAAAGCTGAAGACACCAGCTTAAAGATGACAAGTGGGACTCGCTGAAACGTCGCCAGGTGTCTATCAACCTTACACAGGAAAAGACCCAAATATGCCAATACTTACATACCAATACCTGTGAAAAATCTATGATTATTTATTTATTTAATTTAATTTAATTTAATTGGATTTGTATGCCAGCCCTCTCCGAGGACTCGGGGCGGCTCACAGCATATACAAAGAGACAGTAGTAAAATCAATCCAATTAATATACATAAAAACAATCCTTAAAAATATAACTGTAGATATAGAATCTCTCTATATCTATATCTATCCATATCCATATCCATATCCATATCCATATCCATATCCATATTCATATCCATACCTACCTACCTACCTATCTTACTCTCTTTGTCTCTATGAGAGAGAAAGAGATTAGATAGAGATAGAGATAAATACAGATATATAGATATCCTATGCAGTCATACCTCGTCTTACGAACCTAATTGGTTCCAGGGGGAGGTTCGTAAGACGAAAGGTTCGTAAGACGAAACATTGTTTCCCATAGGAAACAATGTAAAGTCAATTAATCCGTGCAACCAAAAAAAAACCCTGCAAAAAAACCGCTGCCGCCCGGCTGTCACCTTTTAAAACAGCCTGGGGGCTTCTCAGCGACCTCTGGAACGCCGAACACCAAACCCAAACTTCTGGATTCGGCATTCGGGAGGCCACCGAGAAGCCCCCAGGCTGTTTTAAAAGGTGACAGCCGGGTGGCGGGGCTTCCCAGCAGCCTCCGAACGCCGAACTTCCGGGTTTGGGGTTCAGGAGGTTGCTGGGAAGCCCCCCAGCCCGGCTGTCACCTTTTAAAATAGCCGTGCGGCTTCCCAACAGCCTCCGAATGCCGAACGCGGAAGTTTGGGTTTGGCGTTCGGCGTTCGGAGACAGCTGGGAAGCCGCGCGGCTATTTTAAAAGGTGACAGCCAGGCTGGGGGGCTTCCCAGCAACCTCCTGAACCCCGAACCTGGAAGTTCGGCAAAAGTTCGGGGTTTGGAAGGTTGCTGGGAAGCCCCCCAGCCCGGCTGTGACCTTTTAAAACAGCCGTGCGGCTTCCCAGCTGTCTCCCGAAGCCGAACGCCAAACCCGAACTTCCGCGTTCAGCGTTCGGAGACAGCTGGGAAGCCGCACGGCTGTTTTAAAAGGTCACAGCCAGGCTGGGGGGCTTCCCAGCACCCCCCCGAACCCCGAACCCGGAAGTTCGGCAAAAGTTCAGGGTTCAGGAGGTTGCTGGGAAGCCCCCCAGCCCGGCTGCGACCCTTTAAAACAGCTGCGCGGCTTCCCAGCTGTCTCCCGAAGCCGAACGCCAAACTCAAAATACCGCGTTCGGCGTTCGGAGACAGCTGGGAAGCCGTGCGGCTGTTTTAAAAGGTCACAGCCGGGCTGGGGGGCTTCCCAGCACCCCACCGAACCCGGAAGTTCGGCAAACGTTCGGGGTTCGGGAGGTTGCTGGGAAGCCCCCCAGCCCGGCTGTGACCTTTTAAAACAGCCGCGCGGCTTCCCAGCTGTCTCCCAAAGCCGAACGCCAAACCCGAACTTCCGCGTTCGGCGTTCGGAGACAGCTGGGAAGCCGCGCGGCTGTTTTAAAAGGTCACAGCCAGGCTGGGGGGCTTCCCAGCAACCTCCCGAACCGAACCCAGGGTTCAGAAAATTTTTGCCTCTTCTTATGAACTTTTTTCGTGTTACGAACCAGCATTCGGGAGGCTGCTGGGAAGCCCCGCCGCCCGGCTGTCACCTTTTAAAACAGCCGGGGGGCTTCCCAGCAGCCTCCCGAACGCCGGTTCATAACTCGAAAAAAGTTCGTAAGAAGAGGCAAAACTTTTCTGAACCCCGGGTTCGTATCACGAGTTGTTCGTAAGACGAGGGGTTTGTATCTTGAGGTACCACTGTATAGATATAGATTCACACACTATATATACGGTAGATACACTCTACTCCAACTCTATAACCAAAAATTAATTTTATTTTAAAGTCAATTTCAGTCTGGATCTTGTTTAATGAATCTTGGTTTAATACAGAATTATGTTATTGAAACACATTCACATACATTTGCTATAAACCTTCATTGACAATTTGCTTTGTCTTGATTTTGTTCAGAAAAGTTTCAAGCTAAAGAAATATAATAAGAGCATCCAGACGAGTGCTGTAGTAACACTCCGCAAATTGCCTAGAGAGCCATAATGATAGTAATGCTATGTACTAGTTTGCAATTTTCAATTGTAATAGAGTTTTTCATAATTAATAGCTGATGTTAAACCCCAGGGAACCACTGCACAGAGCTTTATTTAGGGATCACATCTGTTCATTTGGCACTGAGTATCCCTTGGGCCCATATATGCAGGTGTAGTATCAGTCAAAAGAGCAGATGGGGGCAATCACAAAGCCATTTCAAGTTCCAACCTCTGTAAACTGAAGGGATACTGTCAAAGCCAATTATATTCAGATATATGCAATATGACCCCAAAGGCCCTTTTAAAATCAGAAAAGAGGAGCCCTTTTTTACTTTTAGAAAGTGATTTGGGCTGCACAAGTGATACAAAGGCTGATGGTGCTTTGAAATTCTCTTGCTCCAAAGACAATAACTTCCCATAGTATAAAATACCTAATAATCATTTTGGGGTGTCATACAATTTAATGTGGAGTTTTGTAAATTTTCTCTGCTTAACACATTTACCAATATCAGTCGCCATGTGCTCCATGTGAGGGGAAGCCTAGGAATGGATCATTTCCTTTTCATGTAGAAGATGACAGGTGATATCAGGAAGATGAAGAGGAAGATGATTACTTGAAATCTTAGTAGTTCAAGTTACTGTTGGACAGACAATAAGAACAATATAAACCAAATAGTCTAATCAGATGTACATCAGCTCACAATATCTCCAGATTCTTCCCACATTAGCATCGCTACCATTTGAAACCAGGTTTTCTTACCTGCTCTTCCTCACGATCAGGAGGTTGTGAGTTTGATCCTAGGTAGAGACAGATATAGGGTCTCCTGCTTAGACAGGGGGTTGGACTAGATGACCTGCAAGGCACCGTGAGCAGGCACGCACCCCCAAATACCCCCCCGTGCGCCCTTTTCCACAGGCACATGCTCCCCATCCCCCTGCCAGCCCGCGGGGGGGCGGGGCGGGGAGGCGCGGCCGCCTCTGCCTCCCCACCATGCCTCCGGCCCCCTCGCGCCTCTGGCTTCTCGGCCCTGCCCCTGCTTGCCCGATCTGCCCCCTCTCCTCCTCCGCTGCCTCCTGCCTTGGCGTGTGACTTCTCCCACGGCGGCAGCAGCGGCTGCGAGACGAAAGCACTGCCAGCCTGGGGGCTGCAAGAGAGTGCTTTCTCCGTGGGCTTTGGAAATGCCCACTCCGCCCCTCTCGCAGCCCCTTCGCTGGGAACGCTTTCATCCCAGACTTCCAGAAAGGGGGCTGCAGTAGAGGCAGGGCAGGCGTTCCTGAAGGGCAGGGTGATAAGCTGTGAGGTGGAGCTCCGGAACTGAGGCACCGATGGCGAGGGGGCTGGGAGAAAGCGCTCTCGTAGCCCCCTCGCCATCGGTGCCTCAGTTCCGGAACTCTGCCTCACAGCTGATCACCCTGCCGCCCCACGACTACTGCCCAATGCCGCTGCTAAGAGAGAGAGAGAAAGGGCGGGGGAAAGAGAGATAGCAAGAGAGAGAAGAGAAAGAAAGCAAGAGATATAGAAAGAAAGAAAGAGTGAGAGAGAAAGAGAGAGATGAAAGGGGGAGAGAGAGCTAGCAAGAGAGAGAAGAGAAAGAAAGCAAGAGAGATAGAAAGAAAGAAAAAGTGAGAGAGAAAGAAAGCAATAGAGAGAGAGAAAGAGAGAGAGAAAGAGAGCAAGAGGGGGGGAGAGAAAGAGAGAGAAATGACTCTTGATTCTTGGTAAAAAGCACCCAAAAAATAACAGAGAAACCCCCCCCCCCAGCCGTTTGTGTGTGTGTGTGTGAACTCTTGAACCATTTCCAATAGCTCACCTCTAATTTGAAATGGTTCAAGAGTTCACACACACACACACACACACATACACACACACACACACACAAGGGGGGAGGAGACAGGGATGGAAAAAGAGAAGATAATAATAGTAATAGATTTTGGTTTTGTTTTATTATTAATTTCTTTTAATAAAAAAAGTCATTTTTTCTTATTTATTTATTTATTTATTTATTTTTCTATGCCACCCAGTCCCAAAGGGACTATCGCTCAGACACTATACTTTTCTGCCCACACCGAAAAAAAATTGGAGGGAACATTGCTGCAAGGTCCCTTTCAACTCTGTTAATCTGTTAAATCTATTGTATATATTTTAGAACTGAAATCTTAATTCCATGATGAGATGGTTTCTTAATTTTTGCTTAAATATCTTTCAGAAAGAAGCAGCCATTTCTCCCTGTAGAATTTGGGTGTTTCTTTGCTTCTTCACAGCTCCATTTGATGGCAGGTATTTTATCAGGGTTGTGATCCAAGCTCAAAATTGATGGAAACTAGTTTGAGCTAAACATCTTCTGGGTTCAGTCGCTGATCCCAGCTGTTCAGTCTATTGGTGTGAAGCCTTTTTATTGCCAGACTAAACACACTCAGCAATTTAACTACAGGTAGTCTTTGATTTACAACTGTTCATTGAGTGATGCTCAAAGTTGAAACAACAGTGAAAAAAGTGATTTACGGCCATTTTTCACACTTACAATTGATGCATCAGGCGGGGGGTTGCTGCTCTTGCTGCTACCTGTGTACTGCATGAGCAACTCTGCATCTCTGGTGGGCACATATATGTCCAAGGGAGATTTTGCTTCTGCACATGCACAGGAAGCAAAATTTCGCAAGGGGACATGCGTGCGAGATTTTGGTGATTTTTTTTTGCTTCTGTGCATGCACAGAAGCAAAAAAATAGCTGAAATCTCATGCGTGCGTCCCCCCGCAAGATTTTTCTTCTTGGGCATGCGTAGAAGCAAAATCTCACTTGGACGTGCGTGCACATCCTCAGGACCTGTGGAGCTGCGTGCACAGCTCAATTTTTGCTACCAGTACGATGGTGTCGACCGTACCAGTAGGAACCCGCTACTGCCCATGGTCACATGAACAAAATTCAGACGCTTGACAACTGACTCATATTTATTTTTTTAAATTGGCAATTAAAAAAAAAAATCTCCACCTTTCACATACAAATTCAACAAATGTATACCTTTCAATATTACACAAATTATGCCAATTTCATAATTATACATTTTTATCCATTGTTAATATTTCTATTTTTTAATCAACAACAGCCTGCCCTTAACTAATTTTTTTCTTGCATCCCCTTCCTCTTTTTCTCTTTCCTCCTCCTACCTACTTTCCCTTCACTCCTCCCAAACCTTTTGCACTCCCTCTCTCTCACTCTGTCTCTTTCTCTCCACCTCTCATTTCCTATCTACTTCCTCTTCAATCCTCTAAAACCTTTCCAGGGTGTCCTCTCTTGTTAGCAGACTGTTGCTGTGAATTTAATTTCTAAATAATAATAATAATAATAATAATAATAATAATAATAATAATAACAACAACAACAACAACAACAACAACAACAACAACCATTATGTTTTAGTTTTAACTTATAGTTCCAAAAAATTCAGTTTTTAATTTCAGGTATGTATTCCAAATTCAACTACCTCCAATTAATTAAAAGCTAATTTTGTCATCTGAATTTCCCAACCAATTAATCCCCTCTTTTGAGTCCAACTTTAATAATTATTCTCTTTACTTTCCCAAATATCTATAATTTTTTATTTCTTCTCGTCTCAAGGCCTAATTCTTCCTTCCCTTTCTTAATCTCTTTTCTTCAATATTTGTTTCTTATATTATGACTGTATGCCCCTTCAGTACTTTTGTATAATTTGAATGTGCTAAATTGTGTAGAAATCAGTATATATTTCAACTTTTCTTGTTATTCCTCACAATACTCCTATTTTGGTCTTAACCCATTAATTAGCTCAGCCATTCAAACATTTCATTCAAGTGAGTCTTTTCCAACCCCATATATATTGCATAATTTTATCTGTCATGATTCAACAAAGCATCATCTATCTCTTAATATATTCATATAAATCACATCATTTATAGTAAATTTCAAAGTTCATTCCAGTATTATTTCTTTTTTTGTTTTTATATAATGACCCTTCCATTTTACCTTTAATATACCCAGATTATCTAGAAAACTTCCAATTATATTGTCATTTAAACACAAAGAATACATCAGGCAGAAGAATCGATACATCAAAAAAGAGAAAAAAGAATGTGGCTAAACAAATAATTAATTTGTGCTCATCAATCAAAATTCATTGTAGATGTATATATCAAACCTCAAAAATTTCTATACATAAAATTGCTAAACCTAATTTCGGAATGTTTTGAAGCTAAAAGAAAAAGAGAGGCATATAATAAAAAAATGGCGACCACCTCAGCAAACAGTCAATCCTTCCATTGCGTGACCACCACGGCTAGGATGGCTGGGATGCCATCAGTCAAGGGCTCTAGTTTGGGTCCCTGTTGGGTATACTGACCCAAAACAGGTCCCGGTGGTGTCCCTCCTCTTCCCTGCCCCTCCAAGGCAGTTCTGGGGTTGGTTCCATAAGAACCAAACCCCCCAAGCGGTGGGAATTCATTGTTCCCGCAGAGCGTGGAGAACTCCGTACTGCCATGGCACCTCACCATACCCCAAATACTTGGCAACTGACTCATATTTATGATGCTTGCAGTATCCTGGGATCATGTGATCACTTTTTGTAACCTTCTGACAAGCAAAGTCAATAGCCAGATTTGCTTAATGACTGTGTTACTAACTTAAGGACCGCAGTGACTTGCTTAAAATTGTAGCAAGAAAGGTTGTAAAATGAGACACAACTCACTTAATACTTGTCTTGCTTAGTAACATAAATGTTGGGCTCAGTTGTGATTGCAAATCTAGGGATACCCAATTTCTTGGAAGATTGTATTTCACTTGTGGCTATTTTTCAAATTCAAACTGGGTCTGTGAATGATGCGCATAAGTCTGTGAACCAGCTACCAACACTGTGTTACAAGTAAATAGTCAGTGGATTTTGTAACCTCCTTCATCCAGATAAGGAAGACATTACAAAGGGCTAATCTGAATTAGTTTGGCCAAATGAGGGATTCAGATAGCTGGATATTCTTTCATAGGAATATATGTACCTTGTATCTAGGAAATAGGGCAGAGTGAGGTCTTGAATGTGCACTTTGCTTTGATCAATACTTTGATGAAACACCTCTTTGATGCCGCTTCACAAAAACAATGCCCTACTTTAGGTGCCAAGCTAGAGCTTTTGTACCATGTTGAATTGGCCCCTTTATTACGTATTTTCAACTCAGAGCACATAAAAATGCATTTAAATCGGATAAGAAATATGATTAAAACAAATGTAAAATACAATGCTAATTTAATATAAAACTAGAATTAATATTATAATATATGAGTTTTAAACATTTGCAGCTGCATTTGGTAGGCATGAGAAAGAATAAGAGAAGTTTCTTGGTTTAAAGTTTGATCACTTCCTTTGACCTTGACTTTGTTAGCCATATGGTCCTCTCAACCTGATATCCAATGACACCAATTTACCATTGCTATAGGATAATATGAGACTGCTGATTAAACATCATGCTATCCTGGTGATAATTACTTGTCTGATTGCTATCAAAAACACGGAATCTGAAAAACAGTGCTTGTGGCATAAATATAACTAGGAAAGTAACATCCTTCCCTACTGCGTCATGCTGTAGATATTTGTTGATTTTGCATTGCGTATTTTATTGGATGGATATACCTCTGTTTTATAGCTTCAGCACTGTGGCATATGTTCACAGCTCATAGGTGTGTGAACTATATGTTGCAACTCTTTCCTTGACTTGGTCTAAAAGATAGACAAGCAGTTCCTTAATAAGTAAGATGAGCTGCCTGTAGCAAGAGCAGAGGAGTTTAAGCACCATATTGGCTGTCTTCCAATACTGTAGTAAGATACTTTCTGTAATAAGACTTTCTCCTATTCTAAATAATCTGCGGAAGAGTTGAGGGAATCCTACACAAATGGTAAATTGCAGATGGGTCATCAGGATAATCCCTTATTAGCAACAAGCTTAGTGGGGTTGCTGGTAGAACAGAAACACCTCTGAACTGTGGGGCATTGAGCCAAAGATAATTAACTACACTGCCCAGATTCAGTGTGCTGCGTAACAATTTACTTGCTCTAAACTAAAGAAATGGAGGTCAACCCTGTCCCAAATTGTTTTCTCTCAACATGCTATTAAATCTCTGCATTAGTTCCTGGGGATAATTAAGCAATTGCAGTCTATCCAGGAATGATCTCAAAAATTCCATTAGCAAGCTAAGGTAGTGTCTGCCCCTTGCAGTAAATCAATGTAAGCGGTATTAGGCTAAAATACTACCATAACTGTGAGAAGTGGTCAGACATTGTTGAAAACTTTAATTTCTCTGCATATCCTAGATTTTCTCACATTTTTGTTCTCATCACTGGGGTTTGTGATGATGAATATGGCAAGGAGTCTGTGCCAGTTTAATAATAAGCAAGTGGCATTTGTCATGAATTGGAATAAGCAGAGTTGGTTATTTTATATACATTTTCTCTAATTATATATTCTGAATGTTGAAACTAATTAGAAATCCTGCTCACTAACTGAAGATAGGGAAATATATCGGAATACAAGTCATTATCACTGTTATTATTTCTTTTAGTTTTGTACTTCTTTACAAGCCAGATTAACTCAGAGTGGTACACAGAAAAAAAAACCAATAGAAAAATCAACATTGAAACAATCTGCCAAAAACAGCAAAAGAAAAAAACTGTCAAAAGAAATAACCAGAAAAACAAACCACAAGCAAAAGGGGAGGAGGGTAAAATGTTATGGTTTTAAAATATATAAACAGATATAGAAAACAAACAAATATGCACTTAGTTTTTCCCAAGATGTCCTAGGACAGTGATGGCAAACCTTTTTCCCCCTCTGGTGCCGAAAGAGTGTACATGCGCTCTATCGCACATGCATGAATGCCCACACCCATAATTCAATGCCTGGGAAGGGCGAAAACAGCTTTCCCTGCCCCCAGGAGGCCCTCTGGGGGCTGGAAGTGGCCTGTTTCTCAACTTCTGGTGGGCCCAGTAGGACTGTTTTTCATCCTCCCCAGGCTCCAAATGCTTCTCTGTAGCCAGGGGAGAGTAAAAATGCCCTCCCCCATCCCTCTGGAGGCTCTCTAGAAGCCAAAAATGCCCTCCCAGAGCCTCTGACTGAGCCAAAAATCAGCTGACCGGCATACAAATTACACATTGGAGTTGAGCTAGGGCAATGGCTTGCATGCCAGCAGATATGGCTTTGAGTGCCACCTGTGGCACCCATGTCATAGCTTCTACATCACTGTCCTAGGAACACCTTAACAGGATCAGGGAGGAGAAGATTCAGTAGATTTATAATGAAGTGAATAGGCTTTAGAATGGTAGTGGGGCTTCTAGTTTTGGAATTGGGCATGGGAGAAAGTTGAGAGATCCCCCTTTTAAATTTTGATAAACCTCTTTTAGGATTTATCTTGGGTGTCCCTGCTTAAACATAATCATTTTTATGCTTACTTTCTACTTCAGAGCTTCTCATCTTCAAAGTGCTAAATGAGAAGGGCATGGAGAATGAAGGTTAGAGCCAGGAGTGTCAAAGTCAATTTCATTGAGGGAAGCATCAGGGAGGTATTTGACCTCAGGGGGCAGGGTGTAGCGGCCAGGTTGGGTGTGTCACTTCTGTTGGGGCTGCCTGTAGTGGGTTGCCACCAGCCATCCTGGAAACAGCAAAGGACTGCCACATGGTGCCTCTGCCAGTGAAAATAGGCTCCTAAGCTCCATTTTTGGCTGCCACAGCCTCCCGAAACCGTCTGCCAGTGAAAACAGAACATGACAGGGCTGTATGTGGCCCTTCCAAGTTTCGTTTTAATTGTCAAAGGGTTGCAGGAGACTGTGGCAGCCAAAAATGGAGCCTAGGAGCCTGTTTTCACTGGCAGAAGCACCACAGGCTGGTCCTTTGCTGTTTCCAAAATGCGTATCTAAATATCCCTGTGGACAAAATTTGGCCCCTGGGCCTTGAATTTGACACCCTTGAGGTAGTGTAACACTTTCCTTCCAGCCATTGGAAGGAAATTGGTGCGGTCGTTCTTTTTAATTAAATTAGCCCCTCTGCAGAACAACATTCCTCCCTTTCTCTGAGTTGAGCAGTTTTGTCCACCCTCCCCACCTCTCCACAGTAGTTGCCATGCCTGTCTTTCCTAGGAGGCCTTTTGTAACTGTGAAAAGAAGGAACAAATTTAAAAGGTTGTGTTTATCATACAAGACAAAACAACACAGTGGCAGAAGGTTGAAATGCCTCCTGGCAAACTTTGTCATCAAAGCTTGAGGGAGATCAGTTACATATGATGCTTTCTAGCTCACTAAGAAATGTTCTCTTCAGAAGGAAATGGTTCCTTTGAATTTAGCTTTGCCAGAGAATATGGAACAAGACTGCTCCAAACTTTCCAAATACAGTGGTACCTCATCTTACGAACGCCTCTTCTAATGAACTTTTCAAGATACGAACCCGGTGTTTAACATTTTTTTGCCTCTTCTTCCGAACTATTTTCACCTTACGAACCCAAGCAGCTGCTGCTGGGATGAAGGGGTTTCTTTTCCCCCCCTTTTTTGAAGAAAGAAAAGGGAGGGGCTGCTTGGGGGAGGAAAAATTTTGTGGAGAACCACGTGCTTGCAAAGGAACTGAAAGGGTGTCTTTTGAAGAAAGAAAAGGGAGGGGCGCCCCCCTTGCCTTTCTTCCTTCCCACTCACCCTTTAGCCTAGCCTTGCTTCTTCCACCCGCCCCCTTTAGCTGCTCCTCCCTGCCCTCTGTTCACCTCCCTTCTAAAGTTTGGGATTTTCCTGAAGGATTTGCACGCATTATTTGCTTTTACATTGATTCCTATGGGAAACATTGTTTCATCTTATGAACTTTTCACCTTATGAACCTGCTCCTGGAACCAATTAAGTTCGTATGATGAGGTACCACTGTATATCTTGCATGCTTTAACGAAGATTTTTTTAAAAAATGTGGAAACAATATAGGATGATTAATGTAGAATATGGGTCAGTATTAAAATAGGTTGTACTATGATACTTCATCATATTTTCACCTGTTTAGATCCAAGTGTCTATTCAGAAAGTAGGTTGTAAGATAGACAATAAAGAATGAACCTGTGGGAGTTTCTTTTCTGCAACATTCCTTTAAGATTATTTTTTCTTATTGCATTGAAGTCAAACTATTAAGGAAATGTGACGGTCCAATTTACGGTTATACATCCACCCACCATCCATAATCTATGCAACTATTATATCTCTGATACCAAATAATAAGTATTGTTTCAGGCACTGAAGATTTTGACCCTACTTTGAGAAAAAAAGCTTTTTTAAAAATTCAATCTCCATCTTGTATTGCAAGAATTCTTTTAAACAGTTTTTTAAAACTAACTGTCCATTAGCAGTTCTTTTGGTCAAAAATCCCAGTTTAGGAAATACCTTCTGGAACCCATTCACCCCACATTTTTAAAGGTTTCCCAAAGTTCAGGAGAGTTAAAAGTCTGATGGATATTGGGGAAAGAGTGTGAGAAAGAATAGTAATATAATTTATTTATTTATTTAATTAATTTTATTTATTCATTTGTCCAATACACAATACATATGGAACAGAATAGACATGAAGTAATATATATAAAGATAATATGTAAAAATAGAGGAGAAGATATATGAAAGGAAGAAAATATATATGATATATGAGATAAAGGAAAGACAATTGGACAGGGGACAAAAGGCACACTAGTGCACTTATGTACGCCCCTTACTAACCTCTTAGGAACCTGGAGAGGTCAATCATGGATAGTCTAAGGGAGAAATGTTGGGGGTTAGGGATTGACACTATTGAGTCTGGTAATGAGTTCCACGCTTCAACAACTCGATTGTTAAAGTCATATTTTTTACAGTCAAGTTTGAAGTGGTTAATATTAAGTTTGAATCTGTTGCGTGCTCTTGTGTTGTTGCGGTTGAAGCTGAAGTAGTCATTGACCGGTAGGACGTTGCAGCATATGATCTTGTGGGCAATACTTAAATCATGTTTAAGCTTTCTAGACCCAGGATTGTTAGTCTATTTTCGTAGGGTATTCTGTTTCAAGTGGAGGAGTGAAGGGCTCTTCTGGTGAAATATCTTTGGTCGTTTTCAAGGGTGTTGATGTCCGTGATGTGGTATGGGTTCCAGACAGATGAGCTGTATACAAGGATGGGTCTGGCAAAAGTTTTGTAAGCTCTTGTGACATATATACTGCTTCATAGTGCTTTTACAGCTCTCTCTAAGTGGTTTACAAATCAGCATATTGTCCCCAACAATCTGGGTCTTCATTTTACCCACCTCGGAAGGATGGAAGACTGAGACAACCTTGAGTTGGTGGTGAGATTTGAACTGCTGAACTACAGCTCGCAGTTAGATGAAGTAGCCTGCAGTTCTGCACTCTAATCACTGCACCACCCCAGCTGTTACACCTGTATAAGAAAGACATGCCCCTGCATTCAATAAAGTGTAATTCGGTGGCAATGTGTAATTGCCAGGTCCTAGAAGGGCTTATAAATTGAAGTAGCGTTTTGAAATCTACTTGGAAATCCACTGATAAATAATACAGTTTACCAAAACAATTTTTTCAAATAGATGCACTGAAGGAATTGGATTCTTGACCAGCTGTAGTTTACAAGTGGTCGGCAACAGCAGTTCTGTGTAGAAATATAGCAATCAAATATTGACAATTAAAAATATAAGTGATTGTGGGAAGGTTCTGCCAATCCAGGAAAGAGCTAATGGCAAACTTATAAAATGAATTTGTACAAAACCATACAATAAACTAAATCCAATTAATTAAAACTAAGTAAATTAGTCTAAAATCCCCAATTATATAAAAAAATCAATCATACCCATTCAGACTACAACATTCGTCAGCCAGGGGGCTAAGATCTAATTGCCCCAAGCCTGATGGCATAAATGAGTCTTAAGACTCTTGCAGAAGGCAAGGAGGGTGGGGGCAGTGCAAATCTCTGGGGGGAGCTCTTCCCCTATGCCCTGCCCAGTGACATTGTCTAGTTGATGGGATCTGGAGAAGGCTGACTCTGTGGGACCTAACCGGTTGCTGGGATTCATATGGCAGAAGGTGGTCCTGCAAGTAATCTGGCCCAATGCCTTGTTGGTTTTTATGGATCATTACCAACACTTTGAATTGTGTTTGGAAACCAATCATCAGTCAATGCAGTCCTGCAATATCAGTATTGCTATTGCTATGATTTATCGATTTCTATGCTGCCCTTCTCCTGAGACTCAGGGCATCTAACATTAAATTTATGCAAACACATTAGAAATCTACAAAAAACATCTACATTAAAATACTATCTTAAACCCCCAATGTGCAAAATTAAACAATCACATCCATACATGCATTCAGTCATTGGTCGGGCAAGATATTAAAATTTCAGTGGCCAAATACCAAAGTATAAACAATTACTTGATGAACAAATGAATTTAAAAACAAGAGATAAACTTCAAGAGGAAGGATTTAAAATAGATTGGTGGCAATATATACAGATACAGTCGAAGTTTCAAAAAGATAGCAAAGTATATATATTTAACAAGAGTAAAAACTTCTTGAGTAGTTTATTAATTACAAATTCAAAGAAATTAATTGGGAAAGCATATAAATATATGATAGAACATAAAAATATAGACTTAACTCTCAAAGACAACATGATTACCTGGTGTAAAAATTTTGGCAAAGAGTTTGATCTAGAGACTTGGGAGAAAGTTTGGATAACAAATTGGAAGATGACAAATTCTGTTTCTTTAAAAGAAAACCAAATTAAGATGTTTTACCGATGGCATCTCCCACTGAATAGAATTGCTAAGATGTATCCAAATACCTCCCCAAATTGTTGGAAATGTAAAAATGAAATAGGTTCTTATTATCATCAATGGTGGACATGTAATAAAGTCCGGATATATTGGAGAATGATAGAAAAAATGATAAAAGAGATCACATTATATGAAATAGAAAAATCCCCTGAATTTTATCTCCTAGGCATAGCTAAACAGAAATATAAAAAAGATATTTCTTTTCTGGTTGTACATATCTTAACAGCCGCTAGGATAGTTTATGCACAAAATTGGAAAGGGGAAGACATCCCCAAAAAAGAGGATGTAGTTAAAAAAATTCTGGATTGTGCAGAGATGGATATGATGACAAGAAGGCTGAATGATCAAGAAGAATCTGATTTTTATATTATTTGGGACAAAGTTTATACATGGATAGATAAGAATAAAGTTGAAAATAAGGTAATGAAAACGGTATGAATATAATTAAATGTTATTGATATTTTTTGTTGTTAGTGTTGTTGGCTTCTCTTTTTTATCAATTTAACTTTATGTTTATTAGAATATGTAAACAAAGTTCTTCTTTTCAATTAGAATATTAGTTTGATTTAAAGATTTAAGATTTAATCCTTTTTTTCTGTATTAAAAATTGACTTCAAGAAAAGAGGGGTAATTGTAACCCCTAATATGTGTTTAAATGTTTGTAAGTTTGTATGTCTTTTTTACTGAAAATTAATAAAGTTTATTAAAAAAAATAAATTCAGTGGCCCCAAGACTACCAGCAGAGGTGGGTCTTTAAAACTTCACGAAAGGCAAGGGGAGTGGGGGCTGTGCGGATTGTTAATTGTTAATTGATTGTTAATGCTCTCTATCAATTTCCTGCAAGCAATGGAGAGGTCACCTGCCCCTGTTCTCACTATTTTTTTTGAAGTCTATTTGCTACTACAATTGTTTTTTTATTTATGATATACTGTATCTGGATATCAATATTCTTGATTTTTTTTTTTACTATTCTGACGGATTGCCCCAATTAATATAAACTGGGTATTTCAGTAATCAAGAGACTCCAACACTATCTTCTCAGAGAAATGTCTTATTCAGCTTATATTTTGCAGTTTTACCAAGCCATGACCAGATCAATCTTCATTAAACTGTTTAGTATATTGGTTGAAAACTTTTGAGCTGAAGATCAGGGATGGGTTCTTCCTGGTTCAGACAGGTTTGTCCAAACTGGTAACAACTGTGACTGTCTTTTAAAAATAACTTTTTAATGGGTTTTTAGTTTTAGATAATGTTTGACTTCTTTTTATTGCATTTTATCTATTTATATTGTATTTTTATTATTGTTTTAAGCCACCCTGAGTCCTTCGGGATTGGGCAGCATAGAAGTCAAATAAATAAATAAATATTGATACCACTTTATAAGGCCTTGGTAAGGCTACACTTGGAATACTGCATTCAGTTGTTATTATTATTATTATTATTATTATTATTATTATTATTATGTCAATATAACACAGCAAACGAGATCACTATGTATTTCATCACCAGTCGGGCGCTTCCCAAGCACCTAAGACTTCATGATGTAGCAGCAAATTATGTTTGCCGATCCTAGTAAAGTGGCCTTTTGCAATTGACAGATGGAGATTTTATCAATTCTGATGGTTTTCAAATGTCTGCTGAGATCCTTTGACATTGCACCCAGCGTGCCAAGTACCACTGGGACCACTTTCACTGGCTTATGCCAGAGTCGTTGCAGCTCCATTTTTAGATCTTCGTATTTCACTAATTTCTCTAGCTGCTTCTCCTCAATTCTGCTGTCCCCTGGGATTGAGATTATTATTATTATTATTAAAATAGCACAAGCCTAACTATTTTCAGAATTCTGAAGTTTTATCTGGTCATTCTCAAGAGAATGCAGAGATTCTTGTAACACAGATGACCAAAAATAAAACTTCTGTTTGAAACTATTCACAAGTGGATTTGGTAGCTTGTGACTGACATTTCTATATGTTACACTCACTGCACAAGGAATGAAAGACCTAAAGGGCATGCTGGGATTTAAAGATTCAAGTGGAGGGGTATAGGAATATTTTTTGATGGAGTGATCATTGCAGGATCAACAGAGTGGCCTAAAGCTAAATAGCAGGATTATCATAGGTATTTAGCATGGAATAGAGGTTCAGAGGATTTCAAATACAATATATGACAGGAAAATCTAAGGAGATTGGTTAGTGAAGTGGGGGAGGGAATACTGGGATGAGGAGAAAGGAGACCATTTGGGAAGGATTGTATAGAAATACCATTTAGAAATAAAATGGCACTGGATTCACTATTGGAGGACAAGCAAAGCAGAAAATTTATACCAGTTATTTTCCTGCCATTCTGACTCAATCCATGGAAATAAATGCTGAGTTATTGGGAGTCTTGCCTTTAGGCTGCTGCAGTTTCTCTAAGACCTTTTCATGAAGGAGAGAATAGACTTGGCTTGTATATCTGTGACAGAAGCAAGAGTGAAATTGTGAGGTTGCTGATATTTGCTATCCTAGGCTTTTGATGCTACGGAAACCATGACTCTAGAGACATGGGGTGATGGTGGCAATCATCTTCCCAGAGATGTTAATATTGACTATACCTTGAGGTGGCTGGATATGAAATTCTGTATGGGAAGTTGGGCTCCAGGGACAATCTGAAGAAACAACTAGTTACTGCAATACCTACTGTTGGGCAGTGTCCTTATCTGAGCTGTTTGAACACATTGCTGAGCTGATGACAGATTGCCATTGTTTATTGGTGTGGGGGAATTATAACCTTCATGCCTTGGGAATGGATTCAGGCTTGCTCAGGAATTTATGGTTGCTATGACAACCATGGGTTTGCTCTGGGTCATCCTAGTCATGATTTATGTTAGGAGCATAAATTTGGTCTAGCCTTTGCCTTCGAGTTGGAAGCTGAATTGTGTTCAGATAATACGACTATGTAAAATATGACCAACCCATGTTCAAAGAATTATGTGTCTTGTGATTGCATTCATTACATTTATTTTACACCTGCCACAAACATATTACATATATTGCATGGCAATTTAAAATACAGGTTTTCATACATGGCCATTTGTGTCGAATGATGATGAGGTTGATGAGGCCAGAAGAAGGCCGAAATAGATCTATCCTAGCCTCCCCTAATTTTCAAATTCAGCAAAAACATGTGAGATATATACATACATACATGCACAAACATATGTACATACATACGCACACACACACACACAAGTTTATTTATATTATCAGATATTGCAACTTGTGGGAGGGGACAATAATAAAACACTACTTAATAAAAGATAGTTGTTATCTAAAAGATAATTTATTACATTTGTGTACCTGATAACCAACCTTGAAACAGAAAAGTTCAGTAAAATTACAGCATATCCAGACACCTCTGGGTGCCTTAAAAATAACTTGCATACAGTCAATCTATCTTAACAATGTAGGAAGAAATTTCATATATTGCTATGAGTAATATAGACGTAACCATGGGAATAATAATATTCCTACAAGTATCAGAGGAAAATAGTTTCAGTGACTCAAAACATGACTTGCCTGTTCTGGAGATTGAAGTTAATTCAAGAAGGTCACCTGAATGCTTTTTCTATTATGTTTGATCTCAGGCATCTGTTCCCCATATGTAAATCTTTATTTGTCCTTACGGTTATTGAATATTGACTTTATATATCTTTAGATACCTTTTAAGGGAGGCAAAAGTGCACTTGAGTCTGTTTCTTTCTTAATATCTCCAATATCAAAAGATAAGGCTGTTGATGGCTGTCTTAATGGCGATAAAGAACCTCTTAAATAGAAGGGAAGTAGTAAGTGAAGGAAATAATCAATGCTCCTTGATTGTATCTGGCTGACCATGTGGGACATAGAATAATCCAGCAAAGCTTTTCTTTTTCTGAAAAGGGTGGAGGATTCCTGGATCCTGCTTCTGCACAATGTCCTGCTTTCTGCAGTAATGTAGGAAAAAAGGTACCATTCCTGATTAATCTGGGTATACTTACTGCAATCCCAGTTTTCATTTATTTATTTATTCAATTTCTATAGACACCCATCTCAATCAGTGCCTCTGGGTGTCTTACAGTTCTAAACAATAACAATAACAGAATAAAAATAACAGTAAAAAGTAAATATATATAGCATCTGAGAGAATTAACCAGTAAACAACCAAGCCAAGAAATGGTGATTTCTATACTTTCAGTTTTCCAGGCTCAGGTACAAAGCCAAGTTTCTAAAGCCTTTCAAAAGACCTGCAGGGCTGAGGCCATTTTAATCTGCAAGGGGAGAATATTCCACATAGCAGGGGCTAAATGTCTATAGAGATTCTCAGAACTCCAGATCATAGTTGTCCCAAAAGTGCTTTTTCAAGAGGAAATTGGACTTTTGGGTATTCCTTTGAAGATGATTCACTTCCCATCCAAGAAGCTTCTTCAGCTAGACTGGATGATGGGGGATGAAAAGAGTTATACTCCTTGCAGACAGAACGCAAATTACCAGCTGTCTTCAGAGTATAAATCCTTCCATTCCTCCCCACCATTCAGTCAGAGCTGAAGAAGCTTCTTGGATGAGAAGTAAAACATTTTCAAACAAAAATCAGAAAGTCCAGTTGCATCTTGAAAAAGCACCTTTAGAATAGTAGGACCAACTGCAGAAAAGATCTGCTTGCCTGCCTTCTGGTCTTCACCAGAGGATTCTCTAGCTAATGGGATCAACACACCCAATCTGCTAGATCGAATTGGATAGATAGAGACTCCTGGAAAAGGACTGTCTCTAACGTAACCCAGTCCCAAGTCATGTAAGGCTTTAAAGTGATGACATAGCAATAGCACTTAGACTTATATACTGCTTCACACTGCTTTACAGCCCCCTCTAAGCAGTTTACAAAGTCATCAAATTGCCCCCAACAATCTGGCTCCTCATTTTACTGACCTCAGAAGGATGGAAGGTTGAGTCAAGCTTGAGTCTGGTGAGATTTGAACTGGCAGCAGAAGTAGCCTGCAGTACTGCATTCTAACTACTGCACCACCATGGCTCTAATAGCTTGAATTGCACCTAGAAACATGTCAGATACAGCTCATGCAGTAGTGAAGTGATATGTGCTGTATATCCAGTGGTGGGCTACTAGCTGGAATTCTAAATTGTGCTCACCGATGCGGCTCGTAAATGCTTGCGGGGGCAGCGCGATTTTGCTTCTGCACCTGTGGAGGTAGCAAAATCGCGCACAGAACTGCAGGTGCTCCCATGTTTTGGCAAGGTTTTTTTTTTTTGCTTCTGTGCATGCCAAAACACGGGCGCACCTGTGGCTCCGTGCATGATTTTGGTACCTCCACAGGTGCAGAAGCAAAATCGCACTGGCCCCACAAGCACTTATGAGCCATGGCAGCAAGTACAATTTAGCATTCCGGCTAGTAGACCAACACTGTGTATATCTAATATATCATTTATTATCTGTGCAGTTGCATTCTGAATCAGTTGCATTTTTGAATGCTTTTGAGGAACAGCACCATGTAGTGTGCATTGCAGTAATCTGAAGTAAGGGTACATCAGCATGAGTGACAGTGAGAAGGGCTTCTAGTCCAGAAATGGGAGTGAGTAACTAACCATTACCCAAAAGGTATGCAAAGGCTCCCCTAGCCAAGGCTGCCACATGCTCTTGTTCTTTAAACAGGAGCTGTGAGTTTAGAAGAATCCTCAGATTGCTCACTGGGTCTCTCTAGGGCAGTGCCATCTCATCCAGAACTAAAGATGGAAGAACCTTGTCTCCAGAGTTGTATGATAATATATGCAATGAAATGCATAATGGAATTATCCAAATATGGGCTTATCATAATATTCACAGGATATTTTTCATGGTAGGATGAAAGAATTCCTGCTAGAAATAAAAAAAAAATACTCACTTTCATAAATTAGGCTTATCTTTTGAGAAGTGATCTGTTTTGAATTCTTGTTTATTGTATGATAATGCTTCAAAAGCTAACCAAGTAATTTGATAATTAGCCATTCAAATAAACACAATTACATTTTTTATCAGGCTATATTTATATGCAGTTAATAAGTGAGTCTCCTTTGGACTTGAATAAATAACATTGCTAGATAATTTTGAGATAGGAAAAAATGGAATTGCACTTGAATATCCTGTACATTAGTTTTCATTTAAAAACATTCTCAGCAAAATGGCAAGTTCCAAAAATATTGGGACTATAACTGACTTTGAGAAGCAAGAGACAGTTAAATAATATTTGAAGAGTACATTTGAAGGGAATTTTAAGAGCAGGCACATCTTTACAAGGGTGAACTATCACTTTATTAAATTGATCCTCATGATCTCATAAAACCCCATTCACTTTATTCTAATGCTACTACTATTTTTGTTGTCTTTTCCCTTTACTTTATACCCATGTACTGTTTGAATTCACTTTTGAGTATACTGGTACTCTGCACCTATGAACCAACTGGACAATAATGGCTGCAGATCTGGAGACAGTTAACAAAAGAGGTCTAGACATTATCTAAAAGACTCATTTTGCATGTTTTATGTAACAGATATTATTCTAAGAGCTTTCATCATTCACCACCACCATCTGTATTTGTCAGTTCAGTCGTCTGTCCTTTCTTATCTGACTTGCTTGTTCTACAAAATGGGGTATCTCTTGGAAAGGCTGCGGGTATGATGAAAAAGTGAAAATAGTGACTGCAAGGACAATTAACCCTACTCTATTTTATGAGTGTTGCATTTAAGTTCCATGAAAGGAAGAAAGTCTATTGTGTGGTTGTGGCCACCATGTGACTTTGTTAATCTACCCTCCCCAGAAATGGCCTCCTTAGAAATTATCTACAGACTATTAATTGTACATATAACTAAACAATTAGTTTTCCTGTCACTATATTATTTCCTAAATAAAGCTTTTCTTTTCACCCAAACATCTTCCTTAAAAATATTTTCTTTAAAAAATTACACTCTTAACTTTAGTGTTTCTCTCATCTTACATCCCTACATCCTTTCTCTCATCTTACATCTCCCCATTGTGGGGAGAACAAAAATAAATGAACTTTTACGTTCATTCCCCCAAATTACTGATTTTTAAAAAATCATTTTTATCCAATATAGGCAAAATATTTTGAATCAATTTAAATGTCCCAATTGTGATGGGGTAATGGGTTTGTGTGTCATTATCTAACTAAAAGACATGTTTACCCAGTTTTAGATAATTTGACTAGGTTTGGAAAAAACTGTCTTAGAGGATGAGAATCTTTAAAAACTGGAATGTTCCTGGACCTGATATACTGTATGAACTACTGTATGCCCATAGGGCTATATACTAGTCATGTCAACTGCCTCTTGATTGAATCATTATAACATGTTCTCTAGGACTGCCACCAAAACCACTTAGAAGACTCAAGCAAGGCAAAATGTATTCTTAGAATTTTGATTGGGAGAAAGTAATATAATCATTTTGTACAAGTTGTTTTGATTATGAATAAATAAATGAATAAGATATTTGGAACTTAGTCGTTAGTTCTTTTTATCTTCAGTTTTCTCTCTAAGGTGGGTCATTTATTTTAATTTGGACCAATAATCTGCTTCTAACAATACCAATTCATCCTAGAAGGTTTAGAAGCACAATAATAAATAAAGCACCTGTTTCTTTAGCAACTGGTTTCAATAAGTCTTTTTCCTTTGATATGAGAATTCCATGTTATTTATTAATGGTAGAAGAACTTTCATCATATGAGCAAAGTTGGAGCAGGGATAGGAAGGTTCATGTGGATATACACTTTTCAAACTGTGGCAATACATGTGAAAAATTGCAGGAAGTTGGAATAATCATTAGGCACAGACAGAATGTTTATATTTTATGGAGACTAATCTTGTGAAAACCAAGGAATGCTATATGCCTCCCAAAACAGGATCTGTCAAGGTGTGGAAAGGAGGTTAAAGATAAGATTATAAAAATTCTCAGCCTACATAAACCAGTTTCTTCTTTGCCAAGAAATCGTATGAGTGATTATTTTTATAGCACATCTTCCCCAAGCATGTATTGACACACTGATTATAAGACAACCAAGGTTAGATTTTAGTATACTCATATTTATTAATATGTTGTTCAGTTTGTATACAGTTTGTAAATCATGTTTTTCTTTATTCATTGGAAAAATTTCCTATAATCTTTACATATTCCCGTCTTCTAGTAAAATCCCTGGAATATAAGCAATGTTCCCTGGAAAAGTGAATGCAGATGGGAATCTGGCTCTTTCTGATCTCAGTCCCTTATTTAGGCTTATTTGATGTTAAATAAAGACTGTAGAATATTTCATCCAACCAGGGTGCTTGCCTCTTTATTGTCACCACAAAGTATAGTGGAAATGACTTGTCATCACTTTCTCTTGCAGATGGCAAAGATTTCCCTCCACTCCAGATTTACTTCCAAGAAGTTGTGTTAAATAATTTGTTCGCACTTGCTAGTTTACATCTGTTCAGTGTTTAGGAATGTTTTGTAGTTAAAATCCCTGATGGGTCTGGCTGAAAATGTAAATCAATCCACGAAATGGTGGGGTGGGTAGTAAGAGACAAATGCAGAATCAATCCTGCTACAGGAAGGGATAATGAATTGGCAAAGCATTAACTTTGTAGCTTGCTGGAAAGCAAAATAAGCAGCGTGACAGTAAGAAATCCTCATAATGAGAATCTTATTAGCCTGTCAATAGCATCCAAATAACGCTGGCTTCCCAGAAACTACACGAGGCTCCAGTAAAAAATTGTTTGTTGACTTTGTATCTTTTCCTACAAGCCTGTCCAGGCTCAATTCTTCAGGTTTCCTCCTTTGAAACGAAGTTACTAATTTTTGAGATCCTGGCACATCTTTATGATCCTGAATGTTCAGATGTTTACATAGTACTTAGCTTCATTTAGTTTACATAAGTATCACATAGCTAAAGCAATAATGATCTGGTCTTATGATTGGTCCCACCCATAACGTCTCTGACCAACAACTTGGGAAATCTGCTTGCAATATTTTCGAATTTGGGGCTGAGATAATTTCTATGAAATTACTGATACTTCCACTGTTGCTTAGCACTCATTTTTAGAAGTAGTACTTAGTAATATATACCTCTATCTATATTCCTATACTGTATCTCTATACGGAAGCTCCTTTGATTTCCTTGCCATTCCAGGTTGGGATGCCTACCATCTCAAGTCCTAGCTTTCTGATGCTTCCTGAGTGGTCCAAAGGCAACCGTTGGGGATGGGGTGGGGGTTTAAGGGATTAGGACTAGCAGGCAGTGGAACTCTCTCCAAGGAAGGCTACTACACCCTCATACAAATGGGAGGCTAAAGCCCCTAGTTCTCAAGATGGTCTGCTTCCAAGTAAACGCGATGGCACTGCCTACCTGCCTGCCCACCCGCCCAGCTTGAGAAGAGTCGGTCCACGAGAATAAACCAGTTCTTTCTATGGCTGCCCTTACAAGTTCCCAAATCTAGAAGGGAGATCCTGCGCCTGCTACTATTGATCCGTCGGGGTGACTTCCGATCCAACTGGAATAGATTAGTGCCACTCGCGCTGTTGCCCTCTCCCGCTCCTCTCCGCTGTTAGCGCTCACCCTTGCACACGCACAAATCCCCGCCCGTTGCTTCAATGGCTACTGCTGAGATTTGTCAGCGGTGCGGAGGAAGCGCAGGCGACCCTTTTTCTAACGGTTGGAAAATCCCCGAGAGGAACAGGAGGGGGGGGGGGAGACCTTTCGCTCGGCGGCGGCATTGGCCGCTCGCTTCCTCTTCTCCCCGCCAGGAAAGCGAGGAGAAAATCCCCGGCGTGGTCCTCCTTTCGGCTTCTCTCGTCTGCTGTTGTTGTTTTCCTGCCCACGCGCGCCAGTGTAGTTTCCTTACACTCGCCCTGTTAAGCACCGAGGCAGCCGTTCGGGCGCGCACACACCGCCGGATTCCGCTGGAAGTACAGCGTGGTTGGTGAATTGCTGGTGTATTTCATCCGTGGCGTTTGGCTCGGGAGTAGCAGCTCCTCCCCTTGGTGGTGCTATCCTCTTTCTTGATCAAATCCTCGAACGTGAACAGTTTCGCTGAAAAGCACGTTTTTTTACAAAAAAGAAAAAAGAAAAGAAAAGAAAGAAAAAAGGAAAGAGAAAAATCCAGCAACAGTGAAAGAAGAGAATCCAACTACAGGACTTTTGGGTTTTGTTATTTTTTCTAAAGGGGAAAAAAACCCCAACCCCAGCCCTCCCCCAAAGGAAATCCTTGTATCTCTATCTCAGAGGTTGGGGGGGGGGAAAGAAAAAGGTAGAAGAAGAAAGCTTTGGCTGCAAAATAATAATAACCTGCTGGTCGCTGCATCCCCTTCCCTCCCTCCCGCTTAGAAAGGACCCCCACCCCTCCCACCATACATATCCAACTCTCTGCAAGGCATGGAGAGAGGGGCTGGCTGGTCCTCTGGCTGCTGCGTCGCTTGGATCGCCTCGGCATGGCTTTTATTCGGCGCTGGGTTGTTCGTCGGGGCTGAGGTAACTTGCAGGTCTTGTTTCCGGGCGTCCTTATCGCCCACATCTTGCCGGGTGAAGCTGCTGCAGCTGCCGTCGCCGCTGGAGGTTCCTCGGGGAGCGAAACTCGGGCCAAGCGGCGGCAAAGATGGGGAAACCCTGCAGGAGGATCCCCGCGGAGGATGGGGCGAAGCAGGAGAGGCCGCGGAGGAGGAAGCGACGGGAGCGCCCCGAAAGGATCACGACCCGCCGAGGGCTCAAGGCACCGCGCCCGCGACTCCCGGGGAAGCCACCGGCGGACCCCCAAAGGGAACCGAGAGGACGCGCCGGAGCCCCGACCTCGGTGGCTCTCGTCAACTCGGGAATGGGCCGAAGGGCAGGGGAAGCGCCTCGCCTTCCGTGCAACAGATGCCCGGAGGAGCGTCTGTCGGGGGATCTCCGGGCGGCAGCCCCAGAGCGCGGAGGAGCAGCGAGGATTGGCAACCTTTCGGGCCGGACCGTCGCGGGGCAGAAGGAGGGAGTTGGGACGCCTCCTCTCCGGACGGCCAGAGAGCCCGAACTCCCGGCAGGGGCTCCAAAGAGGAAGGGCGGCTGGGCAAACTGCGCGGGGGCGGAGGCGAAGAGTTGAAACTATCCAGCACGACCTTTGCCCTGAACGGAGACTCGGCCCACAACCAGGCGATGGTGCACTGGTCCGGTTACAACAGCAGTGTAAGTCGATGAACCGGGCAGAGGGGTGGAGGGTGTGTGTGTGTGTGTGTGTGTAGGGTAAGGGGTGGGTGGGTTCCTCTCTCAGCTGCAAACCCGGCAGACCTTCACAGGGGGCTTCCCGGTCTTCTCCCCGGTGCAAAACTTTCTGGCTGTGTCAGACGCTGGGCTAGTTGGCGAGAGAAACGCGCGCCAAGGTGTCAGTCTTTTTTTTTTGATAAAGGGGCCACGGAGCAGTAGCTTTATCAGCACCACGGAGAGGGAAGCCGGGGCTATTTTTTTAAATATCCGCGGTTATAAAGGCTGACTGTGGGCCGCTGGAGGAAAGTTAGATCAAGCGGCGTGTTTCAAGCGGTGGTTTTCCCCACCCCGCTTCTCCTTTGCTTTTTTTTTTTGGTTTTAAACTACTATTGCGTTCGGAAGAGAATGGTGCCTGTTGCTTGACTTACAATGCAGTCACACCGTTGATTTTCTCTCCTCCCGTTTGTAATAGGGGGTGGGGGAATGGAGGGGGAGAAGATGCTTCAAGTGGCACTGCGCTGAAAAATGAGTAATGAGGAGTGGGAGCGAGAGAGAAGGACGGTGGCCTTCGCTGTTGTTCAGAACCTGGCATTTGATTTATTAAAAAGTGATGCACCCCCACCCCCTTCCTCCTTTCCATATAAGGAAGGAAGCAAACACTATAGAAGGTTGCTTTCAAACTACTTGGTGGAAATCAACTTTCCCTTATCTGCAGAAGGAACACATTTCTACATTTATAAATGCATAAACGTATATAAACGCCACAGATGAGTCTAGTCATTCATATGTACAATAACACATACACATATATTGTATATTGAGTAGAATATCTCTAAAAATTTCCTTTAGATTATTCATTGAGAATCTTTCTCTGTTTTTCCTCCCCTAAGCTCAGTTTTATCAAAAGGTGGCGCCCTTGAAATCTGATTTGAGTAGCTGTGCGGGTGGATGGAGCAATATAACATGCCATGAATTTGCTGGTGGATGGAGCAATGAAAGGGACATTGTTAAGTTAGAAACACAACTAGCTAGAGTCTGGGTTTATAATCCTTGTAGGACAACCATAGGAAGAATGTTCAATTTTCTCTTAAAATTTATGTAGAAATGTCAGTTCTCCTATAAAATCTTGGCAGGAGATAGGATTTTATTTGGAGGCTTGGACACAACCTGTTGTAGACAATGTGCTCCTTATTTCCTTTTTGTTTTTGCATGTACTGTAGTCAGCTGTAGAACATATATGAGTTTGAAAATTCAATATTCACCTACAGATTCAAATTCTGTATTCCCAGCTCACTAATTGGTCATTTATTTTTCATGCTTTAAGGATGTGATGGTTTATGTCCACCAAAATAGCTGATCAGTGATATTGATATTCTGTGTGAATTTTGAATTCCTAATATAAGACTTCAGAATACTTTCAATGCTTTTGAAAAGGAGACACCCCCCCCGTGCACATTTTAAAACACTTATTATATAGTATAATTCTCAGTATAAAATTAAGTGATTTTCAGTGGTTGTAGTTGCATTGTATAATATAAAAAAATGCAATGAAGCAATATAGAAATAGTACATTGCAGTAGCATTCTGATGTCTTTGATAATTCAAGTGGAAATATCTGCTAGCAAAGAAGTCACATTTCATAGATGAAATAGATTATTTTGGTGTTTGCATGAAGGGAAAACAAGTAAGCCATTAATAAATAAATTATATCCATCTATGATTTCAATAAGGAGAGGCTGAGAATTTGGGATTTCCCCCCTCCTTACTCCTAGGAGAAAGCATAACATTATATTTACGATTAATTGACTATATTTTTTGAAAAGCTAGGCTGCATTTCCCTGTAGTTCAGTTTGACTGAAAAAAGGCAAAGTTACCAGGAGGAAAAAGGGGAAAAAACTAACAAAAGCCATACTCACTGATGAAGCCTGGCTCCTTTTTCTTGTCGGCTGCAGCCTTTCCTCTCCCCTGTTTGGTAAGTAGGAGGAGGTCAGCCAATTGGTTTAAAATGGTGATTTAGCTCAAATTAGATCTCAAAACCATCGTATACTTTACCACAAGACTTTATTGTCTTCCACAGTTGGGAACACATATCCTGAACTCTTTGAGGACAATGGAATACAAAGATGTGTGTCTTCATATTTCATACTTCTGGTTATGTCATGCTGTCTGGAGCAGCCCAACGTTCACTACTGAATATACTGATGTGACACACACTACGTGTATTAGCATGTACCCACACCTTCTTTCTGTTTCTAAAAGTTTGACTCATTAGTGCTTGGCTTTTGGAAGTCTCCTCTCTGGAATAAATATACTGCCCCCCCCCCCAATTGTTGATAAAAACATCTGAGCTGAATTTAGAAAATAGGGTCAAGAAATTCATGGTGAAATTTTAAAAAGTAGAAAAAAGACAATGAAAAATAGTTTTCCTTGTTAGACAATATACACTGCTCAAAAATTTAAAGGGAACACTCAAATAGCACATTCTAGATATGAATGAATGAAATATTCTCATTGAATACTTTGTCCTGTACAAAGTTGAATGTGCTGACAAAAAAATGAAATTGATTGTCAGTCAGTGTTGCTTCCTAAGTGGACAGTTTGATTTCACAGAAGTTTGATTTACTTGGAGTTATATTCTGTTGTTGTTCCCTTTATTTTTTTGAGCAGTATATTTTGAAAGCAAATTAAAAGACATTTACATATTAATCTGGGAATGTGGATAAATGATACTGTTTATGAATTTATAGATGATTTATATGCATCAGTAAGATTAATTCACAGGCATCCCACTTCCTTTGTATAGACATTCAGCTATGAAATTTTGGCAATATGAATATGCAATCCACAACAATGTCTTGTGTGGAATGTATCCATACATCCAATCTAAATGATATGCACTTCTGGATAGAACAATGTACCGATTGACTCTTCCAGTATTGTGTCGGATTTTAATTCCCATGATTCTCAGCCTGTCTTTGATCAAATTGGAATTATAGAAGTTGGTCCATCATATCTGGAAAGCTATAAAAAAGTAGAGGGAGTCAGTTTGTAGGTGTATATATTTGTCTGTGTATGTACATGCTACCATCTTCATGAATATCACTAATATATTGCTATTTTTTTCTATTTAAGTGGAACATAAAGGGATTTTCATTTACTATTTGTGTATTCCTCTCCTTATTTCAAGTTTGCCTTTTGCTTTCTTCTCCTTTTGGACTAGCCTATCTTGTTCATCAACTTTCAATTTTGTCCTTAACAGTTGTTCTCATTGTAAAGCCTTTTAATTTCATTTCAGTGGCATTCTTCTATTTTTTTAAAAATTAAATCTGTGCTAATGCTACAACAAGTACCTGGGCTCTTCTAGCTATCTATTGTACCTATTATGTGTCTCATATCCACATTGGATTCCTGACCTGTATAATTGGCGTGGAAAAAATAACATTCAGTTTTCATCATTTAGTATCATATGCTCATGGTTCAAAGTATTACTGGTGTGTGTGTGTGTACGTGTGCACACAGACAAAACACACACACACACACACAGAGAGAGAGAGAGTCTTTCAAGGATGGAAGGTTTTGGTTTTTTAAAAATCCAGATAGAGATGCTGATTTTCTAACCAGTCCTATCTAATAATCTATAGCTGGATTTTGTGTGGTTCCTTGCGACCACGTGCTTTAAATCTCCAATTTGCAGTTGTTTGGTCTTCCGTTTCCACTGCATATGTAACTATCCTGTTCCTGGGTCCTTCCTTTCGTCCAGAAGAGGTGCTACCATTTGCTTCCTTACTAGCTTATGATACTTACAAATTTCTGTTTTGACATTATTAAAAAACAATGATGTGGAATGCAAGTCAACACAAAATCAGCATTGTGTGATTTGCTTGAAGCAGAGCAAAAGAATATTATGGAAAGTGATTCTTAATTTTAAATTATGAAAGAGAAAAATAAGATCCTGTCTTATGAACCCAAAACAATGAGTTGAATAAATATTGGGATAATTAATTACAATGGGTTGTGTAACCTGTGCCCTTAGCTTTTCTATGGTTTTGAAATCAGATATCTATCTATACTTTGCTGACTGAAGGAAAAGAGAGAGAAGGCTTTGGGTATGTTCATCCATTTTTGGTTTATTTATTAATTTATAAAAATTTATATGCCCCTCATCTCATGATTCAGTCCCTACACTTTGCTTATTTAGATTATTGTGTTGTGCAACACCATGAATTCTCCTGACTCTCCCATTCTCCCTTTGACTATATTAGAGGTCTGAGCAAAGAGGAAAACAAAGTTTTGTTAGAAGCTGCATGGCATCAGAAGGCAGGATAAGAAGCAATGAATGGATACTAATCAAAGAGAGGAATAACTTAAAATTAAGGAGAAATTTCCTGACAGTGAGAACAATTAATCAGTGTAATAGCTTGCCTTCAGAAGTTGTTGATACTCCATCACTGGAGGCTTTTAAGAAGAGACTGGACAGAGATGCTGGCTTGCAGTTAAGCCCACAACCACAAGGCTCTGAGAAGCTGGTGGCAGCTGCTGCGGCTATTCATCTGGTTCCGAGGGGGGAGGTCTGAGAGTGCATGTGCAACCCCAGGATATAAGTTTGCCTTCTGGAGCCCTGCTATTGATGCTGCTGCCCCCTTTTAACTCCAGAGAAGCAGTAGCTGTGTCTCCACCTCGGAAGGCAAATGTCCATTGCGTCCACAATGGACAGCAAACTCCAGCTGCTCCCTGGACCGGATGCCATTTACCAAGATTTTCCCATGAACCACCAACATTTTCTCACAGACCACCAGGCTTATTTTTAAAAGACTGCTTTATTACTGTTCTAGACAACTTAACAAAATGAAAAAACATTTTTTAAAGTCAATGCTTGATCTGAAGAGGCCCAGTGCTATTGTATCAAAGAATAATGTATACTTCAAGAAAGCCACATCAATTTTAACAGCATCTGTACAAGTATAATCTGAAATGTAACAGTGTCCTGTTTTTGTATTAAGATAAGGTAGCTGAGTTAAACCTTGACATAGTTAAGTTTGGAGTAGATCTATTTAAATAATTGGGAGGAGTTTGTGTGACTACATTTAAGAAAACTTTCTGGCGTTAATATACTGCCATAATGTGCATTTCTCCAACTCTTTGCTATTTCTATGGGTCAGGCACACATGCACAGAAATACACAGCCAACAGCATATATCATATGTGCTGTTTGCTGGGAGGCAACCTAAAGTGCGTCTTATACTCCAGTGCATATTATACTTTGAAAAATTTATAAAATATCATGTACAAAATCATTAAACATCATAGGAAGTGTGAAAAAGGAAATACAATTTAAACACCTCATCCACACACAAGTATGGTATAAAATACAAAGATTCATACCCTCACCTACCAAGAAGCAATAATTAAAAAATACTAATTTCTGCTCCACAATAGCCTGGGTTAACAGTGGATACGTCTACTGGTCCTGCAAAAGAGGCAGCAGTAACCTGATCCCGAGTGGTTTAAGATTTTGTACATTAATCAAATACTAATATTGAGTCCACGGAGATGGGCGTTATACAAATCCAATAAGTAAGTAAGTAAGTAAGTAAGTAAGTAAGTAAGTAAGTAAGTAAGTAAGTAAGTAAGTAAGTAAGTAAATAAATACATAAATACATAAATAAATATATAAATACATAAATACTTATTTCTTAAAATAATATATAATAAAAATATGCTACCTAATGTAAAAATAAGTACTAATTTTGGGTGTCACAGACCCAGCATAATTTATGTATGACACCATGACTCCCCAGTCTTTGTAGTAATAACATCTGACATAACATGTGTAGAACATACTACTGTAATTCAATCATTTGTTTATCAATACATTTATTACCATGGCAATTTTCTTTTTCTGTCCAAGGTGAGGAGATAAAATTGTTTTCTATGATATACACGAATAAATGAAATAATTTTGCATTAGGCTTTTAATACTATGTTCTATCTGTTTATGCTACATGTATTTATTTCTATAAATTGAAGCTTTGTTTCAAAAATCAAATGTGCGTGGAATAGAGGAATTGAAACCATCCAATAGAATTGGGATTGGGACCTTTATGCAGTCTCAAATTTTACACATTGCAAAGCTGTAAATTGTACAATGATATATATTTCCAGACTTCGTAGGCAGGTCCATTAGAAGAAAATATATTTTCAAAAGGATCCTGAATAACTGTACTTTGAAACAGGTCTTTTACAGATATGACTGCCAGGGTATGCATGAACAGATAAGGGAGACTGAAGTTCTAGCAGGCATAGATATTTTCTTTGTCATCTTTTCACAGGAAGAGTTGCTAACTGATCTACATTGCATTGTGGAATGTTGTCAGAATAAAAATACATCCTGTTCTTCTTCCTCTAAGATTTAAATGACAAGTCATTGGAAGCAATCATGTAATTATGTATGTCATTCTTTACATGTTCCACAAAGGAAGATGTGGTTGTTATATAATAAGAGTATGTCAAAGAGGGGACCAACTTATTCTTCAAAGCACCTGAAGGCAGGTCAAGAAGCAATGGATGGAAACTAATCAAAGACACAAACAACCTAGAACTAAGAAGAAATTTCCTGACAGATGGGAAAAATAATCAATGGAAGGACTTGCTCCCAGAAATTGTGGATGCTCCAACAGTAGAAGTTTTAAAGAAGGTATTGGACAACCACTTGTCTGATGGAGGTTGGACCAGAAAACTGCAACAATCCCTTCCAACTCTGTTTTTTCTGTTGTTCTGTTATTCTGTCAAGAGTACAGGATGAGGACTAGAGGAACTGGATTCTAATCCTCTGAAAGCTGTCAAGTAAGGAAATCCTGATATAGAGTATATTGAGGATGTATCATTTTATGGAATGTTCTACCAAATGAAATCTATGCAACCTTAATGTAGGGAGCCTTTTACTTGGTATTTTCCATATTATATAATTTTCCAGGGATTAATTTAAATTGAACTCTGACAGTGTGTTAGTAATGACTATTGTTTGCAACATTTCATCTCAATGAAGATTCTTAGTCATACAGGTAGTTGTCTGAAAGTTGAGTCATAGCAATTAGACTTTTTTGGGGGAAATGTTTTGCTGGTTATCCAAGTAGTTTGTTCATTCTGAATAAGTTGGTTAGGGGATCTCATACATGTACTCCAGTGAGGATTTGCACATATACACACACATTATTTTTAATTGTAAAATGTTTGCTTAGTAAGATACTGTTCAGACGAGTTTAGAGTAAATCACATAACTGAGTTCTTTTGTGGATAAAAATAAGCAATAATTGAAATAAACTACTGTATATTGTAATTTACCATGAACTTTTAAGGTCTTACAACATAATGCCTTTTTAAAAAAAGTCTACAAGTACTTACTTATAGGAAAGATTCACTGAAAATCTCCAGAATAAGACAAATTAGGGCTGCTTTCTTTGCTGGGTTCCAAAAAATGCAGCAACTACTATTTTTGTGTGTTCTATAAAAGGTTGAGTCCTCATGGCTTTACCTCTGTGTGGTTAAGATTGTTTTTTTATTCTTTGTGTTAATTGCATACTGTAAGTATTATATATATATACAATTATCCAGGAAAATAAGTAATTAATTATATACATGCATCTGGAGGGCTTGCGAGAAACCCAAACAGTAATTAATTGTTCATTGTTCATGTTTGTTTGATACTTTAAGCTCAGAGAACAGAAGCATATCTTGATTAAACAGAGGAAAATAGAAGGCTTTTACTGAATAAAATGACGAAGAAGCATTCTCCTTTTTTGTTTTTCTCCCTGTAATAATTATTAGAAATGTGGATGGCCATGTTTGCTAAATTGCTAAAGTATAAATTGTCAATCAGATGCTGTTATTTACTGCTCACTTCAGCAAATTGCAGGTTAGGTGTCTTATGGGGCTATAATGTATGACAGGTGTTTTTTAATTAAGGCCCTTAACAATGCAGGATGTGGCAGGGGAAAATAATTATTTTTAATACATAGATCTGCTGAGAGAAGCTCTTTTTAGCCAGGATGGAGTGGGGAGACCTTTACATTTGCACCACTTGTGTTTGTGGGGGAGGGAGGGAAGGGGAATTGTTCTGCAGGAAAACAGTTTTATGCATATTTACATGAAAGTAAACCCTACTTCCATGGAGCTTACAATTAGGAAAGTAAGTAAAGAATTGTGGGCAAAGGGCCTTTGTTGAGGATTTTCTTCTATAAGGTTAATTAGAAAAATATTCATCAGGATTAATAGTTTGGCAGATAGAATTAGATACAGGGATTATGCAAGTACTGTTACATAGAACACTGGATCCTGTGTGCTATCATTGCATGAATTCTGCTCACATTGCATGCTTATCTTTTTTAATTAACAATGATTTGTTTACTAAGCTAAAGTGGCCATATTTGCACTACACAACACGTGAATATAGTCATGCCACACTCATTGGATTTATCCAAAATAATATACTATAATGGAGTTTGCTGATTTTGATTTAACAAAGCATATGATTATGACTGTTCTATG
Organism: Erythrolamprus reginae; assembly: GCF_031021105.1. Taxonomy (NCBI): domain Eukaryota; kingdom Metazoa; phylum Chordata; class Lepidosauria; order Squamata; family Dipsadidae; genus Erythrolamprus; species Erythrolamprus reginae. The sequence continues at coordinate 62,163,149 of NC_091954.1, read as the reverse complement.
ATTATTTCCATTCCTGGTTAACAGGTTGGGAGTTCGGATAGCTTCAATACACCTGGAAGGAAGAATATAGGAGAAGACTTGTCTATAGGATTAATCTTGTCCTAGGTTCCTTTTGTGTGTGTACATTAAACAACCTAGTATTTTAGGCAGGAAGTGTATGTTCCCATTGCTAGTCCTGCTGTTAAACGTAGGATGGGGGTCCAATTAACTCTAAAGCAAGTTAAGACTTCTGCCTTGTATTGCATAAACTTCTGTTGGGAAAGATCAACCTCTAACAATCCGAGTCTTCTTATAAAAGTAGACATCATTGAACTGACATTCTCCATCAAATTTGTGGTCTTTTCTCACAGAGGCCTTGTGGTCTTTTCTCACATTACTGCAGGTGCATAAAGAAGTCCACCAATGTTCCAGTAGATGGTATTCAGAGGCATCGATAATTTATGTGAATTGATTAAGTCTTTTTTGATGCTGACGTCATAAGATGTGCTTTCTTAACAGTAGCAGTAGCATTGCTATTAAAACAAAACAGCAACAAACAAACAAATGGAAGGAATGATGAATTCATTTGGGATTCAGCTGCAATGGGGAAAGTTGAAGACTACTGGCTATACAAAGAAAGAAAGGACATTCACATGTGCTTTTCTTGTTTCTCTCATACACATTCATGAGTGCCAAAATCTACTCTCAGGAATTTCATCAAAATTCTTCTCTCCTTTGAAAGAATCTCCAATACTAAATTTTATTTTATCAAACCAAATACTGTAAGAGTTGATAGAAAAAAAAAATAAGGGGGGTTTCATTATTTAGTTCTGTATAATTCTTCCATATCTGGAAGATTGGAAACTAGGTCATAGGCAGTTTGTAGAAAGAGCTAGTAAAAAATAGGAGATTCTCATTGCAATCCAATTTACCGTATTTTTGGAGTATAAGACCACCTTTTCCACCAATAGAGGCTGAAAATTTGGGTGCGTCTTATAGTCTAAATGTAGCTTTTTTGAAGGTCCCCCCCCCCAGCCCTAATGAGGTACTAACAATGTTCCAGGATTTCTTCATTGCTACTCCAAAGAAGTATTTTTCCAGCCCTAAGTCTTTGCAGGCTTGTTTTCATTACTATTTCCTCCGAAGAACATTTTTTTTCAGCCCTAACCAGGGGATAAAATAATGTGCTGAAGCTGACCATACTAAGGACACTAACCAGATGAATACCTAGTAGGTAGATTTTTTTCCTCCTATTTTCCTCCCCCAAAACGGTGTCTTATACTTCAGTGTATCTTATACTCCTAAAAATATGGTATTTGTATATTCCTCTAACATGCCCAACTCTCACTTCTCTATATAAATGTGAAACATGCTGTTAAACACAACCATCTTTGCTTGTTGAGAAATTTTGTTTCTCACACCAGACCGCATAGTATTCACTGTGTAGTTTAATCTCTCTTTTCCCATGTTCCTGTCCTTAGTAAACATCTATGTGTGCACATATATTTATCTACTTGCTTTAGTTTTTTGGCATTTATGTTTAGCATTCTATTTTTACTCAATTTTCTGTGTATTATGTGTATTACCTTAGTCCTTCATATTAAATTATCTCTTTGTTACATCATACTTCTCTAGCATTTCATGTTTTAGCCAAGGAGCTGGAATCATCTGCATAAAAAGTGCATTAATGTTAAAGGTTGCAACCAAACATCATCAAAAAGAATTATGTGTAAATGTATCTATTTATATTTGATAATCAAGGCATAACAAGTTCTTCCTTTACTCCCTATTCAGTATTTAACTATTCACTAAGTATTGGATTTATCTACCTATCACATAGCTTTACTTTCATCATATAGTATTTATAACCATTTGTCTGAAGTGGTGTAGGGTTTCCTGCCTAGGCAGGGGTTTGGACTAGAAGACCTCCAAAGTCTCTTGGTATTTTAAATTCTGAATATGTTCGGCAGCCACATACTAAACCTTCCACAGTTACTTTAGCATGTGCTTTCTCTGAATCAACATGTTTTCTTTTTCACATTCATATATTTCTTTTTCTTTTTTTAATAAACTTTATTAATTTTTCATAAAAAAAGACAAAACACACATTTAACATAAAATTGGGGTTGCAATTTCCCCACTTATTCTAGAAGTCAAATTTCCATACAGAAAAAATAATACATTATCAATACTTTAAATCAACTTATTACTTTAAATGAAAAGAAGAAATTTTGTTTAACCTTATATAAAAGAACCTTCATATATAAACTAAATAGAACACAAAATTTAAGTCATAACGATACTTCTACAATTCTCACATAAGTTTTACTTTTACTTCTTATTATTATTTATCCATATACTGTATACACTTTATTCCAAATCACATAAAATTCTGATTCCTCTTGGTCTTTTAACCGTCTTGTCATCATATCCATTTCAGCGTAATCTAATATTTTCTTAATAACCTCTTCTTCTTCGGGAATATTTTCCCCTTTCCAATTTTGCGCATATACTATCCTGGCCGCTGTCAAAGTATGAATAACTAAATGCAAAATATCTTTCGTATATTTCTGTTTAGTTATACCCAATAAGTAAAATTCCGGGGGGTTTTCTATCCACATTCATATATTTCTTAGCGACTTGCTTAAAGATTAAATTTTGATCTGTGTTGTATAATATGCTGAAGCTGACCATACTAAGGACACTAACCAGATGAATCTCCCCTTGCCTATGTAGTTTTATGTATGGTATGTTTGTATGTGTTCTGTCTGGGTCCCTGAGGAGCCTCAGGCTGAATCACAACAGTATGTATACTTTTTATATAATGGGGTTTTTAGGTTTTTTAATGTAAAATTGTTATTTTAGACTTTGATATTAGATTTGTCATTGTATATTGTTTTTTATTACTGTTGTGAGCCGCCCCAAGTCTGCGGAGAGGGGCAGCATACAAATCTAATTAATAATAATAATAATAATAATAATAATAATAATAATAATAATAATAATGCATATCCCAGATTATGATCATTTTCTCCTTTGTCTGTTATATATAATTTTTTATTGAAGAGTTTTTAAAAGTTAAAAGATAAACACAAAAAATATAGAAGAAACATAAGAAAGAAAAAGTGGGAAAAAAGTGGGGGAAAATAGAAAAGAAAAGCAAAAGCAAAAAAATACATAAAGGAGCAAGTTCTGTTTTTCTTTATACCAGTCATGGGTGTATACTTAATATATTCCCTCTTCAAAACTACCTAATATGGTTCCTTTCTTCTCATATAGATTTCTTTGCTTCTTATCTCAAATAGAATTCTGCCTAGCACTTAAAAAAAAAACCTCTCTGTTGTAGTTTTTGCATTCACTTGTGTTTTCAAATCAGGAAACAAAGCCAGTACATTCTTTCAATCATCAGGGGCAAATGGGCATAAGTAAGCCACAGCAATATAAATCTGGAGACTCCAGGGTGATATCAAGCCCATCAAGTTTTGATTGTTGTTGCCGGGGGTTTGAGGGTTTATTATGCTTTGTATTTGGAGTTTTATTGCTGAGAATCACTAGAAATGAGTTAGGCAGCCACATAAATTTTCTTAATAAACAAACAAACAAATAAATCTACATTGCAGCCTTACAATTTTTCAATGATTTCATCAAATTTGTGATCGGCTTTTTGTCATTTTTTTGACAGTAGCATTTATATAATTCATTTTTGTTCCATTCTTTGATTTATCCATTCTCATTTTCATCCAGATCTTTAAAATAGCCCTTGTAGTAGTCAATCACTTCATCTTGCCTTCAAAATAATTTTATCACTTTTATTCACTCTGCTGGAGGCTGGCTTAGACTTTCATCCACTTCCCAAACAACTTTTGCTTCCATCAAAATCACTCTGCATTTTACTACCTCTTTTAATGTTAACTGTTGCTTAATCTCGTTGCCTACATTTTTTGTAACACTTTTTTCTCATCATGGGTATTATACAATGGTATAATAGATGCTGAATTTGTATAATGGAATCTATTATACAATGGTATAATATAGGAAAGGATGGGCTGCTAGCCAGAATGCTAAATTGGGCTCGCCGCTGCGGCTTGTGAATACTTGCGGGACCAGCGCGATTTTACTTCTGCACCTGTAGAGATAGCAAAATCGCGCACAGAGCTGTAGGTGCACCTGTGTTTCAGCTTCCGCTTCAGTTTTTGCTTCCGTGCATTCCGAAACATGGGCGAATTCAGGGATGTCAAAATCGATCCCATTGTAGGCCATATCAGATTTATATTTTGCCCTTGGTCATCACGCCCAAATGAGTGGGTGCAGCCAGGATGGGCCAGGGCAGCATGAGCTGGTCCCTCACCACCTCTGGGACAGCCCCGTGGGACAACTCTGGCCCTATTGTGGGCCATATCTCACCTGTGGGCCATGCGTTTGTCTAGCCTGGTATAATACAGTAAACATTTCATTTGTTATTAACTGAACTTTTTAATTTGCTTGGGATAAACACATGTCCATCATATGACAAAAATAAAAAATAATAAAAAATAGAAATAATAATTAAAAATTATAAATAAATACATTAAAAAGCAAAAAAGCAAAAAACAAAGTCAGAAGTAGGCTCTATGGACCACTGGGTGCTTTTCAGCCATCATTTTTCTATTTAGCTATGCTTCTATGTGACATGATTGCTTTGCTCAATGACAACAATCCTAGCAGTCTCAACTGCAGTCATTAAGAAATCTCCTGTCTTTAAGTGAATTGAGCAAAAGAGATGCCTGCCATAGAAGATCAGGCACCCTTTCACTCTGAAAAAAAGCAAAAGGGTTGCCTGCTAGAGGGTTTCAGGTTCATGGGGAGCTGAAATTGTCTAACAGACAACACTTTCAGGCAATCTCCAGAGATGAGAAGGGGCGGTAGATTCTCTGCCAGCTTCCCCATTGACTTTCTGGGTAATCAGCAAGTGACATTTCCAAATTATGATCACAGGATTGGAGGGTACTTGGCAACTGGCCATAAATACAAATAGATTGTGATTGTGATCACACGACCATAGGAAGTGTTAGCAATGACGCAACATTTTTCAATCTACAGAAATTATGGATTTTTATTAAAATGGTCATAAATCAAGGAATATCTGTAATATATATATGATAAAAGCCGGGGTGGCGCAGCAGGTAGAGTGCTGTACTGCAGGCCACTGAAGCTGACTATAGATCTGTAGGTCAGCGTTTCAAATCTCATCACCGGCTCAAGGTTGACGCTGCCTTCCATCCTTCCGAGGTAGGTAAAATGAGGACCCAGATTGTGGGGCAATAGGCTGGCTCTGTTAAAAAGTGCTAAGTCTAAGGAGAAGGGCGACATAAAAATCGAATAAAATAAACAAACAAATAAATAAATAAATAAACACATTTCCTCCTCATCCCCATCTCATTTCCTCATCCCCATCACATTTCATCATTCCACAAATAAACATTTTTGTGCTTTCCATTAGTGTTCTTTCACTCCCTCCTTTGGTACTCTGTAACATAGTTCTTCTCACTGTATTTCAGCCCAATTCCACATTTTTCTCTAAAACTTATGTTTATTTTCTTTTCATTTTGGTGGGAGATTAATTTGTCTTCTAACAAATTTGTCATGCAGGACTCTGATTAATTTATCATCTTCCTGCAGACATTTTGTTTTTATTCTAATTTATTTCACTTCTTTCTTTTTTAAATGTTTGTTTTCCTGAGAGATCCACTTTGGAGACTACCAAGAAATAGCCTACCATATTTAGCATCTCTAATCAGCTTGTATAATTCACTAATTATCACAATATTTCATCAAAAATAATAAAAGCAATAATGCTTTTAGATTTGTATCAATTTCATTCCCAAGTGGATGTATGAATATACAGTGATACCTTGTCTTACAAACTTAATTGGTTCCGGGACGAGGTTCTTAAGGTGAAAAGTTTGTAAGACGAAACAATGTTTCCCATAGGAATCAATGGAAAAGCGATTAATGTGTGCAAGCCCAAAATCCACCCCTTTTGCCAGCTGAAGCGCCTATTTTTGTGCTGCTGGGATTGCCCTGAGGCTCCCCTCCATGGAAAACCCCACCTCCAGACTTCTGTGTTTTTGCAATGCTGTAGGGGAATCCCAGCAGGGGAATCCCAGCATCGCAAAAATGAGCACTTTGCTGGCAATGGAAGTTTGGAGGTGGGGTTTCCCAGCGAAGGGAGCATCAGAGAAATCGCAGCATCGCAAAAACACTGAAGTCCTTGAAACCCCACCTCCGGACCTCTGTGTTTTTGCAATGCTGCGATTTCACTGAGGCTCCCCTCACTGGGAAACTCCACCCCCAGACTTCTGGGATTCCCCTGCAGCATCATAAAAACACGGAAGTCCAGAGGTGGGGTTTCCCATGGAGGGGAGCCTCAGGAGAATCCCAGCAGCGTAAAAAGAGATGCTTCGCTGGCAACGGAAGTCCAAAGGTGGGGTATCCCAGTGGCGACGGTGGGTTTGTAAGGTGAAAATAGTTTGTAAGAAGAGGCAAAAAAAATTTTAAACCCTGGGTTTGTATCTTGAAAAGTTTGTATGACGAGGTGTTTGTAAGATGAGGTATTACTGTACTTCTGCTCAAAGCAAACAAATACTTTTCTAAGTACACCCAAACACCACTGTCCTTTATTCTTAGATTCATGAATGGCCAATTTATCTCTTCATTTCACTTATCTGCATGGCTTGTAGACTGTTCCAATCAGTTAGTTTGAGTGATAGACAGAGCAAAAGTGGGTAAGTATTCAACTGAAGCAATAGAATTACTCTCTTTTTCTTCTTTCCATCTCCTTTGCATGCAATGGTTGCCAAAAAGATATCAACAAACTGTGTATACTTAACTTACATGGCAGCCTGTACAAGTTCTTGTGTTGTCAAGTTCTTGTGAAATTACTCTAGTTTGCTTTTTTAAAAATAATAATAATAATTATATTTTATTGGAATCATCTAAGATTTATAACAGAATGTTACATGGGCTTCCTGGGAACAGGAAAAAACCATGGTAAACAGGGGATACAATATTTAAAATGTTTAAGCAACTGGTGTCTCCAATTTTAATCTGAAAGTTGGCATTTTTTAATTGGAAAACTGTGCATGCTTACTTAGGAAGTTTCTTTAGCTTGTTCTTCAAATGTGTATAGTAAATACTATAGTTTAACTTGATAACAACATAATTTTCTGACATAATAAATACATTGATGTTTATACCGTATGCGTATTCTACTTATGCATGAACTTGGATAGTCTACTACTCAGGAAAAGCCATAACTTTTATATAGGAACTTTTAGCTTGGAACAGGGGTGGGTTCCACTTACCTTCACCACCAGTTTGCATTGCGACATTTCACGTGTGTATGTGCCCTGCTCACTTGCAAGTGCACATCGCCTCATGCAATCCTGTTTCCCTGCATGCTCAGTAGTTATAATCAGCCCGAATCACAGCTGAGGAGCTAATCAGATGTGCTTTGGGTGAAGGAATAAAGATAGGTATAAACCCCGGGGGCAGGCAGAAGGGCCATTTTTCAAGCTGTAGCAGAGGGAAAAACTTCCAAACAATAAAACATTTGGAAAAAAAATCCAAAAAAGAGATGGCGGTGCCCACCAACCTAACTGCATCTTTGGTGCCATCGTGATGTCATCTTCTGGTTGCTACTGGTTTAGGCAATCTAGTCTGAACTGGGAGGAACCCACCTCTGGCTTGAAATGTTACACTCACATTTCTTTAAAAGAAATAATGGAGGACATTTATAATACTCAGTTCTGCCAAATGCTATGCCTCTTTATGGGCAGCTTCTGAATATGCATAAAGAGAAAAAACAAATACCAGTATATAATTCTAATGCCTAATTCTAAAATAAATAGTACAGTGTAGTTGTTATATTTCAATAGAAAGCACTTGTTTCCACTCAAAATTGTTTTAGCCTCAACACAAATAAGTTGACTATTCAATTCACAACTTTGTAGGAAGCACCCATCCTAAAAGAAATATCCTTTGTTTTAAAATAAATTAACTCTTCATTAGCTCTGCTGATGACCTCCTGCTATGGTCTCCTTGGTATTCATAGCTTTTGGCAAAAGGACTGGAAAATAAGAAATCTTTACTAGTTCCCAGAAGGGATTCAGGAATCAAAGAGGCTAACACTAGAGGGAGTATGGACATTTAATGAAATATAAAAATGTCTGTGGGAAATGAAATTCAGAGCCTTAAAGTACATTATGAAATATAGATATTGCTGAAATATTAATATTGGAAATTCTCTTGCAGGCAGTTCACTGAATCGTCTTATTTGAAGGTTTTCTTCCTGGGGAGACAAGTGGTTATATAATAGTCTGAGCTTAAAATCAAGAACTTGGACCTGTTCCAAGAATCATAAATAATTTAAAAAAGGAGATTTCTTTAGTCTAATATTACCTCTATTCCCCCCAATCTCAGTTGCTTACTGGTTTATTGCCAGAAAATTTTGTACAATAGTAGGATGGTACTTGGTTGAAATATAATAAAAACTCTTTAGGCTTGTTTTAAAATGATTTTTTTTGCTGTTAATAAACTCTTCAACAACTATACTATTTTTATATAGTAGTAGTTTTATATAGATGTTATAAAAAGTTTTAAAGTTTTAAAGAGAAGATAAGAGCCAACACGGAATAAAGAAAGAAAAAACAAATAAAGGACAAAAAGGCAAAAATGCAAAAAGAAAAGAGAAAGAAGTTTCCAATTCATTTTTAGCAGCTACAAATATAATTACAAAGTTACAAAAAAGCTCTATGAATTTTTTTCTAAGCAGCAAATCACAAGTCAGAATGCTTTCCCCCCTGTTTCATGCAAAAATGTCTTCCATAAATTGAGTCTTCCATAAATCTTGATGTTAGTCAAGGGAGTCAATGTAGTCATGTAGTCATTTTGGCCTTTTTACATGTCCATCAGTCATGATAAAATATCCCTTTATGTTGTTTATATTTTCAGCATAAATTTGAAGTGTCTTTATACATTTTGTACAACTTTTCTTGTGACAAATACCATCAATATATCATTTAATAAAACTTTTATTTATGAGTGGGACATAATGTACATTTTAATCCTTTCCATCACATATTTTCTCATTGATCCATTTGTATATTATAACCAAAGTTTTTAGCTCATTTTATCATATACTTTTTCTTCCTCTATCTCAAATTTCAATTTCACATGATACAACATCTTGTTCATCATTTGTTCAGAATTGTCTTTCAAATGCAGTACTACATAGTTTAAAAGCATAACATATTTTATCCACTTTAAACTTTTCTAATAACTACACAGAGAAACCATTGACAAGTATATCCTTCCTTTATCAATTGTCCCTTGATTTTATCTGCTACTGGATATTATTGGGGTGCAGAGTCTTATTATCTTTCATTGTACTGGAGATAAATACCCTCCACAGTAGCTATAAATGCACTAATCTCCAGTATAATGAAAATTAATAAGACATCTTTGCAGTCCAACAGTATTATTTGCTAATAGATGCTACTGGACTGCAAAGAAATCTTATTAATTTTAATTGTATTGGAGATAAATGCACTCACAACTACTCTTGAAAGGGATGATTGTTGAGATAATTCAGACTGGATATGCTACATTTGTTCCTTTCACCACAGATGTCTCATTTATTAGAAACCAAAATCACAGAAGATTATATTGATTTACTTTAAAGTTTCTGCTAAAGTACAATGCAAATGCTTCATTTTGGTTTAGCACATTGTGTGAACTATTGTGGTGTATTCCGCATAATTTAGTTAAACAAGTCTTAGTGATGAAGTATGAATAATGGTTCTTCCAATCACTCAGTAATAGAAAGTTACACCTTTCTAGAAATAGGAATTACACATAAGCACCCATAAAGTACCTTGTATTTTCTCCACACTATAGTATATGAAATAATTTTTAAGAGCGAAAATATGTGTGAAATTATATTGGGTAAAAAATCACTGTCAAATAAATCTTTTTTTAAACATTATTTGATGTTCATACAGTTACCTTCTTTTTAAGCAATGGAATGTGGATGCTGATCCACACAATGGTATTTTGCGATTGTGATGAACAAATATAATCTCTTAAATAAAATTTAAGGACAGCTTCATTGATTGTCCAGTTATTTTCCCCAATAAATTTTATTTATTTTTAAATTTTTATATATCTCATGTTCTCTTTCTGAGTTTCATACATCCATACAATAGTCTTAACAATATTTTTCTTAATAATTACAATTCATTTATCATTTCATTTTAATACATATTCTAATATCATCTTTCATTTCTAAAATCTTCTAGCTCTACTCTCACATTTTTTCATCCTAATATCTATATTTTATTTCCCCCCTCTTATTATATCTCTATTTTAATTCTCTTTTCTTTCTCCTTTTTTCTGTTCTTTTCCTTCCATTCCAACAATCAAATGTGTCGTATTTTTCCACTTTATACATTTGTAGTACAGTATTAAGATAGTTTACTTTACTTCTTTTCTAAACAATAATAAAAAAATAATTGTTACTTCTTTTTCCTATTTTCCATATGACTTTTACTCTTTAATACAAGTCGATTTTATCCTCTTAACAGTTAATTCCATCCCTTTATCACATTTCTAACAATCATTCAAAACTAGTTTTATCTCTTAAACAAAACATTTTTCAAGGCTACCAACTTTCATTCTTCTAATTAACATTTACATTCTTCATATATTTTCTTGTGTTATTTTGTATCTTCATTTCTATAAACTATTCACACACAGATATTTAATACAAGTTATTTTTCACACATTGTAACTCTTCTATATTCATAACTTATATTCAAGAATGTTTTTTTTATTTCTTATCACCACAATAAAAATTATTCAAATTATTTAATTCTAATATATAATTTAGCATATGTACATTCTTATTCTTTTTTATCCCTTATCTTTTACCCTGTTCCATATTTTTAATCCTCCTTTTCCTCCCCTTTTTGGTTATCTCCCACATATTTCTTTCTCTCTCATTTTTACTCTTAAATCCATTTTTTGTTATATTCTCTATCTTTCCCTCCTCTTTGATATTTTATTGTTTTTCACCTTTTCTAGCTTTTTCTTCTTTTCCTTTTCTTTTTCTCCCATATCTTTTCCATACCATCTGAAATCTTTCTCTTCTGCTCTAATCCCCTTTTCACTCTCAGTGTTTCCATACAGACAATTTTCAATTTGAATATCAATCTTTTCCTTTAAGACCAAGTATTTTTCCAGAACCATATCTTCTTTTAAAACTTTCAAACCAATCTTTTTTTCTAATTCCTGAACATTTTCTTCTAGTTTTTAATGTGTTTGTCCCGCCGCTAATATTTGACTTCCAAATTTCTTCCCCCTCATATTTTTGAGATTATATTTAAAAAGGAACAATTCTTTTCAGCCCAGATCACAAATCACTCACTTTTCCCTCCTGTTCACTTAGTCTTTCAACTTTGTGGCAGCCATATTTGCTGCCTCTGCTCCACACTGTTGGCTAGGGGCTTTCCAGCTCATGAAGGCTCCCCTCTACCCTCCTGGTAGTCCTCCTTCACTTTGCCCCCTCTATGGGGGTGGGAGCTTAGGTCCAAATCTGGATCCTCAGGTGGGAAGTATTTGGAGCTGGCTGCAGAGCTCATGGTCCTTGCTTCCAATGTTACCAAAAGCAAAACCCTTTGAATTTCTGGTTTTGTGTAAACTGAAATCAAGTTTCAGACTGTTTGAACTTCTGTTTTACTTGACCAGATTGGCCTGTCTGCATCCAAAATCCTCAACCCAAACAATGGGCTTCATCCCATTCTCCAAAGACAAATTGAAAAACTGAAATGTGTTGTCTGAATGCAGTAGCATTTCAGCATCTTTCTTTTTGATCAAACAATTTGCCCTGTGAACTTACTATAGATGCATATTCTTAGAATACACAGAAATCTGAGTGAACGTTAATTCAGTGTTTGATTTGGGCATGCAATCAATAGTCCCATAACTAGATTAGGCTATAGGATAATTACTATTCAATGACTGCCAAGGACTCAGTATATAGGTATAAACCTATTTGCTAAATCTGCATGTTTTTTTGATAAGTGACTCAAGCTTTCCTCTTCCTTGACTTGAAGTTGTTGAAAGAACCTAGCAGCCTTTTACATGGAAAAGGATACTGGCCATTTATGCATGAAAGTTCATAGTGTCCATGGATGGGATGGGCTGCTAGCTGGAATGCTAAATTGGGCTCGCCGATGCGGCTCATGAGTGCTTGCGGGGCCAATGCGATTTTGCTTTTGCACTTGTGGAGATAGCAAAATCGCGCACAGAGCTGCAGGTGCACCTGTGTTTCGGTGAGGTTTTTTGCTTTCGCGCATGCCGAAACACAGGCGCAGCTGCAGCTCTGTGCATGATTTTGCTACCTCCACAGGTGCAGAAGCAAAATCTCGCTGGCCCTGCAAGTATTCAGGAGCCGCGGCAGCAAGCCCAATTTAGGATTCTGGCTAGAGCCCACCCCTGAATGGGGTTTGCCTTGCAGTGAAAAAATGAAGAGCATCTAACTCATTTGTGCTTGAAAACTGAATTGGTCCACTAGCATCAATCTGCTCTCACTCCAGTGGTCTTTTACTATGTTGGGAAGAAGGTGGAATCCTACCTTCTACCCTGCCATAAACATTTCACTGTGACAAGGATATATGTGTGTAAGATAATTATTTTAAATTTACATTTATTCTTGTGATGATAATGCACAGGTCTAAGGCTGCTTGTGGCCCTTCACCCAATTTTGTATGCCCAATTTCAAGTAATTTTATAAGCTCTGCAAAGCAAAGGTATGGACTTCTTTCAAAATTTTTCTTTTGTGGCTAGTGGTGAAGGAGGGGGGGGGAGAAAGGATGTAGCCACAACAGAGCAAATAGAACACTAGAAAGTGAAATAGATCAAGAGGCAATTGTCTTAGTCACCCTCCATTGACTGATGATCCCTAACAGAATATATTTGCTGAAAAATGTCTCTTAATTGGAAAAAAATATCCTTGCTTCTGAGATAAAAATAAAAGAGAACAGAGGCAGACTGTTGCCTTAACCTGTCTCACTGGACTTGTTTCTGGACTTATCTCTGGGAATATGAATATTAAAAATTTGCTTTGTTATTTGTGTGAGAAATGAGGGTAAAATGCTCATTGTTCTGATAAGAATCATGGGACGTCTCATAAAAACATATCAGCAGATGTTTGTTTCAAGTAGTTGTACAATGGGAATATAGGGCAGTTCAAGCAGTTAAAATAAAATCAAACTCTTCAGAGGATAGCGTTCCACAATAAACTTCTCCAGATGTGTTATGTTGAGTATGTTGCTTTAAAAATTATAGTTCTTTTTTAAATCAGAGGATAACTTTAGTTGGCTTGTCATGTAATTTATCCAGGTGTTGCTAGAGTCCCTTCGCTCTGTAATCTAGATTTATAGCCAGGCATTCTAATTAGTTTAAGAGTTCCCTTTTCACTAGTGCTTCTCCTGTATGTTTGGAAACTAGCTAACAAGTATTTGCAGCTGACATTGATTTACACATTTCTTTAAACTGGGCCATCATTCTTCCTTTATGATTTTTTTTTTTGGGGGGGGGAGAAACCAAAAGTTAAAACATTACATTGCTTGGAGTTGGGAAGGGAGAATAAAGACCAAATCAACATGGAAAAGCAATGTCCGTTCAATTCAGTAAATTCTTTTTGCCTGAATCATAGTTTTATTCCACAAGCTAAATGTTGCCATTTTATGATTTTATAAAATCTAGTTGTAAACATAAAAGTCTGAACAAATGCTTTAAAAATACTCTGGCAAAATATGGTAAAGATATGGCTTAAAAATGTTTGAAGAGAACAGTTGTGGTGAAAGAGTATGCTCCTTTTCTCCAATCTACCTATTGATAGCTAGACTCAAGGAGCTTTTTGAATCAAATAGGTCTACCCCAAGATAATATTCAAATGTTTATTCTATTTGCTGAAAAAAAATATTGTTTATCCAACACTATTGCCTTAGGAGAGGAAAGTATCTGCCTACTTGTTTAACAGTGATATGTTTTTCTCTGGTTCTACAAAGGTCTCACTCTGTTATGTTTGATGATCCTGATTTCTGTAGGCTACTGAAACTGTGGGGGAAGGATTCAGAATTAGATATTTTAGGGTGAATTTAATTACAGTGGTACCTCTACCTAAGAATGCATCTACTTCCGGACTTTTCTAGATAAGAACCGGGTGTTCAAGATTTTTTTGCCTCTTCTCAAGAACCATTTTCCACTTACAAATCCGAGCCTCCAAAACTGTAACCGAAACGGCAAGGAGAAGTCTCCGTGGGGCCTCTCTAGGAATCTCCTGGGAAGAAACAGGGGTGTAAAAGATGGGGAGAAGCCTCCATGGGGCCTCTCTAGGAATTTCCTGGGAAGAAACAGGGGTGTAAAAGATGGGGAGAAGCCTCCATGGGGCCTTTCTAGGAATCTCCTGGGAGGAAACAAGGCCTCCACCCACCCTGTGGTTTCCCCAATCGCACACATTATTTGCTTTTACATTGATTGGTATGGGAAAAATAACTTCTTCATACAAACTTTCCTAGTTAAGAATCTGGTCAGGGAATGAACTATGTTTGTAAGTAGAGGTACCACTGTACATGCAAACCTAGATACTCCAGTTGAGAAGATCACATATAGTAGATTATCTGAAACTTCAGAATAAATAATTTGGTTACAAAATTGTGCAGCATTGGTATAGGAACATGGGACTTCTTTTGTCTGTAGGTCTTGAATAGTATGTGCCTTAGTCTTCAGTGTAATGGATGCTTGAAATGTGCCTGACAATTCAAGCAATCACTGTAAGTTATGAATTACTGCAGCAATCTTTTTTCATAACTTGTGATTATTTTTAAAATTTTGGTCAGGTTTCCCTTAATCAGGTCACAGAGAAAAGCTTTTATAAATTGGGAACTATGGAGACTAAAATAGATCAGCAGACAGTCCATAATGTTCCTATACTGTATTGTTACATCAATGTATAGTTCATCCCTAGACATAATGTTCAATTAGCAAAATTACTCTCAGTTTCTTTTTAATTGCACTTTCCTTCTTTATCAAATTAGTGGTGCATTATGGTATTTCATGCATCTGATGAAGTAAAGTATCAAGCAGAACAGCTAAAAATGTGCACAAGTTGAACAATCTACTTTGTTTCTTGGATGGAATCAATATTGTGTGGTTATGGTCTGGGCGAATCAGATCAGATCAAACCCAACCCAACCCAACCCAACCCAACCCTGAAATCTATTCCAGATTTGCCGGAGTCCGTTTTTGGACAGAAATTGCAGGATAACAATCCCAATGCCTTTCTTCTCTGTCATTTCTATGAACCCCACCAGCCCATGTCCAACACTGTTTTCCCATCATCATTTGCTTCCTCTCCCTGCCAGTTTCCTACTTAAATTCAAGGAAATCCTTACAAAA
This sequence comes from Erythrolamprus reginae, assembly GCF_031021105.1. Taxonomy (NCBI): domain Eukaryota; kingdom Metazoa; phylum Chordata; class Lepidosauria; order Squamata; family Dipsadidae; genus Erythrolamprus; species Erythrolamprus reginae. Next base: position 62,147,669 of record NC_091954.1, on the reverse strand, counting down.
TCAGCCCATATTCCTTTGTCCCTTCTCCTCATTATCTTAGCAATTTCCTTGCCTTAGCATTTACAGTAAAGGGTGAAAAAACATTTCCAGAGATTCAGATATCAGACAATCAGTCAATCAATCAATCAATCAATCAATCAATCAATCAATCAAACAGGAGGCAGAATTCAGCAAAGTTCCTAATAGTAAAACTTGAAGCCAGGGCTGCCATCAGGAATTTTGGGGCCCCATACATTTTAAAATTACTGCCCCTCAAATCCCGTGCCATGCCCACCATGGCCACACACCCTGGGCAAGCCCTCCCCCGGCCCTCTGAAGTCAAACACAGCCCTGATGTGGCCCTCAATGAAATTGAGTTTGACACCCCTGGCCTAGAGGCTAAATCCTATGAACAAGGGCTAAGAGAACGAGTATGTTTAGCTCAACAATAGAAAACTGAGGGGGAATATAATAGTAGTTTCCCAATATTTAAAGGGCTGCCACAGAGCATATGGCATCTATTTATTCTCCATGCCACCTGAAGGTAGTACAAGAAGCAATGGGCGGAACCTCACCAAGAGGAAATTCAATCTGGAAATAAGGACTGGGCGGCATATATATATAAGCTTATAAGCTTCGTGCTGCTGTAAATATAGAATGTTTGCAACTGCCATTTGTTCCTTATATATAGCAAATATATATATATATATTTGCTACATTCAAACCAAATCTCCACCCCCAATACTATATATAAGGAACAAATGGCAGTTGCAAACATTCTATATTTACAGCAGCACGAAGCTTATAACTTCAGCCTGATGATGGTGAATGTGATTTCACCGAAACGTTGCATAGACACTCAAAATATTACACGGGGCAAAACCCGAACTCAGAACAATATATATATATATATATATATATATATATATATATATATATATATATATATAAACACAGTATATATATGTATACACAGTATATATATATATATATATACACACAGTATATATAAAAATACCTTCTTTTTTATTAAAAGAAATTAATAATTAAAAACAACCAAAATCCATTACTATTAAAACTAAAACAACCAGCAAAACTATTAATAAAAACAGGTGAGGGCTGGGTTTTTTTCTGATATTATTTAAGTGCTTTTACCATATGCTTTAAATCAAGAGTCACTTCTCTCTCTGTTTCTCTCTCTTTCCTGTCATTCTCTGCCTCAATCATTTTCCCATTTCTCTTTTTTTCTCCCCTTTTTTCTATCATTTCTCTCTCTCTCTTCCTTCCACTCTTCTCTCTCTCTCTCTCTTTCTTCCTCTCTCTCACTCTCTTCCTTCCTCTCTCATCTCTCTCTTTTTTTTTCTTTCTTTCTTTCTCTCTCTTTCTCTATCTTGCTTTCTTCCTCTCACTCTCTTCCTTCCTCTCTCATTTCTTTCTTTCTCTTTCTCTATCTTGCTTTCTTCCTCTCTCACTCTCTTCCTCTCTCATCTCTCTTTCTTTCTTTTTCTTTCTTTATCTTGCTTTCTTCCTCTCTCTCACTCTCTTCCTTCCTCTCTCATTTCTCTCTTCCTTTCTTTCTCTCTCTTTCTCTCTCTATCCCCCTCTTGCTCTCTCTTTCTTTTTCTCACTTTCCCTCTCTTGTTTTCTTTCTCTCTTTTGCTTTCTCTCTCTCAATCTTTCTCTCTTGTTTTCTTTCTTTCACTATTTCTCTCTCTCATTCTCTCTCTCTTGCTATCTCTTTTCCTCCCCCCTCTTTCTCTCTCTCTCTCTCTTTCTCACTCTCTCTCTATCTTGCTCTGTCGCTCTCACTCTCTCTCGTTCTCTGGAGGCTGGCGAAAGTGATTTTCAATGTCAGGCGCACGGGTTGGCGTGCGCTCTCCCCATCCCCCTGCCAGCCCGCCCGGAACGGGGGGCGTTTTGGGGTGCGCTGGTGCAGGTATGCGTAGCCTACAGCAGGGAATGGTGCTGGGCACAATTACTGCTGCGGGCGCCAGGGGGCCGGCACACAGTGGTGGGCCAAAACCGCCCCCCCATTTTTCAATTTGGCTGGGCCCCTGACGCCAGTACCAGTAATACTGGCCTATCGGCAGCCCTGCTTGAAGCAGCCGATCAACTGCAGGAAATTTTTCCCTTTGGATCAGATGAGTTTGTAAAGGGGAAGATATCCAGTCATATTTGGTCTTTTTTTAAATTAACTTCCATCATGGGAAAAGAGAAGCTTGTTTGGTTGGCTTTAATTAGCTATAGGCCACTCACCCCTATCCTGGATTAGCATTGGTGAATCAAAAGAAAGAGCCATGTTGGAAAATGTGGAACTAGACAGTGACAATGATGATAATAACTCAGTACAGTTATTTTGAATATTCTTGTTTCTATTTTAGTCTTTCTTTATTCTTCCTGTCTGTGGGATTCTTGCTGGTTCTTGAGCCAGAGGTGGGCAGGAACCTACCTCTGGCCTAATCCCACCAAGCATTATTACATTCTTATATTTTAAAGACCACAAATTTGAAAAAATGAAAGAGACTTCGTTTTTCCCTTCTCCCATTTCTTTTTCAGGCTAAACCAGTTGCTTAACTCTTAATATACATAATAAGCAACTATATCTTATTATACTGCTATATCATTCTGCCAGGAAAGTAGCTTAACAACCCTTGTAATTCAGATGCTATAAAAAGAAAGATAGAATGAAAGCAAGGGGATTTTCTCTTTTTTATATATATAATTCTTAAGAATTTTAGTTAAAGAGAAGTCAGAGAGAAAGAAAGAAAAAGTGCAAGAAAAGAGAAAAAGAAAAATATTAAAGTTATGAAATATAATGACTTCCTTCTTGGCAATAGATAATTAACATTCTGTAATTCTTCCTCCCTTTTAGATATTATACAATTCCCTTCAGCCTCTCATTTAATCTACATCTTTTTAAATTTTAAAACCCGTAAGTCATCATGCTGTGTAACTCATTTCTTCTTTTAGGAAAAAGTCCATGAAACAGGAGGATTGTCTGTTTTCTTCCTACAGAATAAAGCACAATGAGAAAATATGTTCCTGAGTGATGGTGGGAGCCTATAGATTGATTCCCTTCCCCACAAATTTTGGGATGTTTTAACAGTAGAGATTATAGGGCAACATCTAGAGACCCCGTCTGAGGGACCTAGAGTCATCAGCTTTGGTAACCTCTTTTTGTTGCTGTCCACAACAAAAGCTTATGTCACAATATGCTGGACTAAAATGCAGGTGGCTGTTTTATGATTCAGTGTCTGGTCTGACTCTGGGCAAATTGGTTTTCTCAGTAAACCATGTTGCAGTTAATCATAGGATTAGTATATTCATGAACACAGCTTCATTTTTGTTTCTGTAGCGCATGGGTCTGTGGGCAATCTTGTTTTAATGCCCCTGCAGTTATGCTACTAAATAGCAACTGCCAAGAAACAGTCTGCATTTTGGGTGGAAAATAATCAACAGGCTTTTAACATAGAGTTATGCTTAACACATTTAAATACTGCATTTCTTTCTGAGCACTGGGAAACTGTCAACCTTAGAAGTCACAGCCTAGCCTTTTTTGGGGGTTGTGGGGATGGGTGGGATGGGGATAGGGAGAAAAGAAGCTTGCAACACTCTTGGCTGCCTGAAATAAACAACAAGCATAATGTACTTGTTCTGTTGGGCTCTCTGGTAGAATCCTCCCAAAAAGGCAAAGATACAATTTCAGACACACACACGTTTGAAAATTCAAAACAATGTTCTTTATAATGAAAATTCACTTAAACCAAGCTCTCTTTTGGTATAGCAAAGAGCACTGGTCTCCAAACAAACTGGTAATTTGTACAAGTCCCTTATCAGTTCTGTGATACTTGGCTTGCAGCTGTGAGGCAATTCACAGTCCTTCTTCTTTCACAAAGTGAAACACACTTTGATCTGGTTTAGTTTCAAAGCAGGGAAAAATCAGCACACAAAAGGTCAAAGTCAGTAAAGTAGTCACGAAACACAACAATCAGATAATCCTCCACAATGGCCAAACCCACAGGCTGCTATTTATAGCAGCCTCACTAATTACCACAGCCCCACCCAACCACAGGTGGCCTCATTTTCTTTGATAATAATCTCTCAGTTGTTGTTGCCTATGCATTGCTCTCAGCATGCGTGGCTGTATCATTAACTCTTGTTCTGAATCCAAGGTGGAGCTAGATAATTGATCTCCCTCTGAGCTGTCTGCCACACTCTCCTCCTCCCTGTCACTCATGTCTTCTTGGTCAGAGGAGCCTTCATCAGCAAATTCCACCGGGGGGGGGACAGGCCTGCAGCATGTGGATGTCTCCCCCACATCCACAGTCCTTGGGGCAGGAGTGGGGCCAGAGCTAACCACAACAGTACTTATATGTAGTATGAATGAAAATAAAATTTCTGCCTCATGATAGAGGGCTTTGATTTAGTAGATCATCATGCAGGCTTCAGTACATTTTAAAATTCTTTTCCCAACTTTCTTATATAATTTCCCTCTATTATATTTTGATGTAAATCTGGTGGAAGCAAGCTAATCAAAAGACATGGTTCATTTTACAAAGGGAGACATTTGGCTTAAAACCTAGCAGCTATTAGGAGGCTAGAATTTGCTCTAGATTTGTTATTCAAATTGTACTCTGTTTCAATATGAAAGCCTTCACAGACTCGTTTTCCCCGAACATCTTATTGCTCTAATTCTCCCGATGATCAGAAAATGGTATCTTTTACAACAGATATGTGTCCAGGCTCAGATTTTGCTCCTGATGAATTTTTTCCCCTTCCTCTGATAGCATCCTGCCACAGTTCTTTTAGCACCCTTAGCGCCTACTATAAAGGACTCACGAGGAGGTGGGAAAAAAATTAGTTCTGTGTCATCAATAGTATTACCTACTGGAATGTAGAATGAATTTGAGACATGCTTGAAATTCTGGGGAGGGGATCTGAGAAACAGCAATTGTTGGGACTTTCACTTTCCACTTTCCCTATTTAGGTCAATAGAGTTGAACAGGTCATTCCCAGCTGCCAGAACTCATAAATTCTTATCAGAAGTACTAGCACTTTCAAGTATTGCTGAAGTCATTTATCCTGTCACAGACTGAAGGTAGGAGAGAAATGGCTTGGCAAAGCAGCTGCGCTATAGTTAAAGGAATAATGTCAAACTGATGGAAGCTTAGAAGTCTGAATTTGGGATACATAATTTTTTTTATTGACATTCCTTCCTTTGTATTCAGATTCAGTTTTGCTGTCTGAACAAAGTCTAGATCAGGAATAGCAATGTGTTTGACCAAATCAATTTCTAGTACAGAATAGAAAGCATATCCTAAATAAATTTCACATCATTTGGGTTGTGGAGGATCCATTTGCTGTTATAGAGTGAGCATAAAAATATGTAGGATAAATTGGCATAAATCTGACTTATAAAGTTACAAATTAAACTCCAACACACTGACAATCAAATAATTATTAATAATATAAAAGTATCATTTCTTTTTACAAAATTTAGAGTTTGACTCTGATTAGACATTAAATAGGAAACAGAAGAAGGAGTAAGGAGTTTTAAAAAATTCTATAAATATTATTAGAAATTATTACATAGCTCAACAGTATGGGTGACATCCTTTGAACAATTTATTGAGGATGCAAAATCTACTTGGACATAGCCTAGGCAATGGTTGTCATTGTCAACATTAGAATGCTGTTAGAATGCAGTATTGTAGGCTAACTCTGTTCACATTATGTAGTTTAATCCTGAGGGAGCTCAAAGTTGTTTCAGTGTCAGGCCTGTTCCAACTTGGCCATTTAGAAAAGAAGAGGATTTAACTGCATTCATAGTGTAAAATATAACTTTACTAAAGACAAATTGTTGTAAGCTAGGTCAAACCAGATCTGAGATTTGCAATTTCTACCAGTTACTTTTCCTTACTCCTTCTTCTGTTTCCTATTTAATGTCTAATGAGAGTCAAACAAATTGTTTAGGTTAACAGTTCTGATTCTTGGTAAGCTCAGTGATGCTCTGCGTCCCATTCCCACACTTGTGATCTTGGGGTCAGCTGGCCAATATCTCTGTCAGGCATTCAATATAGTTTTGGTTTTTATCTTTCCCCCTCCAGTCTGACATCAGCAAAGCATAGAATAGAATTGTATTGGCCAAGCATGATTGGAAACATATGGTGCATATGCTCTCAGCGTACATAAAAGAAAAGGATACATTTGTCAAGAATCATGTGGTACATGATTCATAGGGGTCAAATAATCAAAGAAGAAACAATCAATATGAATAAAAATCTTAGGATACAAGCAACAGGTTACAGTCATACAGTCCTAAGTGGGAGGGAAAGGATGATAGGAATGATGAGAAAAACTAGTAGAATAGAAGTGCAGATTTAGTAAAAAGTCTGACCAAGGGAATTATTTGTTTAGTAGATTGATGGTGTTCAGAAAAAAACTGTTCTTGTGTCTAGTTGTCTTGGTGTGCAGTGCTCTGTAGCAACGTTTTGAGGGTAGGAGTTGAAACAGTTTATGTCCAGGATGCGAGGGGTCAGTAAATATTTTCCCCACCCTCTTTTTGACTCGTGCAGTATACAGGTGAGTATACAGTATATAGATGAGGCAGAGCAGGATGGCAGCGCTAACACTCACCCTTCTATCTTTGTGAGGTTGGTAAAATGAGGACCCAAGTTGTTGGGGGCAATATGCTGACTTTGTAAACAAATCAGAAGGTGGTGTAAAGCACTATGGAGGGGCATATGTAAAGCCAAGTTCTGCTTCCACTGTAATTATTCATTGCACCTTGCATATACCTTGTGTATTAAACTAGCATGGAAAATAGAGAATCTTCCTTTTTCTTTCTGTTGCTTTGGTATTACATTTTGAAAGCTGCCACTACCAAAGGAGGAATGCAGGAGTTAGGTGATGTGATACTGTTAAAGCAAATTAGGCCCATTCACTCACTATTCATAGGCCTATTTACAGTGAGGATAAGCCAGATCAGCATTGGTTTGTATTTTTTAAAACAAAAACTTACTAAATGAATGCCATAATTCTTCTTTAAGCAGGTTTAAAAATAGCACTACTGTTTATTTTTAATCCCATTGTTTTTGCTATATTGATGAGCTCTTTTGTTATTGCATGAAGACCAAATAAAGATTTTGGCTAAGCCTCCTGGATATATTAGTATGTCAACAGAAGTAGAAAAAACATATTGTTTTTCTACTCACATAAATGTTTTTATTATTTAGACTTTGCCTAAAATGAAAAAAAGTTTGTTTTTAATTTGAAGATAATCTATTTTATAAAAGTGAACTCATGAGCAACAAATTGTAAATTTGGAAATATCAACTACCAAACTTAATGTTATAGATATTCCTCTTTCTGTATCTCTCTCCATTACCATATTTTTCGGTGCATAAGACGCACCGGTATATAAGATGCACCTACATTTTAGAGGAGGATAACAAGGAAAAAAGTATTCTGAACCAAATATTGTAGTATTATATTGTTTAATAAAATACCAGTGTAGCAGAACACTTTTTCCAACCATGTATACTTTTTAAAACCATGTACACTTTTTACAAACTTCATACTTGACAGTTTCAAGGCTTGTGGACTTCAACTCCCAGAATTCCTCCACCAGTCATGCAAGCTCAGGAATGAGAATTGAAGTCCACAAGCCTTAAACTTGCCAGGTTTGAAGACCTTTGCACCCCTAACTCAGGGGTCTTCAAACTTGACAGCTTTAAGACTAGTGGACTTCAAATTGATTTGATTAACCGGGATGGAGGAATACAGAATAGGTATCTTCATGCAAAGACAGCACCAACTCAGAGTTGGATTCTTAAAAAAACAGAAGATAATTATAAGTATTAAAATTCACTTTGTATCTTGGGGTTAGTAGCCGTGGCAGCGACTCCTCACAGGCTTTGAGCAGGAACGGCGGTGGCAGCAGCTCTTTCTTCACAGCTTTCTCATGTTTTGGCGGCTGTGTGAAAAGCTGCCACCACCGGATATGGAAAGACTGCTGCTGCCACTGCTGACCACTGCCAACTAACCCCCCCCCCCCCATGCAACATTCGGTGCATAAGATGCACCCAGTTTTTGGCGTATTTTTTAAGGTAAAAAGGTGGGTCTTTTACACCGAAAAATACGGTAATTCAATTTGAATTTCTTTAATTTTATGGGAGTCTTCTTGATGCTATATTCCTTTTACATGTGCCCAGTTCAAGCATGTTCTGTCTTCCCTGATAGGTGTAGTGGTGATAGACAATTTTGTCTTCAGCTTCATATAGAAAGCAAAGAATATGAACTTGACAGAGATATGTAGGAGCAATTGTCCAGGAACCAGGAGCTAAATAATTCTAATGTCCAGAACAATGAAATAACATTCACAAGTAGTTCTCTAAACCATTGAATAAGAAGGAGGAGGAGAGGAAAGAGGAAGAGGAGAAAATCCATCACCTTTGCAAGATTTTGTTGCATTAGCCACATCTCAATAAAAGCAGTTTTCACCTTCCTTTGGATTTATTTCTTGATGAGGCCATCTAGCGGGCTTGACACCCTATAACCTTCTTTTCTAGAATGACAATCAGTTGGCATTTGTAGTAAATATATATTTTGGCTGTCTACGGAGAGAAGAATAAACATGGCATATCCCTTGAAAATCAGGAAAATAGTTCCACATTCTTCCATATTCCTCTGATAAATAACAAACAATAACAAAAGTGACTGTTCCTTAGTGCTCAGCAGGGAAGACTAAGTATTTATTTGTTTGTTTGTTTGTTTGTTTTGTCAAGTGAAAATATGATATATTAAGACACATGATACTAGTAAAGTCAAAAATTTGAAAAGGAGTATTAGAAATAATAATATTCAAATACATGCAACTAGTAAAAATGAAGAAAATTAAGGACAGGGTCTTTTAGATTCTTGATTTTCTCACTGACAGGACCCAGTATGTGCAAGATGGGACTAATATTTCAAACTCCATGTTCTTGAGCACCAATTCTCCTCAGTGCTCTGTAGTATGTCCTCTATAGTTCACCTTGCTAACTCACAATTGTTGTGCAAGGTTTGCTACCAACCATATTTTGAAGTACGTAGCTGCTACAATGGTGGTGGGTCTTATTCAGGATGATAATGAAGGCAATTACTGGGAGAAAGTAGAAGATTTGATGAACTGGTGTAATTGAAACGGTTGGTTTTAAATGTAGGTAAAACAAAAGAGATGATTGTCAATTTCAGAAAAGACAGGCAAAGATACACACCTCTGTGTATTAACAATTCAATTGTGAAGATGGTTAGTAGTATCAAGTCTTTGGGTGTGCAGCTGGCAAGCAGGTAATCAAAAGTGAGACACTGGTGAAATGGCCACAGCAGCACCTCCATTTTCTGCATTGTGTAAGAAGCGCACATCTTCCCCTATCCCTACCACTTTTTTTTAAAAAAAATATATTTTATTGATTTTTCAAAGTAACAAATATAACAAACAAAACATACAACATTTAGTGGAGCTACAGTTGCTCCACTCAGAGTAGAAGTCATCATAATAATAATGAAAAAAGAAAATTTGTCTATAACATACCTATAAATATATAAGATAAAAATGTCAATTTTAATATAATGAATCTAAAACTGTATCAAAATTTGTAAAAATATATGTAAAAAAGAGAAAAGTTTTAAGGGAAGAAAAAAGAAAAAAAGAATTTTTGTTTATACTATTAATTACCATCTTATGCGGTTCTAATACTAAATTCAAATATGCAAAATAATATAACAACACACTTATCTCTTTTTCCTTGTTTCCCACCAAGTATATACTTTCTGCCAAATATCATAAAATTCTGATTCTTCTTGGTTGTTTAACCATCCCATCATCATATCTAACTCGGCACAGTCTAGAATCTTCTTAAGGATATCTGTTTCTTTTGGAATCTCAGTGTCTTTCCATTTTTGTGCATAGGCTATCCTAGCTGCTACTAATATATGAACTATTAAATAATATATATCTTTTTTATATTTGTTATTTGATATGCATATTAGGCATATCCTTACCACTTTCTATAGAGGGATGATTGAAAGTGTCCTATCGGGTAGTGAAGGGCTGAACAATTTTTTACTACCACATTGTGTGTGTGGATTATTTTCTGGGTGTGGCTTGCTGACCATGTTACAGGTGGGAGTGGCTTTATGATCATGTCACTGAGAGTGGCTTAAAGGTCATGTGACTGATTTAGAGGTGGCCAACTTGATGTCACTCACATCAAGGGTTTGGGTTAGGGGTAGGGTGCCTGGCCTGTCCTTCCCTCAAAGAGACAATTTCCCTATCTATTTACTATTACTGAACATCCAAAATATACTATTTAATTCTATGTATATATGTCATATGCGTACATACATATTACACACAGGCACACAAAAATATACATTATCTACTATATAAACTGTATGTGTTTATATAGTAGATATAGTGCATGCACATGCATGCACAGCTTTTCTAAAATTATACACATTTAACCTCATTTACTATGATAGGAAAAACATACCCAGAGCCCAGAAGGGGGAAAAAGAAAAAAAATCAAAATTTTTCTACTGGTTTTGCGCACTTAACTATACCCATAGAAGTCCATCACTGCTATCAGATTATATTACTGTGTGGTTTCAAAGTATAACTGTTTTGGATAGGAAGGCTGTGCAGACAGTGGTGAGGATGGGAAAAAATATTATTGGAAGTTCACGTCCTTCTTTCCAGGACATAGCATATAAGCAATACTTGACCAGCATCTGCAAGCTTACCTGAGACACTACACATCCTCTCCATGATTGGTTTTCTTTGTAGCCTCCTGAGAGAAGACTTTGCAGTATCCAAAGCAGAACAACTAGATTCTGTAAGAGTTTTGTATCACATAGTATCAACCTTGTTAACTCTTGTTCTGTCGGGCTCTCTGGTTGACTCCTCCCAACAATTCACAGGTACAAATTTCAGACACACACACGTTTGAAAATTCAAAACAATGTTCTTTATAATGAAAATTCACTTAAACCAAGCCCTCTTTTGGTATAGTAAAGAGCACTTGTCTCCAAACAAACTGGTAATTTGTACAAGTCCCTTATCAGTTCTGTGATACTTAGCTTGCAGCTGTGAGGCAATTCACAGTCCTTCTTCTTTCACAAAGTGAAACACACTTTGCCCTGGTTTAGTTTCAAAGCGGGGAAACATCAGCACACAAAAAGTCAAAGTCAGTAAAGCAGTCACGAAATACAACTATCAGATAATCCTCCACAATGGCCAAACCCACAGGCTGCTATTTATAGCAGCCTCACTAATTACCACAGCCCCACCCAACCACAGGTGGCCTCATTTTCTTTGATAATAATCTCTCAGTTGTTGCCTATGCATCGCTCTCAGCATGCCTGGCTGTATCATTAACTCTTGTTCTGAATCCAAGGAGGAGCTAGATAATTGATCTCCTTCTGAGCTGTCTGCCACACTCTCCTCCTCCCTGTCACTCATGTCTTCTTGGTCAGAGGAGCCTTCCTCGGCAGATTCCACTGGGGGCAAAACAGGCCTGCAGCATGTGGATGTCTCCCCCACATCCACAGTCCTTGGGGCAGGAGCTGGGACAGAGCTAACCACAACAACTTTCAAGATGGTTTTTTTCCTATGTATTCTAAATTAATATATATGCACATATATGTGTACGGATATATACATATATATTCTTTTGAGAGCAGGCATCATAATTTTAGTATGCCAGTGTGTTTATAGAAAAAAGTGACAATAAAGGTTATCTTATCTAATTGATTGCGTTGGCTCACTGTCTCAGTGAAGGCTGAATCAGTTCTAAACTATAATTTTATAGCAATTTATCCATCTTACATTTTTACTTGACCAATACAATTAAAGCTGCACTTGTATGCTTAGTTATATATGAATTACATTGATTTAATTGGGATTTATATATGAAAAGACATGTTTTACTGAAGCATTTAATTTTTAAGCTTTGTATTGGGGAGAAAGGAGCTCTTTATTAAATTTTTAGCAATGAAACTTTTATTACATTTCAGCAAGAAAGTCTTTCCATTACTTTTGGAAGGAGTAAGATTTTCTTCCTTTGATGCTGAAAACAGTGTGATCTAACATTTTAATTAATCAATAGTAAATTATATGCACTAGTTAATATTATATGTTGTATTTATCACTGCCAAAAAATGACAGTATCTTAAATTCACTTTATTTGGCTCTCTGTCTCAGTGAAGGCTGAATCAGTTCTAAACTATAATCTTATAGCAATTTATCCATCTTACATTTTTACAACCAATCCAAACTGAAGTCTTCATAAGGGAATTTTACACACACACACACACACACATATATATTTCATAGTTTTTATAATCTGTTATTATCCCCAAAGACTCATTTTTGTTTGTGTCTTTAAGCCAATGTTGACTCCTTTCAACTTTCAGGACAGGTTTTATTGGTAAGATTTGAGAAGTGGCTAACCCATTGCCTTCTGAGAGAAAGTGATGGGCCCAAGGTATTAGGTACAAATACAGTACTGGCTTTGTACCATAACTAGAAGTCAGGGTCTTCCAGTTTCTAGTTTGATGCCTTAACTACTGCTTCAAACTGGCTTTTCCAAGGAATTTTATGACAAAATTCAAAAATATTCTATTTACAAAAATAAAATTAAAGCCAAAGTAGAAACAAGGAAGAGAAAACGTGTATTATTAACATAGATAGATATATTTTGCATTTTAAAAACAGATATTTGACTCAATGACTCGATCATTTTTGGAAGATAATTTTGTTGCTTTAATTCAGAGCAGAGAGCCTTAAATATTAGTTGAATGTTACTTATAAACATTGATAGATTCATATCCTAACTTTTTTATTTTGCTTCAAATAAAAAGGAAGCCACGAAGTGCATTATTTATTAATTAAGCAACTAGCTTCCCTCACAGCGAGGAACGATCATGCCTTCTATTGATAAACTCAGCAGTTTAGTCATGCTACCCTTTTGTTTCACAGATTCTTCTGCCTCTTATTGCATTTTTTGTCTAAAGCAAACTTATAGTTTTGCTTTCAGCTACCTAAATATTACTGTCTGATATAACTCTGTATAGAAATTGACAGAATTTGTTCTTCTCACATGGAGTAGTTAAAGGCTTGCTAGGCAACTAGACTTCGGATGTGTTCCTTCTCTGCATGTAAAATGCCTTGTGTGAAATCAGAACATTACAGGCAGTCTTCTATTTATGAAAAGCATTGAGCCCAACATTTATGTTGTTAAGCGAGACATTTGATAAATGAATTTTGCCCCATTTTATGACCTTTCTTGTCACAGTTGTTAAGTGAATCACTGCAGGTGATAAATTAGTAACCAAATTGTGAAAGGAATCTGAGATCCCCATTGACTTTTGCTTATCAGAAAGTCACAAAAGGTGATCACATGATCTTGGGACACAGCAACTATCAAGCATCTGAATTTTGATTATGTGACATCACATAGGGAGTCATAACTGTGAAAAAGGCCATAAGTCACATTTTCTAGCGCCATTGTAACTTTGAACAGTCACTAAACAAGCTGTTGAAAGTCAAGGACTACCTGTACAGTGGTACCTCAAGATACGAACCCCTCGTCTTACGAACAACTCGTGATACGAACCCGGGGTTCAGAAAAAAATTGCCTCTTCTTACGAACGTTTTTCGAGGTACGAACGCCAAACCCGAACTTCCGGGTTCGGTATTCGGAGGCTCCTGGGAAGCCGCCCGGCTGTTTTAAAAGGTGACCGCCGGGCTGGGGGGCTTCCCAGCACCCCCCCACCCCCGAACCCAGAAGTTCGGCAAAAGTTCGGGGTTCGGGGGGTGCTGGGAAGCCCCCCAGCCTGGCGGTCACCTTTTAAAATAGCCGCGCGGCTTTCTAGGAGCCTCCCGAAGCCGAACCCCAAACCCGAACTTCCACGTTCGGCGTTTGGAGGCTCCTGGGAAGCCGCGCAGCTATTTTAAAAGGTGACAGCCGGGCTGGGGGGCTTCCCAGCACCCCCCGAACCCCGAACCCGGAAGTTCGGCAAAAGTTTGGGGTTTGGGAGGTTGCTGGGAAGCCCCCCAGCCCGGCTGTCACCTTTTTAAATAGCCGCGCGTCCGAACGCTGAAGTTCGGGTTTGGCGTTCGGCTGCGGGAGGCTCCTGGAAAGCCGCCCGGCTGTTTGAAAAGGTGACAGCCGGGCTGGGGGGCTTCCCAGCAACCTCCCTGCTGCAGCTTATCCTCCTATTCCTCCTCCTGCGGCCGCCTTCCCCAAATACCTTCCCGTCTGCAGAGGAGGCAGGGAGAACTTTGTGCCACTTCGGAGCCTGTTTATCTCCTTGAAGGTTTTCCTGACAAAGCGCTGCGCTGGGCTCCGAAGTGGCGCAAAGTTCTCCCTGCCTCCTCTGCGGTTGGGTGGCTCCTTGGGGAAGGTGGCCGCAGAGGAGGCAGGGAGAATTTTGCGCCAGTTTGGAGCCCAGCGCAGCGCTTCGTCGGGAAAATTTTCAAGGAGATAGTGACAGCAGGAAAGAAACGGGCTCTGAAGCGGCGCAAAGTTATCCTGCCTCTCCAGCTCCTCCCCCTGTGGCCGCCTTCCCAAAGGAGCCTTCTTGCTGCCCAGGGGGCGGGGTTACCTTTGTGCTGGCGGGGCGGGGGCTGCTGCAGCTTATCCTCCTATTCCTCCTCCTGCGGCCGCCTTCCCCAAAGATCTTCCTGTCTGCAGAGGAGGCAGGGAGAACTTTGTGCCACTTCGAAGCTCGTTTATCTCCTTGAAGGTTTTCCCGACAAAGCACTGCGCTGGGCTCCGAAGTGGTGCAAAGTTCTCCCTGCCTCCTCTGCGGTTGGGAGGCTCCTTGGGGAAGGTGGCCGCAGAGGAGGCAGGGAGAACTTTGCGCCAGTTTGGAGCCCAGCGCAGCGCTTTGTCTGGAAAACCTTCAAGGAGAGTAGTGGCAGCAGGAAATAAACGGGCTCCACCTCCTTGCCCGGCCTTTTTGCCTGGGAGGGAAAGTGAAATGCCGCTCGTAGCAGCTGCTAGAGCCGCTGGCATTTCACCTTCCCTCCCAGGCAAAAAGAAGCCGCGCTGCTGCTCCAGTCGCCCGGTCCTCTCCTGACTCCCGCGCCGATGTTCCCCACTGCGTCGGGGGCCGCCAGCCCCAAATTGGACGCACCCTCGCCCCTACCGCTGCCGCCGCGCCCACTGCCCGCCCCATCCTCGCTGGAGGTCTAGCCGGAGCCGGAGCCAGGTCCGCTCGGTCGCGCCTCCTCGCCCGCCGGCCAGCCGCCCAGGATGCTGACCTGCTACCTCGCGGCGTGCCCCCCGCCGGCCCAATCCTGCGCCTCCTGCTTTCCCCCCCAGCCAAAAATACAAAGGCGGTCTGCCGCTCCCGCGGAGCAATGGGAAGCTGAAGTCGCCGGCGGCTTCAGCCTCCCTTTGCTCCACGCTGCTCCGCCCTGCCTGTCATCCTGGCTCAAGTGGGTGTTTTTGGCTGGGGGGGGAGCAGGAGGACCTTCCTGACTCCCTCCCCCCAGCACTTCACCCAGGACAACAGGCAGGGCGAAGCAGCGTGGGGCAAAGGGAGGCTCAAGCCTCCTTCGGTGATGGCGGCTGGCTTCCGGGTTTCTGAGTTTTGGGCTTGCACGCATTAATTGCTTTTCCATTGATTCCTATGGGAAACAATGTTTCGTCTTACGAACTTTTCACCTTACGAACCTCCTCCCGTCACCAATTAAGTTTGTATCTTGAGGTACCACTGTATATTTGAAGTTCTATTTTTTAAAATAAAAAGGTGTATCACAATAAGTTATTCCTTTCAAGCATTTGTTGATGTCTTTTGCATAATATGAGAGAGAGAGAGAGGGAGGGAGGGAGGGAGATAGAGGGAGAGAGAGAGAAGGAGGGAGGAAGTGGGGGGGAGGGAGAGGAATAACAGAATAGAATAACAGTTGGAAGGGACCTTGAATGTGTTCTTGTCCAACCAAAACCCTACACTACTTCAAATAAATGGTTATCCAACATCAACTCCCAGTATTGGAGTATTCACAATTTCTAGAGGCAAGCTGTTCTACTGTTCTAACCTTCAGGAAATTTATCTGTAATTCTAAATTGCTTCTCTTCTTGATTAGTTTCCACCTATTGCTTGCTGTTCTACCCTCAGGTGCTTTGTAGAATAGCTTGATTCTCTCTTCTTTGTGGCAGCCCCTAAGATATTGGAATACTGCTATCATGTCTGCCCTAGTCCTTTTCATTAAACTAGACATACCCAGTTCCTGCAACCAGTCTTCATATGTTTCAGCCTCCAATCCCCTAATCATTTTTATTGCTCTTCTCTTTCTAGAGTCTTAATATTCTTTATGCCTTGTGGCAACCAAAACTGACTGTAGTATTCCAAGTGTGGCTTTACCAAGGAATTATAAAGTGGTATTAACTCTTTATGTGATCTTGATTCCATCCCTCTGTTTAGGCAGCCTAGAACTCTGTTGGCTTTTTTGACTTCAGAGGATGGTAGAGGACAGGAAGGCCTGGAGGAACATTGTCCATGGGGTCATGATGTGTCAGACATGACTTTGCAACTAACAACAACTGCATCTAATGCTTTTTGCTGTGGTGACTGGTAGTAGTTCCACAGAATTTCCCCAAACGTAGGCCCTCACCCATTTTTTCACTTTGAAGAAGAAGTAAAGAAATCAATTCTTGTATTACCTGTAGTTTGTTTCAGTTGAGCACAATGTGGCCTTGAAAACTCTAAGGTGGCAGCAAAACTAGTAATGAATTAACATGTTTGCTGATGGAGTAAATCAGCTCCAGATTAGCAATACAGTGATCCCCCGCTCGTTGCGAGGGTTCCGTTCCAGGACCCCCCGCAACGAGCGGGTTTTCGCGAAGTAGCGCTGCGGAAGTAAAAACACCATCTGCGCATGTGCAGATGGTGTTTTTACTCCCACAGCGCTAGCGAGGAACCGAAGATTGGGGGCGGCGCGGCTGTTTGCCGCCGGCATGGGGGGCTTCCTAGCAGCCCCCCAAACCCGGGTTGGGGGTCCGGGGGGTGCTGGCAAGCCCCCCATGCCGGCGGCGACATTTTAAAATAGCCGCGCCGCCCCCAATCTTCGGCTCCTCCGCGCTGGCTCTCGGCGCTTTCGAGCTGAGTCCGGGAGCGAATTCTCTTCCGGACTCAGCTCAAAAGCGCCGAGAGCCAGCGCTAGCGAACGGCTCCTCCGCGCTGGCTCTCGGCGCTTTCGAGCTGAGTCCGGGAGCGAATTCTCTTCCGGACTCAGCTCAAAAGCGCCGAGAGCCAGCGCTAGCGAACGGCTCCTCCGCGCTGGCTATCGGCGCTTTCGAGCTGAGTCCGGGAGCGAATTCTCTTCCGGACTCAGCTCAAAAGCGCCGAGAGCCAGCGCTAGCGAACGGCTCCTCCGCGCTGGCTATCGGTGCTTTCGAGCTGAGTCCGGGAGCGAATTCTCTTCCGGACTCAGCTCAAAAGCGCCGAGAGCCAGCGCTAGCGAACGGCTCCTCCGCGCTGGCTATCGGCGCTTTCGAGCTGAGTCCGGGAGCGAATTCTCTTCCGGACTCAGCTCAAAAGCGCCGAGAGCCAGCGTTAGCGAACGGCTCCTCCGCGCTGGCTATCGGCGCTTTCGAGCTGAGTCCGGGAGCGAATTCTCTTCCGGACTCAGCTCAAAAGCGCCGAGAGCCAGCGCTAGCGAACGGCTCCTCCGCGCTGGCTATCGGCGCTTTCGAGCTGAGTCCGGGAGCGAATTCTCTTCCGGACTCAGCTCAAAAGCGCCGCGAGCCAGCGCTAGCGAACGGCTCCTCCGCGCTGGCTATCGGCGCTTTCGAGCTGAGTCCGGGAGCGAATTCTCTTCCGGACTCAGCTCAAAAGCGCCGCGAGCCAGCGCTAGCGAACGGCTCCTCCGCGCTGGCTATCGGCGCTTTCGAGCTGAGTCCGGGAGCGAATTCTCTTCCGGACTCAGCTCAAAAGCGCCGAGAGCCAGCGCTAGCGAACGGCTCCTCCGCGCTGGCTATCGGCGCTTTCGAGCTGAGTCCGGGAGCGAATTCTCTTCCGGACTCAGCTCAAAAGCGCCGAGAGCCAGCGCTAGCGAACGGCTCCTCCGCGCTGGCTATCGGCGCTTTCGAGCTGAGTCCGGGAGCGAATTCTCTTCCGGACTCAGCTCAAAAGCGCCGAGAGCCAGCGCTAGCGAACGGCTCCTCCGCGCTGGCTATCGGCGCTTTCGAGCTGAGTCCGGGAGCGAATTCTCTTCCGGACTCAGCTCAAAAGCGCCGAGAGCCAGCGCTAGCGAACGGCTCCTCCGCGCTGGCTATCGGCGCTTTCGAGCTGAGTCCGGGAGCGAATTCTCTTCCGGACTCAGCTCAAAAGCGCCGAGAGCCAGCGCTAGCGAACGGCTCCTCCGCGCTGGCTATCGGCGCTTTCGAGCTGAGTCCGGGAGCGAATTCTCTTCCGGACTCAGCTCAAAAGCGCCGCGAGCCAGCGCTAGCGAACGGCTCCTCCGCGCTGGCTATCGGCGCTTTCGAGCTGAGTCCGGGAGCGAATTCTCTTCCGGACTCAGCTCAAAAGCGCCGAGAGCCAGCGCTAGCGAACGGCTCCTTCGCGCTGGCTATCGGCGCTTTCGAGCTGAGTCCGGGAGCGAATTCTCTTCCGGACTCAGCTCAAAAGCGCCGAGAGCCAGCGCTAGCGAACGGCTCCTTCGCGCTGGCTATCGGCGCTTTTCAGCTGAGTCCGGGAGCGAATTCTCTTCCGGACTCAGCTGAAAAGCGGCGAGAATGAACCGCGTGGGCGGGCGAAGGGCGGGCGGCAGCGAGGAGTTTGCGTGGGCGGTGGGGAAACTCCTCGCTGACGCCAGCAAGAGGGGGAAGACCCAGGGAAGCCGGTTGCCATCTACGCATGCGTGCCCATAGAAAAAACGGGCACGCATGCGTAGATGGTATTTTGACTTCCGGGTTGAAAAATAGCGAAGTACCCTGTTCGCAATGGTTGGGGACGCAATAAACGGGGGATCACTGTATAGTAATTATGTTTCAAAATTGTTAGTAAGCTTTATAATTTTGAACATAATTTAAGTTTTCAAATATTGTCAAACTAAAAATTCAGAGAATAGTTTTATGTAGCAGTAAAACCATTTCTTCAAAAGCTGTTTGATGGGTTTGCCCAGGAAGCATGACAGTTCCCAATTCACTTCTTTCTTACTATGCTTAATTGAAATTTTTCAGAAATAATGAATTCATTTCTCTTCTTGGTTGGGGTCAAGATCTTGGCTATCTTTATTTATATTGTAGAATCCTAGGTAAAAATCTGCTCGTGTGACTTAATGTATTAAGAGTTCCACTATACCTTCCAGGTGAAAATTTCAGTATTAAAATTCAACTCTGAAGAGAGAACTGCTCTAGATATTGAGCCCTTACAAACCTATTTAAGAACAATTTCTATTGCTGATTTATTGTCATTCATAGAACTTTGATTTTTGTATACCATACTATATCATATGAAAGCCATGCATACATTATATTGTATTTATATATACACTGCTCAAAAAAATAAAGGGAACATTTCAACACTACAATATAACTCCAAGTAAATCAAATTTCTGTGAAATCAAACTGTTCACTTAGGAAGCAACACTGATTGGAATAAAGTAGATAGACTGTTAATGATTATTTGGGCTTAAGTTCTTACTTAAGATTCCATTGATGACCTTGGATCAATTATGATCTCAAAATATGTTTGAGAGGATCTCTTGGGAAGAAGGTAAACCATACTGAATACTTCAATATCAAATATCAAAACAGATTTCAGAATGAAAAGTTCAGTAGTCCTAAAATGGGATTTAATGATTTTTTAAAAATAGAAGTACAGATTATTTCACAGACAATAAATATTTATTTTATGTTATAGCCCATTATTTGTTTTATCTTTGACCTGTTATAAAATAGCCTTCAAAATAGAAACAAATATAGAATATTTAAATGGAAAATAATAATGAAAAGTGCTGATATAGAATTGGCTATTTTAAAATTGCATACTTTAAAATTACACAAATTTGTACCAATGTTTAAATAGTCCTTTTGTTTTCTGTATTCCCTTCCCCCATTTATTTGTAATAAAGATTATATTTTTTTAAAAAAAGAATTGGCTTGCAAATGCATGTTGTCCATATTTTCATTAAAAGAAGTCAGAAAATCTAACTGAATAAATCATAATTATTCCAAACCAAACCATAGTTTTATATAGTGAGTGTATATATGTATATATACATACACCTGGATTTCAAAATAACATCACCCACAAGTAAATAACCACATGTTTAAAAGTTCCAAATAGCTAAATGAATTTTTGGACAATCCTTAGAATACTTGGGGGTAAAAGTCTCTGTGCTAATCTGAATCCATTTCTACTGTAATCTTTGACACATAATTTCTAGGAGAAACAATGGGCAGGGGATCCAGGGGGAGACCTGGCTGATTATTTAAAATGAATTAGCTAAGGTGAAATATTTAGTCTTTAAACAACAAATTTAATATGGCGAATTGCATTTTATTTATTAATGGCGCTCTCAAGGAGATTTGTAGAAGGTTTTGCTGAAGTGTGTGGTTGTGATATTGCAAAATATGGTAATTACTCTAATATTTTGATGAATTATTAATAAATACTGGGCCTATGAGATATCTAGGCAAAATAGATTTTGAAACTGCTCCATTTTGCAAAAGGATATCGCTGTTGGTAACATTTTCCCTGCTCCATCTGTCTTTCTCTTTTTAAAATAAAAATAAAAGAATCCAGATGTTATTATAATATGTATAAAGTCTTTAGGCTGAGCTATTTATTCCAAGCCCCTGCTGTGGGGTTAGATTAGAAATCAAGATAAATGAAACAAAAGGATTCACTAATGAAGTTAACCTTACTAATAATTGTTTTCAGCTTATTTTTACAATGTCCTCTGTTTGTATGACAATATCTCAATTAGGGCAAACCTGAAACTACACACTACAGAGTCAAGAATATTAAACACAGATTAGTAGTCTTTAGAAAAATAGTCAATGGCAAAAATTCCCAATGGCAAAGGAAAATTTTAATAACTACAATCTTTATTTCAGACATAGAGTAGCAGGTTTAATTTAAAACATACATTGTCTTTGGCCACAAGCTGTCATTTGTTTATACATTATGTTAAGCCATAATGTAGTTTGGTTTGGTTACCATGTTCACTGAAGTCAACACTCTGAAGTTTTCTGAAAGCTAACTTGTGGCTTACATATATTGAGCCAATTCTGCTTTTTATGAGTCATGCACACTCTACCTAGCTCCCACACCTGCAATACATGAATGTTTGCTTACTTATGTGACTTGGATTTTAATGGGCCAGGGATTGGTACAAGTCGTGGCCCGGAGTTAGGGATCCCTGATGTAAAGTGTAGATGCATTGGTGACTAACATGTTAGTAGACTTATTAACAAGGAATCCTGGGGGTTGAAGACTACCAACCCTCCAATGCTTTGTTGGCTTAGGACTGTATGACTGTAACTTGTTGCTTGTATCCTAAGATTTGTATTCATATTGATTGTTTCTTCATTGCTTATTTGATCCCTATGATAATCATTAAGTATTGTACCACTTGATTCTTGACAAATGTATCTTTTTCTTTTATGTACACTGAGAGCATATGCACTAAGACAAATTCCTTGTGTGTCCAATCACACTTGGCCATTAAATAATTCTATTCTATTCTATTCTATTCTATTCTACTTTCTTAGAATATTTAATAAAATAGAAGAGAGCAGTTTTTCCTTTGCTTCCTTTTTCCTTTGATTCAACAACCTGTCAATGCTTTGTTGGCTTTGATTCATCTTGTTGACCTATTGTGGCTAGATTCACTTGCCTCCTGCTTATCTCTCATTTTGCTTATTTCATATATTTTGTATGATCAGCTGATTTATTCTGGGATTCTAAAAAAGGTAAGGGAGTGTTTTTTGCGATAAATCAAATGTGATTGGGACATAACAGAATGCAGGAAGTTTTTGTAATGAGAAAAGAAGAAACAGAAGAAGAACTCAATGGAGCTTGAGTTGCCGAATCTGAGAAAAAAATAGTCCTTTTAAGCATATACAGTATAGGACGCTTTACTAGTTTACATATGGCATGATTAGTAGGGCTGTATTTAGCTCCAGAAGTAGGAAAAATAACCAGATAGAGAGATCAGTGTTGGCAATGAATGTTTTAAACAGTGAACTCTGTAATTTTCTGTGTATTTTTAATTCAAAGAAAAAAATATTGTTCTTTAAAAGCTTTTGTATTTAACTTAAAAAATACCTTGAATTTTAAAACCATTATTCATCTTTTTAAAGTGTCCTATTTAAGATTCACTTTTCTCAAGGGTTTTGTCCAAATTTTGAATAAAAAATGACTGGTACTAAAGAATTCTATTTTAATGCTATTCAGCTTCAGTGGATTTAACCTATTAATACATTAATCATTTCCTGCAATTAAAATCCTTAGCAAATCTCTACTATCACATTGTGGGTGAAAATAAATAATAGGGCTAGAGTTATAGAGAATGTTGGGAGAAAACTTGGAAAAAGACCAGTTCAAGTTTATAAGCAAAAATACTATCTTATGAATGGTCTCTCTCTCTCTCAAAGACTTATTTGACCAATATATTTGGTCCTTACTTTCAGTAAACAAAATTTGTAAAATCCAAGAAAGAAGATTTTTTAAAAAACCCAACCAACCCGTTCCAGTAAAATAATTCTTCCCAAAGGTTTAATCATAAACTTTGACACTAGATGAGTTAACCTGGTCTATAGTTTCCATATTAGCCACAAAATGCTTCAATCAGGAGAGCAGCTAATTAATTCACTATCAAATTATATACCTCTTGGTTTCCAAAATACTTTCTTATGTTGCTGGGCAACTGAAATAGAATACATACAAGTATACATTTGATAAACCTGCTATTTATCTTTTTGGCCCCATGTTTTTCCAGCTTTGTTTAGAATTGACAGTGAAAGCTATTTCTGAGGACTATTCTTTTATACGAGAGAGAGAGAGAGAGAGAGAGAGAGAGAGAGAGAGAGAGAGAGAGAGAGAGAGAGAGAATTGGGAATGATGGATTTAAAAGTTGGCCAGTTCACCGAACTGGTGATGCACCTACTACTTGCCATGCACCTAAATTGGTTCCCTGATTGTCGCTGCTTGAAAGCATGTCACAACAAATGCCCTGTGCAAATGCAAAGGCATGCGTAGAGGGTCAGTACCCAGAGGTAATGCACTCAATCACATAATCATAGCGCACACTTCCGATGCAATGTGCACACTTCTGAAATGGTAAGGAAGGTAAGAGAAGCCCACCACTGATGTTAATGTGAGAGTTTCCAAACTGCTTATCTTCAAGAAACGTTATTCATGAAGGAGCTCTTATATATCAACTTACTCCAAGATAAAAGAGTATCATACACAAAGCAATGAGTTTTTCAGTGCAAAATTCTGGTCATCATTTTTGACAGTATAAACTGCTTGTAATATACCATGATATATGGCTTTATGCAGCTGCTAATTTTATTTCTTACAGTTGCTTGCTACATTGTTTAAGATAATGTAACAAGTTTTTGATTTGCATGATTTTTCAGAACAAGACATGATCAATTCCTGCTGATCAAGGATTGCATTTTTTTTTAGTTGATTTTGACTTCTTGGCTGGCTTGTAATGGGAAAAATTGTGGGAAGAGAATTGCCTGATGTAATTTTTGCCAAATGAAGTGGGTCATGTGCAGTTAGAGAACATTTGTTTTTTCCTATTATTCAGAGGTACCTCCTGTGATTTCTGTTGCAGAAAAAAATGTAAACAGGCATTACTTCTTGAAAAGCAAGAAAACTATTGTTGCATGGAGAGCTTTCAATAAAACTTTTATTGCCAGGCTGATTCCTATGGATTTTCCATCTATAGATGAGAAATTCCTTCTGTGCTTTTTAATATGTGTGGGGCTTTGAGTCAGACAGTCCTGTAAATTACAATGCTACAGATTTTAAAATAATGTGATAGCCACAGAGTTATCTCAGATTTTCAGCTGGTATGTGTTTGAATCCAATAATGAAATCATGAGAATAAGAAGCTATCAATGAATTAGTCTTATCCTTACAGGGACCTGGATTTACTTAGTTCTAGTAATCTTCAGCAACTGCTGGAATGAAGTTTGGAAGAAGAAAAACCAAGTCAAAGGGGGGGGAAAAGTCAGAGAAAAATAGACAATTTATTCAGCATTTGCTCTGAGAAAATTCCAGTGATCCAATCTTACATTTAACCTCAAGGTCTCAGTCTTGAGAATTGTTTTGCTGTTTAGAAAGTACAGAAGGGGAAACAGTTTTATATACATGCTGGGTGAGGTTTAAAAGACATGTCAGCTGTTTTAGAAACTATTTTGTTGTTGTACCCAGCTGTCTCTGTTTTGCTCTACCTAGCCTAATTTTTCCAGTATGTAATGATAAAGATTTGAAAGATGAATAGTGGAAAAAGACTTATTTAGGGGCAGTGTACTATTTTGAAAGTGAAGCGTAAAATTGCCCTTTTTAAAAACGTACTGTATACCAATGCAGCTGCAAGTTCTACATATTCATACAAAGTATGTGTGTATCTGGACTATTAAACTCTTTTGAAAGACTTCTTTTGGATCTTGGCAGCAAGCTATCATACTAGCCCATTAAAAAAAAATCTAAAGGAAAGGTCTTGTGCAATTGGGCAAAATGCCTAATGCTGAGGAAGCACTATGGATTTCTTATAGTTTTCAGAATTTTTACATTAAGACATATTCCAATGTGCCCTAAATATGAAGTTAATTTGCTCTCCTAGCATATTATTAGTTTATTTTCCTAATGGAAACTCATTAATTTGGATCTTAAAAATTCCACTGAGGTTTCAAAACTGCTTATATGTTTCTCCAATAAATGGTAGGAGTTTTTTTCTAATAAGTTTTCAAGATACTTTATTTCCTACAAAATAACCAAGAAAAATAAATTTAACTGAATATAAAGAAATAGGTTTAACTGTTAAAATAGAGAATACAGTAATTCCAAATATATGCTAAGTAGAAGTTTATAGCTTAAATTAATAACAAATATATCTCTATTTTAGATTTTTAAGACTGGTGTAATTTTTCTTTGTAATTCTGTGACATGCCATAATTACCATTAAAAAAATTAATTTAGAATAGATATGCAAAGAGGTAGTGAGGATATGTATTTTTTCTCTTACATTCTTGTTGGCTGATTAATAAAAAGTTTGAGCAAATAGATCTTCAGTCCTAATTGCATAATGGATTAGGAAGGATAAGGGGTGGGTTTCAAAAATTTTACTACCACTCTGTGAGAGTGGCTTAATTTTGTGGGCATAGCTTAATTTTGTGGAAGTGGCTTGATCATCATGTAACCAGGTAGGAGTGGCTTGGCAATCATGGGACTGGGTGGTTGTGGATTTGTGGTCATGTCACTCGGTGGGGGGACTGCTTGGTGACCATGTGACTGGGTGGTTGTGTGATTGGGTGTGAGTGGCCAACCTGACACTACTCATGTCAAGGATTAGGATTAGGATTAGAGTGTCTGGCGTCTCCTTGTCTCAAAGGCCTCAACAAGATACAATTTCCCTATCTATTTACTACTACTGAACATCCAAAATATACTATTGAATCCTATATATGCCATATATGTACATACATATTACATACAGGCATACAAACATGTTCTGTCTGGGTCACTCCAGAAGCCAATACCAACCCAAAAAGAGAAGCCAGACACACTGGTAAAAGGCAAAGGCAGTTTTATAAAATTCAAGAAAAACACAGGTAACAGAAAATGTCCTTACAAACAGGAAAATGCTGTATCTTCAGATATATCCACAAAGGCAAAAGTCCATGCAGCAATACAGAATTCTTGCTGCCAAGCCAATGCTGTAGATAGCAGACCTATACCTCCCACGGGTCTTCCAAAGCTGCTGGGCCACAAGCCAGGAACAGAGACGCCGAGAAACAAGACAGGATAATGCCACTCCAAACTGATAACACTCCACATGGCTTCAAGGGCTTGCCTGCCTTTTAAACCCTGCTGATGAGGACCACACCCAAACCCAGCTGTTTCTAATTCAATGGTGATAATATTTCTTTAACTGCTCCTTTCGTTGCTCTGAACATCTCTGTCTCATGTCAATGACAGCTTGTGCGTCATCACCTAATGACTCCAAGCTACTGGCTGGGGAGAGCCCCCCCCCCCCGGGGGCTCTCATGCTGTTCTCCTTCATCCCATTCCTGACTCTCCTCTCCCTCGTCTGACTGTTCAGCCCCCTCCTCTGCGCTGTCATCCTCCTCCGGGCATGGAGCCAGCAGAGACGCAGCCGGTCCCTGAGCAGCCTCAGGCTGAACCACAACACAAACATATACATTATCTATTAAATATATTGTATGTCAGGGGAGGGTTCCAACTTCTTTTACTACCACTCTGCAGGTTTGGCTTATTTTGTGGACATGGCTTGATGGTCATGTGATGGTGGCATGGCTTCATGTTCTGTGGTTGGATGGGAATGGTTTGGCCGTCATGCAACTGGGGGTGGTTTGGTGATCATGTGACTGGGTGGGTGTGATCAATTTGATGTCACTCACATCAAGGGTTAGGGTTAGAATGCCTGGCCTCTCCTTGTCTCAAAGACTCAACGAGATACAATTTCCCTGTCTATTTCCTACTACTGAACATCTAAAATATACTATTTAATCCTATGTATATATGCCATATGTGTACATACATATTACACACAAGCATACAAAAAGATACATTATCTACTATATATATTGTATGTGTATGCACACACACACACACAGCTCTTCTAACCTCCACATCCAACCTTACTTACTGCATTTGAAAAACCACACTCTTTCTGCCACACATTTAACCATAACGTCTGTACATTATAACATTACACATGTCTTCATATATTCTTCTATAGCTTGCACATCACTGTTAAAGCCAGAAATGTCATGGATTGACTAAAATGTGGTGAAACCTACTTAACAATGCTCTAGCTTAACAACCAAAAGTTTGGGCTCAATGTGGTCATAGGTCAAGGACTATCTCTGCCTTCCTCTCCATGGCAGCCTTGTCCTAGTAAACTCCTATTTTCTGGCACTTTGTCTCTCTGTGAGAGGCACCAAAATAATCCAGACAATGTAAGGTTTCCTGCTGCAGCATGAGGTTTGACTGGATGATCTCTGATTTGTATGCTCCCCCGAGTCCTCGGAGAGGGGCGGTATACAAATCAAACAAACAAACAAACAAACAAACAAATAAATAAATAAATAAATATCTTCCAGCCCTACATTTCTGTGCTGTTTCAA
Source organism: Erythrolamprus reginae (assembly GCF_031021105.1). Classification (NCBI taxonomy): domain Eukaryota; kingdom Metazoa; phylum Chordata; class Lepidosauria; order Squamata; family Dipsadidae; genus Erythrolamprus; species Erythrolamprus reginae. The sequence continues at coordinate 62,120,301 of NC_091954.1, read as the reverse complement.
GGTATCTTCTGAAGCCATGTCTAGTGGCAGGGGTTCTCCCTTACTTCTTTCTTTCTTTCTTTCTTTCTTTCTTTCTTTCTTTCTTTCTTTCTTTCTTTCTTTCTTTCTTTCTTATTCTTACTCTTTCTTTTCTCTCTGTCCTTTCTTTCTTTCTTTCTTTCTTCTCTCTCTGTCCTTTCTCTGTCCTTTCTTTCTTTCCTTCTTTCCTTCCTTCTTTCTCTCTTTTTCTTTTCTGTCTTCTCTCTCTCCTTTCTTCCTCTTTTCCTTTTTCATTTCTCTCTCTGTGTGTCCTTCCTTCCTTTTTTCTTTTTTTCTTCTCTCTTTCTCTCCCCCTCCCTTTCTCCCTTTCTCCCTTCCTGTGAAAAACACCAGAAGGTCTTGGGTAGCAGGAAAAAAAGATGGTCTCTGCATCTTGTTTTGGGCATAGCAATCCTTCCTACAGCCTCTGGGAGCCAAAAGCGGCGGTGTGCGTGTGTGTGTGAGAGAGAGAGAAAAGAAGTGTGGTTTCTTGTCTCTCTCTCCCCCCCCCCCCACTTCCAACCCCCCCTCCTTTTCTCTCTCTCTTACACACACACACACACACACACACACACACACCTATCTGGTCTGGGCACAAAGTATCTGTTGTTACAGAAGTTTTCATTACTCTCTATAATACATCTAATATTAATCAATACCCTATCTCTCAACTACATAAAGCCTATGCATATTTACTTGGTAGTAAGGCTACTCTCTTTATTTCTAATAGATACACATGATTGCAGGCAGGCAGCTAGCTCCATTGTTTAATAGGCTCTAAGTAAAATTTCTACATTAATAAAATTTATACTTAAACAACAGAATATAGGAGCAAAACATAGCAATAGTCTGAGCTATGCTTTTCTTCTTTAAATGGAAGTACTACCCATTTTAACCAGACATTGAGACTCATTAGTTTGGAATACTAGCATGCCTTGCACTGAACTTTGACAGTACAGTGGTACCTCGTGATATGAACCCCTCATGATACGAACCCAGGGTTCGGAAATTTTTTGTCTCTTGTTACGAACTTTTTTCAGCTTATGAACCCACTGCAGATCGCAAAAAACCGCCGCCCGGCTGTCACCTTTTAAAACAGCTGGGGGGTTTCTCGGCATTCTCCCGAACCCGAACTTTTTGGGTTCAGGTTCGGGAGGCCTCCGAGAAGCGCCGCCGCTCGGCTGTCACCTTCTGAAACAGCCAGGTGCTTCTCGGCGACCTCCAGAACCCGAACTTCCGGGTTCGGCATTCGGGAGAATGCCGAGAAGCCCCCTGCTTTCGTTTCCCAACAATTGCTTCAGAACAAGAGCTCAGTTTTTAGGGAAAGAGACTGGAGTTGGGAGGGTGGGTTGGAAATAAAAGCATCACAAGAGAGATGGCGAAAGGTATGCTCTGGATTCTGGACACCAAGCCTTCCCTCAGCTAGGAACCCTTCCTCGTTCTCATTCTTCCCAATACCTTCCCTTCCTAGTCCCAGATCCTTCTTCCCCTCCCCCACTTGCTTCCTTTCACTTTCATGGTGGGAAGGAAAACCAAATAAAAAGTAAAGGAGGCAAGGATGGAAAATGGTACCTGGCGGCAAAACAGGAGAAGAGTTGTTGTGGTTCAGCCTGAGTCAGAGCAAAGACCAGCTGCGTCTCTGCTGGCTCCATGCCCGGGGGAGGCTGAGAGCGAAGAGGAGAGTTCTTGGCAGCCAGACAGGGGAGATTACAGTCAGGAATGTGACGAGGAAGAAAGGCCTGGGAGCCCTGGGGAAGGGCTCTCGCAAGCAAGTAGCTTGGATTCTTTGGAGTCTTTGGAGTCATTGGATGACGACGCACAAGCTATCATTAGTATGTGACAGAGACGCATAGATCAAAGGAGGCAGCAAATGAAGAGATATTATCAGCGTTGAATGAGGAACACCAGGGGGTTGGGTGTGGTCCTCATTAGCAGGGAAGGGTTTATAAGGCAGGCAAACTCTTTCGGCAGCATGGAGTGTTATCACAGTGGAGTTGGAGTTATCTGCCTTTTCTCTCAGCGTTTTGTTCCTGGCTCGTGGCTCAGCAGTCTTGAAGACCTGTGGGAGGTTTGTGCCTGTTAGCAACGGCCTTGTTTGTCATCAAGGATCCTGTGTTTTTGTATGAACAATTGCCTTCGTGTATCTATTTGGAGTTCCAGTGTTTTCCTGACTTGTAAGGACATTTTCTGTTGGCTTCTTTTCTCTTTACCATTATAAAACTCTGTTTGGATTCAACCGGTGTCTGGCTTATCTTTTTGGGTTGGTCATAGCTTCCAGAGTGACCCAGAAAGAACAAGAGTATTTTTCAGACACTTTCTGTGAGCAAAAAGTTGAGGGCACACAATCAAGGGTAGGTTCTAACTTACCTCATTGCTGGTTCACTTTTTCAAGATGTCAACCACATGCACAGTGCTGGAAACTCGGCTTTTGCACATGCTCAGAAGAAAAATATTTTTAAAAATAAAATTAGAAAAACTTTAAAACAATTTTTTTTAAAAAAAGATGGCAGCGCCCATGGACTGGCACCATCCAATCTGGTTCGATGATATCATCATGACATCACCAACAGGTCATTACTGGTTCGGGCAAACTGGTCCGAATTTGGAGGAACCCACCCCTGGGAAGGATCCTTTTTACATGGTTCTATAATGCACATTATTGGCCTCCTTGAACTTCTCTCTATTCTTCTCCTTGGATTATTTAATGAGCAAGCCACTGAGGAGTAATTATCTGTTTTCTTTCAGCATGTTGCTCAAAGGCAGGTGACTGTATGAAAAAGAAGCATGCGTGAACTACAAATTGCTGTTGTGTGAACATCTTGAATGTGGAAAGCCTTTTAGTTACATTTCTATGTCTTTGCTCTGCATAATTATTTTTATAGCACCCCTTTTTAACACTCCCCTTGAGACAAAAAAAAATCAAGATATCATTAGTTCTCATTCTTTGTGGTCATTACTGGAGTAACTGGTCATCGAGTTGTGGAGAAATTCTATGAAAAAAAGTCTTCTGAGTTTGCGTGGGTAGTGTGATAGAGTCAACAGCATTTGCACAGTTTTATGTAAATATCAGTGAGTAAAACGGAGATTTTCTGTAAGACAAAGCATTTGGGTATACGGCAATGAAATAGAAAGTATCCCAGGAAGAAAAAGCTCATGTAATCTATATATGATAATTTAACTTTGATTCTAATATCCAGTAGCACCATATCAGAAGAAGAAAGGATTACAAAATAAACTGTATTAGAATTATACATTCTTTCTGAGGTAGGCAGATCTCTGAAAGGGAAGAAAACACGTTAAAGAAGGAACTGTAAAGAAGGAACTGTCTATATAAAGATATTTGATGCACCATATTTTGGAGTATAAGACGCACCCTTTTCCTCCCTAAAAGAAACTAAAAATTAAGATTCATCTTATACTCTGAATGTAGCTTTTTTTGAAGCTTTTTCTCCAGCCTTAACTAGGTGCTAACAATCTTCCCAGCTCTTACCTTGCAAGTTCTTTCAATGTTACTCTTTGCGAAGAATGTTTTCTAAGTTCGAAGTCTTTGCAGAGGTTTTTTTCAGTGCTCTAACTTGCTCTAATGTTTCTTTTCAGCCCTAACCAAGTACTAATGATGTTCCCAGCTCTTACTGGCTTGCAACCTTTGAAGTTTTTCCAAGCCCTAAGTCTTTGCAGGTTTTTTTTTCCATTGCTCTACTTGCTCTGAATGTTTTTTTCGAGCCCTAACCAGGTGCTAATGATTTTCCCAGCTCTTACTGGCTTTCATTATTACTCTCTCTGAATAAGGTTTTTTTAAAGCCCTAACCAGGGGATAAAATAATGTGCTGATGCTGACCAGACTAAGGATGCTAGCCAGATGAATATTTCCCCTATTTCCCTCTCCCTATTTCCCTCTGTGCATCTTATACTCTGAAAAATACAGTATGTTTTTTTAATTCATTATCTGCCCATAACTATGTGAAAAAACTGATGTGAACAATTACATAAAACTGAATTTGTTCATTTTTAATGATTTTTTAAAAAAACCTCTAACAATATATCATCAAATTTGTGCAGAAAAATGAAAGGACCGTATTCTGTATAACATATGAATGATATACTGACCACTCAAGTCCTCAAGTCCTTAGGATGGTACTAGTGAGTTTAGGACAACTTTTTAGGGATGGAAGACTTTGTCAGGGTAATACTGGGCAAGAAGGATTAAATAAAAGGGTATAAAAAGTAGAGGGGGTGGCAGGTTAAATTAATTTGATATGAACACGTTGATATACAAGAGAAATCTACTTCCTCTATATTTTCACTGGGTTCCATACCTTAAATAAAGACATGCAAAAAAGTAAAGAGGAGCAATGGTGGCAGTATAGAATCTGCTGGTTGCTGATCTGTAAAAAGAAACTGGAGATCATAAAGAGACCCATCTGACTCACTGGTAGACTGCTTTTAACTTCTAGTCTGCTGTAGTGGCTATTACAAAATATTCTAGATAAGACAAGCATAAAGATAATTATACTTATGTATTTTATGTCTGTTTGAGGCATACCATCTTTATCTCTCAAAAGACTCATTTCAGTAGCGTTGGGGTAGCAGATATTTTTACATCTTTTGGATTATGTGCATCCAAAATAGGGCGGAATGCTTTTTATTTCTGATGCTGCGATACTTGAATACTAATCTGCCTGCAAGACCTCTAATTTACATGTTATGCAGAAGAAAATCACAGCATATTCTGTGTGCTTGTTACTTTCAAAGTTTTTTAAAAGGTTTTGGTATTGTTTCTGCAGTTTAGTTTCTGATTATTTGAGGAGAAAGACATTAGGTTCTTTCCCTTGTCTATCATTACATTCAGGCTGGTAACACTGGACAACATTTTTTAAAAAATATTTTGCTTTTTAAAAAAATTATGATAGATTCCTTCAATCTGAAGACATACATAATTTCAAAATAAACATACGGTATAATGTAGGAAGCTTGAGATTTACTAAATTATCTTTTAATAACTATAATGTATTTAATCTACTGCACCTAAATTTTTGGGAAAGAAGTCCAAGTATGAATGCAGAAAATGAATCTCCAATTACATGTTGAACTTCATGGTTTTATATGCTGTAAGAAAATTGCCAACCAACTGAATATAGTTGTAGAATTCTACAGTTGTCAAGAAAATTATCTGGCCCCACTAACAGATCTTTGAACTGCTAGTCATTGATGACATATCTGATTTGTGGACCATAGAAATTTCTTCCTTAATCTTGTCACCAGTTATCCTTGGAAATGTCTACGTATCTCATTTCCTTGTCATCATTTTCATGACATTTTTCATCAGTCTGAGCTTTATGTCGTTCATGTGCCATGGTTGTACCATTAATATATGTAGGAATAGTACTTGGTATATCTGAGCTGAATTCAAGCAACAGAGCCACCGCTTTTAGATCTCCATATACATTCCAGTTGTATTTGTGTACAGGAAGTGCTTCAAGATTTGTCCCATATTTTGTATGTTTCTTTCATGCATGCAGCATATTTAGCAGTACCTATCCAACAGGTACTGAAGGGTATACATGGTCATTGTGTAAAAAGAAAAGATTTTTATGAAATAGTATATGATAGGTTAAAATACAGGGTATTTTCATTATTAGCAACCAAAAATCTATAAGATATACGAAAAAGTTCAGGAGCAAACTCTTTGTTGGCCAGTGATCAGCTACTATAATAAGTTCACCATTGTCCTGACTGACTTTTGGTTTTGTCTTTTTTTTAATCTTTGATCAGACTGTACTGTAAGCTCAACCTGGAATACCAGCAAAAAAAATCACAATGAAAAACAAGTAAACCCTTAGAAACATCTAAAATTAAATATTGATAGAACACATACAAATGGGGCTAGCAACAATACATATGCATAAGACTTTCCACAAATAAATTATATAAATAAACATTCAGATGAATCCTGAATATATCCTTGTAGGGCAGAGGTCTTCAAACTTGGCAACTTTATTATTATTATTATTATTATTATTATTATTATTATTATTATTATTATTATTATTATTTATTGGACTTGTATGCCGCCCCTCTCCGCAGACTCGGGGCGGCTAACAACAGTAGTAAAACAACATGAACAATACAATTAATAAAAACAACTAAAAAACCCTTATTATTAAAAAAAACCCCAAACATACACACAAACATACCATGCATAACTTGTAGTAGCCTAGGGGGAAAGGATAACCTAACTCCCCCATGCCTGGCAACAAAGGTGGGTCTTAAGTAATTTGCGAAAGACAAGGAGGGTGGGGGCCGTTCTAATCTCTGGGGGGAGTTGGTTCCAGAGGGCCGGGGCCACCACAGAGAAGGCTCTTCCCCTGGGGCCCGCCAAATGACATTGTTTGGTCGACGGGACCCAGAGAAGGCCAACTCTGTGGGACCTTATCGGCCGCTGGGATTCGTGCGGTAGAAGGCGGTTCCGGATGTATTCTGGCCCAATGCCATGTAGGGCTTTAAAGGTCATTACCAACACTTTGAATTGTGACCAGAAACCGATCGGCAGCCAGTGCAGGCCGCGGAGTGTTGCAGAAATGTGGGCGAATCTAGGAAGCCCCACGATGGCTTTCGCGGCCGCATTCTGCACGATCTGAAGTTTCCGAACACTTTTCAAAGGTAGCCCCATGTAGAGAGCGTTGCAGTAATCGAACCTCGAGGTGATGAGGGCATGAGTGACTGTGAGCAGTGACTCCCTGTCCAAATAGGGCCTGCATCAAGTCCCAGAATTCTCCAGCCAGCTATGCTGGTAGTTGAAGTCCACAAATCTTAAAGTTGCCAAGTTTGAAGACCTCTGTTGTAGGGAGTTCCATAAGATGGAAATAGTACAGGATCTATAGGGCGCATGCTAAACAATAAAATATACTCTTAATAAATTGTAGCATAGGCATCTAGTGACTTGTGACTAATATTGATAATTTCTACTTCTAAATAGAAATAAAAGAGTACATTTGTGCTGAGACTATTATACAATGACATTTAATAAATCAAAATGTCAGGACAGCGAGGGTTTTTTCTTACCCAAAGCAGAATGTCCTGGCTAAAAAATATCTTCAAAATGTCAGCTTCAAATTATTCATATATTTGATTCTGTGTATATTATTTTCATATTAAAGTTTTTCTGATAAAATGTAAATGTTACTGTGTGTGAAGATGCTGATTATTTTTTTAGACTGATTAGGGCATTGTTGCTGCTACCCTTCAAAAGGACCTTCATCATTTAGCTGACAACTAACAACTGGCAACTTCAAATCTCAACCAACAAATGCTTTGTCTTACACATTGGTAAAAAGAATCAGAATACTAAATACATACTTGGAAGTATAGCTGACCCTCACTCTGTCAAAGACCTTGGAGTAATCATATCCAATGACCTAAGTGCCAGAGCTCACTGTAATAACATTGCCAAAAAAGCACCAAGAGTTACAAACCTAATCTTACATAGCTTCTTCTCCAGAAACACTGAACTACTAACTAGAGCTTACAAAACATTTGTCAGACCAATACTCAAATACAGCTCACCTGTATGAAACCCACATTGCATAACTGACATTGACACAATTGAGAGAGTCCAGAAATACTTCACAAGAAGAGTCTTTCATTCCTCCTCTAGAAACAAACTACTTTACTCCTCCAGAGTTTAAATACTACGGTTAGACAATTTACAACTACATCGCCTCTGAACTGATTTAACTGTTGTTCATAAGATCATACACCATTTATTTTATCTATCTATCTATCTATCTATCTATCTATCTATCTATCTATCTATCTATCTATCTATCTATCTATCTATCTATCTACCTACCTACCTACCTACCTACCTACCTACCTACTTACTTATTTATTTATTTATTTATTTGTCAAAACAACTATAGGGTGATAATTTGTACATATAAAACATTAGATAAGTAATGATAAAAAGTAGACAATAGGACAGGGACGGTAGGCACAATGGTGCGCTTATGCACGCCCCTTACAGACCTCTTGGAAAGGAGGGGAGATCAATTGTAGATAGTCTAAGGTTAAAGGTTTTGGGGTTAGGAGTAGAAACCACAGAATCAGGTAGTGCATTCCAGGCGTTGATTACTCTGTTGCTGAAGTCATCGTTTTTGCCGTCAAGTTTGGAGCGGTTGACATTTAGTTTAAATCGATTTCGTGCTCGTGTGTTGTTGCGATTAATGGTGAAGTAGTCGTTAACAGGTAGGACATTTTGGTATATGATTTTATGAACTATAATTAAGTCGGAATGGAGTCGACGGAGTTGTAAGTTGTCTAAACCAACTAACCTACTGTTAGTAGTCACTAACAGTAGTCCTGTTAGTGACTACTTCACCTTCAACAACAACAACACAAGAGCATGTAATAGATACAAACTAAATGTAAATCGCTCCAAACTTGACTGCAGAATATATGACTTCAGCAACAGAGTGATCAATGCCTGGAACTCACTACCTGACTTTTTTTTCTTCATCTAACCTCAAGATCTTCAACCTTAAATTATCTACTGCTGACCTCTCCCCTTTACTAAGAGGTCTGTAAGGAGTGTGCATAAGCGCATTATTGTGCTTACAGTCCCTGTCCTTCTGTCCTATTATCCTTTTTATCACTTCTTTATACTTTGTTACATTAATACAAACTATAATTCTACACTTGTTTGACAAATATAATAAATAAATAAATAGTTAAACGTGAGCCTCAGCCCGAAATGGAAGGGGTTTTACCCTAATTTTAGATGCCTTGTGTGGAAGCAGTTTTAACAAGACATTACAATTGGGATGGAAATGTTCATTCTTTATTTTCAGTATCAAGTAACTTTACCCCTAACTGACTTTTAAGTATATTTCAGAAACATTAATCATTTTCTTTAAACTAATTGTCAGGCAGGAAATGAATTCCCAGTGGGTGGGATATCTTTATATCTCCTCTAGATCAATTTTTAAAAAAATATTGCAGCATTTTATTCTTTTATTGATTTATTGATGAATAAATTGAAAGGTAATCACTTTGCTGGAGCAAGATCTGGGTGGGAACTGCAAAATTAATGCAAAAGCTCTGATTTCCCCTTAGATTTCACATGGCTTTTTCACATGTTTAGAATTTATCCTTATGTAAAATTTCCAGTCATTCATCTGTGTTATGAATAACTGCATGAAATAATACTTTTAAAAAATTCTGCACCTACTGCATTTTTTCAATTTGACCCTTTGTAAATTAATTGTATTTGCTTTTAGATATAGGAGAAGAGGCTAACTAATTGATAAAAGTGTGATTTGAAGGGGAAATTAATTGGCTTGAATTCTATGAAAGTTAAATATATCTTAGTGTGTTTATATGTGTATATTTTTATTTAAATAAAAATGTCAGTATATGTAGATTTATTCTCAAACCTAAGCCTGTCTCTGACTTTAACTATTAAATATGTTGTGATAAAAATTTTCATATAAGATTTCTGTTAATATTTTTTTAAATTCTGATTTTTGCTAAGGATTTCCCCCATGGTATTCTTTTATCAGTACCAGAATATCTCCGGGACTGCCTTCTGCCACACAAATCCCAGCGACCAGTTAGGTCTCACAGAGTTGGCCTTCTCCAAGTCCCGTCAACTTCATCTGGCGGGACCCAGGGCAAGAGCCTTTGGAACTAACTCCCCCCGGATATCAGAGTTGCCCCCACCCTCCTTGCCTTTCGTAAGCTCCTTAAAACCCACCTCTGTCGTCAGGCATGGGGGAATTGAGACTTTCCCTTCCCCCTAGGCTTATAAAAATGTATGCATGGTATGTCTGTATGTATGATTGGTTTCTTAAATTGGGGTTTTTAAACTAACTTAAATATTAGATTTGTTTACATTGTATTATTATTGTTGTTAGCCGCCCCGAGTCTACGGAGAGGGGTGGCATACAAATCTGATAAATAAATAAATAAATAAATAAATAAATAAATTCTATAGCACAATAAATATTTGAGGAAGTTTATTAAAGAAAAAAAATATAGCTTCGAACTGCTGAAAGCTGAGTGTGAGCTCAACCTGCACAAAGGGTTGAATTCCTGTTCCTTCCCTAGCTCATAGCAGTTCAAAATCATGCAAGTGTGAGTAGATTAATAGGTACCACTTCGGTGGAAAGGTAACAGTGTATAGCCATGCTGGCCACATGACTTCAGAAAATTGCTGGTTTCCTCAGCCAAGAAATGGAGATGAGCATTACACTCTAGCGTCTGACACAACTGAAGCCTTTAAATGCACGCACACACACACACACACACACACACACACACATTAAAAATAGATCTTCATTCTATTGAGAGAAGTTTCCAACTGGAAATACATAGATTTTTCCAAGATTACTTTTAATCTTTTTCTATTGACAGTATCATGTTCTTACATTTCATGATGCATTTGTAACTATTATGACTGGCCATGATAAGTATGTTTGCATTTATTTAAAAGCATCAAAAGTGACTGGGATTTTTAATGGTATGTGGGTTGTTTTCATCAATGCATTAATGCATCTGTAGGTTGCTATTGAAAATTTAAGTGAGAATGACTAGTAATGTTTCTGGATTTCCATTTTAACCTTAATATATGACAGAGGGAGATAATTTTCACACTCAGAAAAAGAAATAGCATTTCTCATTTTACTCATCTGCTATATATTCCAAAGTGAAAGTCATTTGTTTTTTATATATAAAGTTTATGAACAATTAATAGAATCCTTTATTTGGTGGCCAGGTTCTAAAGCATTCTAAATGGTAAAATTAGTAAAAAGATCTGGGTTTTATCGGGCACAGTTTGTCCATTTTTTCATCTCTTCTAGTGTCAAAGAATCATTGATTATTGTAGTTAAGGCCCTCACTTCTAACTTTGGAATTTCATGTCCTGGATAGGAATATTTTTTTATTTATTTATTTATTTTTTTAAAAAAATTATTATTAAAATATAAACATGTACATCGCATAATACAACATATGATACATTACAAAACAAAAAACACACATTACGGAATAAAGAGAAAACAAAACAAATAAACAAAGATAAAAGTGTCGGCGAATAAACAGGGGAGCTGTATTGAAAACGAAAATTAGGTCCAATTATATTTGCTTAATACCATGTTTCGAATAGATTATCAAAAATGTTGAATGCCAGAATTGAAATAAACATATTGTAGAGAAATTAACAAATAATAATAAAGTTTCATCTTTAAATATATATAAAGTCTCATGTTATTCTATAAGATAATTAATTACTTTATACCAGATTTGTAACAGTTCAAGGATGTATTTTACTTTTCACTCTTAAAGCCTAATATTCTCGCTTTTGCTTCCTAGCCAATTATCGAAAGGGTCCCAACATTTGTTAAAAGTATCCAGCAATTCATTTCTAACTAATAAAGTCAATTTCGACATTTCTGCGCAGTATATTATTTTTTTAATTATTACATCATTTGGGGGTAGCTCATCGTTTTTCCACCACTGCGCATAGGATAGTCTTGCTGCCGTTGTTACGTGGATGATTAAGTGAACTTGGGGTTTCAATAGATTTTGTCTGATTATACCCAATAAAAAACATTCAGGAGTTTTGTCTAATGACAAATTTAGAATTTCATCAATCCAAATTCCAATCTTATTCCAGAATAATTTAGCCTTAGTACATTGCCACCATAGGTGGAAGTAAGTGCCCAATTCTTGTTGACATTTCCAGCAATTTGGTGAGAGTTTATTGTTCAATTTGGTTAACTTAATTGGAGTAATATGCCATCGGTAAAACATTTTGACCAAGTTTTCTTTATAGGAAGTGGCAATAGTCAATTTATAGTTCCTAGTCCAGAGTAAATGCCATTCCTCCTCTTTAATTTCATTTTTAAGGTCCAAATTCCATTTCTTGACATTAATTTTTGTGTTAAAGTTGTCCAATTCATTGTAATTTAAGTAACAGTAAAAAATTTTGATTAGCTTATCCTGAGGGCCTATACAGAGCTTATCTAGCGGGGCATTTTTCCTTATCCCGAATTTTTTTTTATCTTTGTTAATTTTAGATTGAATCTGGAGGTATTCCCACCATTCCACTTTTTGCCCCAGATTTTCAAGTTCTAGCCTTGTTTTGATTGCCCCATTTGGGTTTAGAATATCTTTATATCTTATTATGTTGTTTCTTTTGTGTAAATTAGGGTGTACATAGGCTTCTAAGGGGGCGTACCACATGGGAATAATAGGAATATTTTTTATTGATGCAAATATGCACGCCAAGCTTCCAGATAATATAAAATAGAAAAAACAAAGCTAAAACATCTGCTTTTCTAAGTAAATTCTAAATTTTGAAATACTATGGGTAAAATCAGTATCTGGATTTTCAGTCATGATGTGATTATTGAGTGAGCCCAGAAAATGGATTGGAAGAACATATCCTCATGTTGTGGAACATCTTATCTCCATCTGTGCAAATATGCCTTCATTTTCTGACATCCAGAGGGTTTTTTTAAAATAGCAATAGCACCTAAACTTATATACTGCTTCACAATGCTTTAGCGATCTCTCTAAGTGGTTTAAAGAGTCGGCATATTGTCCCCAAACAATCTGGAATTTTACAGACCTCGGAAGGATGGAAGGATGAGTCAATTTTGAGCCAGTGAAAATTGAACTGCTGAACTGCAGTCAGCTGGCAGTCAGCTGAAGTAGCCTGCAATACTGCATTCTAACCACTGTGTCACCACAGCTTATGGTTTTAATGGATGAAAAGCAAGGAAGTAGCTCTGCGATGCCAGGTTTTATCCAATTTGATAAATGGCTGGAATCTTCAGAAGTCTCTGACATGGAACCAATGTTTAAAGCCATAACTCTATAGAATTGCTCCATGAAGGCAGACAAGCAGTGATATTACTATTTATAACAGTATTACCAATTTAAAATTAAAATATTGAATCCTTAAAAGTTGCACCTATTTATCTAGGAATTTATTTGTGTTGACTAACCTCATGCCTTATATTTGTGTGTACTATCAGTAAAGGTATTTCTCTTCTGTTTCCTTTTATGGTGAGATTTCCAAGAAATTTTCTTACTACACTGCTATTTTTCCTGTCTCTGAAGAGTGCTTTAAAATATCTGTGAGGCTTGAGAGAGAGTCACTAAATAACTTATTCATTTCTGATAGTTGCCCTGCTTTGGTAGAAATAGCTCCTTGGAATTACATATTTAAAAAGTGATTTAAAAAAAAGTTTAATGTGATACATATTTATTCAAAAACCTATTTTACTCATGCGGAACATCTAGCTACATAAATAGTTAATATAATTTATTTTCATTTGAAGCTTATCCAACCTTTCCCACAAGCATTCAAAGTGGCTGATGAAAATTGATCCAAGCTGATTTTAAAAAATATATGGGCATATTAACATTAACTTATTGTGAGCTTCACTATGCCACCACAGCATCCTTTCCTGAGCTAGGAAATTTGCAGAAAAGTGTATTTTGACTGGACTTCTCCAGCCAGCATGGTCATTGATGCACCTTTTGGAAATTGAAAGATATAGATCTGCTGGGTGTCCGGGCCAGAGTATCTTAATGTAGCCTGTGAATCAGTAACTTTTGATCTTACTCTGTTAGTTTAAACTGTTGGTTTAAATTGCATATTAGTTTCCTGTACTAAACTATTTCTTTTTTATAAGTGCTTTATTTGCTGTTAAAAATATAAATACCCTTGCTATGAGACTGCAGTATTTTCTGTCATTGATAGGCAGTACAGATAAAAAACATATTGACTAGCCCAGTATACATTGGCAGGTGGGCTAAGAGTTCTTAAATGTGTACCTTGCTTATAAAATCCTATGGATTTTTTTGACCTCTCTTTGGTTATAATGACTGGGGATAGTGGACAAATAGTTTCAACAGAACCAAGGGATTTGAAAAAGTTAACGTGTATCATTGAAGCACATTTTCACTAAGTAGGCACTTCTCGTGACATCACACTACAGTATCAACTATAGAATGTATTTCTTGAAGCAGACATTCAGTAGTGTTGGGTGAAAGTTCGGGTTCGTGCCGAACTTTGCAGTGTTCGGCATGCCAAACCCGAACCTGAACCTTTAAAAAAATTCAGGTAAAGTTCGGTTTGGCAGAACACTGCGAAACGATGATGCCCGGGAGGAAAGTGGGGAATCCCATCATGGGATTTCCAACCTCCTTTTGGTTGCAGCGCTGCAAGCAAAAGGAGGTGGGAAATCCCACGAAGGAATTCCGGGGGCGGAGCTTTGACATCACAGAGACTATTTCCTGGCCAGCCAAAACAGGGAGGAAGGAATCTCCGTGATGTCAAAGCCCCGTCCCCGAAATCCCTTCATGGGATTTCCCACCTCCTTTTGCTTGCAGCACCGCTGCGGCATCCTTTTCTGTAAAAATAAAAGGAAGCAAAAGGAGGTGGGGAATTCCCCACCTCCTTGTTTATTTTTACAGAAAAGGACGCTGCAGCGGCTTGCTGCAAGCAAAAGTTAGTGTTCGGGCTCGGGTTCGGCGAACTCACCCGAACTTCACAGCAAAGTTTGGGTGAGTTCTCCGAACCCGAACTTTGTTGGGTTTGCCCAACAGTATTTATAAGACACTCTCAAGAACGTACATTAACTTGCAGAAAATTATGTTTGTATTACTTCCAGTCTTATATTAGCAAATCCATCAACCTTCTCACACTAATCCTGCAGATTGTTGAACAAGTATGTCTTTTCACACCAAGAACATTTCTGTTAGGTCATAAAGGATTGTTCATCTATGCTTGTGGAATTTTGAACACTGAATATACCTGGTCACTCTGTTTATTTAGAACTCCCTCCCAATATCCATGCTGTTCCCATCCTACTGGCCTTCCGTAAGGCCACGAAGACCTGCTTTGCCAGCAGGCCTGGGAGCCATGAATTAACAAATATCATGACCAAATCGTATGAATGGTATGCATGCATGTTGTCTTGATTGTTTAATTATGGGTTTTTAATCAGGTTTTATAGTTTTAGATTGTATATTTGACTTCTTTTTATTGTTTTTGTATTTATATTGTTATTGTAAGCCTCCCTGAATCCTTCGGGATTAAGTGGCATAGAAGTCAAATTAAATAAAATAAATAAAATAAATAATAACTCAGAATCTATTTTTAGGTTTATCACTTTTTGTCTTTTGGAAGCCACCATATTAAATGGATGCTTACAGAAAACATGGCTGATCAAACTATGGGTTGGAGCAAATTTCATGTCTTTAGAAACCACATGCCAAATCATCTTTGCTGAATAATTTGATCCTCGAAATAGCCAAACTCATAAGGGTCATAGCCTGATATTTTTGCTGTCCATGCATTTGTGTTGCATGTACTGTATGTGTAAGAGTCAAGGTATTCTTCAAACATGATGTATTAACATAATCATCATGTGTAAGAGAACAATCCATATCTTAGTCTTTTTAATGGGTAATGATCCCCTAATTTAGTATATTATAGTAAAATAATGTATTTTCCACAATATTCCAAATTTTCCTTGTTTTATATTTATCTCTTCTCTGTAAAATAACTATGCTATAACTGAAAAGGTTAGAATTACATATCCTTGGCAGGCAAACTGAAATTGTAACAAAGAAAATGTAAGATTTATATATAGTTTATGAATAAGTAGGACTTTTTTTCAAAAACAAAAATTCTCTGCTCTTGACCATGTTATTAGCGTATCCTTATTTAGAAAAACTGTGGCATTGTCTTTAGATGCTGCTGCTTAATGCAAAGTAATTCTTCTACTTTTTTAATAGGTAGCTCTCACTTTCCATGTTTACCTTTCCCCTAAAAAAATAAAAATAAAAATATACCATAATATTTTTCTGTAAAAGAATATCACACTAGATGTTTAAAAGTCTGTGAATGCAACATTGAAATATGTTTTTAGACATTAACTTTCCATGCTGAAGAAACAGATGAAATAGGAGGTCTTTCATTGTTAGCTTTCTTTGTCACTGGGCACTCTTGGTTTTTATTTGTGTATTCTTCTTTATAATTCCTTCCTTCCTTCTGTTCCTAACCTTTGGATATAACTTTATAATGTATTTCCATATATTTGCTAAAACACCAATGTCAACTTGCAAGGTTTGCAAGTTTTACAAGGTTTACAGCCTTCAAAGAGCATGTGTGGGTGGCGTATACATGGGGATATTGGAACACTGCTATTATGTCTCCCATGGACCTTCTTTTCATGCCCAGTTCTTGCAACCATTCTTCATATGTTTTAGTCTCTAGTCCCCTAATCATCTTTGCTGTTCTTCTCTGCACTTTTTCTAGAGTCTCAACATCCTTTTTGGATCGTGGCGACCAAAACTGAACACAGTATTCCAATTGTGGCCTTACCAAGGCCTTATAAAGTGGTATTATTTTTCAGTTTCCCTAATACTGGATCTGATAACAGTGTCTAGAGCAGCTTCAGTATGAATATGGAAAAATATCTTAGAACCCACTTCAGAACTCCATGTAGGAAGAATATTTTCTGTTAATAATTCCATTTTGCTTTAAAACACAGGCTTGCTTCAGTTTTCTGACGTATTTTGGCATGCAAAAGAAGCAACAGTCCAAGATTGAAATGAACAAAAATGCTCAAAGCTGTAATTGTTGTAAAGATAGTTTCCAGTTCATCTTATTTGAACAGAGTGTGTTACTTTCAAGAGTTAGGGAGAAAGGCAGAGACCACTTACTTGCAGAGGTTTGCTTCCTTGCCTTTGGGAGTTATGGTCTACAAAACTTTCTTTTCTACATAATTTTATAGTCCATTGCAATGAGTCCAATTGTCATCACCAGTGAAACACAATGCAAAACATGTGATGTTCTGAATTGGTTAGGGAATGAAGGAAGTCAGGGGATCAATTTTAATATGCACCTTTCCTATATAAAGTACACCTGCAGTTGTAGAAGTGACTGAAGCAGATTTTTTTTGTCTTTAAACAGTAAGTATTTGAGGATCAAGTCTTATTCAGGAATCCACAGAACACATTCTTGAAACTACATGCACTTTTAATTTGAATTCGTCATCATTTCAACTACATAATTTGCTTCTCTTTTTTTGTCCCATGTCACCCAGACATTCCCATAGAGAAATTCAAGTCTTTTCCTGGTTTGGATCCTCTGTCTAAATACGTGAAGTCACTTCTTCTTTTTTTTGCTACAGTATGCAACATTTTACTCTTGCTTCCATTGAAGGCATTTGCTACTTTAATGCCCATTTAATCACTTTGGAGAGATCCTTCTGGAGCTCTTTACAATCCTTTTTTTTTTGTTTTAACTATGCTATTTGGTATTGTCAGCAAACATAGCCACCTGTTTTCTTTATGCCAACAGGGGTAATTTGCTCAGGAATCTTTGGTAAGGGATGTGTCAGAAACCTTTGAAAATAAACAATGCCAATTAATTATATCTGCCATATTTTTGCTGATATATTCAAAAACTTTAAACAGTCGTGGAGGTGGCATTTATTTTGCAGAAGCCATGTTGATCCTTTATGTGTGTGTGTGTGTGTGTGTGTGTGTGCGTGCGTGTGTGTGCATATTTATATACTGTACGCAAATCCGCCCTTCCCAAAATGTCTTTAATATTTCTAATCTGTTTATTTAAAACCGACGTTTACTCTAATGGTTTAGATTCATCCCTCCACCATCTAAATAAACCCAAACAAACTGATATTAAATTAGTTAGTACCGGTAGTCATTAAGTTATAACAGTTCATTTAGTGACCATTCAAAGTTACAACAGCACTGAAAAAAGGGACTTATGATCATTTTTCACATCCCTATGGTCACATGATCAAAATTCAGATGCTTGGCAACTGATTCATATTTATGAGAATTGCAGTGACCTATGGTCATTTGATAAGCTTTTGCAACCTTCTGGCAAACAAAATCAATGGAAATCCAGATTCACTTAACAACCACATTACTGACTTAACAAACACAATGATTCACTTAACAACTATGGCAAGAAAATTGGCCAAACTCACTTAACAAATGTTGGGTTCAATTGTGATCACAACTCAAGGACTACCTTGTGTATAGCATTCCATTGAGAGGCTTACAGGTCTATTTTTGACTATAAAATATTAAAAATGCAGCTCCTTAAGGACATTTCTGTTAATACTATTAATATTATTGGAAAGTGACATGCTAGTTCTTCGCTGATGTGAAATTATAATACAGTACTTATTTTGCACATTATATATTGCTATATTGAGTGGTTATTTTGTATGTGTACATGCATATGTATAACATTATTTTTATTTTAATCTTATCAATTATAATTAAGAAAAATAAAGAACCAAAGAGTTGAACAGATTTGAATGAAGAATCCTCCAAAGCTCATATTTAATCTTGGCCTACATTGTGCTTGGCGCCGGTGTTCCTTTGCAAACTTAAGAGTATGCTGGTTATAGTTTCAACTCTTACGGTATTACATAGAGTTACATTTGCTAAAATAAAGGATTTTCTTAAATCAGTACACAAAACACTGGGCTGCTTCTAGACCTCTCCAGTGCCTCCAAATTCCATTGTAATTATTTGGTGTCAATGATGGTGTCAACATCAATGATGCAATTTTTCTTTTTTGTCCACAGACATTTCTTTTCTTTGTCTGTCTAAAAAAGAGAGCTTCTATTTGAATGTTTTGAGTAAGGTAGGGCCTTCTTCTTTTGGGGTTTTCAATTCTGACTTAGAGGATTAATTTCTGGAAAACCACCATGGAACAACTGCACTGTTCTGAGAATTTTAATTTTCCTCATAGTTATTAGCAACTACATAAGAACTGCATTAATCAATGTTTATTGATGTAGTGTCCGTAACTATGTAGTGTCCCTAATTTTGATGCCCAGCTCTAGTCTCTAGTCCATTCATGACAATGCTATGGTATTCTGGAACTTGAAATTAACATATATGAAAAGCATCTATTTTCAGAAAGTTGATTTTGCACAATTTTATTTTCTAATGTATCAATGCTTAAAACTGCAGACAAATAAAAAAGAATATTGTAATATTTCGGACCCAGATTGGAATACATTGCCCTTTTAATTCATAACTAAAAATCTTTCCCTCTAAGAAAAAAAAATTGTACAAGTCTACCATTTCTAAATGGTACCCATTGGCCTACCTTCTTCCAGCTAACATCTGTTATATGTCCCATCTAGAGCATAACTGCAGGTATGATTTAGTTCAACGGGCATCTTAATTTCCCTTGTGATAGGCAAATTAATTTTGTCACAACTCTTTAATGTTTATTTTAATGGAAAGATGAAATGTTGCTGAATCTGTTCTTCGTGAAAAACAGGGTCCAAGCCAAATGATTAATATGGCAGAAAGATCAGTCCCAAGCAAGCAAATTCTCATTGGCTTGACTTCTGGATGACCTTCCACTCTACAACCTGTTACATGCATGGATTTTTATATGACCGCATAAATAGGCTAGCCAAGGGAAGCAGCAGCTGATGAGACTTTATAACATCAGTGTTCCATTTAGCTCATTATCATGAGTCCTAAAATGAAAGTGAAGTGTCATGCTTGTTAGAACAAAAATAAGCTTCAGTGTGGCTAATGAGCTCCTAAGTAGGAGGGTTTCTAACACATGAAGCTCCATAAACTCCAAGTCTAAGAGCAAGCAGTTCCCACATATTCACAGAGTTGGAGGGAGGGAGGGAGAGAGAGACAGAAAGAGAGAGAGAGAAAGAAAGACAGAGAGAGAGAGAGAGAAGGAAAGACAGAGAGAGTGGGAGAGAGACAGGGAATTCCATGCAGATGAGTGGGCAGCTGGCAAAAGAGTTACATGACCTTTCTGGTCTTTCTAACAAGTAATTCAGGCTGATCAAAAAGGGTATACAAATAGTGTTCAATGTACGACTACAATTGAGAACAAAATTTCCATTGCTAAGTGAGACAGTTGTTAAGTGAGTTTTGCCCCATTTTTATGACTCTGCTTGCCACAGTTGTTAAATGAATCACTGCAATTAAGTTAGTAATGCAGTTTTAAAGTGAATTTGGCTTCCACGTTGACTTTGCTTGTCAGAAGGTCACAAAAAATGATCACATGATACTGGGACAATGCAACTGTCATAAATGTGAGTCAGTTGCCAAGCATCTGAACTTTGTTCATATGATGATGGGATTGCTGCAAAGGTGGTAAGTGTGAAAAAAGTCATAAGTCACTTTTTACTGCTGTTGTAATTTTCAATACTTACTAAATGAAGTGTTATGAGTCAAGGACTATCTGTATAATCCTCTCCTCCTTCACCTCCTCGTCTATCACCACCACTGTATCATTATAATTTTTGCTGGCAAATGGAAAAAAACCAGAGCTCTTTGATGTAAAAATGGAGTAAAAGCTTAAATTAAAGCAGTATTTCCCCAAAACTATATTAAAAGTGCCTTTGAGTGAAATTGAAAAGAGCATTTTCGTCTTATATCCTCTCAAATTGACTATGCACTTTTAGACACACAGATAATATTTAATAAGGTTAATAATTGCAGATGCTAAAGTAAATTGGAATAATCCAGCCATTGCCTTAGATGGATAACCAGGCCATCGTCTTAACCACAGTCTGATTGATTTATTTGGCCTAGCACAATATGTTAAAGCAGGAATGGTATTTTGCCAACTTGGATTTAGGTTTAGCAATTATATGAGAACATTGCCACAATGTTTCTACATGAGTTACAGATAATGCCTTCTGACTTGAAAAGTCAAAATTAGGGATACAGCAGGTGGTCTATCCACACTATATGTAGACTGTATGAATTAATATTACATTTTTATCTTAGCCTTCCAGCTGTGGGAACAGGTTCTAAGGAAAAGATTAAAATGAAACTTCAAAGACCCGCTGAATCTGTGCACAGATATAATAGTGAAATCAGCATGTATGTTCAGCCTACAGACTTGGTACTCCCAACTACAATGTTCAACAAGAGATTCTGTGAAACATGTCAACCCATTTAGAAGACACAAACAGGTTATTATTAAATAAATAAATGCTATTAATTTTTTAACAATAGATGTGAAAGAAGCATCTCAGACTATTTCTACCTACAATATTTTTCGGGGTATAAAATGTACCGGAGTATAAGACGCACCTTAATTTTTGTGGAGGAAAATAGGAAAAATAATCTGCTAGCATCCTTAGTCTGGTCAGTTTCAGCACATTATTTTATCCCTGGTTAGGACTTTAAAAAAACCCTTATTTGGAAAGAATAACAATGAAAGACCTTGCAAGCCAGTAAGAGCTGGGAACATTGTTAGCACCTGGTTAGGGTTGGAAAGAAACTTACCTGGAGCAAGTTAGAGTAATGAAAAAACCTCAGCAAAGACTTAGAGCTTGGAAAACATTATTTGCAGACAGTAACAATGAGAGAACCTGCAAGATAAGAGCTGGGAAGATTGTTAGCACCTAGTTATGGCTGGGGGGAAAAGCTGCATTCGTAGTATAAGATGCACCTGAATTTTCAACCTCTTTTAGGGAGTGGTGTGTCTTATACTCGGAAAAATACAGTAATTTCAAGTTACTTGTCCTGAATTGCAATCATTTTTCTCAAATTTCTGTTATGTAGCTTTTTGAGTATTATCTGTGTGGCTTTCTATAGAAAGGTTTTTCATAATTAGATAGATACCAACCTAATGATTTGATAGATACTAATCTTTTGCTTTGAGTAAACATCTTCAGAAAGCATCTAAGATATCTGAGATAAGTGAAAGTACAAGTGTTTACAAGCCATCCTGTCTAAAGAACTTGCTTTTGATGCGTGTTTCACATCTCTAGTTTGTATCTCTATCAGATTACTAGCTATCATCCTAATCTGAAGTTTTTTCTCAATATTATAATGCATTTTTAATATTATCCAAATGAAGACTTGAAAAAGAAAGGGAAGGACTTTTTCTACTAAACCGTTTTTATCCCTATCATTGAAAATGCTGATTAAAGTAGATTTGCTCAGTATATTGACTTCCTGTTTGCTGAACTGCCATTATTGACAGGAGCCTCGTTAACCTAATCGGTCACTGGAATTAGCAATTTGTTACAACATAATGAGAAACTTGATTTTATGTGAACCATATAGATTGCCTGAGGTTCCATAGAGCCAACTTCTGGTTCCCATCTCCAATCAAGCAATTGAGTTTTACAGAGCAACTGTGCTTAATAACTTTCAGTTTTCATGATTTTATTCCAGAAAGCAAAGCTGGATATGATTTGCAAAGACACAGATGAGATTAGGTCTCAATTCTATAGCCAAGAATGTACTAAAAGTAAATAAAACACTAATAAAATGTCTTAATTTGAAGCATTGGAGAAGTACTGCTTGGACTGGGTTGGCCTTATGTCAGAAAAATGAATCTCAAGACATGGTTTATCCCTCATTGAGTATATATATTGATGAAGAGAGAATCTGAACATGCACAGAGTTCCTTATTCTTATTGCACAGTAATTATAGGTGGACCTACATAACTGGAATTAGAATGAGGGATTTCATGCCAATATGCCTGGTTTTCAGTAATAAGAAAACCTTGCTATGTAAGAAATAATAATTTATGGCATTCCACATTTTTATCCTATAACTAACTCAGCATTGCTCATTATTGCTGAAGCTATTGGAAAAAAGAAACACTGGAAGACAAGGAGTGTTGCATATTATTTCTATTAGGTTGAAAAAATAGGATACAAATAGGATACATTAACTTTGGAAAGGTATGCTTTAAGGAATACTGGTTTGTGAGTTCCATAAATTGCCCCTAGGCTCTAGGATGCATTTATTTCCTATTATAACCAGCTTATCCTTTCAAAAGGAACTGAAATGCATCATTAAAAATATTTAAAGGGATGGCCATGAGGAAAAATTCCAAATTCTATATTGAGGAAATATATAATATATACAGTTTGGTCGATGCTAGTCCATGGATGCGGCCATCTTTTCTTTTGAATTTCTTTGGATTTTTTTTTTTTTGAAAAAAATATTATTTTTCTGGGAGTTTTTTTCTGGGTTTTTTTCTTCTGCACATGCACAGAAACTGAGTTTCTGGCACTGTGCATACGTTGCCATCTTAATTTTTGTGTTGAGAGACTTTTTAAAAAAATTCAACACCCATGCAGTGCAGGAGGAAGCTAATTGGCAGTGAGGTAAGTTAGAACCCATCCCTGTGTGAAATGCATATATATGCCTTCTTAGGTTGAAATTTGGACTAACTGCATATCTATTTGCATTCTTGTAAAAATGTAGGTAAAATCAATAGAATAATCCTTTTTAAAAACTTTATGGGAGAAAAAAATATTTTAGGGCAGACAATATCTATCTATCTATCTATCTATCTATCTATCTATCTATCTATCTATCTATCCATCCATCCATCCATCCATCCATCCATCCACCCACCCACCCACCCACCCACCCACCTACCTACATACCTATCAACCTACCTACCTACCTACCTATCTATTTACCTACTTATTTACTTACTTATTTATTGGACTTACCTTCTCCGATGACTCAGGGCGGCTCACAACATATAAAAAATACAAAACAATTCAAAAGCCCAATTTTAAAATGATCTAAAAACCCCAAGTTAAAAACCATGCAACCAGAACTACAAAATCAATCCTCTGCTCTCCAGTTGTCCCAGGTGCCCAGTTATCCAAGCTGTTTTCATTTCCAATCACAATGACCCATTGGCAATGATTAGTGGAAATTGTAATTCAAACCGACTAGGCCATTGATGACGAACCTTTTTTGATTGGCATGCCAAAAGGGTGTCAAGTGAACAAAAAAAGCATCTGAGTAAATAAATGAACTTCCACGTCTTATTTCTTTAGTGTAGAGTCATATTTATTCACAAAGCTAATTTGGATTCAGCATGCTTCATTCCAACTTAAGGTCCCTTAAGATTACATCCAGGTCAAAAGCTCATCTCCCATCCCCACAACCACAAGGGCAAATCATGTGGACAAATCCAATGCAGGGATTTCTAATCCCTTCCTGTGTTCAGTTACTTTGGATTCTGCTTGAAGGAATGTGTGCTACGTGGCATATCTCTCACTCCCCTGTGTGTGTGGGTTTATTTTCTTTCTACCATACTGTGTCAATCCAGCCTTTGAATTCACATATTAACCTGGGGCCTGACAAAGGGTTTGTGTGCTTGTGCTAGGACATGCGCAAGTGCTCACACCCATTCCCTCCCCCCCCATGTATGTGCAACCTGCACTGCCTATGTGCATGTGCACAATTCCCACCCCTGCGCATGCACGCAGGCCTCACTAAATCCTGGGATGGGGAAAAAATGGGAAACTGAAAGTTCATAAAAATGGACTTCCACTCTACTCGTTGTGCTATTTTATACACTCTGGGACTCCAGGGAAGCTTCTCTGAAGACTTTGGAGGGCAAAACGGCCTTCGTCAAGACTGAAAATCAGATTGCTAACACATGCATGCACTCTGGAGCTGACATAGGGAAACCCTGTGTGCCTTCTAATATGGCTCCATATGCCACCTGTAGCACTATGCTATAGGTTCGCCATCACAGGCTTATGGGGAAGAGGGGCTACAGCAGGGTGCCTCATCAAAGGATGTCACAGTCTGTGTGTACAATTACATCTGCATTAAGGATGTTTTGGGAGCAACCCTTCATAATTGTCATCTATCTTTCTGAGTATTATATCTATATTCCTTGGTTTGTCCTGGGATCTTTGTTAAGAGAAGAGTGGTGATTCCTAATTGTAGATCTCATAAAAAGCATCAATTAGTCCTAGGGGGACCCCCATTTTCAGTGGCCAACCCTGTCCATGCCTTGATGGGCTTATTGATGGAAAAGGATTGGCTTTGTTTAATTGCAGATATGGAAGGAGCAAACACATGAATCAAAGGTATGGCTGCCAAATTTTGATATCTTGCCTCCCTGATTAGTCCCAAATTTGAAACTATTTGGCAGTTTCTGAAAGCCAGAAAAATTGGGTTCATCTTTACAAGTTAACAGAATTGGAAGAGACCTTGTAGGCCATCATATCAACCCCCACCCAAGCAGGAGAGCCTACACCAGTGATGGTGAACCTCTTTTTGGTGTGCACCCCCCGTGCTGCCCTCTGTGCATGCATACAACTCTCCTGCCCCTGTATATACAGGTGTCACTGGGACGGTGAAAAAAAATGGCCCAATGGGCAAACCGGAAGTTCAGAAAAACACATTTCCAGTTTGCCCATTTTGTTGTTTTTCACACACCAGGAAGGTGAAACGGTCCTCCCTAAGGCTGAAAATCAGCTTGCAAACATGTGCATGAGTGCTAGAGCTGACATAGGGCAATACCTCACGTGCCCTCCATTATGGTTCCGTATGCCACCTGTGGCACGAATGCCATAGGTTTGCCATCACTGGACTAGGCAGTCCATTTCAAATTGTTCAAATTCATTTTCATGCAGTTTTGTTTAATTACATAGAGTGAAGGACATATAAAAGACAGAAATAGTTTGATTTTTCATTCCATACCAGCACATATTCTTGCCGTAGGCAGTACTTCCTTCACTATTTTGTCTCTGATCTGGAATTTGAATGTTCTTTATGGCTGATTATCCAATTGGCAAGCCAGGTATACAGTTGTTGAACTTTCCTGTTGGATTTTATAAAAATCCCCTATGGTTGCTTGTAGTGTTCCATTCTCCCCCTACACCTCCCAAAATCATTTACACGGTAGCTAACTGAGGACACGAATTGTTAGTCCTTCAATATTCCAAGATCTTCATTTCCATTGCAAATTACATTCTTGGAAAAGAGAAATCAAATGTTATTAATTTGAAAAAGATGCATGCTAAATCATTTTAAATGGACGTTGTAATTCATAGTAAATTACATTTTATGCAATTTAATGTCAGTTCATATATGACAGGATGAATTTAGGCTAAATAGGTGTCAGTGTATTTGAATTTATTTTTCCATAATCCTGTTTACTAAATCTTTTGTATCTAACATTGGCACCATCTAGATGTAAGTTTTCAATTCACAGAATTTACATTGGATCAGCTAATAAGATAAACTCCAATGGTACATTTCATCTAAACAAACTTTTTCCCCCTCCATAAATTAAGAAAGATAAGAAATTCCAATACTTTTCTCTCATAAATAGATCAAAATTATTTTTAAAGTAGTGTGTACACGAAGAGAATGGCATTTGAGAAGATAATCATGTAAACAACTGTCTTTTGGCATCTGGAAAAACATTTTAAGAAATTATTGCAAAAAAATAAAAATAAAACACCTTAACACTTCAATTACATGGGCTCTTCAATCACCTGGAATAGCAATCACATAGGCCTTATTCCTTTTATTAAATGTGTGCAGTGTCTTGTTTTATAGTGTATTGCATGTTTCATATAACATTGACTGCCTAGTTAGTGAAGGGATATCTACATGGGGCTACCTTTGAAAAGTGTTCGGAAACTCCAGATTGTGCAGAATGCAGCTGCGAGAGCAGTCATGGGCTTACCTAGGTATTCCCATGTTTCACCAACACTCCGCAGTCTGCATTGGCTGCCGATCAATTTCCGGTCACAATTCAAAGTGTTGGTTATGACCTTTAAAGCCCTTCATGGCACTGGACCAGAATATCTCCGAGACCGCCTGCTGCCGCACGAATCCCAGCGACCGATTAGGTCCCACAGAGTGGGCCTTCTCCGGGTCCCGTCAACTAAATAATGTCGGTTGGCGGGCCCCAGGGGAAGAGCCTTCTCTGTGGCGGCCCCTACCCTCTGGAACCAACTCCCCCCAGAGATTAGAACTGCCCCTACTCTCCTTGCCTTTCGTAAACTCCTTAAGACCCACCTTTGTCGTCAGGCATGGGGGAACTGAGTCATCTCCCCCGGGCATATACAATTTATGAATGGTATGTCTGTATGTATGTTTGTTTAGAAAATGGGGTTTTTTAAATATTTTTAAACTGTAATTTAGATTTGTTGTAAATTGTTTCACTTTGTTGTGAGCCGCCCCGAGTCTGCGGAGAGGGGCGGCATACAAATCTAAATAATAAATAAATAAATATCCTTACAGCTGTTATAGGAAAATTAACTGATCTTGTTTCATGTTCCTGTTAGTTTGATTGTGCATTGTGAGGAAAGGGATTATATCAGCCTGTAGAAAGCAATTCATCAACAGCTGATGAAAAGCAATGGGACTCAGTGGGATGCAACTCTGTCACACATGTCATAGCGACAGTTTCTATCAGTCCCATTTGAAGAAGGATACATGATAAAACACACTTCAGGGGGTCAGTTTCCAACAAGGACCAAAGACTGCCAATCCAATGATACATTGTTGAGTTTATTCATTGAAACTGGTTAAATTTCTATCCAAACAACCATTCCAGCTACGAAGGATAATCAAAAATCTTGTTACCACTACTTTTTGAAAGGGAAGAAGAAACATGAGGCCACTAAACATCCTTTCAGAATTTCAGTGCTGAGTTGTATTTTAAAGCTATCGAATTCTGGAGGTGTGTGTGAAGGATTATCAGCATCATAGCATGTGGGAGAAGAGGCACAAATACTGTATGTATTTGAGACATCCCTTCAAGTGTTTATATTTTTTGTTTTATTTTGTTGTTAGAGTTACATTTTCATCACAGATTTTGTAGAGACTCATGAATCAAATATTTTTTACTTTTTATGTTTGTTGTTTACTGAAAGTTACTGGATGGGATTTAGTCCAGAAACATTTTAAACCAATGATGAAGAACTGACCTTCTTTCTATCTCACCAATTCTCCCTTTGAAATGCATAAATTTTGCTATCCAACAATCTTCTTGTGCATTTTCTTGGGCATCTTTATTTCAAGCCTCAAACCTACAGAAATGGACAAAAACTTACTTTTAAAATGATTTTTGTTTTTCTCTCATCCCACATAAACCCAACCTCTTTGAAGTATCAGAGAAGAAACTGAAAGGAAAGTTGTTGTTTACTGAAAGTTACTGGATGTGATTTAGTCCAGAAACATTTTAAGCCAATGATGAAGAACTGACTTTCTTTCTATCTCACCAATTCTCCCTTTGAAATGCATAAATTTTGCTATCCAACAATCTTCTTGGGCATTTTCTTGTGCATCTTTATTTCAAGCCTCAAACCTACAGAAATGGACAAAAAATGATTTTTGTTTTTCTCTCATCCCACAAAAAGGTATCAGAGAAGAAACTGAAAGGAAGGTACAAAAGCACTGAGTGATATATTTGCTCTTGTCATCCAGTTGTGGGATTGAAATGCCTTCAAAGCAAAGGTGCCCATCTCATTTATCAATTTATGTGGCTACAGCACTACTCAGCTAATAATAATTAGATCTGCTTCCTTTCACCCCTCTGAAACCTTTCTAAATACCTACATAAATATGTACAATGGAATCCTATTGCTTGACCTCTGGAAGGGAAAGGAGGAAGAGTAAGGAGGAGGAGAGAGTGGAAGGAATAGACTTGTAGAGGAATGGCATCTACATAAGACAAAGAAGAAAATGGACAATGAAGAAGGAATGTGCTGGTGTAAATTGAATTCTCATTGCTTTATCTCACCTACATTATGTTCTAGATCAGTGTTTCCCAACCTTTTTTGAGCCGCGGCACATTATTCACATTTACAAAATACTGGGGAACATTGAGTGGGGGGGGGGGGGGGTGGCGGCTAAAAAAAGTTTGGGAAAAAAATCTCTTTCTTCCTCCCTTTCACTCTATTTCTCTCTCCCTCCCTCTTTCTCTCTCTTTCTTCCTTCCTCTTTCCCCCCTCTCTCAATCCCTCTTTCTTTCTCTCTTCCTTCCGTCCTCTCTTTTTTTGCTCTCTTTCTCTCTCCCTCCTTCCCTCCCTCTATGTCTTTCCCTCTCCCTCCTTCCCACATCTCTTTCTCTCTATCTTGCTTTCTTTCTCTTTTTCTCTCTCTATCTCTCTTTGTCTCTCTTGCTATCTCTCTCTTTCTTTCTCTCTCTCTCTCTTTCTCTGTCTCTTTTTCTCTCTCTATCTTTCTGTCTCATACACCATGCTGGCAACAGCGGCATCAGGCATTAGCCAGGGGTGGCGGCAGAGCAGTGGACTGCAAGCGGGAGCCCTGACGGCAGCGGCTGGATGTGTTGCTGGACGCTGTACATGCTGGCACTGTGCTGGGCATGGGCATGGGACTGGCACCTCCATCCCGGCCCAGACAGCAGGCCAGTGCCAGCCCCGCAGCGCCAGCATGTACGATGTCCAGCAACACGTCTAGCCACTGCCATCAGGACTCCCGCTCACAGCCACTGTTGCCCATCGGCTACTGTCCAGTGCCACTGCTGCTGGTGCCCTCCCACTGCCAGTGCCCTCCTGCCGGGCTCCAAAGTTTATTTGTCGCCGCCCCCACCAGGGAAGCTCCAGTTGGGTGGGGTGCTGCCGGTGCCTCCGCCTTGGAGCTCCACTTGCAGCTGCTGCCACGGCTACTGCCCGGTGCCGCTGCTGCTGGTGCCCTCCCACTGCTGGTGCCCTCCTGCCGGGCCCCAAAGGTTATTTGCCCCTGCCCCCACCAGGGAAGCTCCAGCTGGGAGGGACACATCTGGTACCTCCGCCCTGGAGCTCTTGCTCGCAGCTGCCGCCCCCGGCTACTGTCCAGTGCCACTGCTACCTGCACCCTCCTGCTGGGCCCCAAAGCTCACCTGCCACGAAGAAGGAAGGCACAAAAAAGGAGGCGCAAAGAATGAAGCTAAGCTTCCAGTCTCGGAAGCTGAGCTTTGCGGCACACCTGACCATGCCTCGTGGCACACTACTGGTTGAAAAACACCAGGTGAACCAGACGAACATGTGCCCAACTTTGATTTAAATACATAAATATGATTTATGCATTCAGATATGATGTATTATTTATGGAGATATTGAAAGCTATTAGCTAGCAATTGTTATTTCCCCCATTTCCTGCATACTGACAGTCTGATGTGATTTGCTATTGTTTATAGTTAGCTCTTGGCAGATTATGACTCATGGCTGCTCCTACAGAGAAGAGCCCCAGAAACCTTTTAAAATGCCTATTCAGAGGGAACACAGCAATCTTTCAACTGTTGTCTGAGTCATCAAGAGACAAATTCAAAACAGTTGCTCCTCAGGAAACCTAAACAGTAAGAAGAAGCAGACATCTTTTAAATTTATCTATACAGCTAGAAGAATGATAGTGGGAACTGATGGAGGGTTTGGGGCAAAAGACAGATTACTTTTTCTAGCAAGTACTTAGCCAAATACAGTATATTATTATTTGTGAAAATTGGTCCATAAACATTTTGAAATCTGGATACACAGAGTACCCTATTGGAGTCTTTCAGATAGTCTATGAAAGGTATGACATTTATGAAGTGTCCTTTTATTAGACCAGTATCTTGTTTTGTGATGTTGGGAATATACAAGTATTTCAGGCTACTATATACTCATATACATATATTGCAGAAAAGACGGAGTAACGACTCGGACACCAGAGCTGGATTTAAACTTGGGTCATTTTTATTATAATAAATTTGCATAATTTATTAATTAAATTAGCATGAATTAGCATAAATTTGCATAAATCAACATATTCAACTATGACCCGGAAACAGTGGACCTGCAGGGTCAAACAAACACTTCCGGGGCGGAAATGACGTAAAAGGTCAACATTCCTGGGCAACTATGGGCGTAGTCGATGCTGGTCCAGGTGAGGGACCTCTCCCTCACCTGAGACCCTGCCATACACTCGCATGAGGGGGGTCCCGCCGGCTCACCCCTACCCTGGGACTTCAATAGCGGGACCCAAAGACAGGTTCCCCCCAAGTGCGCAGGTAGCACCCACCATGGGCTTGGAGAGAACCTGTCAATCATCCCCAAAGATGCCCAAGGGAGAACGCGCAGTTGCTGAAACCACCCAGATTTCCGCCCCTAACCTGCCTACCCAATGACCAGAGGTAAGCCAATTAACCTAATTAAATGCAAACACCCCCTAACCGCACATCCATCTCCCCAGTGTGGAATGGGCGAAAAAACAGCCTGGCCTAATGGGCGAGGCTGCAAAAAATTCCCATTCGGCCCCCGAAGGCGACCCACTAGGCACACTGCAAAATAGGGAAGGGCGGGTGGGTGTCTGCTCTGATCACCAGGTCCGGGCGAAAAGGCTGTCTTCCCGGCCTGCTGTCCCTTAAATAGGGCCAGCAGGCCCCGCCCGGACCCGACGTCATGCCCGACCACGTGGGCAGGGCATTCTCGGCCGAAATCTCGCCTCGCGAGATTTCGGCCGAAAACAAGATGGCGGCCGCCATCGGAAGGGTCCGAGTCTGCCCGGCCCTTCCGCAACAGCGCCGTGGGGCCAGTAAGTCAGCCGGCGATATTGCAGAAGAGACGGAGTAACGACTCGGACACCAGAGCTGGATTTAAACTTGGGTCATTTTTATTATAATAAATTTGCATAATTTATTAATTAAATTAGCATGAATTAGCATAAATTTGCATAAATCAACATATTCAACTATGACCCGGAAACAGTGGACCTGCAGGGTCAAACAAACACTTCCGGGGCGGAAATGACGTAAAAGGTCAACATTCCTGGGCAACTATGGGCGTAGTCGATGCTGGTCCAGGTGAGGGACCTCTCCCTCACCTGAGACCCTGCCATACACTCGCATGAGGGGGGTCCCGCCGGCTCACCCCTACCCTGGGACTTCAATAGCGGGACCCAAAGACAGGTTCCCCCCAAGTGCGCAGGTAGCACCCACCATGGGCTTGGAGAGAACCTGTCAATCATCCCCAAAGATGCCCAAGGGAGAACGCGCAGTTGTTGAAACCACCCAGATTTCCGCCCCTAACCTGCCACGGAGCGGGGGTCAGATCTCTATCTTGGCCCCCCGACTCCCCCCTCTATCTGCGCCAGCTCACGCAGAGACCGCTGCAGGTCCTGTAAGAAAATGGCGTTCCCCTGTTCTGACAGGTGAACGCCATCGGCCCGGTAAAGCCACGGCCGATCTACAGTGATGAGGGGATGGGCCACTACAACCCCACCTAATTCTTTGACAGTTTTTCCCACGGCCTTATTCACCCTGCGTCTAACCCGGTGGATGGCCCTAAGGGAAATGGCGTCCCTCCAAACGATCCTTGGAAGGATCTCTGACCACACCACTTGCGTGGTGGGCCATAACGTGCGAAGCCGCCGCAGGTCTTCGCGCGCCTGGACGATCAACGGTAGACCGCCAAGCAGGCATAGCTCATTGCCACCGAGGTGCAAGACCAGCCATCTGGGTGCGGCTATGGGCTGCCGACCACCCAGTCCCATCTGGGCGCGACCCTGGGTAGCCGCCCGCCCAGCAACGCCGGGTACCGCCCTGAGATGCTGAGTACCCAGCAACATCGGTAGGAGCCCCTCCCACCGCATACCCCTCCGGCCCATCCAAACAACATTGACCCACCGTCCCAACGACAGCTGGGTCCCGATGGCGCTTCTGGCTGCGGAGCGGCCGGCCCAGAAGACCATGCTGTGGCCACACAGCAGCGCCGTCGGTTTCTGCCTGGACTGGGAACCTGGAAGAGGACACACACAGAGAGGTTACCTAGCCTAAACCCTGCCCAGAATCCTCAGCGGGCCTAACATAACCCAAATATGCCGCTGACCGCCAGCGGCCGATCTCCTGAATCCGTTGGGCCGGGAAACCAGAAAGTGCCGCGCTAGTGGCGGCGCCGATACAGAACGAATGCGTTCCATAGCCGGCGGGATCCATGCCTACCTGAGACATTGCCTTAGACACTATCGCCCAGAATTGATACCGGGTCAGGGGGGTGCCATCCTGGTGTAGAAAAAGGTACCCACGCCCTGACCCACGCAAAACACAAAATTGCTGCAAAGCAGCCACCGGGCAAACAGACTTATCGGTGGCTGCACTAAGTTCAAGTCTAACCCCTCTGTGTAACTGATCTGTCTTGGAGTGTCTCACCAAAAGAGAGACACCCCCCTGTCTAAAGGTCAGATCAGCGAGCTGGAAAGCGCGGAGCGACAAGTCAGACTGCGAGGAGGCCATTGCCTCGCTGACCCTGAGGGCCCCAAAAAACATAACACAAGTCGCTGCCCTGAACAGCCGAGCCTCGTAAAGAGAGGCACACAGACTGCCAAACGTCTGATTAATCAGAGACAGCTGCTGAACCGTCAGGGCCCGACGAGTGTCAGAGGGGAACCCCTGTCGCTCCCTTACCCAGCCTTCCAGCATCCTCCGGATGCGAAAATCACCCGAAAAATCACCAAACCCCCCCGCCTTGGACAGAAAGGCGAGGCCGGCTAACCTAGACCTGATAGTCCTAACTGAAAGGCCACGCCCCTTCAGCAGGACACAAAATTCAGCTAGGTGCTCAACCGGGGCACGCCAGCAATGGGGGTAACCCTTACCCAGCCTGAAATCCCCAAACTCCTTACCTGCACGCTGATAAGCACGCAGGGTGCTAGGAGCTACCGATAATGCGATCGCCCTGGAGGCCTCGTCTCTCCAGCTCTCGAGAGCCCGCCCAGGCTCCACAGGTGGGCTGGAAACACCTCTGGCGACTCTCGGGCCCACGGGGCCAGGGTCCGAAACCTGGACAACTGACCACGGGACAAGGCGTCAGCCACCCCGTTATCTAAACCAGGGACGT
Source organism: Erythrolamprus reginae (assembly GCF_031021105.1). Lineage (NCBI taxonomy): Eukaryota > Metazoa > Chordata > Lepidosauria > Squamata > Dipsadidae > Erythrolamprus > Erythrolamprus reginae. The sequence goes on along the minus strand of NC_091954.1, from coordinate 62,086,620 downwards.
GCCTAGCCAAAAACAAGGCGTTCAAAGACAAGGACCTGTGCACAAAATGGCGGACAAGCCGCATCACCCTGTCACTCTTAGAGGACAGGGCGTTCACAACATGGACAACCGCTAGATTGTCACACCAAAAATGCACAGTCTTATCCCTGAACTGCTCTCCCCAGAGCTCTAAGGCCACTATTAAGGGGAAAAGCTCCAAAAAGGTCAAGTCCTTAACCAATGAACAGGCACTCCATTCCGGAGGCCATGCCGACCAGCACCACTGGTCACCTAAAACTACCCCAAAACCGCAAGTCCCTGCGGCGTCGGAACACAGCTGCAGCTCCGCTTCCAAAAGAAGCTCCTGCCGCCAGAAAGACAACCCGTTAAAACGTTCCAAAAACTCCCGCCACACGCAGAGGTCAGCCCTGACCCCTGCACATAAGCGGGTACGATGGTGGGGCAAACTTAGCCCCTTCATCGCATCATACAACCGGCGAGAAAAAGCCCTGCCTGGCACCACTACCCGACAGGCAAAATTAAGGATCCCGGCCAATTCCTGAAGCTGCCGAAGAGTAACCTTCCTGCAGCCCAAGACCGCCTCAAGCTTGCTCCTAATTTTAATCAACTTATCCAGGGGCAATCTGGAAGATTGCTCCTCTGAGTCCAATTCAATACCGAGGAAGGTAATCCTGGTGGCAGGGCCTTCGGTCTTCTCGGGGGCTAAAGGCACCCCCAATTGAGCACAAAGGGCTTCGAAGTCCCGCATCAAAGCAAAACATTGCTCCGAGTGCGCCGGCCCGGCCATCAAGAAATCATCAAGGTAATGAACGACTGAACCCAGGCCACTACGCCTCCTGAGCACCCACTCCAGGAAGGTACTGAAGCTCTCAAAAAGGGAGCAGGAAACAGAGCAGCCCATAGGCAAAGCCCTGTCCACATAAAACCCACCTTCAAAATGGAAGCCCAGAAGCTCGAAGTCGCCTGGGTGAATGGGGAGGAGCCGGAATGCCGACTTAACCCTGCTGTTCTGTTCGGGTCGTATGCGACCCGAAGCCAAGTTTGAGTCCCTGTAAAAAATTTTCCCTGCATATCTGAAACTTGAAATTTCATGCTGGTTCATCATTTCAGGGGTTCTCTCTATGAGAATTTTTTTGGGGGGGTGGGGGGCTTAGTTTTTGCTGGGCAAAAAAAGTTACAAATCTTATGTTCCTGGGTCACCCTGACCCGGACCGAAAACTCTTCATTTGCAGTGCTTATGTTTGGTCTTTTTGAAAGCTTTTTTCACTTGGAAAGTAGTCTGAACATTTCTGCACACAATAATATGAAAATTGAAATGAAAAAAGTAAATCTTATTGGTTTATTTTGCGGATATAATGCACGCCCCCCCCCGTTTTTGTGAAAAAAATTTCAATTTATGGATAGTTTTGCTTGCAAAATGCATTCTATTTTACTGAAGTTGGTGTGGGATTGGTAGCTTGAACATTTCTGAATATAAGAAAAATATAAAGGAACTGAACAAAATGATTCTTACTGGTTTTTTAACATCAGAAATAAGGCCTCCCCTCCCCCCTCAGCTGCTTGCAACCATTTTCACTTTTTATTTTTTTATGCTCCAAATCCGAAATATTCTTTAAAATCTTAGGCATTCATTTACTCAATTTAACAATGCTGACCATCAAAAAAATATTTGTGGGGGTGGGGGAAAATTTTTTTTTCTGGGCAAAAAAAAAGTCACACTTAGTCTGTTCGGGTCATATAGACCCGGACCAAAATGATTTTTTTTAGGCACTTGAATTTGGTCTTTTTGAAAACCTTTTCAACTGGAAAACTAGTTTGAACATTTACGAACATAATGATATGAAAATTGAACTGGAAAAATTGAGACTTATATTTTTATTTTGATCAAAAAGCCCCTCCCCCCATCCTTTTTAAATTTTGTGTCAATTTCTATTTTTTAAGGCTACAAATCCCTAAGGAATTTTCCCCAAAAAGGTTTGATATACTAAATTGAACATTTCTGAATATAAGAAAAATATAAATGAACTGAACAAAATGGTTCTTATTGGTTTATTTTTGCCACAAAAGGGCCACCCCCCCTCGGCCTTGCTGTGTGCCATTATTGTCACTGTTTATACATATTTGTCTAGAAATATTTGGAATATCCTTTTGAAAATCAACCACATTGTAGCCAGAGAACTAATTTTATGAAACAAATCCATTTTACTAAAAAAAAGTATGTAAGTTTGAAATTAACAGCATAATTTTTATATAAATTGAAATAATTGAGGCATACTTTATGTGCAAAATAAACCAATATGCATCAATTTTTCCAGTTCAATTTTCATATCATTATGTTCAGAAATGTTCAAGCTACCAATCCCACACCAACTTTAGTAAAATAGAATGTATTTTGCTAGCAAAACTATCCATAAAGTGAAGACTATTTAAAAAAAACGGGGGGGGGGCGTGCATTTCATCAACAAAATAAACCAATATGCATCAATTTTTCCAGTTCAATTTTCATATCATTATGTTCAGAAATGTTCAAGCTACCAATCCCATACCAACTTTAGTAAAATAGAATGCATTTTGCAAGCAAAACTATCCATAAATTGAAAAAAATTTCACAAAAACAGGGGGGGCGTGCATTATATCCGCAAAATAAACCAATAAGATTTACTTTTTTCATTTCAATTTTCATATCATTGTGTGCAGAAATGTTCAGACTACTTTCCAAGTGAAAAAAGCTTTCAAAAAGACCAAACATAAGCACTGCAAATGAAGAGTTTTCGGTCCGGGTCAGGGTGACCCGGGAACATAAGATTTGTTACTTTTCTTAAACAGAACAGCAGGGTTGTCGCATTTACCCATAAGGGCTCCCACCCCACACTCCCTAACCATGGCCACGGCCGCATCAAAAGATGCGTACCGGACTGAACAAAGTTCGTCAGGAATGAAGTCATTCACTGACTCCCCTTTTGGAAAAGACAAATGGTGAATCAACCTAAATTCACCACTCGCCTTTTTGGGGACCACTCCCAGGGGGGACACTCTAAGATTCGAAAAGGGCGGCTCCGGGAAAGGCCCAAGGACCCTCCCCTCAGCCACCTCCTTACGAATCTTAGCCCGCACAATGTCCTCATGTCCGACAACCGACCTGAGGTTGTCGGACATGAAAGCCTTCCTAACGCCCACATAAGGGATCCTAAATCCCTCGGAGAAGCCCCTCAAGAGCAACTCGGCTCTCGGGCGAGGGTGGTAGTCGAACAACCAACCCTCGAGCACAGATACATTAATTGGGCTGGGCCCCTTTTCCCCCAGCTGGTGGGGGAGGTTTTCCTGGACCCCCCGCCCTTCTTCTCCGCCCCTTTCTTGGGGCGGGGACAGACTGAAGCTGCATGGGACCCCCCACAATTCCCGCAAGCATGCTTGTACTTACAAAAGGGACGAAAACACGCCCCTTTTGCAGCAAACTCATGACAAGCGGGCGAGGCCCCCTTGCCAGCCACACCAGGAGTCGCCTTGGCCGGTGAAGCCGCGCCAGGCTCCTCCTCCATGAAGTGCCCACTATCCGTACGCTCACACCCTTCCTTTCCAGACATATGCGTGGCCCGGAACCACAGGTCCGGGACCACCATATCCCATGGCAAGTTAGGCTCGACCGCCATCCTCATACGGAAACCCTTATCATAATGGCGCCATATGGTGCCCTTATATTCGAAGTGGGCCCTAGCAATCAAGTCTATATACTTAAACATGGCAGAGGCCATAGCCGGCTGCCGTTGTATCACCACAGACCCATAAGTAAGAAAAGCATACAGCCAGGAGCTGAAGCATTTCGTTACCTTGGTCTTTTTCGCTTTCTCCCCCGGGACAATCTCTTTCTCCTGCTTAGGAACCTCTCGGTTCAAAAGCGAAAAAAGATCCACGTATTCACCCCGCCAAATAGCCTCCTTGACTGACGGGTGAAGGTGGCATCCTAGAGGGGTGGACGGCAGCCCGCAAGGTATGGCCCCCGCTTTAATACAAGCGAACGGGTCCCATACCGAGTTGGCCGCTACGCCAAAAACTCCCGCACCGTGGGGGTAGGGCAACACGGGGAGCGGGGGCATGACAGCAGGGGCCGGGGGGACCCACCCCCCTGCACCTGGCACCGCAGGTATCCCCGCAGGCCCCGTCCCGGGCAGCGGAGCAGTGCCGGCCGCCGGCGGCACCGGAGGAGGAACCGGCTGTGCCCATACCTGCCCGCATGTGCTCGCGGAGGACCCCAAAAAACTGGACCCACTCCCGACCCCCGCCGGGGGAAAACCCGGGGCGGGGGGCGGAAGAAAGGACAGTGGTGTAGTGTGTGGTGCAGCCTCACCTGCCCCGTACGGGGTCGATGACATCCACGGGGGGCCCAATGTTGCAGGGCCCGGAAAAGCCGCCATTGGCCCTGCCGGGGCCTGTCGTCCAAACGGAGTCATCTGCCCAGCCTGGGCCGCCGCCGGATCTCTCCCCAACGCCGCGGGAACTTGATCGATGGCCGCTCCGGGGACCGCACCGCTCCTCCACTGCTCGAGCTCGTCGAGCCTCTCCAACACCCTGGCCCAAGACACGGCAGGAGAAAGATCAGGTTGAGGGGCAGGAGGCAACGAGACCACCCCCCTTGCTCAGGGACCACCCCCGCAGTCCCTTCCCTACTGGCCCGAGCCCGGGCAGAAGGCCTAAGGGCCCTCCTGGGGCGCGCAGCCGGCGGAGCCATAGGGGCAGTGGCAGGCCTCTTTTTAGGAGCCATACCAACTTTACCCACGTGTGCAGGGAGCAACCCCCAAAATGAACTAGGACCGAACCCACTGCCTGAGTGGGGCAAAGGACACACCCGCTGGGCCCTACCTAGGGCCTGGTGCTGTAAAGGGGAAAAAAACCCCGCTAGACCCCCGTGCCCCTTTAAGTTGTTATTAAACTCGGGCGTTGGCAGCAAGCCTCACTGCAGGTAGGCCCTAGAGGCCCGCAATCAGGCCTCCCAAACCTCCCAAGACCAGGGGCCCCAGCCCAAACGCCCCCCACCGCGCCCTCCTCCCAGCCGGGAGGAGGTTACCAGTCCCCCTCGGGCCCGAGGGGGATTGCAGCAAGCAGCTCCAAAACGCAGAGATCCTCCGCAGTTAACAGCACTTTTCGCCCCCTCGGTAGGCCACAAAATGGCGGCCGCGACACGAGGGGAACCAAAATGGCGACCGAGCAGCACCAAGCAAGTGTCTGCTCTGATCACCAGGTCCGGGCGAAAAGGCTATCTTCCCGGCCTGCTGTCCCTTAAATAGGGCCAGCAGGCCCCGCCCGGACCCGACGTCATGCCCGACCACGTGGGCAGGGCATTCTCGGCCGAAATCTCGCCTCGCGAGATTTCGGCCGAAAACAAGATGGCGGCCGCCATCGGAAGGGTCCGAGTCTGCCCGGCCCTTCCGCAACAGCGCCGTGGGGCCGGTAAGTCAGCCGGCGATAATAGAATAGAATAGAATTTTTATTGGCCAAGTGTGATTGGACACAAGGAATTTGTCTTGGTGCATATGCTCTCAGCGTACATAAAATAAAATATACATTTGTCAAGAATCATGTGGTACAACACTTAATGACTGTCATAGGGGTCAAATAAGCAATGAAGAAGCAATATTAATAAAAATCTTAGGATATAAGCAACAAGTTACAGTCATACAGTCAACATGGGAGGAAAAGGGTGATAGGAATGATGAGAAAAACTAGTAGAATAGAAGTGCAGATTTAGTAGAAAGTCTGACAGTGTTGAGGGAATTATTTGTTTAGTAGAGTGATGGCGTTCGGAAAAAACCTTTTCTTGTGTCTAGTTGTCTTGGTGTGCAGTGCTCTATAGCGACGTTTTGAGGGTAGGAGTTGAAACAATTTGTGTCCTGGATGTGAGGGGTCAGTAAATATTTTCCCCACCCTCTTTTTGACTCGTGCAGTATACAGGTCCTCAATAGAAGGCAGGTTGGCAGCAATTGTTTTTTCTGCAGTTCTGATTATCCTCTGAAGTCTGTGTCTGTCCTGTTGTGTTGCAGCACCAAACCAGACAGTTATAGAGGTGCATATGACAGACTCAATTATTCCTCTGTAGAACTGTATCAGCAGCTCCTTGGGCAGTTTGAGCTTCCTGAGCTGGCGCAGAAAGAACATTCTTTGTTGTGCTTTTTTGATGATGTTTTTGATGTTAGGTGACCATTTTAGGTCCTGAGATATGATAGAACCTAGAAATTTGAAGGTCTCTACTGTTGATACTGTGTCTAGTATTGTGAGAGGTGGAAGGGTGGAAGGATTTCTCTTAAAGTCTACCACCATTTCTACGGTTTTGAGTGTGTTCAGTTCTACATTGTTCTGGTCACACCACAAGGATAGTTGTTCAACTTCCCATCTGTATGAGGATTCATCATTGTCTCAAATGAGTCCGATCACTGTTGTATCATCTGCAAACTTCAGTAGTTTAACAGATGGATCGTTTGAGATGCAGTCATTAGTGTATAGAGAGAAGAGAAATGGTGAGAGTACACAGCCTTGGGGGCTGTGCCATGTTAAGTCCCATGTTAAATTCTATGCTTGGAGCTCATCATTTGTATTCTCAATTTCACTGAAGTATAACTGAGATACTTTTTCCTCCTGTCCCGCCACCTTTATCTCCATTTAAAGAAAAGTTTCAATAAATATACAGACTTCTAAATTCATTTTCTTTTCAGTTATGAAAGCAATGAGGTGGACTAATTTCTTTCAGCCAAGATTGTTGTATCATATAGAGATTCTGGTTATGTACACCACTCTAAGTTACTTTGAAGAAAGTGTTTGTGTGAAATACATAAACTATAATACAAAGAAGCATCAGGAAATGAAGAAATAAATTTACAAAAACCATCTACTTTTTCCACTATATACGAGTTCCATCATGAGCCATTCAAGACGATATACGAGCTCTTGAATTCCAATATGTCAGAAATAACATTTTGGTATTCTGGAAAATCACAGAAACCTCTCTAACCAAGCTTCACCTCATATATTGCATTTCTCACATCAATTGGACAGCTAATTGGAGCAGTTACAAAAAGTACTGTCCCAGAGGTGACCTGCAATAAAATGCTGCAATATAGATCGATTCTTTTCAAGGTTCCAGAGAACTGTCACTGTTCCCCTTGCAACAGTTATTATGTGGCCACTGAGCATGCTGTTCTGATTAAGCTTTTTGGGGGAAGGAGTGCGTACTTTATTTTATATTTTGTTTCTTTCCCTCTAAAAAGAGTTTTTGGTGTCCTCATCTTCAATATTGATGTCAGTTCTTTTGGGCACTGACTTGTTCCTTGTAGAAAGGCAATCCATAAATCTGAAGAACTGCAAATAATCACAAGCGAAGCTCTTCAATAAATGTTGCAATATTACTTCAGTTCTTAATGTTCTTTTATTCAGAATTACGGACAGATGGGATGAGGGAAATAGGAACAGTTTGAGATAAAAGACCAACTGAAAAAAAATTAAAGGTGAAGAAAAAGACATTACACTCTTCACACTAATCTCAAACCTCTTTTATAGCACCAGGCCCACCTGCGAAATAACAATAAGGTTAGCCATGGTGGAGCACTACGAACTGACATTTGATTTTGACTAACAGAGTTAATCTCATCTTATCCTCCAAAAATACTAATCTATTAAAACTACAAGTGATAAAGCTGGCAGGTGTAAATGTTTTGTCTCTGTGGAGATTTATTTTACAAGAATGCTCTTGTTTCTTAATAACTGTTTGTGTTAGTTACTTATATATATTCAGCTTGTACCAGATTGTTGTTGGAAAATATTTGGAACTAGCCCAGTTGTCCTGCAGATGCCTCTTGATGATGGCTGTCAAACTCCTCGTCTCTGGGCTGGATGTGTCACACACAGCTTATGCCCATGCCTGGTTTAGCGAAGGGGGGTAAAGTCCCAATATGTCACATGATGCTCCATGATGATGTGAGTTTGACACAGTGGTGAAATTCATTTTTTTTAAACTACTGTTGTACATACTCTTGATCAGTTGGAGGATGATGAAGATATTGAGGACTCAGATTCAGATAGTGTTTATGAAGTAGTGGGGGGCCCGGGGTTACAGGTAGTAGAACAGGTGGGAGGATAGCCACAGGATGGGGCTCTGAGTTCAGGATCTAGTGAGGGAGAATTAGAGGCACGCTGGGTTAATCCTAAATTCAGAAGAATTCAGAAACATAGAGAGCAAAGGTCTGGAAGAAGATATTAAGGAGATGAATGGGTTAAATAATTGAGTGAGGTAATTGGCACATCATGGGACTAGTGAAGAATAAGGGTGGAGTTTCAACGTTGCCGAAGAAAAAGATGTTGATTTTTATGCCGCTCTCCAAGTAAGCCAAGTATTCTGTGTGATTAACTGTCCGTCTGCTGTTTTTTAGTGATCATGCTTTTACAAAATAAATCTTGTCTAGCAGAGCAGGAGAAGGAATGTAAGGAATGCAATTAAGAAAGATAACGGAGCCAGGAGAGATACGCCAGTATGAAAAGTGGGTATAGCCGGAAGAGAAGAGAATAAAATGGAGTTTCTTTGTTTATGAAATAATGTGTTTGATAAAAGTTATTTGTACTTGCTGAATTTCTACCAGAAACCAGAACAACTACCAGATATGTGGGCGTGGCTTGGTAGGTGTAGTGTGGTGTGGCTTGGTGGGCTTGGCTTGGTGTGCATGGCAGGGGATGGATACTGCAAAATTCCCATTGGAGTGGGAAGGATATTGCAAAATCACCATTCCCATCCCTGCGGCCAGCCAGAAGTGGTATTTGCTGTTTCTCCAAACTACTCAAAATTTCCACAACGGTTCTTCAGAACCTGTCAGAACAAGCTGGACTTCACTCCTGGTTTGACGCCCCTGGTCTTGGTCCTGATTTTTGGATTCACTGGGTCATGCATTTTTATACCAAAGATACTAGATATTTATTTTCTAATGCTGTTTCCCTTATTTCTTTCTTTTCTTGACTGATCCTTGTATTGTCTCTTGGCCTTATACAGCATTACTCTTGTGTTTCCTAACATTACTGTCCCTCCTCTTTGTAGCTGCTAAGGATTTATAGTTGTATGGATTTAAATGTGAGGCTTATTCTTTCCATCTTTCCAAATGATATTTGGTTACAATGGTTTGTAGTCTTGCAATGGAACAGTTTTTAAATACTCTGTCCCCCCCCCAAAATAAGACATTCCCTGATAATTGTTCTGTCTGGGTACCCCCAGACGCCAACAGCAACCAAAAAGAGTATCCAGACACACTGGTAAAAAGCAAAGGCAGTTTATATACTGGAAAGCAAACACAGGTAACAAAAACTGTTCTTACAGACAGGAACATGATGAAGCTTCACAGAGGTTTCACGAAGGCCAGGCAATAAAACAGAATTCTTGCTGGCAAAAACAACACTGGAGATAATAAAAGCCACGCCTTCCCCAAATCTTTCAGCCTTCTAGGCCACAAGCCAAGATCAGAGACGCCAAGAATCGAAGCAAGGTCACAGGACTCCCAGTTGATAACTCTCCACAAGACTGTAAGGGCGGGCCTGCCTTTTCAACCCTGCTGAGGAGAACCACACTCAAACCCAACTGTTGCCAATTCAGGGATGGAAATACCTTTCTAATTGGCCCCTTCTTTGAGCTGCATGTCTCTGCCTCATGTCTATTATAGCCTGTGCGTCTTCATCCAATGAATCCAGGCTACTAGCTGGGGAGAGCCCCCCCCCCGGGGGTCTCAGGCTGCTCTCCCTCCTCCTCTTCCTGACGTTCCTCTCCCCCGCCTGCCTGGTCCTCCCCCTCCTGGTCACTGTCCTCCTCCTCTGGGCATGGATCCAGCAGAGCTCCAGCCGGTCCCTGAGGAGCCTCAGGCTGAATCACAACAATAATAAGCCCAATCGGACTTTTAAGTGCATGGCAATAAGGCCAAGCACTTATTTCAGCATTCAAAAAATATTAGACAGGGTCTTATTTTTCAGGAAACACAGTTTTTATATAACATTCAATGTTGGCTTGGAAATTGTCAATTCCCATTTGATCTGCCTTAAGTCTTATAGCAGTTTAGGTACTCCTTGTAAATCCATGCATTTCCCCCTTTTCTTAGGAAATCCGAAACCAGAGATGGGAATATAGGGGATCCTTTTTATCTTTACCCTGTGCACAAATGTTTTGAACATAATTTCAGGAATTGGCTATCATTCTCTGGCAACGTGGTTATTAACATGCCAGAAAAACTAATTGGTGCAAATACTTTCTTTGGGGATTAAGATGGATCACTCTATCTTTATTCAAAATTGTTTGTGCAATCAGTTTCAAAATCATTATCTGGTTCTTTTCTCTCTTTCTTTCCCTGCTCCATGTAGTTCAACATTTTATTCTTCCTCATGAGGCCATTTTATTATTGCGAGCACGTTCAGTGTATGGACATTAATCAATGGTAAATTAGAACGGAATTGATATATGCATATGACATGCACATTAATTTTAAATATGTTTATTGTAATTATCATCATTACAATGAATGCCAGAGGAATCAGCAAGCGATTAACCTCGGTTACGATTGGTTACAGTTTGTTTGGGGTATGTGTGTAAAGTTCAGATTTAAAATTAGCACATAGAAATGTCTCTGTTATTTAGAACAATTTCTGGAGTGAATATGCTAAGCATATTAAGAAGTATGTGTAGTTAATTTTAAACAATTTTACATATTAGCAAAGTACTGATAGCAGTGCCTCTGTGGGGTTGTTAGTCTAAAAGTTCATTTCCACCCCAAATATACATTTTTTTCTCTCCTCACTGTACCATATACCAGAGATTTATTTTGAAAGTTTTGAGGATTGATACTGAAGTTAATAGCACAGTAAACAAGAATATGTGGAGGAAGTCAAACGTTGGCTTATTTTATCTTTACAGTATTTCAGCTTATCAATTCTATTTGCTTTGCAAAACTATAGTTTGACAATTTGAAATACTGAAGGATTGGTTCCCATCCATATGACCAAGGAAAGTGCTTGCCATTTCAGAATGGCCAACTGATATTATAAATGTGGCATTTCTATACAAAACAGACTTTCAGGATAAATATCTTCTTATAAAACAATTGAGTTGTCTTTAAGAAGAACTGGCGATTTCTGCATCCTAAGCTATTTTAGGCCCCACTTATTCCAAACAGCAGGAATCACCTGCTATAGTAAGCTGTAAACTAGAAATACTTTTTTGCTTATAGCCTGTGGTAGACAATCCACTTTATTGAGGAACATTATAGGCTCACAGAAGATAATGGCTCTTCTAATTATGGAAAGTATTTTCACATAATGCTTAAACATCTAGGCATTGATTACTAATAGCTGGTTAAATGCACAAGGGCTTTAAGCATAAATGACCATGTTAAGCTGTGAAAAAGCAGTGAGTATTTGAATTAAAATTTACATGGTTTCTCACCTCCTTGAATTTAGAAAACATGTTTCATCTCATCTGTGTAAACTCTCCAACATCCAGAATACGTTTCTCCTCATTATATCTCATAAGTTGAATGCAGTTATGACAGAAATTCAACAACCAACTTTCTATAAATAGAATCTTCATTCACTAATATGTACTCCTGGAGAAGAGAACTATGCAAACATAAAACAGTGAAAAAAGTTAAATATTGACAAAAAAATTGAAAAAAAGAATTAGGCGCTCTCTAACAAAATGAAATGCAATGGTGAAAAAAGTAAGGTTCTACATTTAGGCAAGAAAAACAAAATGCACAGGTACAGTATATGTGGTACCATGCTCAAAAGTAGTAACTGTGAGAGGGATCTTGGAGTCCTAGTGGACAACCATTTAATATGAGCCAGCAGTGTGCAGCAGCTGCCAAAAAAGCCAACACAGTTCTAGGCTGCATAAATAGAGGGATAGAATCACGATCAATTTATAATGCCTTGTTAAGTCCACACTTGGAATACTGCACTCAGTTTTGGATATCACAATGTAAAAAAGAGGTGGAGACTTTAGAAAGAGTGACTCTAGAAGAACAACAAAGATGATTAAGGGACTGGAGGCTAAAACAAATGAAGATCGGTTCCAAGAACTGGGTATGTATAGTTTAGTGAATAGTAGGACTAAGGGAGACATGATAGCAATGTTCCAATATCTCAAGGGAAGCCACAAAGAAGGGGGAGTCAAGCTATGCTCCAAAGCACCTGAAGTAGGACAAGAAGCAATGGGTGGAAACTAATCAAGGGGAGAAACAGCTTAGAACTAAGGAGAAATTTCCTGACAGTTAGATGGAACAAATTGCCTCCAATAGTTGTGAATTCTCCAACACTGGAAGTTTTTAAGAAGATGGTGGATAACCATTTGTCTGAAGTGGTGTAGGATTTCTTACCTAAGCTGGATGTTGGACTAAAAAACCACCAAGGTCCCTTCCAACTATGTTATTCTGTTCTATTCTAAAATTCATGGATTAAAAGGAGGAGGGATCTAGGGAATTTAAAATATGACTGCATTTCAATGATATTGCAAAATAATAATCTAGTTGGTTGTACAGTGATACCTTGTCTTACAAACGCCTCGTCATACAAACTTTTCGAGATACAAACCCGGGGTTTAAGATTTTTTTGCCTCTTCTTACAAACTATTTTCACCTAACAAACCCACCGCAGCCACTGGGATGCCCCACTTCCGGACTTCCGTTGCCAGCGAAGCATCCATTTTTGTGCTGCTGGGATTCCCCTGAGGCTCCCCTCCATGGGAAACCCCACCTTTGGACTTCCGTTGCCAGCGAAGCACTCATTTTTGTGATGCTGGGATTCCCCTGCTGCATCGCAAAACACAGAATTCCAGAGGTGGGGTTTCCCATGGAGGGGAGCCTCAGGGGAATCCCAGCAGTGCAAAAACAGGCGCTTCGGCTGGCAAAAGGGTTGAATTTTGGGCTTGCACGCATTAATCGCTTTTACATTGATTCCTATGGAAAACATTGTTTCGTCTTACAAACTTTTCACCTTAAGAACCTCATCCCGGAACCAATTAAGTTTGTAAGACAAGGTATCACTGTATTTTAAAAAGCTTTGGATTCTAAAGTGTACTGTATTGTAATGGTAGGAATTAATTAAATGTATTCAATTTTGCAGTGCATATCCAACAGCTAGCTATTATAATTAGTAAATGTTGGAGGAATTAACTGTAGAAAAAAAATAGAAGAAGGGGAACATTTGTACTAGGGAACGGAGTAGAAAATTGCAAAGAAAATTTAGCCAAGAAATAGCAACAGGAAACCATAAGAACATAAGTCTCTTGACCTATCACAAATATCTAATGACCTGGCTCTATCCAGGGCTGGGCTACTGTCCAGACAGGGGGGAACACAGTGGGGTAGTGAAAATGGAGCTCCACCCCAAAACACCCAATTTGCACTTAAAGATGTTGAAAGAAAATGCATAAGCCACGTCCACAGTGTGGTAATAAAAATTTTGGTAGCCCTTCACTGGCTCTATTGCTTGGTTTGGGGCTCACAGTGGAACATGCAGTGGTACCCTGAAAACCTTTCTCTGCCTTTTAATTAACTTTTAATGTCTAATTTTAAATGTCCTTGCATCTATTTTAAATTTCACTTTCAGTTTTTATGTTCTAAACATTTTATTTGTATATCATCTACAGTACTTCTGTGAGGGAAATGAGTGGTTTATAAATGTGATAAAACCAACAAATAAACATAGGTAGATGCCTCATTCTTTGTCCAATCATTGTCTATTTAAATATTGAAAGCAAAGATAATCCCCATTCAGTTAAAGGACCTCGAAGTACTAATTACAAAAGACCTAAGTGCCAAAGCCCACTGCAAAAACATCGCCAAGAAGGCTTCAAGAGTTGTTAATCTAATCCTACGTAGCTTCTGCTCTGGAAATCTCACACTACTTATCAGAACATACAAAACTTTTGCCAGACCCATTCTAGAATACAGCTCATCTGTTTGGAACCCATACCACATCTCAGACATTAACACCCTTGAAAACGTCCAGAGATACTTCACCAGAAGAGCCCTGCATTCCTCCTCCCGTAACAGAATACCATACAAAACTAGACGTACAATCCTGGGTCTAGAAAACTTAGAACTAAAATGCCTTAAACATGATCTAAGTATTGCCCACAAGATTATGTGCTGCAATGTCCTGCCTGTCAATGACTACTTCAGCTTCAACCACAACAACACAAGAGCACATAACAGATTCAAGCTCAATATTAACCGCTCCAAACTTGACTGTAAAAAATAGAACTTTAGTAATAGAGTTGTTGAAGCGTGGAACTCATTACCGGATTCCTTAGTATCATCCCCTAGCCCCCAACATTTTACTCTTAGACTGTCCACGGTTGACCTCTCCAGATTCCTAAGAGGTCAGTAAGGGGCGTGCATAAGTGCACTAGAGTGCCTTCCAACCCCTGTCCTATTGTCTCTCCTATATCCCATATATCTTCTCTTCTATCCCTATATCTTTCTTCTAGTCTCTCATTGATTATTTTATCCTATACTCTCTCTTCTATTCTTTCTCTAATTCTATTTCCTCGAAGGTGTCCTCTATTACCTTCATTGTGTATTATTGTGTATTGGACTAAATAAATAAATAAGTAAATAAGTAAGTAAGTAAGTAAGTAAGTAAGTAAGTTTCGAGGCTGATATACCTCAACAGTTCAAGCAACATTGTCTCCACCCTACCCCTTCATATGTTTTTGAAATGTAATCTTTGCAGTACAGGATTTCTTAGTGATAGCCTATGTCAGCAATACCAGTATGAGAATCTGAGGATACGTTATAGTTCAAGAAAACACTTTAGCCCCAGAATTTTGATTAGAAAACTGAACACGGAGTTGACAAATTCTTGTTCTAGTCCTTGTGGCACTTCCTGTCAAAGACTATTAGCCAAAACAAGAAGTATACACAGATTCAAGCTGTGAGGGGAAAGTAGCTGAATTCCACTGAAAACCAATCTATATTTATTCGGAAATGCATATTTATATGCCACATTGCTATTTAGAATATTGTCCCTTTTGAATCCTGCAAAAGGGACAGTATTCTAAAGTTATATTTTGTGTGGACTTTTGGTTGCATTACCATGGCCCCCTTCTCAATTTTGTTTTGACCCTATCTTGCGCACTTCTCGGTGAATCTCTGAGGAGATTGACAAGATATTTAAAGGTGGCCAATTTGATGTCACTCATGTCAAGGATTAGACTTAGGGTGCCTGGCCTCTCCTAACCTCAAAGAGATACAATTTCCCTATCTATTTACTATTATTGAACATACAAAATATACTATTTAATTCTATGTACACATACCACATGTGTACATACATATTACACACAGGCACCCAAAATATACATTAACTATTATATAATCTGTATGTGTATGTACATACACACACACACACATACACACACAAACAAACAGCTTTTCTAAAATTATCCAACCTATCCAAATCATACCCAGAGCTCAGAAGGGAAAAAAGAAAAAAAAATTTTTCCTATTGGTTCTGTGTACCTGACCGTACCCATAGGAGCCCATTACTAAAGTGACCAGATTTTAAGATTGGGGAAGAGGGACACCATTGAGTGGGGGGAGGGAGGGCTAAAAAAGTGTATCTTTCTTCCTCCCTCTTTCTCTCTCTCTTTCTCTCTCTCTTCCCCCCTCCCTCTGTCTTTCTCTCTCCCTCCTTCCCTTCTCTTCCCCTCTCTTTCTCTACCTTTCTTTCTTTCTGTTTTTCTCTTCCTTCCTCTTTTCTCCTTCTCCCTCCCTTCCTTTCTCTGTATTTCTTTCTTTCTTTCTTTCTCTCTCTCTCTCTCTCCCTCTTCCTACTTCCCCCTCTCTCTTTCTTTCTCTCCCTTCCTTCCTCTTCTTCCCTCCCTCCTCCCCCCCATGAACCCAGCCGCTTCCCCAGGGCTCAGTGGGCGCTCGGGCCCATGACCAGCTTCATCCGCTGCCCTTTCACACACACACCAGGCTCAAGGCCAAGATAGAAGGCCAGCTGCATGGGGAGGATGGAAGGATGACCCCCCAGTTCCGATGCCCCGCTATTCACACATGCAGCCAGCCTTCCTCTTTGGAGAGGGGGGCTGGGAAGGAAGAGCCTGGCCAGCCTTTAAGCTGCTCCTGGGTCGCAGCAAATCCTCCCGCCTGCCATTCCCTCTTCTGCGGGGGTGCAGCGCCTGGACACGACTGGGCCCATCTGGGGGTGGGACAGAGGAAATGGGTGAGCACATCTGGCTGGAAATAAGTGCAGAAACCTCCAGCCAAGCTGGGTTGGGGCAGGGAGGACGAGATAGCAGTGGAGAGCTTGGAATCCCCTCCCTCCAGCCTCTTCCCAAGGGGGCTGGTTGGGAGGAAAAAAATGTGGGACATTTTTCAAAGGGCACAGGACGTGGGACAAATAATGAAAAAGCGTGACTGTCCCACTGAAAGTGGGATGTCTGGTCACATTACCCATCACTGCCATACAGAAAGATATGTACAAATTGCATGAAATCTGGAAAAAAATACTGATGATAACAAACGACAGTTTGCAATGAGAAGAAAAATACCTGAATTCTATTAAATAATGCTCTTATGATAATTTTCAACTATCTCAATGACTGCTATAGAGAAAGTGGATAATGATTGCATGGTCTTCACCCCCCCCCCCAAAAAACAGAATAAAAAGTAGGAAGTACTAAGAATCCTAATCAACATTTATTTATGAGAATAGGCTTTTCCAGCAGAAAGGCATAATCCAAGCCACTACCTTCAAAGCATTGTTGATAGATCAGTGGCAACGCCTGCTTAAATGCATCCAGTTATACAGAGTTCATGCCTTCCCTAAACAGTTGCTTCCACTTTCTTATCTCATGTACTATTAAAAACTTGCTACCATTACCATTAAAAACAAAAGCATAGTACAACATCATGAAGGAAAAAAACCCAATGTTACTTTCTGAAACTAAACTTGTTATTAATAGGTATGAGTCAATGGAGTTGCTGCATTATGTTTTTCAACTTCCAGTTGAGAAATATATCAGCAACTATATGTGTATGAGTATGTGTATGTGTGTGTGTGTGTGTATGTGTATGTGTATGTACAGGTACATGTACTGCTCAAAAAATAAAGGGAACACTCAAATAACACATCCTAGATCTGAATGAATGAAATACTCTCATTGAATACTTTGTTCTGTACTAAGTTTTTATGTGCACAATAGCATGTGAAATTGATCCTAATTTATTTATATTTCTGCACTGCTTTTTTATTCTGAGTTGGTTGTTGCAGTTAGACCTATGCATAGTACTTCAATTCTGAAATGTATCAATTTTTAAATTGACCAGATTCAAATTCAATGTCTAGTGATTCAAATTCAATGTCAGTGCCTTTAAGTCTGGATCCAACATTTCAACTTGAAATACTTCTAGAATGGATAAGCCTGCATCAGAATACTTCCAGTGAGTTTAGAGCAACTTTTCTAAATTTTAAAATGGTATTTTTAAGCTAAAACATTTTGACTTCAAAACTTTTATCACTACAAATTGCCAACTGATTATGACAAACAATTTCATCAGATTAGGAAGAGGGCCAGAGCAGCTGATGTAGTTTCAGCTTCAGAGGGATATCAGGTAAAAATAAAACCTTCTCAGCATGTTAATTTTGTGTGCAGTGCCCTGCATAGGGAGGATAATAAGTGGACAGACTGGCAGAAGCAGGATTGTTCTATAATCTGACAATCTTCACCTTTTTTGTGTATGTGATACAATATCACATGTGTGTCTAAAAGTGGATGCAACAGCACAATACCACTTTTGTGGTTGGGAAAATAGTGAACAAAGACTTTTCAGTTGATCAGATTTTTGCTGAGTAAGATTCAGTCAGTGCTAAACAAACAAATAAAACAACTGCCTCTGTACTTGATTGGTAATTTTCTGTCATGGCTTTCTGATTAAATTTCACTCCCTGTGTTTTGGAATTGCAAAATGAGAAAAAGGTCATGGCTCACACAGGAAGCTTTACTCGCTTGGCTCATGCTCAAGCAACTGTCTAAATTATCTATTTCCCCCCTTCTTTTTATTTCATTATCAGTTTTGATTCTTTTATCCATTAGCAACATATTTAGTTTTACTAGTTCCATGAGAAGGAAGACCGGGAGGGTTTGGATTTGAAGCAGAGAGTCAATGAAAATGAGCAAGGTTAGGTTCCTCCTTCTTCATCTTTGCTGCTTTTTTCAGTTTGGGACTCATTGAAAAAAACGTGCTGGATTATTAAATATCTATGTTTTTTATTTGCTGGCACTTTTCATTAATATGCTCTCTGCATAGACTGAGAACAAATCTATGCTCTTGACATGGCAAAAACATAAATATGGATAAAAGAAATTGGATGTTTGGCTGCCACAGCAATTCACAGCTGTTTTTAAGAAATAGAGACAATCCTACATTATTTATATAGGATATGGCACCTGATGTTTTGCTTGTATAAAATAGAAGATGAAATTAAGTAATCTGCCAGCCACGGTGCCTTGAAATCCTACACTATTCAGGACAGGGACTTAATTTAATCCCTTTCTTTTATAGTTCTGCATATTGTGCCAATTTCAAATGCCCCTTTAATTAAGAGATGCTGTACAGTGGCCAGACGTTCTTGTAATGAAGTTGAGCAAGCAGACAGAACACTTTATTAATTCATGCCAACTCACTGAACATTGGAGCTCTTGGCATTAGGAGAGATTGGTGGAATATTTCCCATCTCTTTAAGAATGTTGTTTTAAACTATTTTCTAGATGAAAATGTATTTTCCAACAGAACTGAGAACCAAACACAAAAGTCCACATAATTCTTAAAACACTTTTTATCTTCTTATGAGTGAGGATGCATTTATCCTAGGAGTGCAAGAAGTGTGGCCTTTGGTTGTGTGTGTGTGACAAATGAGGGAAGTGTGCCTTGCCCATTACACCATACTACATCAGAGCTAGCTTTAAGTTAGGCTGAATAGGCACTAGTCTAGGGTGGCAAAGCTTAAGGGTCATCAATACTGCCCCTCCTTTTGAAAACAAATTACCTAGAAAATATGTTTACATTTACCGTATATACTCGAGTATAAGCCAAGTTTTTCAGCACAAAAAATGGGCTGAAAAATCCAACCTCAACTTATATTTGAGTCACTGACGGCGCTTGGGTGCCGTGATGGCCTGAGCGCTGGCAGGGACACTTCAGTTATACGTGATTCCTCATGGAGTGCATACAGATGAAGAGATACCACTGCGGAGCAGAGAACGAGTGCTCCCTGCTCCACAGTGGACTCTGGACAGCCACAGACATCACACTCTCTGTGCCGGCAAGAAGACAGAGCAGCAGGGAGAGGGAGCAGTGGGTGATTGAGGTAAGTACTTGCATTTTTTTGCCTATACCTGCCTTGGGGGGGACAATTATTTATTTATTTATTTATTTATTTATTTGTTTGTTTGTTTGTTTGTTTGTTTGTTTGTTTGTTTGTTTGTTTGTTTGTTTATTTATTTATTTATTTATTTATTTATTTATTTATTTATTTATTTATTTATTTATTTATTTATTTATTTATTTATTTATTTATTTATTTATTTATTTATTTATTTATTTATTTATTTATTTATTTAGATTTGTATGCCGCCCCTCTCCGCAGACTCGGGGCGGCTCACAACAAAGTGAAAAACAATTTACAACAAATCTAAATTTCTACTAAAAACATTTAAAAAACCCCATTTTCTAAACACACATACATACACAGATACCATTCATAAATTGTATATGCCCGGGGGAGATGTCTCAGTTCCCCCATGCCTGACGACACAGGTGGGTCTTAAGGAGCTTACGAAAGGCAAGGAGAGTAGGGGCAGTTCTAATCTCCGGGGGGAGTTGGTTCCAGAGGGTCGGGGCCGCCACAGAGAAGGCTCTTCCCCTGGGGCCCGCCAACCGACATTGTTTAGTTGACGGGACCCAGAGAAGGCCCACTCTGTGGGACATAATCGGTCGCTGGTATTCGTGCGGCAGCAGGCGGTCTCGGAGATATTCTGGTCCAGTGCCATGAAGGGCTTTAAAGGTCATAACCAACACTTTGAATTGTGACCGGAAGTTGATCGGCAACCAATGCAGACTGCGGAGTGTTGGTGAAACATGGGCATACCTAGGTAGGCCCATGACTGCTCTCACAGCTGCATTCTGCATGATCTGAAGTTTCCGAACACTTTTCAAAGGTAGCCCCATGTAGAGAGCATTACAGTAGTCGAACCTCGAGGTGATGAGGTGACTGTGAGCAGTGAGTCCCGGTCCAGATAGGGTCGCAAGTTGTTTCTTGGTTGGCTCCCTCTCCCTGGCTGTCACGGTCCTCCACTCTTCCCTTCTCCGACTCACCCGACTCACTCCCGACTCATTCCCAGCGGCGCGGCTCAGTTGTAGATAGTAGACACCATTCCTCCGTGTCTCCGCCAACCCGACTCCAGGCGTGTTCGTGGCCAAACAGCTCGCCACCGCCACGAACACCGCCAAATCTAGGATTTTAGGAAACGGGGACACTTCGCCTCCCCAGAACTTCAAAGCAGGTTTGCTGACTCAACGGGGGTTCCTATATTTTTCTTTGATGTTTAGCCGTAGTCCGGTGGAGCTATATTCCACCCTCCTCCCACCGGAACCGGAAGACATCTGCCTATAAATGCCTATAATTACCTGCCTATAAATGCCTATATCTACATATTGGGGCAATTACCTGCCTATACAGTGATCCCTCGATTTTCGCGGGTTCAAACTTCGCAAAACGGCTATACCATGGTTTTTCAAAAAATATTAATTAAAAAATACTCCACAGTTTTTTTTTCTATACCACGGTTTTTCCCACCCGATGACGTCATACATCATCACCAAGAGTCACTTCTCTCTCTCTTTCTCTTTCCTTCCTGTCATTCTCTGCTTCAATGATTTTCTCATTTCTCTTTTTTTCTCCCTTTTTCTATCATTTTTCTCTCTCTCTCTACCTTCCACTCTCCCCCCTCTTGCTCTCTGTCTCTTTCTCCCTCTCTCTCTCCCTCTCTGTGAGAATGCCTGCCCCACCTCTCCTGCAGCCCCCTCGCTGATAGCTGGGACGAAAGCGCTCTCAGCTGAGGGACTGTGAGAGGGGCGAGGCAGGCATTCTCAAAGCACTCAGAGCAACTACCGGCCGAATAAGGAGGATGAGAAGCCGTAGCCACCAGCGCTGCTGCAGGAGGACCCGTGTCCCAAGAAAGCCGGTGAGAGGGATGGATCGGGCGGGCGGGCGGTAGCGGCGAGGGAGCCGGAGGTGCTGGGGGGCGGGGGCAGCCGACATTCAAAACAATCTTTGCCGGCCTCCGCACTTTCGTCGCTCCCCGCCCCCAACTTTAAGCCCGGCTCCTTGCGCTGCCTTGAAAAAGGGTGCGTGGGAGTAGTTTTTGGCTGTCCATAGCCAAAAATGGTGTTTTTACTTCCGCACCGCTATTTCGCGTAAATTCAACCTTCGCGGGCAGTCTTGGAACGCAACCCCCGCGAAAATTGAGGGAACACTGTAATTACCTATACCTTCATATTGGGGGACAATTACCTGCCTAAACCAGCCTATAGGGTTATTAAACAGCCTATAGTAACAGTTTCATTTATATATTAAAATATTTTACTTAATGAAATTTATTACCAACAATCCTGTTCAAGAAAAATGATGTAATTTGAGAAAAACAGAATCTATTACATTATTAACAGGCATGTTTGTTTGTTTGTTTGTTTGTTTACTTACTTACTTATTTATTTATTTATTTATCACTACATTGAGATAATGTTATGAAACTGAGTCAGTACAAGTAATTTTGGTTTAGTGACCACAATGGGTACCATCAATTTTATTGTTAAGAAAAGCTGTCAGTAAGTGAAACCACAACTTTATTTACGATATTACTTTAGCTCCTGAAATGGGATGGTTACGGGCTGATATCCCAGGGAAGGGGAGGGGTATAGCAGATATTTATCAGAAGCATCTATTGGTTTTCAATAGTGCTACTTCCCAAGTTGCCAGTTTTGAGGCCCTGTGGATCAAATTGCTGCTACTGTACTAGCCTTCCTGCTGCATAGCAACCTTGCTGCCTGAGCTGTTGGAGGCCCTGGGGATGTCTGTGAAGTCTGTGAAGTCTTCCCCCCAATAGTTTTGGGGAATTTCAAACTGTCTTTCCTTTGAATGGTTTCAGAAGCATCTGAGGACTTTATGACCACCAGAGTGTCCAAAGAATGGAAAAGAGTAGAACAGAATAAAACAAAACAGAATAGAATGACTTTATTTCACTTTAAATGTACACAAATCAGCATACATTAAAATGAGGGTTTTTTGCATTCAGCTCTCAAAGGCTAACTACCCAATATACCCAACATAAACATGACCAAAATTGTGCATATGCCCACATATACTCATATATGACCCAGAGAAACAACACAGTCTAGTTTGGATGTATTTATTTATTTATTTATTTATTTATTAGATTTGTATGCCACCCCTCTCTGAAGACTCGGGGGTGGCTCACAACAGCAAAGCAGTACAAATCCAATAGTTAAAAACAATTTAAAACCCTTAATATAAAAAAACAATCATACATCTCAGACAAACCATACATAAAATGGAAACGGCCCAGGGGAATCAATTTCCCCATGCCTGATGGCAGAGGTGGGTTTTAAGGAGTTTGCGAAAGGCAAGGGGGGGCAATCCTAATCTCCGGGGGGAGTTGATTCCAGAGGATTGGGTCCACCACAGAGAAGGCTGTTCCCCTGGGTCCCACCAGATGACATTGTTTCGTCGACGGGACCCAGAGAAGGACCTAACTGGTCGCTGGGATTCGTGTGGCAGAAGGCGGTCCAGCGATAGTCTGGTCCGATGCCATGAAGGGCTTTATAGGTCATAACCAACACTTTGAATTGTGACCGGAAATTGATCAACAGCCAATGCAGACTGCGTAGTGTTAGTGTAACATGGGCATACCTGGGAAAGCCCATGATTGCTCTCGCAGCTGCATTCTGCATGATCTGAAGTTTCTGAACACTCTTCAAAGGTAGCCCCATATAGAGAGCATTACAGTAGTCGAGCCTCGATGTATATATATACATGGTGAGAAAAACAAAACTTTTGAGTTTACCAGACAGATGGCATGAGGTACAGTTACAGAATCTGGTAATCCTGCTAGAAATACTTTGAAACAGACCATGAAATGGGTGTGCGGGATGTCTAACAATGCTTCAAGAGCTTCATAGCCTGACTTGAACAAATGGTCAAAAGTGGACATAGTACCCTGGCAATGAGATAAAATGGGGAAGTTATCTTTGTCCCCTCTGTCAGATCATGCTCAGGTGATGTTGAATTTTTTCTTTTTATTTGTAGCTGCTCAGAGTCACTTATATAGTGAGTGGATGAACTATAAATTTGATCAACTAATTGGTCAAACAATCAATTCATCCATTTAGAGGGATGAGAAAGTCATAAATATAATGATTGGTCATAGTTACTGGTACTTTTTTTAAAACTTGTAACTGCAAGTGGTGACTAAACAAGAAAGTTACTAAATGAGAACTACTTGTATGTATTTTTAGAATGCTTGATGTGTTTGAAGTAATCCAAGATAAATGTTTCGTAGACATAATAGAATGAATAATATAATGAAATATTGAAACAAAAAAATATCTCTATGTCTCACAAAATATCAACTGCAAAAATGAACACTCAGTTACTAATTACTCAGTTTCTCTTTACCTTGAAAATAATTGTCATGTCTTTATGTTGTTTAAAAATTAAATATATGAATGTGTAACTCAGCATTCCTATCATGAGTGACCCATATCACTCGTGGGTTGAGAACAATCTGGACCAGAACAATCTCTGGGCTAACTAAAACAATAAAATGTTCTTGCACAAAAAAGCCCATGGTCATTCTGAGCCAGAGTAATGAATGAAACTCCTACACAGAGTTGGTCGAAAAGCCTCATTTCTTTTCAGTGAAGCTGATTATTTTGTAGGGAGCCGGCAATAAGTAAACCAGCTGCCAAAGCTAAATGTGCACAATCTAATTGTTAGGACATGTATAAGTTTTATCAATAACTTATTTATTGTTTTTAATTTTGCTTTGCTTTTTATAATACATCTGTGGAAATAAAAGTATTTTTAATCAGGTTTTCCAAAGCTTGTTTTTTTGCACTTGAATTTCTTGAGCGTTGTTTTTGATATTAAACAGCTTTTATTGCCCACTTTGGGGATACAAGAAGATACCCACACCTAAATATGTGGTACCGAATTGAGAGGAAGGTGTATGATAATGTGATGCACTTTTCAAAAGTTTTCTCATGGGAAATTAGAAAAGTTCTAGATACTATTAGAAACTTAAACTGGGAACAAAGCTTGCATAGAGTCTGGTTACTTGAGGATTGCTTGTCTCCAAATGTTTCTTCACCATCCAGTGAAGTCAGATAAGGTGGAAATTGGACTGCCATTTGGCTAGGATGCTATAGGGTTCCTGCTTAGGCAGGGGTTTGGACTTGATGACCCGCATGGTCCCTTCCAACTCTAACAATAAATAAATAGATAGATAGATAGATAGATAGATAGATAGATAGATAGATAGATAGATAGATAGATAGATGATAGATAGATAGATAGATAGATAGATAGATAGATAGATAGATAGATAGATAGATAGATAGATAAATAAAGTGGACAGGCTCTGAGTCCTGTTGATTAACCAGTTGTATCTTGCTGGACCCTTGTTCTCAAAGGCCTTTGGATAGGATGGGGGTCAATCCTCTTTGTTTTGGGATTTTGTTTTGTTTTTTTGTACCTGTTATGGAAGTGGTAAAATTTTGTTGCTGTAATTCAAGGATTTGCTATTGTAATTTAGTGCCATCAGCTTGCTGAGTCCTGAGCCAGCAAAAGGTGCAGAGCTTTAAACACTGCAAGTATTTAAAATTCCAGCACTAAGTGAGGCGAAGGTACATTGTGAGCAGAGTTCTTTTGATAATAAATTCTCTTTATGTATTTATACCCTGTGAAGATAATATAAAATAACCTTGCAATAGAAATAGTTATGGATTTGAAGCTGGATTGTATATAATTCCTGTTCCCTCCTACAGAGACTCCTTGAATATGCTTAAATAAGCATATCTTAACCCTATTTGTTTAGTCTATAAAACAACGTATTTACAATTTACTTGTAAATTTAAATAACATGTAACTGAGTTAATCATTTTAAAGCAAAATCACACCCATATGACATAGATATAACAAAAACAAAACAAAATACCCAAGAATCAATCACACTATCTTACTTCTTACTTCCTACAAATCTTGTTGAGACTGAGAACTCTCCTGAGAGAATGTTCTCTCAATGTTGATATGCAGTTTGCTACAGGAGTGGGTTCCTCTTGGTTTTGATCAGTTTGCCCGAACTGGTAGTGACTTGCTGATGACATCACAATGATGTTATCAAACTGGATTGGTTGGTGCCAATCCATGGGCACCACGATCTTTTTATTTATTTATTTATTTATTTATAAATTATTTTTTCCTTAGCATGTGCAGAAGTGGAGTTCCAGTACTGTGAATGTGTTTGTCATCTTTTTTTCGGCTTCAGTTTGTTGTTTTTGATTTTTTCCCACAATTCTTTTATTACTGCTGCACAAGGCATGCCCCCGTGGGTGGGAGTGAACCAGCAGGAGGTAAGTTGGAACCCACACCTGGTTTGATATAACCATTCCAAAACACGGAAATTGCTCTTTATCTATTTTTTGCTTGTATGCTTACAATCACTGTCTTGGGCTACAGCTGATAGACAGGTGCCCCTATATTCTCATTAGAATTCTCTCGCTCAGCAAAGAATTCATGCTTTTTCAACAACTGCAAATTGTCCAAATCCTTAAGTAGTGCCCTAACCATAATACACTCACCTCAATGTCTGATGTTCTTGTTATGAAATTTGGTGTTTGATTTATTTCAGATATAATGGCATCCATGTAACCTTAGTTTTTTTTAAAAAGAAATTGACTCATAACTTTTCTTATAAGCCTAGATAATTATTCTGGCATATTTTGACAAACCTAAGATGAATATCAATAATAAAATATTTATTATTTTATAATAAATAAAAATCATTTATTATGATTTATCACCCATCTCATGTCTTTCTGATGATCGAATCAAGATTTTAGCCAAAGTGGAAGAAGGTTGCAGATCTCTTCATGGCATTCTAAAGTTCTTTGTGACTTCCTGCATTACAGTGTATTGTATTTGTGGAATAATTCTGATAGGAAGAACCTCTTTGGAAGATTCACTATTGTTGGATATTTGTTCTATGTCTCAAGGCCCACACTAAATGTGCCCCGGGGCATTAGAAATGGACTCATACACTTTTTCAGAGGGGTAGATTCAGGGGTGGGCTGCTGCTTGGATGTGGGGAGGGGACGCAGATGGGGGGGTTAGTGTAAATGGAGCTCCATCCCAGAGCACCCAATTTGCACTGAAAAATGTTGAAAGAAAATGCAAGGCATTCTGCATAAGTCACACCCAGAGTGTGGTAGTAAACATTTTGGTAGCCCTTCACTGGTATACAGTGATCTCTCGATTAGCGCGGGGGTTACGTTCCAAGACCTCCCGCGCTAACCGATTTCCGCGTTATACTGGATGCGGAAGTAAAAACCACCATCTGCGCATGTGCGCCATTTTTTCATGGCCGCACATGCGCAGATGGTGGAGTTTGCGTGTGGGCGGCGGGGAAGACCAAGGGAAGGTTCCTTCAGCCGCCCAACAGCTGATCTGCTCCGCAGCGCGGAAGCAGCGAGGATCCGAAGATGGGGTTTCCCCGTTGCCGCGCTGCGGAGCGGATCAGGTGTTGGGCGGCTGAAGGAACCTTCCCTTGGTCTTCCCGCTGCCCAGGCAAAGGGGAAACCCCTGGGCGGCGCTGGGGCCATGCGGAGCCGCTCATCTAGGGGGGCGTGGACCGGCAAGGTGCCCTCCGCTCTCTCTCTTTCTCTCCCTGTTACCGGTGTGGTATAAGAGAGAGAAAGAAAGAGAAAGGAGGGCGACTTGCCAGTCCACGCCCCCCTGGATGAGCAGACCCGCATGGCCCCAGCGCCGGACTCCGTTGCCGAACGCCGAAACCGGAAGGGGCGAGGTGGGGGGGGGAGAACGGGAGGCTCAGCATTCCGTCAGTCGCAGCGCTGGCTGTCAACTTTTCTTTTTAGCACTGGGGAGGCAAGTCAGCTCCTGCCCAGTTTTAAAAAGAAAAGTTGACAGCCAGCGCTGCGGCTGACGGAATGCTGAGCTTCCCGTTCTCTCTCCGCCCCCTCGCCCCTTCGCCCCCCTGTGTTCCTAGGAGAAGTGCTGGTGAGGAGCAGAAGGTCTGTCTTGCCTCAATCCCCAGCACTTCTCCTAGGAACACAGGGAGGTGAAGGGGCGAGGGGGGGGAGAGAAAATGGGAGGCTCAGGAAGGGAGCTCGGGAAGGAGCCCACGGTCAGTCAGCTGCGGGCGGGAGGAAGGCGATTGTTCCGCTGCCTCCAGCATGGCCTGGCTGGCAGCGGAAGATGTAACGGAGCCCACGGGGGATTCGCCTTCCTCCCACCCGCAGCCGAGACTGATCGTGGGCTCCTTCGCAACCTCGGAGAGCTTCCAGGGCATGAAAGCTCACGAAAACCAGGAAGCTCTCAGAGGTTGCGAAGGAGCCCACGATCAGTCGCCTGCGGGCGGGAGGAAAGCGAATGCCACGGGGCTGGGCTCGGCTCCCCCCTCGGCTCCCCCCCTTACCAGCCCCGCCGCGGAAGGCTCCATTCTGTTCCCTGCCGGCCCGATTGAGCGGCCGGCGCCCCCTCCTTGGTGTCCCCGGCACCCAGCGTCCCCACGCCGCCTCCACCTCCCGGTAATGCGCCCGACCTCTGCCTCTCTCTTTCTCTCTCATATACCACACCGGCAACAGGGAGAGAAAGAGAGAGAGAACTAGCGTGGACTTATTTTTTAATATTTTATTTTAATATTTTATTTTAATATTTTATTTTTTTAATTAATATTTTTTGAAAAACCGCGTTGCAGCGTTTCGCGCTAATCGAGACCGTGCTAATCGAGGGATCACTGTATTTCAATAACTTTGTTACAGATATCAAGTAGGGCATGACACTTTATTCTAGAACCTATGTGGTGAGAAGTTCATTATAGTTGTAGTTTAATTAGTTAGTTAGTTTATTAGATTTGTATGCCACCCCTCTCCAAAGACTCGGGGCGGCTCACAACATGTGATACAATAAATTACAAATCCAACAGTAGAAAATTAAATCAATTTAAAAAACATTAATAACATAATAAAATCCCTAACTATACAATCATACACATTCAACCTACTCCATCATACAGTAAGGCCGAAAGCATAATAAAAAACGGGGGAAGGTGGTAATTATCCCTATGCCTGGCAACAAAGGTGGGTCTTCAGCATTTTACGGAAGGCGAGGAGGGTGGGGGCTGTTCGAATCTCTGGAGGGAGTTGATTCCACAGAGAAGGCTCTTCCCCTGGGTCCCACCAGCCAACATTGTTGGTTGACGGGACCCGGAGAAGGCCAACTCTGGGAGACCTAATCGGCCGCTGGGATTCGTGTGGCAGATCAGGGTCACCAACATTTTTATGAGATTTATATTTTATAAGGTTTATAATTAGCCCTGATGTTGAAAACTCATGCAACCAACTCCAGTTATCCTTTTAATTATATTGATAGAACCAAAAGGACAAGATTATTTTTTTCAAACTGGCACATCATATATTCAGTACATTGGTTTATGAGATAAATGAAACATGGAGCAAACATTGATGTTATTTAATCATTAAGACTCTTTTTATGCATCAGTAGGATCCACATGAAGTTCTGATATCATTCAGTGACCGAGAGAGGAAAAATGTCAAAAAATATGAAAGGAAGTGAATATTTGTGGTAGCAGTATAAATGCAATTAATTTGCTGTATGGTAGTGAGTTTGTTGAATAGAATGAATTTTTTTTTAAAGTTATAATCAGTAGAAAAGATGGTGACAAAATAACAGAGTACTACATGACAACTTGGTGAAAATGTTGAAATGCTTAGTTTCATTAAAAGAAACCCAAACCACACAACATTTGGGTACATTCTTAATCTCTTTTTTGTGATAGACAAAAAAAGTAAAAAAATAACTGGCATATATCCCATGGTCTCCCTCCCTTCTGTATTTATACATTTATTTGTGTCCCACTTTTATTATTTTTACAAACATCCCAGGACATGAACACATGTTCCTAAGCCTTTTTCCTCACAACAACAATGAATTTTTGGACTGAGTGGTAGATGGTGGATTGGGCTGAGAGAGTGTGACTGGCCCAAAGTCACCCAGCTGGCTTTAATTGAGAAGTTGGGACTTGAACTCATGGTCAATAGTTTGGTGCCTCCCCTCCCTCCCTCCTTCCCTCCCTCCCTCCTTCCCTCCCTCCCTCCCCTCCCTCCCCCCTTCCCTCCTGGTTTGCTATTTCAGTAGCATACATGTTTTCAAACAAATATATTTATCATGATAACATAAGTATTGATTTCAGCTAACTGATGGTTATCTGTAAAGTACTTCAACAGATGAGATACTATTTTTAATTTCAAACCGGAAGATTTGTACAAAATGCCATCACATAAGAAATGGAATAGGTCCAGCAGCTGTGCCTTGGCATCAGCTACTCTGTGAATGCAAACTGAATTCAAATTGTGCTCATTATCTAGAAAAAAAATACAAGTCTATTAACAGCAGCCCTGGTTCATGATGCAATCTTTTGCTCCAAGGAAGCTGCTTGGACTAAAATACACTATTTTGTATACTTAGCCTAGTCTTTCAAGATAACCTGCATAAAAGATATTTTATCTTGCCAATATCTTAACTAAAGTACCCTAGAGGGATGAATAGAGAATTTAAAGGGCTTATTACTGGACTGTTTAATGGAGAAACTATTTTTGCAATGCTTTTTAACGTTCTAAAAATAATAAAAATATTCATTAGGAATAATTGACCAAACATAGGTGCATTTATTAACATATCCAAGGGAGAGATCCTTGCAGTAAAGCTTTCAACAATTAAAATTGCAGATTTTTAGGGTTGCAGAGTTATGGGCACATGATTTTCAAAGTAAAATGCTTTATTAGTAAGGAGCAGTCTTCAGTTGATCTTGTATGATCTTAGGAGCACAATCAGGTTCACTTAAATGGGATTTCTTTGAAGAATTCCATGTGTGTGTTTGTATGGGTACATGTGCACAGGCACACATTCAGGCAACCATCTCCTGGAAGAAGGCAATGCAAACAATCTCTGCATTGCTGTCAAGAAATGTGTACGAATCCATGAAATCTTTGGAAGTCAACCTCATCTGGAAAGAGACTTTATATTTTAATGATTTATTATATTCAAAGTTTATGCTGAATTCTATAATGCAAAATAGCATGTCTGAATAAACATCTATCCATAGTTTATTTAGAAATGTAAGTCTCCCCTTTGTCTCCCTGCCCCCCTCTTTCTCTCTCTCTCTCTCTTTCTCACTTTCTCATTTTACTTAAGGGTACAATGAGAAGAATTCATGCACAAATTTGGGGGGCTTGATTCACCTTAAAAGACAATAAGAAGCAATTTCAGGCTTGATTTATCAGAATAGTCAAACAATTTCACTTTCTGGCTTGACTAATTGTTCTGCATTCTTTTCAAAGCAGCCTGATAGTTAGGTACAGCCTGATACAAATTACCAAATGAACATTTTATCTACTCTTCAGCTTTCAATCTCAGAACACCTCTAAATAAGCTTAGCAAGTTATGATATGAGATTAATGGATAGGCATACTTGGCATATGTTTATCCCTCTGTAGCTGTAGAATAAGAACTATCTAGATTTAAGTAAAGGGTTAGAGTTTGCCAGTGAAATAGATTAAGAATTGGCCTGAATCCAGTTGATTATCATGTCAGATAAAGTTTTCTTCTTTCTATCTTCTAGCACATCCTGCATGAATTTTTATAGTGATATGTTAGATTGCTCAATGCCCTTCCAGGTTTCACTCCTGAACACTCAATTTTACCCCACTTAGCAATTACCTGGTGAAAATGTTCAAAGGGTCAGTATCAGACAAAATCAAACAATACAACAGTTGGGTGTAATATTAACTTTAACAGTACAAAAAAATCTGAGCAATACATTTTAGCCTTACTAGCCACTTTTTCTTTAGATTAAAATCATAAGGTCATGTTCAACAGTTACTAGCAATGTTGTCAGCCTATTTTAGCCTTTGTCTTCAGCTTATTTTAGTCTCAAATAGCTAATTTTTATTAATCAGATTTGAATGCTGCCCCTCTCCATAATTTATCTTTATGCTTATGTAATTTTAACTAATCTTCCTGGAATTGTCTCTAATCTTAACATGTCAACACAGATATTTAACAGTTGTCCACTTTTGCCAATTGTATCTGCTGCCCTTTTATAAGAGCACTACCATATGTCTGAACTATCTTTCATTTCCATTGATTTCCTTATCAGCAAAGCTACCAAGGAATAGTACTAGGGTTAGCACAAATAAATATACAAATATAAATATACAAATATAAATATACAAATATACTAGGATACTAAGATACAAGATTTAATACAGAGTTTCTTTACATATCTTTGGGGATTTATTATAAGAGCCAGTGAAATTCAATGGGGAAAAGTAGGTTCATCAGAGATACAGTGGCCTTGATGTACCAATTCACCTGCTGCCTAGATCTAAACTAGACAGGAGTTATAATGTATGCCATTTGTTTATTCCCACAAGCACATATAAAAGGTAGTTCTTGCTCAATGAAAATGTAGAATCTCATATTTGCAGTGCAAAGCTCCAGTATAAGAAGAGGTGAGCTGGTTATAGGCTTGAATTGTAGATGAGCAGGTTGAGCCTGAGGTCAAATGCATCATCAGTTTGAAGTCCCTAACCCCCCTCCCCATTAGAGATCTATGTCCCACCCCCATGAAGTTCATTAACTTTTTATCATTGGTGCCAATTTGTCTTGACTGTTGGTAGTTCAGATTCTTGTGTATAGGTAGCATGAAATATATAAGCTTGTAGTTTTTTTGAACTCTGACTTCTGATGATTCCTGATTTCTTCAACCTGACAGAATTCCAGCATCTATACTTTTTCTGTCAACTACTGTCTTTCCCCCAAAATTAAATCCTGTCTTATATTTTTTTTCAACCCTGAAATAAGCACTTGGCTTTATTGCCTGCACTCAAAAGCTTAGTTGGGCTTATCAGAGGATAATTTTTTTATTTTATTGATTTATTGATTTTGTCCAATTTATTTATTTATTTGTTTGTTTGTTTGTTTTGTCCAATACACAATGAGGGTTTTAGTGGGTATACGTATAGTAAAATACATGATGAAGGTTATAGAGGATATACTCATAGTAAAATATATCTAAGAAAGAATAGAAAAGAAGATATAGGAATAGAACATATCAATGAAATAATAGAAGAAAAGATATAGGAATAGAAGAAAGGTATAAGAGATATAGGAGAGCAATAGGACAGGGGACGGAAGGTACTCTAGTGCACTTGTACTCACCCCTTACTGACCTCTTAGGAATCTGGATAGCTCAACCATGGATAATCCAAGGGTAAAGTGTTGGGGGTTTGGGGATGACACTATGGAGTCTGGTAATGAGTTCCATGCTTCAACAACTCGGTTACTGAAGTCATATTTTTTACAGTCAAGTTTGGAGCAGTTAATATTAAGTTTAAATCTGTTGTGTGCTCTTGTGTTGTTGTTGAAGCTGAAGTAATCGCCGACAGGCAGGATGTTGCAGCATATGATCTTGTGGGCAATACTTAGATCTTTGTTTAAGGCATCTTAGTTCTAGGCTTTCTAGGCCCAGGATCGAAAGTCTAGTCTGGGTAGGGTATTCTGTTTCGAGTGGAGGAGTGAAGGGCTCTTCTGGTGAAGTATCTTTGGACATTTTCAAGGGTGTTAATGTCTGAGATACGATATGGGTTCCAAACGGATGAGCTGTATTCAAGGATGGGTCTGGTGAAAGTTTTGTAAGCTCTGGTAACTAGTGTGAGATTGCCAGAGCAGAAGCTACGTAGGATTAGGTTTACAACTCTTGAAGCCTTCTTGGCTATATTGTTGCAGTGGGCTTTGGCACTTAAATCTTTTGTTATTAGTATACAGAGGTCTTTAACCGAGTGGAGGAAAACAGAGTAATGGCTTAGAGACTCTGACAAATTGTTTTTGTCATTCACCCTAAATTTACCTCCACATAAGTAATACAATATCACCACAACTGAGCCCAAAATTTATGTTGTTAAGTGAGGTTTTTTTAGTGAGTTTTGGTTCATTTTACCATATTTCTTGCCCTGGTTGTTAAGTGAATCACTGTAGTTGGTAAGTTAGTATCACAATGGTTAAGTGAATTTGACTTCTCCATATGTTTTACTTATCGAAAGGTTGAAAAAGATGATCACATGATCTTGGACATAGCTTTGGTTATAAATATGAACCTCAATTTTGATCACATGATCATGGGGTCGCATGATCATAAGTGTCAAAAACAGTCATAAGTCACTTTTTTCAGGGATACTGTAATTTGAATGGTCACTAAATGAACTGTTGTAAGTCAATGACTACCTGTATTCATTTATATATAAAAGCCCATTTGCTAATTATAGTGCTGATTCTAAGTATAAAAGAATTGTTTTGCTTCTTTGGACCGTAATGTTGTAAAATCTCCATTCTACCAGATAATTTTATTGGTAGTTCTTCTAACTCATGGATAGGCAAAGTTAACTCTTCTATGACTTGTGGACTTCAACTCCCAGCATTCCTGAGCCAATCATGCTAGCTCAGGAATTTTGGGAGTTGAAGTCCACATGTCAAAAAAGATCCAACTTTGCCTACCCCTGTTATAACTGTGAGCAAGCATCCAATCCACTCCTAATTAATGAGAAGAAAGGTTTTGGTCTTTCCAAAGTTCATTAATATCTCCACAGTAATTATATGCTGGTAGCTGACTCTGACTGCTATTGTATTGACATGCTGATCTTAATAAGCTTCAGAACCTGGACACATCTTGTGTTTTCATCTGGCAATAATTTTGATCAGTCATCAGAAACACATCCTCTTGAAGGAAGTTTTCTAAACCTCCTTTGTTTCATTAAAAAATCAGCTGTACACCGCCATAAGTTGCCTTGCCTCAGTCTGGTTTGTCTGGTTTGCCAACTCTAGAACATGCAATATATAATTGTCCATGTGAGAAGCAATATGTATGTAGATCTAAACCGCACAATTGTAAAGATTGGCCTTGAGCTTTGTTGCACCTTTGCTATGTAAATGGTTGATCTGTGCAGTTAAAAATCAAACAAGCATTATGTTATTAAATGTACTGATAATGTACTGGTAGCTCATCTCGCTGCCTGCTAAGGAACCCCACTGTATCTCTTACCTTTTCTGTCTCTTTTCTACCAATTTGGATTTTGTTGCTGCTGTTGTTTTTAATGTTTCATTTTCTGATGCAGCAGAGAATGTCAGTCATAAAACATAAGGCTTACGCTTTCTGTCACTGCGCATCACTGTCAATTGCTGCCTTGTGTATTTATGAACTAGAATGTTAGTATTTTTTGCTCTTGTACAGACTACAGACACAAAGACTTAGGTTTATTTCCCCCCACTAGGAGTTGTTATAATATATAAATATAAAATATTTGTAAATATTCTATTTTTTTTAAAATGTTGACTCTATATGCCTGTTTCCTATTTTCTTATTGCCTATCTTAATGTAGGGTTCTCTTACCAATTTACATTTATCTATGTTTCCTAAAACTATTTCTATTCTTATTTCATCTATAAATTGCTACCTCAATAGTTCTATGTCCTGGTTTTATATTGTCCTTTCATTGCAATTTCTTTCCTATTTCCACTGTTTCCTAGGTTAATGGGTTTTTCTCATTTCCCCATGTCTTCAGCTCTTGTAGCCAAATACAATTCAATTATATTTGGAAAGCTTTTCATAACGTCTCTAAGGATTTGCAGTATAGGAGCAATTCATCCCTCTAGCACGTACAGCTTCTCTTTCTTCCTAAATTGGTTCATAGAACTCCACCTGGGCTGTTCCATGATGCTGGTTTGTTTTGGATGCTTCTCTGCAGATGCTGGTCAAACTCTTCCTCCTGCCTTTTGGCTCTGCTTAAGCATGTCTTGTCTGCTTGGCAAGCTTTTCCAAGGCTTTCGGCTTCTTTTTATTATCTTGGGACTGCCACTGGGTTTTCTTGCTTGTATCTATGATTCAGAAGCTTTTCCCATATTCTGGGCACAGTGCAGCATCTTTGTCAATACACACATACACACTTTATTTTCACTATGGTAGAAGACATTCTCCAATTAAGAAGAAATTGGAATTATTTACCGTATTTTTCAGAGATTAAGAAGCACCTCCGCCCCCTAAAAGAGGTTGAAAATTTGAGTGTGTCTTATACACAGAATGTAGACCTGCCAAGACACCCCCTGCCTCGTAGCAATTTGCCTTCTTGCAGCGAACAGTGCAGAGCCTGATTAGCATATGTAACTGATTCCCCCAACCATTAGCTGAATCAGGCTGCAGGCAGGCAGCAATAGGCTATGGCAACCTTTGCAGCCTGAAACTATTAGCGGCTTGGGCTAAAACTGAAAGTGAAAGTAAAACGACAAGGAGGCATTGCTAGGAGATGGAGGCAGAAGCAATTTTTTTATTTTCTTGTGCTATTCAGGCTGTACTAAAATTGGCTGTTTATTGTTTGCTACATGGAGCTAATTCAATAATCATAAATGTTCAAATTAGAATGTTTAGAATATTCAAATTATAAAAATAGACTCATTTTTTAAAAGACTACTTTATTATTGCTCTAGACAATTTAACAAAATGAAGAAGATTTTTAAAATAAATGCTTCATCTGAAGAGGCCCAGTGCTGTTATATCTTGTTTTAAATAGCAGTGAATAACTATACTTCTAGAAAGTCACATCAATTTTAACAGCATCTGTACAAGCATAGTCTGAAGTGTAACAGTGTCCTGTTGTAGTATTAAGATAAGGTAGCTGAGTTAGACCCTGACTTAGTCATGTTTGGAGTAGATCTATTTAAATAATTGGGAGGAGGTGGAGTGACTACATTAAAAAAAAAACTTTCTCGCATTAATATAATGCCATAATGTACATTTTTCCAATTCTTTGCTATTTCTTTGGGTCAGCCACACATGCACAGGAATACATAGCAAACAGTGTATATCATCTGTACTGTTTGCTGTTTGCTTGGAAGCAGAGGCAGAATTTTTCTCCCTTTTATTATTATTATTATTATTTATTAGATTTGTATTCCGCCCCTCTCTTGTTTTCCTCCCCCCAAATTAAGGTGCATCTCACACTCCAAATATATGGTATTTATGTCGACAGCAGCAAAACTATTGTATGCACAAAAATGGAAC
The DNA here is from genome assembly GCF_031021105.1 of Erythrolamprus reginae. NCBI lineage: Eukaryota > Metazoa > Chordata > Lepidosauria > Squamata > Dipsadidae > Erythrolamprus > Erythrolamprus reginae. Next base: position 62,050,097 of record NC_091954.1, on the reverse strand, counting down.
TATTTTACAAGTCCTACTATGGACAAATGCTGCATGAAATATTCATTTAGCTTAAATGGCAAAACTGACCTCTTTGATTAAAGAAAAAATATAAGTACTTTTGTTTCCACATGGAGACCGCTTCTGAACTTTGTACTTAATGTGGAGAAGAATGAAATGTTGACTTTGGGATTTACCAATTAGATTGATAGATCTTTATAGAAACGACTTATTTATACTATCAGTAAAAAGTAAAAAGTTGTGATTTGATGTTTTAATGCCTTATTTTACTATAGCAGAGAGTTGGAAGTCAACACTTCTTTTACTTTCTTACTTATCTTTCATCACTTCTCCTTCCCTTTTCTCTCCCCACTGCTTTCCTATTTACTATGTATTTTGTATTTTATATTACCCTATAACTCAATAAAATGTTAAATTACATAAAAAGGAAGAATCTGGAATTGTTTTAAATCTTGTCCCAGGCAGTGTGGGAAATCTATGCAGAAGCAAGAATGCCTGTTTACTCTGAACAGAAGCCTAAATTGCAGCATTAAGCTATTAAAATCCCTGGATTATTGGACTTCATTTTTGAATATTAGTGAACTATAATGGGAGAAGCAGACTATGGCAATAGTATTTCCTCCTTGAAGAAACGAACAAGCAGGCTTTTAGTCCTCTAATTCTGAAGATGTAGTCTTATTCAAAAATCCATTTTCAAATATATATATATATTTTTCAAAGACCAGCTTTTTTACTTCTGGAAAGGAAATATAGCCATGATTTTCTGGCTTTTCATCTTCTTCCAGACTCTGATGACAATATTATTATGCTTGCACTTTAATAGTTTCCAAGGTATTCACAAGTGAATGATGGTGCTGCATGAAATATTCATTGTTCATCTCCTTTCCCACAAAAGGTTGAAAGCATCCAAATTTAGAGTTTAGGCAACTTGATGCATATGGAAATAACACCTGCAGCTGGGCCTGAGGGTCTGTCTTTGACCTTTACTTCAGTGGGAATAAACACGTTATTTCTTCAGTTCTTCAATCCTCTAAACATGGTTTCTAGTTATCATCTTGTATTTATGGTTTGCATTTTATTCTATTTGGCAGCTTATGCCTGTAGATCTAAACCTTACCTTAGAACATAGTGTTTCCTCCACTTCTAATGTAGAAACTCAGAGTGAAACTGAATACAAAGCATTTCTCCCTTACAAAACATTGTGGAAAGTATGTTTGCTTTTTACTCGTCAAACAAGAAAATATGGATTCCCCCCCCCCCTTAGTTTGAGGTGTTTAAAATTCTTTTACACCAGTTTTTCCCACAGCCTGTTTTGTGTGCGTCCTATTTTATTTTTGCAAAGAAGGAAACCTTATTGAATAAAATACTTGAACATTCTATATTTGCTGTATCATTTATCTGTTTTAGGAGATTAATTCTTTTAATTGTTTCACAGTCTCTCAGGTAAGCATGATATATTAGAGAAATGGCAATGTGTCTACACTGCAGATGAAAACAGAATGTATTTGCAGCTTATATATATAACAGGAGTTGCAATTAGATTCCTGTTGAAGAAATTGTGAAAGATTTGTTCATTGCTCAGACATATTATTTATTGCCTTAAAAGGGAAGAATCCATTAAAGTGTCTCCTCACAACATTAAGAACAATACCAAGATGAAATGCCAAGAAGAATGAATCATGTATACCATTGGTGAGTTGCTGCCAGTTCAGACCAGTTCCCATACTGGCAACTGCAAAACTGGCAGCAATGGCCAGCTGGCCATACCCCTGAGCTGGTCCTCCCATCGCTGTTTCTGTAAAGCAGCCTGCACAGAATCCTCTATGTAGGCACAGAGACTTCTGCACATGTGCAGAGGATCATTTGCATGACATGCCCATGAGTGAAGCGAGCATACGCGTGCAAAACGTGCACTTCTGATGCAATGTTAATTGACAGGGAAGGTAAGTAGAACCCACTCCTGATGTTTATATTCGATAGAAGCTACTCTTGTCTTTTTCAATCTTTTTCTCCCCAAAGTTTAAATATTTTCTGGCCTGTCTCTGAAATTTTGAGCTGTTAGTTTGTTATTTTTACAAAATCTTCATGGAATGCTTGATTTAATTCAGCTCTTGAGATTTCTGTATTTTTAATAAACTTCTCTTCAAATTATGTTGGAAAGTGGAACTTTCAAATAAGGGAAGGTGTCTGCCCAGCGAAGGGCTCCAAAATTTTTACTACTACACTGTGGGTGTGGCTTATGCCCTGCATTATCTTTCAACATATTTCAGTGCAAATTGGGTGCACTAGGGTGGAATCCATTTTTGTTTTTGTTTTTTAAAAAAATAGTTTTTATTATACTACAACGATTAAAAAGAAGAGCAGGTATATATTGTTTTACATCGTTATTTCGGAACATAATCGTAATTATATAATTCTTGTGTTTAATTTCTAAGAATTTTATACATATATTTCATATCTTTTCAAAGCGTAGTCATCATTGTACATCGTAAAAATTAAATTCTAAACTTTCTATACAAATACTCTATACATTACTGCCCTTCATTACCCCCCCCACCCCCTCTTTGAACTGTTTATAACAATTCCAAATTTCTTGTCAGTATTGGCGTGCGGCATATGGCAGCCGCAGTTCTTAAAACTTCTCTTCAAATTATGTTGGAAAATGGAACTTTCAAATAAGGGAAGGTGTCTGCCCAGTGAAGAGCTCCAACATTTTTACTACTACACTGTGGGTGTGGCTTATGCCCTGCATTTTCTTTCAACATATTTCAGTGCAAATTGGGTGCTCTGGGGTGGAATCCATTTTTGCTACCCCACTGCGTCCCCCCCCCAATCCGGGCAGCAGAAGTCCTCCCCTGTGTCTGCCTATCTATCTAACATTCCATTCCCATATCCTTTGAAGAAAGAGATGTGAATCAGTGATGGGATTCAAATAATTTAACAAGTGGTTCTCTGCCCTAATTACTATTTTGTAGCTGTGTGTGTGTTTGTATTCTCCTATCCTGCACAAAACACATTGCAAATCCAGAAGCTTGGAGAAGTTTGCTCCAAACTTGACTGTAAAAAATATGACTTCAGCAACCGAGTTGTCGAAGCGTGGAACTCATTACTGGACTCAGTAGTGTCAACCCCTAACCCCCAACATTTCCCCCTTAGGCTATCCATGATTGACCTCTCCAGCTTCCTTAGAGGTCAGTAAGGGACATGTATAAGTGCACCAGTGCACCAGTTGTGGAAAAAGGAAGAGGAGGAAGGAGTAGTGTGTATGTTTGCCACTTGAGCTACTACTGTAATAAAATGAATAAGGACAGGATTAAAAAAAAAGTCAAATACAGTGCCCTTTCCCCCATAGAAATCAATGTACTGTACAAGCAAATAATGCGTATGATTGGGGAAACCACAGGGAGGGTGGAGGCCCCGTTTCCTCCCAGGAGATTCCTAGAGAGGCCCCATGGAGGCTCCTCTCCACCTTTTCCAGTCCTGTTTCCTGCCAGGAGATTCCTAGAGAGGCCTCACGGAGGCTTCTCCCTACCTTTTCTGGCACTGTTTTCTCCCAGTAGACAGCTTTAAAAAGACAAAACAGTTGATTTTAGCATCTCAATGATGATAATACTTTGAACCCTGAATGACCAAAAGAACCTTATTCAGGCTTAGAACCTTTCAAGGTCCATTAAATTATCCTTATGTTTTAGTGGCAAATGCTGGAAAAGGGGCTAAAATGGGATATGAATTTGTGGAATGCTTAAGTGTTGGAGTTGCAGTAAACATTCAAAAATTCTAACGATGATAAAAAAAACAATATAATACATTTATCAGGCAACATTAAATATTATTTGCTTTTGCAGTTTTATTACTTTATTCATGTAATAAAGAGAAAATGGATGAGACAGACAGAAGAGATCAGTAATGTGATGAGACTGTTGTTTTGGATTTCTTAAATTCAGTTTTTTTATATACATTTTCCCCAAATGATATTTTTTAAGGGATAATGAATGCCTTTTATACACAAGTACTTATTCTCAGTAGCGTATTTTCTTTTCAAATACCTTTCTTTGTAGTTTTTGATTGGGAAAGATTAATGGTAAGAGACTTCGTTTGGAGCTAACATTCATGTTCCTGCAGAGTCTGGTAGGCGTTCAGCAGCTAAATTTGCTCCCAGTGGAGTCTATGTTATTATTATGTTACATTCCTACCTGTGAAAATATCATAGAACGTTATATTATATGATAGAATAATATCATAGATAAAAAGGCCTGTGTAACCTTTGAAGTCAATTCCATACTTGGAACCCAGTCAAAGGATCACAGAAAGACTGCTGTCTATTCTCTGCTTGACAACATCTAATGCATGATTGCCACAAAGAATATTATCTTTCCGGAGTTGCAAGAGTTTGCAAATATTCCATCAATAGACACTGTCTAAGCAGAGTTACCACTCTCATTAATCTCTGCCATTGTGATTGATTCTGTGCATGTCCCTCTTCTATCGTACTATCTGTCTCATCCTGACCCTCTTGTTCTTATTCCAAGATTGTTATATAGATGGCACTTTGCAGAATCTTAGAAGTCATTTGGGAAGAGAAGTTGGTGGACTTTATATTTGCCAATGACCCTGGAAGAATGATGAAACAGCAAATGGATCAACATCTCAAAACTTCTCCCGATATAAAGGGAAGGAACAAAGATCACCCGTAAATGCTACACACAGATACTCCCTGTGAGGAGACTGTAAAATAGTGGTTGCAGTGGGTTTGGGAGTTGGCAGAGTTTGTTTTGCCAAACTGTAGTTTGGAGCACCGAAACAGATACAGTAGTACCTCATGATATGAACCCCTCATCATACGAACTTTTCGAGATACGAACCTGGGGTTCGGAATTTTTTTGCCTCTTCTTACGAACTTTTTTCACCTTATGAACCCGCCGCCACGAACGCCGAACCCGGAAGTTCGCCAAAAGTTCGGGTTCGGGTTCGGGAGAATGCTGAGAAGCGCCACCGCCCATCTGTCACCTTCTGGAACAGCTGGGGGGCTTCTTGGCATTCTCCTGAACGCCGAACCCAGAAGTTCAGCGGAGCGCCGTTTTTGCGGGGGGCTTTTTGGGGGGGGGGGTTTGCACGCATTAATCAGTTTTCCATTGTTTCCTATGGAAAACATTGTTTCGTCTTACGAACTTTTCACCTTAAGAACCTCCTCCCAGAACCAATTAAGTTCGTAAGACAATGTATCACTGTATTGGGTTCAACCACTTCCTGTGTTATTTTAGAAATTATTTGATAACTATTTTTTGGAAATTAAGAAATTTCAGAATGACAAGTTGCATCATACTGGGTGATACTCTTTCCATCTTTAGTGAAAGAGGTTTCACATAAGTTTAAGAACTTTCAAAAAATTATTCGTTCTAAAACAAGCAGCAGAATAATAATCATTAGAATGGTAATTTTGGAAAGTTTTAAACGGACTAAAGGGTAAGATAGAGTTGACATACGATTTTGAAACTAATTATAACAATCCTTCCTGTGGGGTATTTAAAATCCTATTAAAACATATGAAGATTTTAAATCTAAGTATAAGAAATTTTCCTGTGGGAAAATATTGTGGATTAGAAAAGATATGATAAGGGGAAACTTTAAAGACTGGACACTAGAGGCAACCAGACAGACCTAAAGATTATAATTAAAGGAAAAAAGATCTATTAATATAGAATGGAGAAAAGTATTTTAATTTTGAAACAATTCAAGGATATTTGGGAACAATGCATTCAGAAATTTTCCTTTAAGTTTGTCTGTTACCATAAAATTGGGTGTAAAACAGGAGATAGAAAAGGATACAACTGAGTACGGGGCTGTTTTAGATATGGATTTAGAAATGCAAAATACAAGAACGATATGAAAAAATATGTTGCATGGGATTTAAAAATACCAACTGATTTTTAATAACTAGAAGGACACACAAATAAGAAATCAAATCAGTATCTTAGATAACTACCTTGCATTTACAAAAGGAGGAGTTCCTAAGAAAAGACAAAGAGAAAATCAACTTCTGGGACTTTATTTAAAGGAAATAAACATCAATTTTTAAAAAAAAAAAAGCAAAAAGAAGTAATATAAAGATGGTTTATTTGATCAGGATTCAAATGTATGGATGTAACCATGTATGTATGAATGAGTATTGTTTTCTAGACAGGAGCTGAATTATGCAGCTTTAAATATTTGTTTGTAGATAAAATATGGGAAAAGACAGTATTTGGTAAAATATATTGTTATTTTTGGTATGTGTTAAATTGCAAAGGAATTTCTGAAAAAAACCCTAAATGATAAGAAACTAAGTTGTGGGATATTATTTGAAAAGGCTGAAGATAAAGATTTTTAATATATTGCTATTTCAGGTAGCTTTTAATAAGTTTTTTTTATTAAGTTTGTTTGATGAAGTTTTAAAGATTTGTTTAAAGATAAGAGATAAGATATGGGAAAATACTTTGAATTTGTAATGAAAATAAGTTACAGTGTTAAAAGTAAAGGCAATGGGAAACTGATTTATTTGATTAAGGTTAACATATATGTCTTCCTAGTTTTTGTAACTCTCAGGGCGCTTACTCTGACTAACATTTAAGGAAGATATTCTATAATTTATAGATAAGAGATGAGATGGGAAAGAAGAGATCTTTTGTTGAAATGTTAGATAATTTATTGAAACATAGATTAAGGGGGAGTTATTTCTTTAAACACTGTTTTCTCTTTTTCTGATTTTTCTCCCCCTTTCATTTTTTTCATAGTTTGCATTAGTTTTTTTACCTTTGTATTTTTCAACTTTAATTTTAAAAAAATTCTAGATAATTGTTAAACATCTGTTTCAGTCATTGAAAGAATCCAGAATTTCTGTACAACATTCCTTACATTACATATTTATCTTGAACTCTGCTATCTAATTTCTGCATGCTAGCCCAGCTCTGTATAAATCTGTTGATTGGTTTCTTATATGACTGTTGGATACTGATTTTTTTATTGCTATAGAGCTAGATCACAAAGACGATCATCATTAGTTCTCCAACATAATTATTAATGTTAATCTATACAGTTGCACAATCTGCGTGCTGTAAATCATCTTAAAAAGTGAATTATAGATTGTTAGTAAATTTAACCACAAACAAGAAACACAGATATCAGCTTTTTTTGTTATGTTACTGTATTTTTCAGAGTATGAGATGCACCCTTTTCCTCCATAAAAGAGGCTAATAATTTGGGTGCGTCTTATACTCTGAATATAGTTTTTTTTCCCCAGCCCTAATGAGGTGCTAACAATATTCCCAGCTCTTACAATGTTTTCCAAGCCCTAAGTCTTTCCAGGTTTTTTTCCATTGGTCTAATTTGATAGAATAAGTTTCTTTCCAGGCCTAATGAGGTGCTAACAATGTTCCCAGCTCTTGCCCGCTTGCAAGCTCTTTCATTGTTACTCTCTGCAGAGAATGTTTTTCAAACCCTGTCTTTGTAGGTTTTTTTCCATTATTCTACTTGCTCCGAATGTTTCTTTCCAAGTGCTAATGATGTTCCCAACTCTTACTGGCTGGCAAGCTCTTTCATTGTTACTCTCTCCAAAAAAGTTTTTTAAAAGCCCTAACCAGGGGATAAAATAATGTGCTGAAACTGACCAGACTAAGGACGCTAGCCAGATGAATACCTGGTAAGCAGATCTTTTCCCCATTTTTCTTCCCAAAAACTAAGGTGCATCTTATACTCCAGTGCATCCTATAGTCTGGGAAATACTATACTTTAAGGATTAGTATTATTTATGCAATTTCTCTACAATTCAATCCAAACAGACTCTATCTAATCTAGTTTATAGATAAATTAGTAGCACATCCAAGCACAACAGCACATCATAAAAAATAATGATATTTTATTTTATCTCCAAGATTGGAATAAGTATAGCAGAAGCATCTCTGTCTTCATCTTGTTATAGCCTTAACATGTAACAGCGTTTTATTCCAAATTTAAATATCTTTCTTGTACATAATTAAAATCAATAGAACAATGCAAACAAAGAAAATTACAGAACACTGACAGAGGAAACACCTTAATGGGCTTTAGCATTCAAGAGGTTGGGCCATTAACAGCAATTAACAGCAGAACTAGACAGAATGATTCACAGTACTTATTGAGCTGTAGGCACCTATAAACCTTGAGAAGTATAAATAGGAAGAATTTCAAACAACATGTGCTTGCAGTGAGGTGAATTTTAGTTTAATTTCCAAGAGACTTCATTTCTTTAATACAGGAGTAAGGGAGAGAAGTAAACTTTCAGATACATCAGAATAATAGTGGGAAAGTATGAAGGGAAATTCAGGAGCAGAGGAGCAGGAAGAAAGAAGGGGTTATTTTTTTTTTCAATTTCTAAACCAAAATGGCCATGAATAAATTAAAGGAAAATGCAGAGAACTGCTCCCCCAAACTATAGTAAAAAGAATGTAATGTGTAACAAAATTTAAAATAATAGAAGTGTTGAGGACAGATACTGAAGAGGTAGGAGACTGGCAGTGAGACTTCAGCTCTTTATTGGTTATAGTGAGCAAACATCAGCCTTTGCCTGCTTTTGGCAGGGGTTTAACTAGGAAGCCCTTTTGGGAAGGAGCCAACCAGAATTTCCCTGCTCCCCTTCCTTGTTGGACTGGAATGAAAACTCCTAGGACTTCTAGAATGCAAGTCTGTTATCTCTATTGGAAAAGCACTTCTAGAATGCAAATCTCCTATCTCTATTGGAATCAAAATAGATAATAGTCTTGGAATCAATAGATTATGATGTATTTATGATCTATCGAAAGGTGATGCATCGCACACCAGCACTATAGGCAATGTCTAAATTGTATCAGGAAACACTTTCTGAGAAAAGGTTCTTTACAGGTTGAAATACCCTGTCTTGCGCCAGACCCCAAAACCATGTAGTTTTTTTAAAAGAGCAGTTCATAGAGGGGCTCCGTGACAGTAGCTTTATTTTTCAGGAAAATAGAAGTAGACGTTTAGCAGTCCTAAAAACACTTGCAACTTGGATTTGTTGGTATTCTAGAGTCAGAGGTGAAACCATCTGTCTGACAGCTAACACTTGGCTAACACTGGAGCATGCAACAATACAGTGATTCTAAGCATATCAGCAAATGTACAGTAGAATGGTTGAAAAAGAAAAGAATCAAGATGTTGCAATTAGTGATGGGCGAACACAACGGTGTTCGGGTTCGGCAAGTTCGGCCGGATTTTACGCAAAATTCAGCCAAAAACGAACTCGAACCCGAATGGGGAATCCCTCCCATGAAGAAATTCCGGGGGCGGAGCTTTGATGTCACCGGAAGGTTGCTAAGGACGCCAAGGTGATCACTTCCTGGATTCCATGGAATCCAGGAAGTGATCAGCTTGGCATCCTTAGCAACCTGCTGGTGACGTCAAAGCTCCGAATGCCAAACACGACCCCAAACTTTGCCCGAACTTTGGAAAAATTTCGGGTTTGTGTTTGGCATATCGAACACCGCAAAATTCGGTACGGACTCAAATTGTGCGGGTTCAGTTCGCCCATCACTTGTTGCAATATATCTATCTCTCTCTCTCTCTCTCTCTCATCAAGGAGAAAGTTAAGTGGGAAACCTTCTGAGTTGAAAGCCATCCTTTGCTTGGATGTCTGGATTATAGATTTGTGCCCATTCTGTGCCCATATGTAAGAAGGTTGTGACATAGAGTGGCAATAATTCTATATGATCCTTTATTTTCAGTTCCAAATGTATTAAACATTGCAGAATAGGATCAGCTGAAAGTGCTTACCCATTAATCGTTTCCACAAGGGTAGGTTTCTATAACTGTGCGGAAAATTTAATTGTAGTCTCATTTTATGAAATTGGATGTTGTTCCTGAGTCATGTCGATCAGAAGGTTTGAATCCCTAGTGCTGCATAACGGACTGAGCTCCTGTTACTTGTCCCAGCTTCTGCCAACCTAGCAGTTTGAAAGCACATAAAAATGCAAGTAGAAAAAATTGGTGGTAAGATAACAGTGCTCCATGTACCTTCGGCATTTAGTCATGCCAGCCTCATGACCATGGAGATGTCTTCGGACATCCCTGTCTCATTTGGTTTAGAAACAGAGCTGAGCACCGCCCCGAGAGCTGGAAACAACTAGCACATATGTGTGGGGGAACCTTTACCTTTATCTGACCTGAGGCTGATGAAGCAGAGAGGTGTATTTATAAGCTTGAGGATATTCAAATAATATAATAAAAATACTTTCATGTTATCATCTGTATAGGTTTGCCTTCCTTGCCTGAGCACTTTCCAGCCAAACTCTTGGAAAGAAGCTTGACAGGTTTCATGAAGAATAGTTTTGTAATTTATTGAGACTCTTGATGCTGAACAATTGAGTGCATCACTTTGCAACCGCCTCAGAATTCTGTACTTTAGCGGTGCAAGTTGGGGTAAAGTACCTTGGACTCTGTAGTAGAAACATAAATTAAGGTCTGTCTTTTTTTGTTTCTCTACTGCGGTCATGGATGTCTTCATTGCTTCATTTACACAGGTTGTCATCAGCTGGAGACCAAATAGGTCACTAGGAGAGTGGATAGGAATGAAGAAAGACTATAAAATCTTTCTTACTTATAATTTCCTGTATGCCTCAACTTTTCTAATTGCCCATAAATTAACAAATCTCTCAACTGGCCAGAGTGAGCAAGATCATTCCACCCCACATAGCATATAATTGGAACTCTGATATATGCTCATGGCCTCTGCCATTTTCCTGTTCCAGTTTGTGAATCCCTTAATTTGCTCTTACTCCAGTGTTTGTAATCAAACAGTTCTAAATCTTTGAATGAAGATCTGGTAATTATCTAATAATGGAACATAACCTTTAATAAGGGGCACAGCCCATTTGGGAGCCTACTTCTGGATACCAACCCTCTGGGCATGCACAGAAACCTTTGCTCACGCGCAGAAGGTTTGTTGCCAATTGCTTTCAAGAAGTGGTGACAAGGAACCTGTTTGGTGGTTTGGGAAGCCAGCCATCATTACTGGTTTGGTGAATGGGGCCAAATTTCCACCCCGGCTCACATAAACCAGTCTGAAATGGTTGCAACCCGCCACTGGTAAAAAAACAGAATCTTGAAAATCTGCCTGAGTTTTCCACTGCTATTTTATACAAAACAAACTCAAAAATTGTTCTGTCGGGCTCTCTGGTAGATTCCTCCCAAAAATTCACAGGTACAAATTTCAGACACACACACGTTTGAAAATTCAAAACAATGTTCTTTATAATGAAAATTCACTTAAACCAAGCCCTCTTTTGGTATAGCAAAGAGCACTTGTCTCCAAACAAACTGGTAATTTGTACAAGTCCCTCATCAGTTCTGTGATACTTAGCTTGCAGCTGTGAGGCAATTCACAGACCTTCTTCTTTCACAAAGTAAAACACACTTTGCCCTGGTTTAGTTTCAAAGCGGAGAAAAATCAGCACACAAAAGGTCAAAGTCAGTAAAGCAGTCACGAAACACAACGATCAGATAATCCTCCACAATGGCCAAACCCACAGGCTGCTATTTATAGCAGCCTCACTAATTACCACAGCCCCACCCAACCACAGGTGGCCTCATTTTCTTTGATAATAATCTCTCAGTTGTTGTTGCCTATGCATCGCTCTCCACATGCGTGGCTGTATCATTAACTCTTGTTCTGAATGCAGATCTCAGATCTCAGATCTCCTTCTGAGCTGTCTGCCACTCTATCCTCCTCCCTGTCACTCATGTCTTCTTGGTCAGAGGAGCCTTCATCAGCAGATTCCACTGGGGGCAAAACAGGCCTGCAGCATGTGGATGTCTCCCCCACATCCACAGTCCTTGGGGCAGAAGCTGGGGCAGAGCTAACCACAACAAAAATGGGTAGTTTGAGTTTCTTTCTTATACTTTCTCTTTTCTAATACTAAGTTATGCCACTCTTCCCTTGATGACAGTTATTTTATCTTCATAGTTATTTCCACATTTCTCCAAAAGGCTCTCAACTTTTCCTTTCAAAGAATGGTCAGAAAATCACAACTGACCAGTTGTGATTACCCAGGACTATCACATTGATCTGCACTATGCTTTGACAGTCTGTGGTAGTTAATTATTGCTTTAAACTTTCCTCCTACTGATTTTATCAATTTTAATCCAGAACAGGCACTTTTCTTTTTCTAAACCACATAAGCAAGGTTCAGTTCAGCTGAAGATCCTTTAACCTCTGAATATTTTTAGACTGCCATCCCTGACCAATGTCAGTAGTGACAGCTGCAACGAGACCTGGAATTGAACAACATCTGAGGATGACAGATTTCCTATCAATGCTTTAAAGCGTAATACAGCACAAATAAACTGTGCCTACTGACTTTTAGAAAGGCTAGAAATGGGAAATTGCTATGAGATACAAACATAAGATAATGTAGTTGATCTATTTTTTTTTTCTATAAACTTGCATGTTTTCCTAACCAATATTAATGAGGTTTAAGGATGTTGTATGATTCCAAATTGGCAGTCACTACTCAACCATGAAGAAATGCTAGCATACCTTTTGGGTCATTGGTAAATCTAGATGAGATTGAAAATGGTGAATGATGTTGCACAGGTATGTTTGTAACCAGACAACACACTGCAGGTGGACTGATAGAATGTTCATGTTTGTAATTAAAAAATATAAACAGGATAATAATGAAGATATATGATCAATCAATTTATTCCCATGGTCAATTGATTGAACTGGAAATGTGATGAAATAATATGTAAAAATCTGGAAAGAACTTCTATCCCTACTGTTGTGGTTAGCTCTGGCCCTGCTCCTGCCCCAAGGACTGTGGATGTGGGGGAGACATCCACATGCTGCTGGCCTGTTTTGCCCCCGGTGGAATCTGCTGATGAAGGCTCCTCTGACCAAGAAGACATGAGTGACAGGGAGGAGGAGAGTGTGGCAGACAGTTCAGAAGGAGATCAATTATCTAGCTCCTCCTTGGATCATGTGTGCAAATCTGAAAAGAACTTCTATCCCTACTGTTGTGGTTAGCTCTGGCCCTGCTCCTGCCCCAAGGACTGTGGATGTGGGGGAGACATCCACATGCTGCTGGCCTGTTTTGCCCCCGGTGGAATCTGTTGAAGGCTCCTCTGACCAAGAAGACATGAGTGACAGGGAGGAGGAGAGTGTGGCAGACATTTCAGAAGGAGATCAATTATCTAGCTCCTCCTTGGATCATGTGTGCAAAATCTGAAAAGAACTTCTATCCCTACTGTTGTGGTTAGCTCTGGCCCTGCTCCTGCCCCAAGGACTGTGGATGTGGGGGAGACATCCACATGCTGCAGGCCTGTTTTGCCCCCGGTGGAATCTGCTGATGAAGGCTCCCCTGACCAAGAAGACATGAGTGACAGGGAGGAGGAGAGTGTGGCAGACAGCTCAGAAGGAGATCAATTATCTAGCTCCTCCTTGGATTCAGAACAAGAGTTAATGATACAGCCACGCATGCGGAGAGCGATGCATAGGCAACAACAACTGAGAGATTATTATCAAAGAAAATGAGGCCACCTGTGGTTGGGTTGGGGCTGTGGTAATTAGTGAGGCTGCTATAAAGAGCAGCCTGTGGGTTTACCCATTGTGGAGGATTATCTGATCGTTGCGTTTTGTGACTGCTTTACTGACTTTGATCTTTTGTGTGCTGATTTTTCCCGCTTTGAAACTAAACCAGAGCAAAGTGTGTTTCACTTTGTGAAAAAAGGTCTGTGAATTGCCTCACAGCTGCAAGCTAAGTATCACAGAACTGATAAGGGACTTGTACAAATTACCAGTTTGTTTGGAGAGGAGTGCTCTTTGCTATACCAAAAGAGGGCTTAGGTTAAGGGAATTTTCATTATAAAGAACATTGTTTTGAATTTTCAAACGTGTGTGTGTCTGAAATTTGTACCTGTGAATTTTTGGGAGGAGTCTCCCAGAGAGCCTGACAGCACACCTACCAAGCAGCCCACGAATATACATCAGTTCCCTGTCAATGCATACTAATCTTAACATCAATGAAGAAAGAATGATACTTTGTGGATTATGAGCCCAAGTACTCAAAGGCCCTGAAAAGATTGGCAGAGAATACAGTTGAATGTAATGGGAATGGGAGGGGGGAGGGAAGTACCGTAATAGGAAAGAAGATGGCAAAGGCAAGGGATCGTTGATAGAGGCAAGATGGACAAAGACAATCAAATGATGAAGCAAAAGGGCAGAATGAAGACAACTGAAGCAATGAAAGGGCAACTTTCCCCAGCAACAGGAATCTATCATGTCTCTGACAGCACAGTTGCTATTGGATTTGTTCTTGGCCATTGGCTAGGGTTGAAAGCTGCTGCAGACATGCCAATATTATGCAGTGTTTCATATAAATAAAGACAAAGCAATATATTAAATGCTCGGCTAGCCACGTATCCAGCACAAACAGCAACAGTGATTGATGAAGACAAAGATCAAACTGTTTCACAAGCTTTTGAAATAAGCCAGAACTTCCCTCCCCTCTTTTTTTCCCATCAAAGAATAAAACAATGAATTGTAAAGTGAAAAGTGCTATACTGTATGTTGTCATGCTGCATCATCTCTAAGCCAGTTAATTTTACAATGTTGGAAATTAAGTACGTCCTTAATTCAATGAACTTCATGAGTGGTCCTCATTACACCTATACCGTGGGATAAATTAGATTTATTGCATTCTGTACTGTTATCTCAGTGGATTAGAAATGAAACTAGTGAGAATTCCATTTATTTCTAAAAGCCAAAATAATAAACCCATTGCAGATAAAGCAACTGAATCATGTTCTCTCTCTCTCTCTCCCTCTCCCCCCACTCTCTGTTTGATAATTTGAATATAGCAAACTACTGTATTGGAATCAACTGGAAGGAAAGCTATTAGTAAACCTTGACAGCGTATTAAAAAGCATTACATTACTGACAAAGGTCTGTATTGTCAAAGCTTTCCCAGTAATAAAGTTTGGCTGTGAGAGTTGCACCATAAGGACGGTTGAGCACTGATTCTTTTGAATTGTGATGTTAGGAACGACTCTTAAAGGTCTCTTAGACTGCAGGAGATCAAATCAGTCAATCCTAAAGGAAACTGACCTTGATTGATTTTTGGAAGGACAGATAATGAAGCTGAAGCCCAAATATATTTACCACCAAATGAGAAGAGAGGATTCATTTGAAAATACATGATATTGGGAAAGATTGGAGATAAAAGGCAAAAAGGACGGCAGAGGATGAGATGTTTAGATAGTGTCATCAGTGCAGTGATCATGGGTTTGGGCAAACTCTGGAAGACAATGGAGGCCTTGTGTGCTATGGATCATGGGGTCATGGAGAATATGACTTAGTGGCTGTACAGCAACAATAGAAGGGACTGGTTCAGCTTTATTTTAGATATGCATTAACATAATCAACAACCTTGGTGTTTATCGGGGTGGCGCAGCAGGTAGAGTGCTGTACTGCCGGCCACTGAAGCTGACTGTAGATCTGTAGGTCAGCAGTTCAAATCTCATCTCCGGCTCAAGGTTGACTCAGCCTTCCCCCCTTCTGAAGTGCTTTTGCTAACATGTTGTAAGCCGCCCTGAGTCTAAGGAAAAGGGCAGCATAAAATCCAATAAATAAAATAAATAAATAAAGATTTTCTTTAACATCAACAGCTGTAGTGAAGGGACATGATTGAACCTATCCCAATTTTTGATGGCCAGTCACTATGCTACATCTCTTCCTTTGACGGGAAGTCCATAGTTTATCAATCCAAATTATAGAACTTGTCATATATGGCAGAGATACTGTAGAATTAGAAATAAGTATGAAAATAACAATAAGTGGAAAGGTATTGATCAGTGAGATTGAAGGAAGAGGAAGGTTTCCCACTAAACCTCCTTTGTGAACATATTGAGATTTCATTATTCATATTCACATATTCCTCAAATGGACCACCAGCTAATTTAGTTTTGGCCAACCTTCAAATATTTCCAATTTTAATTTTAAAATTTTTTGGTGCACATTCCACACAAAAAAAATCATATTTCTTTGAAAAGACCTTTCCTTACTTGTCTGATTAATAGCAGTTTATGGGCTGTTTGTACTTTATTTACATAACAGTAGGTAAGTAATGATATAAATTGCGAGTGATTTATAGTATTTATAGTTCTGTTAAAAATTGCTGTTTATGAAATAAATTGAATGAATATCATGTTTTCTTCTTTTTTATCTCAAATTTTCTTTGAAATATAAATAAGTAAATGATAACATTATATGACAAAGGCATATATATATTCAGAATATATGAAAAACGAGGAAAAATGCATTCACCAAACTATGGTGCAAATTGCTGTTATTTTTTTTAAATTCCAATCATAGTCAATCAACCATTCCCTAAGGACCAGTGTACTTTGTATTTCCATACTGCTGTTGCCTTTTTAACTAGTCCAACTATTAGTCCACTAACATTACTCCATTAACAGTGTTTTCAGAAAATCTCTTGAATATATACATCACAAAATCCTCTGAAACAAACTTTATGTCAAGGTAATGGTACAATTGATATGGTTGTATTATTTTAAAGACAACAGTAACAATCTCAGAATAATCTGAATCCCTTTTATGGTTAGGGATTTTTTTTCTTCTAGATCAATTTGGTTTCAAGTCATCTTATTTAATGTGTTCCAAATACATGATGTCATGTTTTGTTTTTAATATCATGGATTGCTGATTCTCTGTTAAACTTAAGAATTCCAGATTCTATTCCGTGATGTGGGATTTGTGCTATATGGATGAAGACAAATCCAACTTTTATGTATTTTGTAAAATCATTTCATAGAAATAAATATAATTTCTAATTTTGTCAGGATATATACATTTGAATAAAAATCACTTCTAAATTTTGAGAAAAATGCTAGAAAATACAGTTCTATGTTTATCATTTTAATATTTCAATACTATGTGTATCTATTGAGAAATTATTGCACTGTGTTTATGGAGGTGGCATTTCTTCAAACTATCTATGTTCAGAATTCTAATCTTATATTATATTATAATTATAATATAATTATATTATATTTAGGTATATACTCCATTGATCTCAAAAAGGCTCACTATTGAATAAATATATATAAAAAATCTTCTGTTACCTTAGCTTCATTTTTGTCTTATTATATTTTTTGTAGCAACATAATGGGATCATGATTTTTTTAAGCCTCTAGACTGTTAATGGAATTCACATTACATATCACTAGAAATAAATCTATTGCATTGTTTTTTATGGAAACTAATAAAGCTGCATTGGTACATATTCCTAATATTCCACAGAAGTGTGACACGGGGTTTATTCCATCTTGAGTTTATAAAAGGAGACAAAGGGGGGGTGGCGGGGGTGAGGAAGAATAACAAAAAATGCTAAGGTTCTAGAGACTCTTAGATTTAATATCCTAAAGGGAATTGAAAGAAAATTAAAGTTTCTGTGAACTCCTTGCAGCTACTTTTCCAGATCTACTGATCCTCAGCAGAAACTGTGCAGATTGAATTGAACTGCCAACACTGCCAGCATTTTCTCCCTATTAATTTGTCCAAGGGGATTGTTTATGGATCTCAATTAAAACTGGTGCTGAAGACCGAGGTACATGAAACTATCTTGAATTCTGAAATGTACTGCAGTGTGGAAGAGATTGCAATGCATGGGCACCAAAATATAAACCCACAGTGGCAAAATGTGATGAGTGACACTGAGTTTAAAATCTTGATGTAGCACATACATAGAATTATTTAAAGAGAGATTGTTCTAGATGAGAAATGAGACTATTTGATGCGTGAATCAAAAATACAAAACGACATTTTGCTCTCATTCCATATACAAGCAACTTGCAACAAACACCAGTTGATAGGGTGGAGCAGGATAACCTATACAAGTGATGGCGAACTTTTTTTACCTTGAGTGCCAAAAGAGCATACACACATGCTATTGTGCATACACAAGTGCCCACACCCATAATTCAGTACATGGGGAGGCAAAAACAGCTTCCCCCACTCTCCAGGAGGCACTCTGGATTCTAGAAATGACCTACTTCCCAACTTCTGGTGTTGTGGTTAGCTCTGGCCCAGCTCCTGCCCCAAGGACTGTGGATGTGGGGGAGACATCCACATGCTGCAGGCCTGTTTTGCCCCCCGGTGGAATCTGCTGATGAATCCTCCTCTGACCAAGAAGACATGAGGTACAGGGAGGAGGAGAGTGTGGCAGACAGCTCAGAGGGAGATCAATTATCTAGCTCCTCCTTATATTCAGAACAAGAGTTAATGATACAGCCACGCATGCGGAGAGCGATGCATAGGCAACAACAACTGAGAGACTATTATCAAAGAAAATGAGGCCACCTGTGGTTGGGTGGGGCTGTGGTAATTAGTGAGGCTGCTATAAATAGCAGCCAGTGGGTTTGGCCATTGTGGAGGATTATCTGATCATTGTGTTTCATGACTGCTTTACTGGCTTTGACCTTTTGTGTGCTGATTTTTCCCTGCTTTGAAACTAAACCAGATCAAAGTGTGTTTCACTTTGTGAAAGAAGAAGGACTGTGAATTGCCTCACAGCTGCAAGCTAAGTATCACAGAAGTGATAAGGGACTTGTACAAATTACCAGTTTGTTTGGAGACAAGTGCTCTTTTTCTATACCAAAAGAGGGCTTTGTGTGAATTTTCATTATAAAGAACATTGTTTTGAATTTTCAAACGTGTGTGTGTCTGAAATTTGTACCTGTGAATTTTTGGGAGGAGTCTACCAGAGAGCCCTACAGAACATCTGGTGGGCCCAGTAGGCTTGTGTTCAGTGATGGACAGGAACGGTCAGGAACGCAGTTCCGGTAGCAAAATTTGGAGCTCCACCTCAGAGTGCATAAGCACACCACTGTGCCTACCGTCCCTGTCCTATTATCTTCTTTTGTTACTTTTTATCATTACTTATCTAATGTTTTATTTGTACTAATTATCACCCTATAATTGTTTGACAATTATAAAAATAAAAATAAAATAAGAGCACCCAATTTCCACTGAAAGATGTTAAAACCAAATGCATAAGCCACACCCATAGTGTGGTAGTAAACATTTTGGTAGCTCATCATTGCTTGTGTTTTGCCCTTCCCAGGCTCCAAAGGCTTCCCTGGAGCCAGGAGAGGATAAAAACACCCTCCCCTATACCTCAGAGGCTCTCTGGAAGCCAGAAATGCCCTCCCAGAGCCTCTGTGTGAGTCAAAAATCAGGTGGCTGGCACACACATTCACATTGGAGTTGAGCTACGACAACGGCTCACATGTCAGCGGATATGGCTCCGCGTGCCACCTGTGGCACCCATGCCATAGGTTCGCCATCACTGACCTATACCCTGTCCTCCAACAGAGAACAACAGGTAAGAAATCTGTTGAAATGAATATGCTGTTGTCCATTTACAACTGGGCCTTAAGGAAAAAGTTCTAATCTGGTTAAAAAAAAGTCAAACTATATTCTTTTTGAACTATTCTTCAGATATTTGTGACCATGATTGCTTACTGACTTCAATGAAAGCAAAACATTTTAAGCAGAGATGGTTTCCTCCCGATTTGGACAGGTTAGCCCAAACTGGTAGCAACTTGCTGGTGACATCATTTTATTTTATTTATTTATTCATTTATCCAATACACAAATACATAGGAATAAAAATAGACATGTGGTAAAATATATATAAGGGTAAAAGTGAACTTAGAGGAGAGGATATATGAAAGGAAGAGAATATATATGATAGGTGAAAGAAAGGAAAGACAATTGGACAGGGGATGAAAGGCACACCAGTGCACTTATGTACGTACCTTACTGGCCTCTTAGGAACCTGGAGAGGTCAATCGTGGAGAGTCTAAGGGAGAAATGTTGGGGGTTAGGGGTTGACACAATTGAGTCCGGTAATGAGTTCCATGCTTCGATAACTCGATTATTGAAATAATATTTTTTACAGTCAAGTTTGAATCTCTTGCGTGCTCTTGTGTTGTTGCGGTTGAAGCTGAAGTAGTCATTGACCGGTAGGACATTGCAGCATATGATCTTGTGGGCAATACTCAAATCGTGTTTTTTGCGCCGTAGTTCTAGGCTTTCTAGGCCCAGGATTGTTAGTCTATTTTCGTAGGATATTCTGTTTCGCGTGGAGGAGTGAAGGGTTCTTCTGGTGAAATATCTTTGGACATTTTCAAGGGTTTTGATGTCTGAGATGTGGTATGGGTTCCAGACAGATGAGCAGTAGTCTAGGATGGGTCTGGAAAAAGTTTTGTAGGCTCTTGTGAGTAGTGTGAGATTGCCTGAGCAGAAGCTGCGTAGGATCAGGTTAACAACTCTAGAAGCTTTTTTGGCGATATTGTTGCAGTGGGCTTTAGCACTTAGGTCATGATGATGTCAGGGAAATGGTTCAATCAATACCGGCCCATGGACACTGTCATCTCTTTTCTTGAATATATATATTTTAAAAAATTGTTGTTGTTGTTTTTCCTTCTGAGCATGTTGAAACTAAATTTCTGACACCGAGTATGTATCCTCATCCTGTTTTCAGCTTTTGGAGGGAATTTTTTTCTGGTACTGTACATGTTCATGTGCACAAAGTGTGCATATGCAAAGCATGCACGCATCCATATGGTGTGAACCAGCAGTGAGGGAAGTTAGAACCCAGATTATAATGAGAGCAACAACTTCAAGTTGCATTCTCAAGCAATATTTTCTTGACTTTTTAAATCTCATCCCTGTTGTGTTTTCTGTATCTCTTGGTTGCTGCTTAGTGGCCATACAAATATTGCAGCCCAGATATTAGATGTACAATCAGAAAGTGTGCTGTATATACACCTACTTTTCCTAAACAGTTTCTGAACTGGGGCTTCTAGATTAAGAAGCTTCTGTTCCGTCTTGCTGGGACCTATCACATGTTGTGTGCTCTATTTCTGATTTCTGTTTTTTTATTGGCATTTGTATTGCAAATTGTCTGCTTATGCTCCAAAATGAACAACATAGGTGCTAAATTTCGATTTTTGATTCAGTAGTTGCCAATTTTATAATAGATTTTCTTATTTTATAACTTAGGTAAGGGATACTTGCTGAGTCACACTTGATTTATATGTGAATGAGGTTCCTACAGATAATGTTGTGATTGTAGGCAGACTAGAAAATTAAAAGTATCCCAGAGGCCTAAATGGCAAACCGTGACCATGTGATAAATGTAAATTAGGGTCTTTGATCATACATCACAGCCCCCGTCTCCCTTTTTCAAGTTTCCCAGTGGACACTCAACTGACAAATTGACAACTTGAAGGAGACACTAGCTTTACAAGTATGTTATAATAGAGCCTTTCCTAGCAGAGGTCAATGCTTAGCTGAGATAAGCAGAGCTGGATCAACTTCCTGGACATTCCAGGACTATAAAATGGATTGAAAAACGGAAGGAAATATTCCCGAAGAAAGCACTGTGGCAAGATGTTACAGATTGATGCCAAGAAAACTTTTGATCACAAGGAACTGAGCTTCACTTGAAAGGCAAATGGCCATCGGGACTGCTCGCTTGTCACTGAGCTCCTACAAATGCCAAGGACTATAGGAACTATCATTTATCCAATAAACTGCTTCTCACCACTGCATATTCCTCTAACCTGCCTTCCCTGGTCTTCCTTGCCTCTGTATCATGGCAGAGTGAAGTGGCAAAGGGAAGGTCAAGACAAAGTCAGAGCATTCAAGTAAGGAGGAGGGATTGAAGCAGAGTACTGCCTCCTCCCCCATGGCACCCCAGTCAGCCAGGTAGCAGCCACCTCATGACCGCCAGTCACTCCCCCCAGCCGATCCATGTCCATTGCCAACCAGACAGAGGGTCCTGCTCAGCAGCGACCCAGCTATGGGAGCACAGGCTCCTTCAGACAGGATCAGGACTCTAGGCCTAAAGAGGCCCCTTCAAAGGGGGGTTTGGTGCAGCAAGCAATATCCCCAAGCAGGAAGGACTAACCACAGAAGCAGGGAAGTGCCACAAGCATGCTTCAGGCTGTTCCTGTGATGCGCTGTCCCTGGACAATGTAAACGTATGCTTGCCAGAAGTAAACATATGGGATTCCTCGGATTCAGCCCCAGGTTCTCAGGCCAGGCATGAGTTGCGTCCCCCCAATTCAGGACCCCCTTGAGAGTAGGGTCATTCAAGACAGGATCAACAATGCGATCTACCTGGGCATTGAGGCTGGCATCAAGGCCATCAACAACTCACCCCCCCTCTCTAGTCCCCCCAGCATTGGTCTTTGCTCAGCAGCACCCTGAGGGTCGTGTTCAGGAGCCATATTCACCTCAGGGTTCATTGGGGTCCCTAGAGGCCCTGGAGGAGGGGCAATTGAATGAAGAGGAATCTTTAGATGTCAGATGATGAGGACCTGGGACCAGAGTCTCTTGTCTTTACCTGTCTGTTCCATCCAGACTCTCCTGTTCCCTCCTTCACAAAGCAAAGGCCACAGCCAATTTTCCCTCTTCCTTGTCCACTCTTTCAACGAGTGCCTCCTAGGTGGACACCATGTTTGAGGAAACCACCTCCCAGATTTCCCACTCATTTCCAACTCATATTAAGAAAGCTCAGTTTTCCTTGTGTCCATTTTATATCTGGCAAGTAAACTTTCCTTTCATAGAGCTCAGGGCTATGCACTCTTTTTTAGTCCATAGCCCCTGTACTCCAATTGGCTTTTGAATAATGGCTGCAACTCATGGGCAGACCCAAAGCAAATCAAAACTTGATTCCATGTATTTGGAAGTTCAATTAAAATTCACTTGTTTCAATTAATATGTCACATTATTTCAATGAGTAATGACTCTTCTGTATGTCGCTTTATTCTTCTGTAAAGTGAATAGCTGTAAAGTTGAATAGCCGCCCATTACGAACTTTGGGACCAAGTTAGTAACAAATTACTATAATCGCCTATATTTTGGTTGTAGCTATTAGAGCTTATGTAAGGGGGCCTTGCACCTGAACATTTAGCATAGCATCATTGCCAAAACCACCTATTTATATTTCTTACAATTTTCAGATGAATCCACGTGGAAAGTCTAATTACTCTTTCTAAAGGTGATTGGTGAACAAGTTACACTGAAATGACTTAAAATAGAAACATCTCATAAAAAATTATCTCCCCGAAGGTCTTTCTAGTTTTGTATAAGCAGTGGAGGGCTGAGTCATTTTCTAAGCCATGTCAGAATCTCCAGGAGATTGCCTCAATCTTTTTATAACTGAGGAATACAGAAATTCTTGGCATATGGGGGTTGAGTCACAGCTGAATTTTATTTATACAGTAGTTTCTTATTTTTTGACAAAGCTTTGTCAGAAAAGTATTTGTTTATTGGACAACTGAACAGACAATGAAGATTCAAAAAGGATTGTCCTTACATTTTTTCTCTTCAGCCTTATAATTCTTCCTGGCACTCTGCCATTCATGGCTGACAAACATTTAAGCTTGGAAAGCTATGTTGATTTTCTATTCATGCAGAAATTCGTCAGTACCTTCCAACATTATTTTTTAATTTTTCTATCGTATGTATGTATGTATGTATGTATGTATGTACGTACGTACGTACGTACGTACGTACGTAAGTACAGTGGTACCTCTACCCAAGAACGCCTCTACTTACGAACTTTTCTAGATAAGAACAGTGTGTTCAAGATTTTTTTGTCTCTTCTCAAGAACTATTTTCCACTTACAAACCCGATCCTCCGAAACTGTAAATGGAAAAGGCAGGGAAAAGCCTCTGTGGGACCTCTCTAGGAATCTCCTGGGAGGAAGCAGGTCCTCCACCCTCCCTGTGGTTTCCCCAATCACAGGCATTATTTGCTTTTACGTTAATTCCTATGGGAAAAATTGCTTCTTCTTACAAACTTTTCTACTTAAGAACCTGGTCATGGAGCGAATTAGTTCGTAAGTAGAGGTACCACTGTATGTATGTATGTATGTATGTATGTATGTATGTATGTATGTATGTATGTGTGGGGTGGGTGGGATGGTATGTATGGGAATAATGGGGGTAGTATGAATGTTTAAAGGAAATAAGAATTATATTTTGCATGGCTAATATTAGGATGAAAAGGATGTCATGTTGCTATACTAAAATCTTTTGATTTTTAAACCCAATATATTATTTAAGATGATAAGCCACCTTGAGTTGTCAGTAGGCAGTAATATAAATTCAATAAATAAATAAAATAATAAATAAATAAAAATAGGGAAAACTAGGCAACCCATGCCTTACGTGTCACCTGGAAATTTCAGTTTCATAGCAGTAATGACTCAGATTTTTAATATATTATTAAAATTAGCCAATTTGAGGTACTTTGTATATTAAAAAGTTGCAGTATAATGCAACAATGGGAGTGACTTCTGACTTCCTGTTGGATTCCTTTTGATTTAACTTGTAGAAAGTTGGCAAGGACTATAAGAAATCCTTTCTTTCTTTCTTTCTTTCTTTCTTTCTTTCTTTCTCTCTTTCCTTCTTACTTCCTCCCTTCCTTCCTCCCTCCCTTCTTTCCTTTTTGGTTGTTGTTATAACTGGGCCAGAATGCAGTGCACAAATAGTATTGTGTGCCTATAGATTTGGCCAGTTTATACTTTTATTGCATGAGCTACACTGGCTTCCAGTTTTCTTTCAGGATTAATTCAAATTGTTGATTTTTAACTTTAAAAACATATATGGCATGGGACCTGATTATTTGTGGGACTATCTGCCGCTATGAATATCTGTCTTGTCCTACTTGATCAGATAGGGTGGCAATATTCTAATTCCCATTCTGAAATGTTGTCATCTATTGGAGCCTTAGAAGCAAGGCTGCTGTGTGACATTGATGATTCAACAGTCCCCATCCCAACTCCACTTCATGATCTTTGGCATCCTAATGTGGATAAGTGCCGTACAAGACGTTTTTTTAATTCTTTCACTATTTTTATTATTTTTATGAGTTTTATATTCATTGGTCTTATTATTATTGTGAGCCATCCAGAGTTGTTTAAGACAGGTGGTCATATGCCATATTCTTTGGTCTATAAGATGTGATCCCCCCAGAAAAAAGTGAGTAGAAATGTCTGTGTGTCTTCTAGAGTGAATGTTGCTGAAGCCCAGCCCACACACTAGATGCCACCCTTTAGTGATTTTTGGCATCCGCAAACTCCATTATTGGCCTCCACGTGCCCCATTTTTGTCCTCTGTGCACCTTGTTTTTGGCCCATTCCAGGTAGCGGGGATTGCTGCCGCGACCACTGCCTATTGCCACTGATCACCACTGCTGATAGGTAGTGGCGGGGATTCACAGTGGAGATCAGTGGCAATAGGCAATAGGTGGCATCGATCGTTGGTGTCGATTGGTGGTAATAGGTGGTGGCACTGATAGTTGGTGATGATAGGTGGACTGGACTGAAAATGGGATGCCTGGAGGGCGAAAATGGCGTGTGCAGTGGCTGAAAACGGTATGTAGAAGCAGCGATAGGCAGCAATGAGCAGTGGCAATCCCCAAAGCCTGAAACAGCTAATTAGCAATATTCTGGGAAGCCGATCCAACTGTCAATCATCTGCTGGTGCTAAATCAGGCTGCGATAATGTGATTAAGCTGACCAGGCTATTTGTTGTTTGCTGCAAGGATTCTAGCCATTATCAAAGGATAATGGGAGGCAGAGGCAGATTTTTTTGTTCTATTTTCATTCCCCAAAGCTAGGTGGTCCGGAGCATCTTATAGATTGAAAAATGCAGTAAATCTTTTAATCAAATAAAAATATATATTGCTGAAAGACCAAAAGTAGCCCTTGAAAGAGATTGCATATTCTTGATTTTCAGTGTGTTGGTCTTCATTATAAAGCAGTTGGAATAATAAAGCATTTTTCAAGATTAATACAGGATACTGTGTCATACTTATTGAAATTTATCTAATTTAAAAGTGCAGAGAAGGTCTCCAAGTAATGGAAGGCTGGTATTTAATCAACCATCGTATTAAAATAAATATTACACTATAGCAGTCCAAATGGTACTGTAGAGCTATTTTATGATGAAGAATGACCAACTCGTGCACATATATAACTTGCCTTCTTGGAAGAAAGATCTTCAAAGTACTTTTCAAAATAAAAAAACTCATAGGCTGCATGTAGATAGATTTTCAAGAGCTTTAAAAAAAATTCAGATAAAACTTATCTACAGTTAAATTGAATTGTGATGTTTATTAAATTGGTCATTTTCTTCACAGATTAAGACTATATTGTTTATATGTCAAGAAAAGTTTTAATTGAAGCTATATAATAGTGATGGCGAACCTTTTTTTCCTCAGCTGCCGAAAGCATGTGTGTGTGTGGTATTGCGCATGAATGAGTGCCCACACCCATAATTCAATGCCTGAGGACTGCGGAAATGGCCTACTCTGCCCACCACCCCCAGAGGCTGTCTGGAGACCTGAAACAGTCATTTCCCAAACTCTGGTGGGCCCAATAGGCCCATTTTTCACCCTTCCCAGGCTCCAGAGGCAAAAATGCATCCCCCCATCCCCCCGGAGATGCTCCGGAAGCCGAAAATGCCCTCCTAGAGCCTCCAGATGAGCCGAAAATCAGCTAGCCAACATGCACATACACATCGGAGCTGAGCTAGGGTAACGGTTCACATGCCACAGATATGGCTCCGCATGCCACCTGTGGCACACGTTCCATAGGTTCGCCATCAGTGTTATATAATATAAAGTGCTTTTTATCCTTTATAAACACTGCCTATGGAATAATCGCCTTGTGTTTGTCAAGAGGCATTTAAATGGTTTTTTTGATTACACGTGGTGAAATACTCTACAGAACGAGCCATACCACCCCATATGTTTTCAGTGACAGTGGTGCTATCCAGAAGTGTAATTATCATATTTAATTTTTTATGAAGTAATTGTTATCACTTCACTATTTAACCTGACCTTTTGAAAGCCATTTATACTAGGAGGTTGAAGTATGTTCATCTGTTTGTCCATGGCAGATTAGGGAAGTCATTCAATTCTAGATGTTGCTAATGTGGGAATAGATACTTCAGAGCTTTGTGCACCTGTAGCTCTTCACTGTGCTGTGACCTGAAGACTCAAGAGGAAGATTAAGATTGGATTTGAATAGTCTGGGTCGCTTCAAAGAAGCCAGGTTGCATTTGGGACAATAATAATTGTTCAGAGCAGATGGTTGAACAGCTTGCCTTCCTGCCAGAAGTGCTTATGTTCTTAAGATTACAAATCCCTCCTCCCATATTCTTGGGAATGTTGTATCCTTTGTGTCCTGTTACATAGAAGAACACATGTTAACATTTCTATTCATTTGTTGAACTATTGATCTGATTCCTCTAAGTTATCCCGTAGGCTAAATCATAGAGTATGCATGGGAAAAATAACCCTTGTTGAGATATAATTAATTAAAGTGATCTGTATTTCAATTATTTCCTTTCTTTAGATGTATAATTTTTATTAAAACATTTTTTTAAGAAACAGTACAAACTAATGCAAAGTAAGAAAAGAAACAAAAAATTAAGAAATCAAGTGCAAGACATGAAAAAGTAGAAGAAAAGTAGGAAAGAGAAAAAAAGCAAAGTAAATTCCAATCTTCTTTATAGCAGTTATACATGGAATTATACATTTGTATTTTATTCTATGGTTACAATGTAATCATTAACTATAGTTCATTTTTTCTGTTTTGTGAAAAAAAAAATCCATTATTGGTTTCCACATAGGAATAAACTTAGATATTTTCTCTGATTAAATAAGTTAATTTAGACATCTCAGTAAGTTCCAGAGTTACATGGTTTTTTTCTGTTGAATCGCCCTGGTATGCCCAGATATGGGAGGGAGCATTACAATAGCCATCACAATCTCTGGAATGTTTAAAATGTATTTAAAAGTACTAAAAATTACTTAGCTTTCATCAGTCCTTTACTGACTTCATCAGAGAAGTCACTTTATTTCTTCATTTATAACTGTACATGGAACTCACATTTTTAGCACAATTCTTTTTATACACACACACACAGTATAAAAAGAATTGTGCTAAAAATGCGATTTTCAAATTCAGCAAAAAACATGTGACACACACACACACACACGCACACACACACACACACACACACACATATATATTTTCGTAGATTTTCACGGGTACAGGTATGACGGTCTTGGTATATTCGGGTTTCTTCCCATGTAGGATTTGGAAATTTCTGGCGACGTTTCGACGAGGTTCCACTCGTCATCTTCAGGCTGGTGTTTCTGTCCTTGTTCTCAGGTGTTCAAATCCTACACGGGAAGAAACCCGAATATACCAAGACCGTCATATATATATTATTTTGGCCTCATCAGCTAGCCATACCCTCACTGGGACTTGAACCTGCAACCTTTGCCTTGTAAAGCAGAGAATTAACCTCTAGGCTACAGTATCCAATCCCTTCAGCTCTGCACCAGGGAAGGGTTACATATTTTTGTGTTGAATCACCCTGGTGTATTGAAGGAACATCACAGCTCCTTTTTTTGCCTCTCAAACCAACCTAGGGCCATTTCCAAGGCAGTTAATTTTTTTGATAGCCAACAATTCTATCTGTATGTGTCACATGTTTTTTTTTTTGCTGAATTTGGAAATTAAGGAAGACTAGGATAGATCTATTTCGGCCTTATTTTGGCCTCATCAGCTAGCCATACCCTCATTGGGACTTGAACCTGCACCCTTTTGCCTTGTAAGGCAGATAATTAATCTCTAGGCTACAGTATCCAAACCCTTCAGCTCTGCACCAGGGAAGGGTTACATATTTTTGTGTTGAATCATATATGTGTGTGTGTGTGTATCACAACAATAGTCTGCATATCTATCTATCCATCCATCCATCTATCTATCATCTATCCATCCATCTATCTATCCACCTATCCATCTATCTACCCACCTATGCATCATGGTATAACATTTCAAAAATATGTTCAAATTTGACTACTAATGGTTCTTCAATAGAAATAATGTCATAATTGAAACTATCACTTTATGCGTTTTTATCACCTTATTCCCACATGACATTTCTGAATGAATATGTCAATGATTTTAAATGGTATTTTGAGAAAAATATTTTACTGACAGTCTCTACTTTGAAATCTTTATATTTTTAAATTTGTCTAACTGCAAGAAGATAAAAAAAATGCTTTTAAAATATTTCTTCAACTTTGTGTCTCCCAGTTGTATGGTGAGTAGGATTCCAAGATGGAAGAGAGAGAGGAGGGGAGGAAGGAATACAGAAAGGGAGAGAGGAACATTAATTTACTTTGTTGTAAAGACTTCATACTGTATATGTCCACAACATCTAGATTGAAACAGGGCAAACAAGGATGTAAACTTCACTGTAGACTTCTCAATTAGCAGGGTTTTTTGAGATTCTGGCCCTGAGCTGGCTTTATCTACTTGGCAACTCTTATATCCCTAAGTCCAGTAGACACATTTACAATGTTCCCAAAGATAAGGGAAGAATTAGTCACCAGGAATCAGAACTCAGAATAAGAAAATCAATTTGCATGTCTGGATTGCTAATCAGTTTTACATAGCTATTTCACCAGGCAGAAAAGTACATAACTCAAAGTCATTCAGTAATAGTAAAGTATGAAGTTTCACCAACAATTAGAACACTTCACCTTAACTACATAGTTTTTGAATGTATTCACATAATCAATGAGCACTGTATTAAAGGTAATATGACCTTTGGAATTTAAATTAAGCTAACAATAGGAATTCATCTGCTGTTTGTAATTTTTTGTTAGTTTTTATATTATTACTGAGCAACCAAGAAATCATCAAGAAATAGTGATATAAAGTTTCTTACTGTGAAAATGAGAAGAGAAGTGACATAATTTTTTATACTGCTGAAAGCTATCTTTCCCTATCACAGCTATTTCAGTGACAAATCTTATTGTAGGGCATATTACCAGCCATAATAGCTTTTCTTGCTCTATTGACCTGTCTAGTCTTCTATATTCAATCAGCACTATTGTTCTCTGAACATTTACATTGACTCTTCTTC
Source organism: Erythrolamprus reginae (assembly GCF_031021105.1). Lineage (NCBI taxonomy): Eukaryota > Metazoa > Chordata > Lepidosauria > Squamata > Dipsadidae > Erythrolamprus > Erythrolamprus reginae. The sequence continues at coordinate 62,020,024 of NC_091954.1, read as the reverse complement.
TCCCTATCCTTTCTGTACTGTAGGCATCTTAGAATCGCATATGCTGTCTACTTAATGATTTTTATAATAAATGTAATGGCAAAGTAATACAGTGTAGGATGGGTACGTGGTTTTGAGATTTCGTCGTCTCTCTTCCCAAGTACTTTGTAGACCACAGAAATAAATTGTTTTGGGGGTGTAGGAAGCTAGAACCTTCCCCACTCCTAGAGAATATTTTAGGAAATATTAAAAAGGCAGAATATTATATAGAATATCCTGTCTGAGAAACATGCTTTTAGGCAGGAAAATCCCCCACTCTTAGTAGACCCCTACCTTTGTCAATGTACTATGAAGGAATGGCCCAGCTTATCCATTTCCCTACCTTTGTTAATAGCCTGGACCAGTGTATTCTACATAACAAAGATCCACTTCAGCTTCAAAGTGATGGGATTATCTGGGAAGATTTCATCAGCCAAGCCTGGGACTCAGGACAGCCTACAGCAATGATGGTGAACCTTTTTTCCCTCAGGTGCCAAAAGGACTTGCACATACACTATTGTGCTTGCGCAAGCCCCCCACCCATTATTCAATGCCCCCCGGAGGCCCTCTGAAGGCCAGAAACAGCCCACTTCCCAACTTCTGGTGGGTCTGGTAGGTCCATTTTTCACCCTCCCCAGGCTCCAGAGGCAAAAATGCCCTCCCCCGTTCCCCTGGGGGTCCTCCAGAAGCCAAAAATGCCCTTCCAAAGCCTCTGTATGAGCCAAAAATCATCTGGCTGGGGCTCACTTGCTTGCTGGAATTGACTTAGGGCAATGATTCACATGCCCTCCGGAGAGAAGCGGCATACAAATCTCTGGAACTGTCTTCTGCCGCACGAATCCCAGCGGCCGATGAGGTCCCACAGAGTTGGCCTTCTCCAGGTCCCACCGACTAAACAATGTCATCTGGTGGGCCCCAGGGGAAGAGACTTTTCTGTGATGGCCCTGGCCCTCTGGAATTAACTCCCCCCAGAGATAAGAACTGCTCCCACCCTCCTTGTCTTTCACAAACTACTTAAGACCCACCCATATCGACAGGCATGGGGGAATTGAGACATCTCCCCCAGGCTTTTATAGTTTTATGTATGGTATAGAATAGAATAGAATTTTTATTGGCCAAGTGTGATTGGACACACAAGGAATTTGTCTTGGTGCATACGCTCTCAGCGTACATAAAATAAAATATACATTTATCAAGAATCATGTGGTACAACACTTAATGATTGTCATAGGGGTCAAATAAGCAATGAAGAAGCAATATTAATAAAAATCTTAGGATATAAGCAACAAGTTACAGTCATACAGACAACATGGGAGGAAATGGGTGATAGGAATGATGAGAAAAACTAGTAGAATAGAAGTGCAGATTTAGTAGAAAGTCTGACAGTGTTGAGGGAATTATTTGTTTAGTAGAGTGATGGCGTTCGGAAAAAACCTTTTCTTGTGTCTAGTTGTCTTGGTGTGCAGTGCTCTGTAGCGACGTTTTGAGGGTAGGAGTTGAAACAATTTGTGTCCAGGATGTGAGGGGTCAGTAAATATTTTCCCCACATGGTTTTTAAATGATGGGTTTTAAGATGCTTTTTTAATATTAGATTTGTTTACATTGTCACACTGTCTTATTATTGTTGTGAGCCGCCCTGAGTCTTCAGAGAGTGGCGGCATACAAATCTAGTAAATTATTATTATTAAATGATTACTAATTAATAAATAAATATGGCTCCACGTGCCACCTGTGGCCCCCGTGCCATAGGTTCGCCATCACTGGCCTACAGTGTTTCTTCAGCATGCACCTGAGAATCTGTCAGCCAATGGGATACATTTCTGTACAGGAACAGGAAACTCTGAAGGTGGGGCCCAACAGTTGGTATAAAAGAGGCACTCTCAGCATTTCAGGCCCTTCTCTCCTTCAACATTCTTGAGGCATGTGACCCCCCTTTCCCTGGTACCTCAGATAATGTGGTCCTGCTGTCCTCCATTAAACCATCTTTCTAAACAATCCCAGTATCTTTTTCCCCACTTGGATTCAGTGGGGAATTCAGAAGGCTATTTCTTACAACAGAAGCTTTAAAGTTTTTATGCCCTTTGGTTTGTCATTGTAACAAAATGATGGTGGTTTAAGAAGATCTCAATGTTTCATTTGTTCCTTTTAATTTAAGACTTTGCTTCTTAGATTTTATATGCTGTGATGGATTTCAGATTAAGGGTTTTTTTTCTGTTGGGCACAGAAACAAAAACTCTGTATGTATTCTCTAAGAAAACAGTTGGGAATTAGATTACTTCAATATAATTATGACATATTTTCTACATTCTTGGCACACAGTCTGTAAATCAGAAGCAGGAAGGCCGCTCTGGGCAGAAATATTTCAAAAAGTAATCTGGAATCATAAATAAGGAATTAATTGGTTGTTATTGGAAATAGGATTTGACCATCTTTTTTTTGCTGGTGGAAATGAATTCTCAAACAAAGTTGCCATTTGTGTTTTACTGCTTTTGGAAAAGTATAGATATGAACTGTGTCATTTATTTTCAAAGTTATCTTTTCTTCTACATGCTGATAATTACTATTTGTACTTTTGAAAAGTATGAAGCACACGTGCTCCATTCTTCATATCTTAAATCTATGCCTATCTCTGTTGGATGAGATACTTCTTGGATAATTGCCATATCACCAAAACCTCAGTCCCTGTTGAATCACTAGTGATAGAGCTGATCTTTTGATAGTTGGTTAGAACTACACTGGTCAAAAAAATAAAGGGAACACTCAAATAACACAATCCTAGATCTGAATGAATGAAATATTCTCATTGAATACTTTGTTCTGTAAAAAGGTGAATGTGCTGACAACAAAATAAAATTGATTGTCAATCGGAGTTGCTTCCTAAGTGGACAGTTTGATTTCACAGAAGTTTGATTTACTTTGAGCTGTATTGTGTTGTTTAAGTGTTCCCTTTATTTTTTTGACCAGTGTATTTCAAGTCAGTTGCTCAGGTCTTGTGTTCAAACCTGCTGCCAGTGAATTAATTGTCCATCAGCTAGTGCTCAGTCTGTCTGACAAATAAAACCACACAAGGTCAGAGGAGATATCTATAAACCAAAGGAAAAGACCAACACAAATAATGATGGGAAAGTTGTTAATTCAGTAAAGGCTTGGGTTTATTCTCATAATTCCTCCTCGTTCCTGATATTTTGATTTACTAATAGGGTAAATCACACTCTTCCTCCCACTTTCTCTCTCTTCCTTCCTTCCTCTTTCTTTCTCTCTCTGTCCCTCTTTCTTTCTCTCTCCCTTCCTTCCTCTCCTTTTGCTCTCTTTCTCTCTCCCTTTCTTTCTTTCTGTTTCTCTCCTCCTTCCTCTTTTTCTCTCTCTTTCTCTCTTTCTCTCTTCCTCCCTCCCTTTCTCTCTTTTTCTTTCTCTCTCTCTCTCTTTCTCTCTCTTTCTTTTTTCTCTCACTCTCTCTCCCTCCTTCTCTCCCTCTCTTTCTTTCCCTTTTTTCCTCTTCTCCCCCCTCCTTCCCCCATGAACCCAGCCCCTTCCCCGGGGCTCAGTAGGCGCTCCGGCCTACTGGAGAGAGAGAGAGCGGGGCTTCCACTCCTTCTTCAGGCTCAGAGGGTGACAGGCAGAGGGTGACAGGCAGGATATCTGCAGCGCAGAAGCCACCCAGCTTCCCTTCCCCGATGTTGCCTGGATGGAGGCAAAGGCATTTGCCTTGGCCAGGTTGGGGAACACACTGTTTCCTGGTTCCAGCCTTGGCCCACTCGGAGCCTCTGCCTGCTCATTGTTTGCCTTGGCTGGGTCAGGGAATATGCCATCGCCCAGCTCTAGTCTTCCACCTCTGCCCACATGCTACCTGCTTGCCCACCAACTCGCTTACCTTTATCTATGCCTTGGTGGGCATCCCCAGCGAGGTTCAGCCAGGGAGCCTCCAGCCACCAGTAGCTGGCTTTGTAGTTGATGTACGCAAACAAAGAACCAATATAAGTGTCCACCAGTTTGAATGGGATTTAATTAACATGGGGTCGTGGTGGTTATAGTCACTCCATGGTTTTTACTATAGTTAAATTGGTTAATGAGAATTTTGATTTCTTTGCAAGCAACTAGGGGGAATTGTGGAAGTGAGGCTAATATCTGTCATATAAGTGTTAGCAGGTGAATCACAATAAAGGCTGTAGAGGTGAAGGATGGGATATTGTAAAAGAGTTGTGAAATGTTATATGAACATTTTGACAAAACAGGGAGATAATTTTGGAACTTGTGGCTTTGATTAGCTGTGGCCATTTCTTCCTCTACTTTTGAATTCAGGTACATGTTTTCCTTCCACTTAAACAAATCTTCCAAAACAAGACTTTCAACTAACAGCTATGAATCTCTGTGGAATATCTGGGGCTCCAACGAATCTGCTTCCCCTATTCTCTGTGGAATAAGAGATGATTCAAAGGCTTGAAGAGACGTGAGAGAAATAGGCAGACAAAACTTTCACAGAATAGGACTTTCTTATGGTTGCAGGACCATTCGAAATTCTGTGGTGCCTTCTATATCATGGAATATTTCATAACACCTCTCAAAATGTATTTCTGCAGTATTTCCGTAGCTTCAGCCAACTGAATTCACAATTGCCCTTTTAATATATTTAGACTGAAACAGTGATATGTTATTATTCCAGTTATCAAGCAGAAAACCATATAAATTGTGAATGGAAATGTATTTATTCACAATAACAAATATTAAATATTTAGAGTTTTTTAAAAATAAAAATCATCTACCCAGGAAAAAAGTACCAACGGGTGTCTCTGATGAAAAAGTGGACTACATGTGCATTGCCTGAGGCAGTGGATGTACTCTGCAAATTTCATGGAGGGCATCCCAAATGTGCATGAATCTGAAGCGAAACATTTTGAATAACAGCCAGTATGCCTACGGCTCAACAAAAGGTTGCCTATTATTAGATCCATAATCTGTAGCGGAAGAACCAGTTGTTATTTTCAGATATATTTTTTTTGTGGCACTGCTAGTGAAAATTGGACAGGATTCAATTTAAGCAAACGGACTGGAATTTGTGCTATACATTAGGAACATATATGCAGAGCTTTTCGTAATACATATTTATTTATTTATTTATTTATTTTGTCCAATACACAATGAGGGTTTTAGTGGGTATATATCTATATACACATAGTAAAATACGTGATGAAGGTTATAGAGGAGATACTCATAGTAAAATATATCTAAGAAATAATAGAAAAGAAGGTGTAGTAATAGAACATATCAATGAAAGAACAGAAGAAGAGATATAGGAATAGAAGAAAGGAATAGGAGATATAGGAGAGCAATAGGACAGGGGACGGAAGGCACTCTAGTGCACTTGTACTTGCCCCTTACTGACCTCTTAGGAATTTGGATAGGTCAACCGTAGGTAATCTAAGGGTAAAGTGTTGGGGGTTTGGGGATGACACTATGGAGTCCGGTAATAAGTTCCACGCTTCGACAACTCGGTTACTGAAGTCATATTTTTTACAGTCAAGTTTAGAGCGGTTAATATTAAGTTTAAATCTGTTGTGTGCTCTTGTGTTGTTGTGGTTGAAGTTGAAGTAGTTGCCGACAGGCAGGATGTTGCAGCATATGATCTTGTGGGCAATACTTAGATCTTGTTTAAGGCGTCTTAGTTCTAAACTTTCTAGGCATATCATATGACTGATATGTTCCCCATTTTTGGATGTAGAATTAAATGAGGAAAGCCACATTAGATATTTAATATTTCTTTTTAAATGTCTCTTTTCTCTGTATTTTTTTGCCTCAATTGGAAAGGAATGTGGCTGTTACTGACCTAGACAGGAGAATCCCTAGGAATTCTCTCCCCATTGACAAATGGAGACAAATTAAGTGCTGAGTCACATTGTTAGCATTATGAATTATTTAAGATGACATGCACACCATTAACATGTCATTCACCATAGCAGAGTTTGAAAGCTATATTAACCTTCTGCAACATGCTGTGTGCTCATGAAAATGGAGTAGGAGAATGGGGAATAGCTTTGATTTAGCTTAGGAGAAAAAGGATAGGGAAAATAAGCAACAAACGCTCTGTGAATGAATAAAGCATAGAAAGGATAGGGGGAGCCCAAGAGACAAAAGCCGGCAACAACTTTGTCTAAATGACATAAAAATCTCTGCAAGGCTTTGAGTTATTTGGAACTTTTCATCAGACAATGTGAAATAAAGATCAGACTGAATATTACAGCAAAAACATTTAGAATTAGTCTGGGTATGCACAGCCAGTTTGATATAATGTAAAGGCATCAGGCTAGAACTCAGGAGAATTCTAGTCAGTGGAGGGCTGCAAAAATTTTTACAACCACACTGTGGGTGTGGCTTATTGTGTGGTCATGTGACCAGTTAGGAGTGGCTTGTTGGCCATGGGACCAGATGGGACTGGCTTGACAATCATGTGATGGGGGTGGCTTAAAGGTCATGTGACTGGGTGGGAGTGGCTTACCAATCAAGATAGGTTTTCAAATAGGTACTTGAACTCTTTTTCAGTTGATTAAGTTACATTATTTGAATAGCCACAAGAAGACAAGTGATAGCATTATTTGTTGAGGAGCACAGTAACATTTTAAGGTTTTGTACACAAGGTTCAGTATGATAACAGATTAGGCAAGTAGCTCAATTTTCTTTAATTGCTATAAAAGTTTAGTTCTAGATAATGATTAAAATTATTAAAGCATTTATGGGTAAAAACATACTATTTAATTATTTCCTATTTTAAAAGTAACTAAGGATCATACTAAGGTACTAGAGAAGGAAGGACAATAAAAAAACATATTAAGTATTCAATAAATAGTGCATAAACCTACTACCCCCATTGCATCCCACCCCCTCTGTGGGGATCACTCCTTCTAGTCCAGCTTTAGGCATGAAGCCTCCTAGGTGATCTTGAGCAAGTCATCTCTGCAAGGAACCGGGGTGGCGCAGCAGGTAGAGTGCAGTACTGCAGGCCACTGAAGCTGACTGTAGATCTGAAGGTCAGCAGTTCAAATCTCATCACCGGCTCAAGGTTGACTCAGCCTTCCATCCTTCCGAGGTGGGTAAAATGAGGACCCGGATTGTGGGGGCAATAGCCTAGCTCTGTTAAAAAGGGCTATTGCTAACATGTTGTAAGCCGCCCTGAGTCTAAGGAGAAGGGCGGCATAAAAATCGAATAAATAAATAAATAATAAAATAAATCTCTTTAAACCCTAGGAAAGAGACAATGGCAAACTAATGACAATAAACCTTGTCAAGAAAATCACATGGTCTAGTCTGGGCAGTTGCCAAGAGTTATCTGGCAGTCAACGCACTTAAAGACATACACAAAATATAAACATAAGAACACGTGCAACTTAAATTCTCCAAATGGAAGCTGCATTGGTTCCTACTATATTTCCCCCAAAATAATACTGGGTATTATATTAATTTTAAACTTTTGTTTAACACATTAGACCTCGTTTTCTGGTTAGGTCTTATTTTATTGGAAATATGGTGCATCTGTCTGATTGATGATCTTAACTATGGCTTATTTTTGGGATAGGGCTTATGTTACGAGCATCCTGAAAAAAACTTGCTAGGGCTTATTTTCTAATCAGGTCTTATTTTCAGGGAAATGAAATAATAAGTGTTTTGCTTCAGGAAACAAAAAAAGCAAACATTGCAACCCCTGCTCTTCCAGAAAACACAAAAGCTAGTGGGGGGGAGGGGTGTTCCTTGAATAAATAAATGAATGCCCTTTTAAACTGAGCAATTTAAGTGGCATATAGCTAAAGGTAGAATATGATTGAGGAGTGGAAGAGGATGAAATCCCTCTAGCTGTAAAGTTTCTTTGGAAAGTGATTTGTAAAATCTTGGAAGTTTTGTGGCAGCACCTATATAATGTAATACCTTTTGCACAGTAACTGTGCATTTATTCAACGGGGCATATTTACTGGGAAGTATGTTAAGGATCACAGACTGAATTTGATTTCACTTTTTAAATGGTCTTGAAATGGTTTGAATTTTATGTTGTCCTGAGATGAACAGAAGGAGATGGAAAATAAGCAGAAGGAGAGGACAGTAAATCAAGGGTTTTTTGCTCCTGCTGTGACAGCCAGCTTTAACCCTCTTCTTTTTCTCCATATGCAAACTGACTGAAATTTTAATGCACTGTTTATGACTGCAATAAATATAGAGATGCTGTCATGCAACATTCCAGCACTCTCACTAATTTAAACCTCTGTTCTTTACCCTCATAAGATAGCTGTTTCAAAGTGAAAGGTGATGTGAAAGTGTTAGACAAATCAGATAAATTTGAAAAAAGCCTTTATAAAGAAAACAATGTTATTATACTCCTTACTTATAGATGGTAGAGAAAGGGCATTGTGATAAAAATAGCAGATAACCTCCAAAATGAATTTATATAGAAAAGTCAAAGGAAGGAGCAGGCATACTAATTTACTTTTCAAGTGGTTCTTGTCAAGTCTCTCCACTTCAGTTTATTCAAAAGGACTATTGAATATATTGGGGTCAGTTAGAGGCAGAAAATCCCAGGTCTACTCAGCAATGAATGCCTTTTAATTATGAAGTCACCCTTTCATAATTGAATTACAAGACCACAGTGGTTCTTTAATGATTTTCCAGTTCACTCTCTTTTGTTTTGATCTTGTTGATTTTGCTTGCTTTATAATTTAGACTGGGGCATTGATGGGAATTCCTCATTAATAAGGTGCATTCGTTAGTTTGATTGGTTTATCTGTAACTGTTTTATATCTCTCTGATTGTGTTTTTGATTTATGTGTCAGGTTGTAAGAAGGGCTTGAACTGTATTATTTACAGTAGATGTATGAATGAATGAATGAATGATTCTGCTTTAAAGCAAGAAACTTTCCATCTTTTGAGATAGGTCATCAAATAATAACTTGTAAATGTGGGATAAGGAGTCTTCGGAGAGGGGCAGCATACAAATCTAATAAATTATTATTATTATTATTATTATTATTATTATTATTATTATTATTATTATTATTACTACTGGACAACAGGCTGCTTTGCATAGCAGAAAGCAAGCTGGTAACAATAGTACTCCATTTAGAAGTATAGTGGTACCTCTACTTAAGAACGCCTCTACTTAAGAACTTTTATAGATAAGAATCAGGTGTTCAAGAATTTTTTACCTCTACTTAAGAACCATTTTCTACTTAAAAACCCAATCCCGGAAAAATTCCCAGGAAATTTGAGAGAGGCACGAAGGCCTGGCCAGTTTCCTGCTATTCCCCCTGGGTTTCTCTCTGTGGCACAGTATATGGGAGGCAGCCTCACACTGGGTGTATGAGAGGCGCATGCTCCTCGTTGCCTCAGAGTCCCTCTTTTTTTAAGCCCTAAAGTTTTGGATTTTTTGGATTCCCCTCACCTCACCTTCTTCCTTCGTCAGTGACTGTCCTCCTCTTCTTCCTCCTCCTCCTCCCACCCAAATTCAGAGCTTTTATTTCTTTCCTAATGGGTTTGCATGCATTATTTGCTTTTACATTGATTCTTATGAGAAAAATTGCTTCTACTTAAGAACGTTTTACTTAAGAAGCTGGTCACGAAACGAATTAATTTTTTAAGTAGAGATACCACTGTACAACTTTTGTAAAAAAAAAAAAAGTGCATTTAAAGTTAGTGCTTGCATGAAAGATAATAAAGATAAACATTAGTTAGTAAATAACATGGTGATAGGAAAGCCCGAGGTTGTATTTCTATCTACAATTAAAAGCTCCATTAAGTAAATCAATAAGAAGCTGAACTGGGCATGTTCTTGACAAAAGACAAAGAGAATTAAACTGAGAAAGGAAAGAGAGATATAAAAGCCCAGAAAATATTAATCTAATCAACAGGATTCATAGAAACTGCAGGTACATAGAAACTGCAAAATAAGATAAGAAAAGAAAAGAATGAGAGATAAAATTACAGGGTCCCTCTACCAACATATCTACATTTATTGCCTCTAGTGGCCAATGGTTTTTAAATTCAGGGAGGCGGCTCTTATGAAAATGAATTTACACTGGAGAGTCATCTTTCACTGATGACTTCGGAGTTGCATTTCCTGTTACCAGGTTGTTGCTTAGGAGATATAGACTTCAATGGGCAACCATTTCTTTAGTGCCTATTTGAACTGAACGATAGGAAAAAAATGACTTACAACTGGCCCTCCCACTTATAACTGTCACACAATCAAATAATTACAATTTGGATACTTGCCAATCGGCATGTATTTATAACAATTGCAGCATCCTGGGGTCATGTAATCACCATTTGCAACCTTCCAATCATTTGCAAACCCAACAAAGTAAATGAGGGGAGCCAAATTTGCTTGACTACTTAATTCACTTAACAATGACAGTGCTTTGCTTAACCATGGCAAAAATGGAGCATGACTTATTTAACAACTGCCTTACTTCAAAATGGAAATTCTGGTTACAATTGGGATCATAAGTTAAGGACAACTTGTACAAAAAAACTTAAATTTATACACACTTCCCTATTTTGGATTTATCTTTCCAGTACTTCATCACTCTCCTGTTCATTCTTCGGAGAGGGGCGGCATACAAATCTAATAAATTGAATTGAATTTCCTACTATTCCTGTTGGAAGAAGAGGGAAGATGGGAAAGTGTTTGACTCAGGCCAGAGCAAGCAGAAGAGGCAGCTCAATTAAGAAGGAGACAATGCCATTCCCAGCAACCATTTCATCAATTTCTCCCAGAAAACCTACAGTCATATCATTATGCTGCAGCTAACATTGACATATCAGTTTCAATAGTTGACTTCAGATTGTGGCATTTTATAGAATCCATTTTTATAGATATTTTATGGGATAGAAAATTGAAGTTGGCTTCAGGCATTACACCATTAGAACTTGAAGTGTGGCTTCTGCTGTTGTGTCACTGCGTGCATTTCTTTTCATTATTGGCTGCTCTGAATTGACAAAACTGGAGGATCTTCAGATATTTAGGGGGATACTTTCCTTCCTACTGAATGACCTTTGATATATCAGTTTTGCAGCATAAACAAAGAAAAAAACCTGTAAGAATATAATAAGGACAAGAGAAGCTAAAATTTGAGTTCCAAAGCTATATTTCTTTCGACATGCCCCCATTTCATCCATTTTGAGACGTTTGAGGGAAAAGAAATTAGTTATATGGCATGGTTGTTCCAAGAACCACAGAACATATTGCGATCAAGATAACCTGAATAGTTTGGCTTAATTAAACCACTTTTCTTCTAACATTTTCAAAAACTTTTTCTGTAACCAGCACGATAATTTCAGCTTCTTAGTAAAGGTTTATATTGTTGCTCACAAATGGCATATCAGTATTCTCAATGCTGCCATTGCAAAATAAGTGGCATTTAAAGACCAGTTGTTCTGACTGCAATATTAATTTTAATATTCAATTAATGTTTCATTTCCTTATAAATAATTTAAATGGTTCCATTGGGAAGATCAAACTCTCTTGGCACACATGTATATTTCTTTCTTCCTGGCAATAGATTATTAGAACAAAGGGCCTATGTTTGAGAGGTCACCTTGATGGTATCTCACTTCTGCCAGTCAGTAAATCCAACTCTATGGAAGGAGTGACAGTTAAGCCTATAGCTTTCCCATTGACTCTGACAGGTTATTTTGACTTCTGGAAACATTATTGAGCTAGTAGACATTCTGAGTATCAAAAGAGAAAGTAAAAAGCTGGAGAGATGAATTCAAAATGGGAAAAAAAAATCTACAGCAGCCTCTTGAAAGCCAGGAAATTAAAAAAGAAACATAAGCTCTAAGATTCCATCAATCCAACAAAATCCCTTTTTATTCAGGGCAGATTTCAAACTACTGACCCAAGACATCAGGTGTCAAACTCTGAGAATTGCTGAAATATTCCTGTGTTGGAAAGATAGCTTTTCTATGTTTAGAAATTAAAGAAATGTTGGGGTTGGGGGGTTTTTGGGGAGGGGGAGGAGTTGAGGGGCATTCTAAGCAGATGTTGGGTTGTATTTGATGCCTGCCATTCCAATGCACAAGTTCTACTTAGGAAAAGAGAAGGGAGGAAAGAAAAAAAAAGAATATGTTGAATAAAAATTGACATATTTAATTGCTAGGAGTTTAAGTTTATTTCCTCTGTCTGTGCCAGACCTGTTTACAGTGTCAGTTTTCCAGTGATTAAAAAGAGCAGAATTCAGCATGGGATTACAAAGTCAAAGGTCCAGTTAGAATTAAATGTGATTTTAAAAGCTTCTGAATAATAAAATATTGATACTTTACATAATACATAATTTTACATAGCATAATTAAGAACTAGAGAGTATTATTCAGTAAGCCTCTTAATATACACATTCTCCCTCTCTCTCTCTCCCTCCCTCCCTCCTTTCCCCTCCCTATTCATTCATTCATTCATTCATTTTGTCAAGAATGAATTGGTAGTATACAAAGCTTAGTGATGGGCGAACCAAACCCGCACAATTTGGGTCCGTACTGAATTTTGCGGTGTTCGGTATGCCGAACATGAACCCGAAATTTCTTGAAACTTTGGGCAAAGTTCGGGGTTGCGTTCGGCATTCAGAGCTTTGACATCACCGGCAGGTTGCTAAGGATGCCAAGGTGATCACTTCCTGTATTCCATGGAATCCAGGAAGTGATCACCTTGGCATCCTTAACAACCTGCCGGTGACGTCAAGACTCTGCCCCCGGAATCTCTTCATGGGAGGGATTCCCCAGCTCCTTTAAAGGGAGGCCTTCACGTAAAAATAAACATTGTTATTTTTACGAAAAAGGACACCGCAGCGGCGCTGCAAGCAAAGGGCGGTACTTTCACGTAAAAAATAAACAATATTCTGTATTATGGTGACATTGGTCTCCTTAGTAACTCTTCTTAAATTTCTCTATGATCAGACATCTCATAGTGCCATGACCAGTCCTTGAAGTACGTCTGAAGAGGGAGATTGTGTTAGGAGAAAAGAGCCACATTCCCAAGTCCAATTCATAATGCACTAACATTGGATTCCCTCTTTGCAGTTCTTTTGGAATATCTCCATACATGATTTTTATGCTGAAGAATCCCATAGCCCTAAGAAAGCACAGGATACAAGAGTATATTTTAAAATTTAAGTTTAAGTAAGTTGAAAATATCTGTTGGCCTTCTATTTAAAGCAGTGCAATTCTTCCATTCTCTAAAGTTTTTATTTATTTATTTATTTTGGAATTTATTCTTTTACTGCTTTTAAAATAATGGCAAAAAGAAGAAGAAGAAGCAGGATGAAAATGTTTACATTAGCAAACAAACAAAACCACAGTGGAGAAAATAAAGAAAAGAAAAGAAAGGAAAAAAAAGTATTTTAGACCCGCTCACCTTCTGTGCATGTGCAGAAGCCAAGTTTCCGGCACTGTGCATGCAGCACCATTTTGTTTTCGGCAGGTTCTTTAAAAAAATGTCAATATTTTTTCTGGACTGTGCATGTGTGCTCGGGCAAAGCACACACGGGCCCACAAGGCACAGCCATGCAGCACAAAAGGAAGTGAACCGGCAACGAGGTAAGTTGGAACCCACCCCTAGTTACAATTCTATATATAGTTTAATGCAATAATCATATATATTTCTAATAAATTTATATAACTTTAACCTACTGTGCTTTGAATAAATCAATCTTAAATTTTATTATATTTCTGTCTACAGGCTATCTGCCATAGGCAATCCACTGATAGGTGGCAATACAAACAGTAAAAGGAACCTTATATTATATTTCCAGTGCAGCATTATCAGTCTTTTGGTTATAGTAGAGGCTCAGAGAAGCCATTTATATTGTCTGAATGTCATATTGTAAGTACTAGGTATGTAGATCAAAGGAATATTATCCTTTGAATTTTTTAGCTTTTTCCATACAATCATAGTTCTATAATCCACTACTTTCTCCCCAAACCCATAGTGAACATTGTAAAAAGGTGTAAAAACTAAAATAAGGCTTTCTAAAAAGCACCAAATAGTCAACCTTATCAATTATTGGACATAATAATAAGTTCTGGAATGAGCTCCCACTCCAGTGGCGTTTTTGTGTGCCCAGGGTGGCAGCATGCCACAACTCTAGGGCACAGAAATTACAATTGACAGATCCATGCCCATAGGGCACGGCAACTAGAGTGAAACCCCTTCAGAGCCAAAGCCTCCAGGCCTCTAAATTGGCCATGCCTCTAGGGCACAGTACACTCCAGCTCTTGCGCATAATTATGAAGGGGTACTCAACCAGATAGCCCTCAATATCAATTCCAACCGTAGAATCAGCTGGCTTCCCTCCCACAAATGAAACAGAGAAACCCAGTAACTCAAAAAAAGATAATTCAGCTCAGGTTGATCAGGCTCACAAGCCTTCTTCCAGAAAGCTCAATGCCAAGACCACTAGTTCAATGAAGGCAGCTGAGAAGCAACACTACCAGGCACTTAATAAAATCTGCAAAAAGGCAGCAGCCAAACACAAGCACACAGCCTCCCCACCAGATCAGAGGCCTCAGATAGTGCTGGCCTAAAATCTATTGTTCCCAACTGTGATTCACAGTTATGGGGCCCTGGGGCAGATTTTTTTACCCTTAGCAGAGAAGACAGCACCCAGCTCTAAAGCGTAACATACAAACCTAGAGGACCCCTGCAGAGGTAGGACACCGACTTCCAGGCTGTGCAAGAGGTGCACTACATGCTGCCTAATGACATCAAGGCTTTAGTAGCAGAGTGGGGATACAAAAACCAGGCAGCAGGAAAACTGGGCCTCTTCTGTCCCCTACTGCCACAAGGGTCATCAGATGACCCAATTACAGCCAACATACTCCTCAACTGGATGAGTGGAAACAGAACACCTAGAGAGGGAAGAGGCAGAAAATGAAGACGAAGATGAAGAAGAGGAGGAAGAAGAAGAGGAGGAAGAAGAAGAAGAGCCAATGGCAAAAGCTCAAGAGGAAGGGACAACAGCATGGGATCTGTTGGAGGATGAAGAGGTTCAACCATGACGATTGGCCTGCAATGGACTTTTTCTTCTCCATTTGTTTTGCCCATTGCTCCACAAGGCCCAGATGGTAACAGGATTGGCACCTCCACCTCTGGAGCCCAAGTACAACTAGTCCCAGTATAAGATGGATCCCTTCTTTTGAGAACATCTAATGATCCAGGAGGTAATACCTTCTCCCAAAATGTTTGTAGACCTTATCCTCATCAATGGGCCATTACGGGATTGAGTCCTAATCCTTCCATGGTGGAAAATAGCCTCTACAATGTAGCTCCAGATTTGTCCAAGATTCTTCAAGTGCTAGCGGTCAATGCCCCAGTAGTGTCTCTTCACACTGTAGCTGGGGTCCCTGGTGATCCCATGGATTCTCTCTAACCATAGGACCACTGGATGGAGCTCTCTCTCCAATGAGTCCTCCACATGGGCCATAAGCATGGCCACGACAGCATCCTTCTTTGCCAGATCTTCATTGATCTGGCTATGCCAGTGGCAGGAGAAAGTGGTAACTGAAGAAGACCGTTCTTGCCAAGACATCATTAAATTGATAGTGGTAGTCCAGATCACAGTGGACACATCTTTAATAGTGGCAAGATTTGCAGCTAGATCTATGGAAACAAATGTCACAGTCCAAAGACTTCTTTGGCTTAAAAATTGACAAGCAGATACACACCATAAGTGAAAGTTGGCCTCGGTGAATTATGAAGGAGAACACCTCTTTGACAAATGTTGGTGACTGAGACAAGAGACCAAAGAAAGATCCTTCCTGCGGTCATTAGACATCCTGAAGCTAAACCGGCTCCATACTCCAGACAACAAGCATATTTTGGAAGGGTCCCTGTGGATCAGCAGGGGCAGGGATTTTATTCAATTTTATTTATAGTTCCAAAGGCCTCCACAGGATGGAGAGCAATTATGGATCTGAAAAGATTGAAGATTACATTATTTATAAGTAGTTTAAATGCATTCATTAACATTATTATAATTATTATTATAATTATTATTATTTATTAGATTTGCATGCTGCCCTTCTCCGAAGACCCCTGGAGAGGTCGATCAATACTGGAGGGGGTTAGGGAGGGGGATCTCCTCTCTTCCATTGATTTAACCAAAACATACTTACATGTCCCTGTATTCCTGGAGCATATGCAGTTTCTTAGGTTTCAATTGGCGGGAACTCATTATCAATATTGGGCTATGCCCTTTGGCTTGTCATCAGTCCCTAGATTTTTTTTTTTTTTACTAAATTACTGATAGCAATAGCAGCATCCCTCAGGGCCATCCTAATAAGCATCCAGTGCTCCTTAGATGACATATTAATTCAATCACTTTCTCTCACTACAGCGCAGAGAGACCCAAACATCACAGTCGAAGCACTAGAGTGCCATGACTTCTCCATTAATTGGGAAAAGATCCAGTTATGTTTTTCTACTAGGATACTTCACTTGGGTGATCATTGATTCCTTGTAAGGTAGAATCTATCTTTTGCCAGGTTAGCCAAAATTAGTCTCTCTATCTCTCACCAGATCTTGTTCTTAGCCATTACTAGGTTTTCTTGTTATCTGCTTGGATTGTTAGTTTTTAATGTACTACCCATATAATACTTTGCCTTGCCATGACTCTTCAATTTTCTAGAATTTGATCTGTCTTGTAGGGCAGTTTGACTTCTTCAGTACTTGGTAAGCCTTTATGATATTCTAGCTTCAGCACATCTTTTTCAGTGTACTTAACATATTCTTCTAATGACTTTTTTCTTCCTTAAACTGTTCTTGCAATACTCCACACTCAATTTTTTCTTGGTAAGTAGAGTCTGTCATGCTACATGGATGAAAGCCATGATTCATTGTCATGTCATTTTTTTGATCTTCATATCCTATAGCTGTGCCCAAATCTTCACTGTTTTTTTCTTTGCCAAGTGTTGACTGGTTCACTGCAGTCTCTCCATTAGATGGATGGATAGATTGGATAGTTTTGGAGATTCTGCCTATAGTGTGCAATTTGAGTTTTGCATCTTCTTCTTCCCCCAATTTGAGCATTTATTCTGTGCGGGTTCTCAGACTTTTTTCTTGCCTTTTGATTTTGCCTCTGTGTTATTCAATTGTAACTGTAGTTGTGCTATATCAATTGATATGTCTCTTGCAGTGAGCTGGTGCTTACGTATCTAATGTTAAAATCCTTTCCAGCAGTCAACACACAGGTAAGTAGGGATTGCAACTGGGCAAACAGTGAAACAAGCAGAAAATAATACTTTAATCAAGGAATTATCAAGGAGAAAACCATACCCCAACCAACACTTGCAGGGCAAGTTACAGTATATAAGCAGGGAGCAACCTCATACATTCTACAGATGTTATAATTGGTTATTAAAATGTCTGCAAACAAACAACCAAGCTCATAGAGTACCAAGGATTCCACAGGAATTCTGACAGTAATTCAAGTACATCAAATATTCAAGATACAAATCTTCTCATAAATCACAGCCAATGGGCTTTTTCTAAGTCTGCTTGGAGTAACCACTGCCGGTAGGGATCTTAGAAAATGTAATTAGTTGACTCATGCATTAAAAAGAAGACCGCTGGGAAATATATTTTTCAACTCTCTCAAAGCCAAAGAATCTTCTAAATGTGCCCTAAAGGGAATTATAGTATTTTGAAGCCTTAAAAATAATCCAGGTACCCTCTGATTTATCATAGCTATTCTGTTGTCAAAGTAACATTTGAAAAATATTTTGCTTTCTTAAAAAATATCATAGAACCATCCCCTAAAAGCAAATAAACAAAAATAAAGCTATTTATAGTGCAATATATGATACCATCTTATCTGCTGATAGGACTATTCTGTATATCTAGAGTCTACTTGGTAAGCCAATATGTAACTAGTAATCCATTAAATACAGAAAAACAGAACAGAATAACAGAGTTGGAAGGGACCTTATAGGTCTTCTTGTCAGATTCCCTACTTAGGCAGGGAACCCTGCATCACTTCAGAAAAATGGTTATACAATATCTTCTTAAAAACTTCCAGAGTTGGAGCAGAACAACTTCTGAAGGAAAGTTGCTCCACTGATTAATTGTTGCTTCTCTCTTTGATTAGTTTTCAGCCATTGCTTCTTGTCTTCAGGTGCTTTGGAGAATAGTTTAATTCTCTTGTCTTCATGGCAGCCAGAGATATTGGAACAATGCTATCATGTCAAACCTAGTCCTACTTTTCATTAGACTAGACAACTCAGCCAACCATTCTTTATATGTTTGAGCTTGTTGTTCTTCTCTACACTCTTTCTAGAGTTTCCACTTTTTTTTTTACATTGTAGTGACCAAAACTGGATTCAATATTCCAAATGTGAACTTATCAAGGCATTGTAAATTAGTATTAACACTTCATGTGATCTTGATTACCGTCTGTTAATGCAGCCTAAAGTTGTGTTGGCTTTTTTGGCAGCTGCTGCATACTGCCAGGTCATATTTAAATGGTTGTCCACTAAGATTCTAAATACCTCTCATGGTTTCTACTATCGAGTGACATATCACATATACTGTACCTGTGCATTTGGTTTGTCTTGCCTAAATGTAGAACCTTACTTTTTACACTATTGAATTCATTTTGTTAGATAGTGCCAGGGGTAAATCCAACAGGTTCTGACAGGTTCTGGAGAACCGGTAGCAGAAATTTTGAGTAGTTCAGAGAACCAGCAAACAACACCTCTGGCTAGACCCAGAGAAGGGTAGGAATAGAGATTTTGCAATATTCTTTCTCAAGAGTGGGGTGGGAATGAAGATTTTTCAGTATCCGACCCCTGCCATGCCCACCAAGCCACGTCCACCAAGTCATACCATGCCCATCAAGCCATGCCTACAGAGCTGGTAGTAAAATAATTAGGATTTTGCCACTGGATAGCGCCCAATGTTTAAGTCTGTCAAGATACTTCTATATCTTAAGCCTATCTTCCGAATTGTTGACTATTCCTGCTAGCCTGGTGTCATCTGCAAATTTGATGAGTTCCCCATCTACCCCCTTGTCCAAATCATTGATGAAAATGTTGAGGAGTACTGGACCTAAAACAGAGCCTTGGGGTACCCCACTACATACTACTCCATGTAGATGCAGTTGTATTGTGGACTATACATTGAGTGCAGTTGGTCAGCCAGTTACAAATCCATCTGGTGGTGATGCTGTCTAAGCCACATTTTTCTATTTCATCTAGTAGTAGGTTATGATCTACTTTATCACATGCCTTACTGAAGACCAAGTAAATTATATCAACAGCATTCATCTGGTCCATTAATTTTGTCATTTTCTCAATGAATGCAATAATATTAGTCTGGTATGATCTGTTTTTGGCAAACCCATGTTGGCTTTTGGTTATTACTTTGTTTGCTTATAGGTGTTCACAGATTATTTTTATTATTATTTTTATATTATTATTATTATTATTATTATTATTATTATTATTATTATAATAATAATAAATTAGATTTGTATGCCGCCCCTCTCTGGAGACTCGGAGTGATTCACAACAATAAAACGGTACAAATCCAATCGTAAAAGCAGTTTAAAACCCTTAATATAAAAAGCAATCATACAACTCATACAAACCATACATAAAACAAAAACAGTCCAAAGGGCTCAATTTCCCCATGCCTGATGACAGAGATGGGTTTTAAGGAGTTTGCAGAAGGCAAGGAGGGTGGGGGCAATCCTAATCTCTGGGGGGAGTTGGTTCCAGAGGTTTGGGGCCACCACAGAGAAGGCTCTTCACCTGGGTCCCACCAGATGACATTGTATTTCCAGAATCTTCCCTGATATTAAGATCAGGGTGATAGATCTATAGTTTCCTGGATCTATTTTTCTCCCTTTTTTGAAGATGGGAACTAAATCATCTCTTTCTAGTCCTCTGGCAGTTTCCTGGTGCTCCAGGATATTTGAAAGATATTGTTCAGTGGTTCTGAGAGCTTGTCTGCCAGTTCTTTTAAAACCTTGGGGTATAATCCATCTGGTCCTGGTGATTTGAACTCATCTAAGGCTGACAGGGGCTCACTTACAATTTTCTATCTTATTTTAACTTGTGTTCCTAATCTGGTTTTTTTGTGGTGCTGTTTTTGATAGATTGGACAACCTATCAAACATAAACATACAACATAAACTGACATGAATATATACAGTTAAATTAATTTATATTCAGATGTTTTTGTTCAATTTTGTACTTGTTAGCAACCTGGTAATCATACAATATAAAAGCTTTTGTAAATGAAAAGTGAAAGATGAAAATCTTGCTAAAGTATCTAGGGTACTTGATACGTCTAGTAAATCCATTTTTAAAGAATGCCATTGTGAACCTTTTAGGATGAACTTTCTCACCTTTTGGGGAGCTGTAATGTTTTCCATACATACATAAATATATCACATTATTCATTTGAAGGATAACCAACATTATACAATCCCCTATGAAAAATAGTACAAAATAGCAGAGGGAACTAAAGGGCATGGAAATATAATGGAACCTTAACTATCTTTACAGCAGTTTAAATCAATGCTGTATAAAATGCATTTCTATATTGCAAAGTTGTGATAGAATTGGATAGCTTATACATTTCATAAATAAATATATATTTCTACCATTCTATTTGTCCACAAATCACTTTATCTTTTGCCTTTTGTTCTTTAAACATCACTTCTCTCTTTGAGGATTTTGTCAGTTCTATCCAAGTACAATTTTCTCACTATTCCCATTTGTCTCAAACCATTCACTCCTCCATATATTTGTTTTCTGATTCAATCATTTATGTACTTCTTTTGCATCAGCCACTTTCTTGTATTTTGATCCATATTCATCCAACTATCATTCATTCTTGATGCTACCTCATTTTATTTTTCACATTTCTTAAGTAATCCATGGCCACTACTTTCAGCTTAGCTTTTATATTTCTCCAAATGTATTCAACTCTTGAGTCAATTTGTTGTAGTGATTAAGGCAGCAGGCTAGAAACTAGGAGACTTTGATTTCTAGTTCCATCTTAGACACAAAGCCAGCTGGGTGACCATGGTCCAGTCACTCTTTCTCAGCTCTAGGGAAGTAGCAGACGAAACCACTTCTGAAATCTCACTAAGAAAACTCCTGGGACTAGTACAAGCAATGGCCTGCAGTCGGGGTTCCAACCTACCTTGCTGCCAGTTCATTCCCTCCCATGCCGCGTGGGTATACCTTGTGGGCGCATGCATGCTTCATGCATGCGTCCGTGTGCAGTAACAAAAAGTCTGAAAAAAAACTAAATCTGAAAAAAATATGGCAACCACATGCACAATATTGGAATTCAGCTTCTGCAAATGCTCAGAAGGAAAAAAAAGATGGCTGCACCCACAGACCAGCACTGACCAATCCGGTTTGGTGACGTCACTACCAGTTCGAGTGAACAGTCTGAACTGGGAGGAAGGCACACATGTCCATTATTAACTCCTACTTCCATTTACCAAAGTGAACAGAAACATTGTGAGCCATTTATCCTCTATCAGTAGGCGATTCTTCCTTGTAAGAGACTATTCACTTATCCTTCCCTCCCATCATTTATCTTAAAATTTACCCATCAGTTTATCATCTGAAGGGGGGCATACATTTATCCATTTGTTATTGTTTTTCATTACCAATGTATAACTTGTACCCATTCAATTCATTTTTTGTTTGTCAAATACAACTAATTCATTGCTTTTTAGGTTCTTTCTCTTCACTGTACCTTATAATCTGATATTTCCTGCAAATCATATTAGATCTCTGCAAGTATGGTAGTATCTGCATACAAAAACATCTAACAGAAAACTCACCTCTAACATTATCCTAATGATGGTTTCATAAGCATTTGTCCATTAATATTTAAAAACCAATAGAACATTCCATATATTTTTACTCCTGTGCAATACAGAACTATTCACCAAGCATTCCATTTATTCTCAAGTTCATTTTACTTTGATTATATATTACATTTTCACATCTAAATTTCTGAACCAAAACCCCAACATTTCTCCTTTAGACTATCCATGATTGACCTCTCCAGGTTCTTAAGAGGTCAGTAAGGGACGTACATAAGTGCACTAGTGTGCCTTTCGTCCCCTGTCCAATTGTCTTTCCTTTATCTCATATATCATATATATTTTCTTCCTTTCATATATCTTCTCCTCTATTTTTATATATTATCTTTATATATATTACTTCATGTCTATGCTCTTCCATATGTATTGTGTATTGGACAAATGAATAAATAAAATAAATAAATAAATAAATATAAGAAGTTGGCCAGCTTTTTAAGATTTGTTTTTTTGCTATAATGTCTATTTCATTTAACATCATTAAGTTACTGGTGGGTTATGTTGTAACATTACCTCTTCCTGTTACTCTAACCTGCTTTGACTTTGACCAGGTTCCATCCTTTTATAAAACACTTATTTCTGCCTTTAATTTAAAAAGTACCCAAAGGGTTAAGAAATACAGTAAATCCAATTGGTAAAATTCTCTATTGCTTATAATGAAGCTAAGTGTTTATGATAAGGTATTCTTGATTTGCACTTAATGCAGCAGCTGAGGATTTCCCTTCAGGGAAATGGATTCAGCTGACTCTGCTAAGGTTTTCAGCCTTTCCCATGTTGTGCAAAAATTACACAAGATTGGGAGAGGTTGACAAAATTACATTCCCTGCATTGATAAGAGTGAGAGTATTTCTTTGCTCAGTATATATACTGCTCAAAAAAAAAAATAAAGGGAACACTCAAATAGCACATCCTAGATCTGAATGAATGAAATATTCTCATTGAATGTTCCGTACTAAGTTGAATATGCACAGCAGCATGTGAAATTGATTGTCAATCAGTGTTGCTTCCTAAGTGGACAGTTTGATTTCAAAGAAGTTTGATTTACTTGGAGTTATATTGTGTTGCTTAAGTGTTCCCTTTATTTTTTTAAGCAGTGTGTATATATATATATACGAAAAATGAAAACATATATATGTATATGTGTGTGTGTGTGTGTGTATGTATGTATGTATGTGTATATATATATATATGACGGTCTTGGTATATTCGGGTTTCTTCCCGTGTAGGATTTGGAAATTTCTGGCGACGTTTCGATGAGGTCCCACTCATCATCTTCAGGCTGGTGTTTCTGTCCTTGTTCTAAGGCGAATAAGGACAGAAACACCAGCCTGAAGATGATGAGTGGGACCTCATCGAAACGTCGCCAGAAATTACCAAATCCTACACGGGAAGAAACCCGAATATACCAAGACCGTCATACCTGTACCCGTGAAAATCTACAAAAACACATATATATGTATGTATGTATGTATGTATGTATGTATGTTCTCAAACCTGGCAATTTTAAGAGATGTGGACTCCCTGAATTCCCTAACCAGCCTATTTCCTAGCATGCTTCCTGAGGAATTCTGCTAATTGAAGTCCATAGTTTTTATGTTGGAAAAGTACTGATAGAGATGATACTTCCTAATGATTTAAATAATTTTAAATATTCAAAAGCAACTATAAGAGCCATGATGGTGCAGTGGTTAGAATACAGTATTGCAGGCTAATTCTGCTGACTGCAGACTGCCAGCAGTTCAGCAGTTCAAGTCTCAACAGCGCAAGGTTGACTCAGCCTTCCAATCTTCTGAGATTGGTAAAATGAGGACCTAGATCAGGAGTGTCAAACTGGCAGCTTGTGAGCAGGAGGTGTCACATGCCCATCCCAGCTCCATGAAAATGTTGTGAAACTTCATGTGAGAGCAATGTGATGTGGTGAGTTTGAAACCCATGACCTAGATTTTTGGGAACAATATACTGACTCTGCTTAGAGAGTGATGTAAAGCCCTATGAAGTGGTATATAGAACTATGGAATTTATTTGTTTGTTTGTTTACTTACTTACTTACTTACTTACTTACTTACTTACTTACTTACTTATTAGATTTGTATGCCGCCCCTCTCTGAGGACTCGGGGCGGCTAACAACAATAAAAAGACAATGTAAACAAATCTAATATTAAAAATAGTCTTAAAAACCCCAATTTAAAGAACCACTCATACATACGAGCATACCATGTATAAATTCTATAAGCCTAGGGGGAAGGGAAATTTCAATTCCTCCATGCCTGACGACAGAGGTGGGTTTTAAGGAGCTTGCGAAAGGCAAGGAGAGTGGGGGCAACTCTGATATCTGGGGGGAGCTGGTTCCAGAGGGTTGGGGCCACCACAGAGAAGGCTCTTCTCCTGGGACCTGCCAAACGACATTGCTTAGTCGACGGGACCCGGAGAAGGCCAACTCTGTGGGACCTAACCGGTCGCTGGGATTTATGCAGCAGAAGGCGGTCCCGGAGATATTCTGTTCCGCTGCCATGAAGGGCTTTATAGGTCATGACCAACACTTTGAATTGTGACTGGAAATTGATCGGCAACCAATGCAGACCACGGAGTGTTGGTGTAACATGGGCATACCTTGGGAAGCCCATGATTGCTCTCGCAGCTGCATTCTGCACGATCTGAAGTTTCCGAACACTTTTCAAAGGTAGCCCCATGTAGAGAGTATTACAGTAGTCGAGCCTCGAGGTGATGAGGGCATGAGTGACTGTGAGCAGTGAGTCCCAGTCCGGATAGGGCCGCAACTGGTACACCAGGCGAACCTGGGCAAACGCCCCCCTCGCCACAGTTGAAAGATATTTCTCTAATGTGTACTTACTTACTTACTTACTTACTTACTTACTTACTTACTTACTTATTTGATTTCTATGCTACCTCTCTTCAAGGACTCAAGGCAGCTCACAACATATAATATACAGTATACAAAATCTTGAATCCAATTAATTAATTAAGAATGTAAAAAAAACCAAAAGCATAAAAAAACATTCACTACATTCCATTCACTCAACATTTTCTCAACACTTTCATTGGCCAGGGGGCAAGGATCTAATGGCCCCAGGCCATAAATGAGTCTTCAGACTCTTATGGAAGGTGAGGAGAGTGGGGCAGTATGAATCTCTGGGGGGAGCTGATTCCAGAGGGCCAGGGTCCCCACAGAGAAGGCTCTCCCCCCAGGCCTCGCCAATGATATATAAGTGCCATTGCTTAGTGCTACAAGGCTACTGGCCAAAAGACAAAAGAAAAAACATTTAGATCAGCCAATATAAATATTTATTGTACTTTTTTTTTTGAAGAACCTAATAAAAGTAATCTTTGTAAATTCCATTCTTTTTCTAATATTGATTAAAGTTTATTAGAAAAGGGATAATGTTGATTACACTTTTCCCAAGCCTCTCTACAAATTCAAAAACATGCAGTTTACCCGGTACCATTGCATTCATCAAAATATCCCACTTTCCTCCCCTTCTCATTATCTTTCCCTTGTTTTCTGCCTTTGAGAATGGAACAGTGATTAGTGTATTACGCCATGGTCTCAAATAAATAGTCCTATAGATCTGCTTCTCTCAACCTCACATACTCTTATTTATTGGGACCACAGTACTCAGTATTTTCAGTCATTCCAAGTGATTCTGAAAGGCACTAGATTAAGGAAAGCTATCATATCCTAGGCAAAGGATCCTAATCAGCTGCAGCCTGTTAGGAATGCCAAAGGCAAAATTCAGGTGTATCTCCCAACTGACAATAGCATCACAAAAAAGGGGTATAATGCCTTCCATTATACCCCTTTCATGCTGCTCTTTCACATGCTGCTTGAACAAAATTGCAGGCTTTTGACTTCTTCCTTCCAGTTAGAGCCTTCCCCTGCAATGTCAGCTTGGCCAAGGTGCCAATAAAGTTGCAATTTTGACATAGGAGATGGAAGGGAATGTGGGTTTTGGAGCTTTAAAGCCACCAGGAAAGGACAGGAGCCATGGTGTGCTCAGAAGAGGTGAATGCTCCAAAAGAGAGGAACAGAAGTATAGAAGCCCAGGAAGACAAAGCACAACATATTTATTAAATTTATAGGCTGCCCATCTCACTGTTATGGAGACTCTGGATATGGTGTCTGCATAAAAGGCACCATATGAAATGTAGAAGAACCCTATATGCTGGCCATTAACAGAAAAAGAAAAAAACCTCAGAGAGGACTTGAAAGAGAAAAGGCTTACGCAAGGAGCATTGGTGCATACCACTAATAGAATAATATAGAACATAGCATATAGGTAATTGCAATAAGTAAGTAAGTAAGTAATAATATAGTGTAGTATATTCAATAATAGCATAGAGCAGGGCTGTTATACTAGCAGCCTTTGGGCTGGATGTGTCCATTCCAGCTCCATGAATGGACAAACTATCGTAAAATGTCACATGTTGACAATGTGATACTGCAAGCATAGTTCCCTCTAAGCTGAGCAGTGAGCAATCGCTCACTTAAAAATCATCATCAACTCAGAGTTTTTCAAACCTGCCCAGAAGCCGAGAGGTAAAGAGTGAGAGGGAAGGAGAGAGAGAGGAAGAGAGGAAGAGAGAGAAACAGATAGAAAAAAGAGAGGAAGGAAAAGAAAAAGAATGGGAGTAAGGAAGAGAGAAAGAAAATCAAAATCTAGTTTGAAACTAGCTCAACTATTTAAGTGGCATTTTGATATTGATAGAGTTGCCCTATTATGAGCTCACTGTTATAGACACACAGTACAGTATTTTATTTTGAAATTCTCTGAGGCAAAACAGGGTGGGGTTTTTTTGTTTTGTTTATTTAATATTTCTGTGCTGCCCAGTCCCGAAGGGACTGCCGCTCAGACACTATACTTTTCCGCCCACCCCCAAAAACTATTAGAGGGAACACTGACTGCAAGTTTGACACCCTTGATATAGAGTATGCTATAAAGATTGTTATGGTAATTTAATAGTATTAGATAGCATAGAATATAATAAGTACTCATACATCTCTTTTATATGTGTGTTTGTACAAAATAAAATATCTGCTCAATCCTTATAAGGAGATATTAAGAAACCACCTCTCCAGTGTTCTGTGTTTTTGTGGGTCTATTAGTTTCAGACAACCAAATGGGTACAATTTTTATTTTAAAAATTCTGTTTGTGATTTCTTCAGTCATTTGTTTCATAAAATAACATATGGAGATTATTTTCTGCACAAATATTGGACTTTAAAATAATACACTGTTTATAATTTTATTGGAGAAGCACTAATATCTATTTCATAACTTTGTTCAAAATAACTTTAGCCACCTTCAAGAATTGGTCATGCATGGTTGATATGATTTTTTGAAAATCCTTCTTAACAATAAGAATCTTTAATGAAGCATGACTGAAATAAATGTTTGGTATTTTACTTTAGTTTATTGTGAAGGTAATTTTATAGTGCTTTATTCTTAAGGCCATAATTACCTTTACATTTTAAACTTAAAATACAAAATGAAGAACAACTGTAGAAATGTTTTTTTTAAAAAATAGTTTAAGTACAAAACATTTATATATCAAATCATATTGGCTCTGTAAGTTATCAAAACTGAAATGAACATAACACAAAATGATAGATCAGATTAATATCCTACATCCATAACCCCCAAATTGCATGCAGTGGTGCCCCAGGGTGCCTCAGCAAACTCACAAAGTATTTTTTTTTTTTAGGGAAACACAGTGATATTCAATATTGGTTGGAAACCCTGCAGATTACTGGCTTGAGGGAGTCTAGGAGTGCTGTGGGGAAAAATATTGAGACACTAAACACATTGTGTTAAATAAATAAATAAATAAATAAATAAATAAATAAATAAATAAATAAATAAATAAATAAATAAATAAATAAATAAATAAATAAATAAATAAATAAATAAATAAATAAATAAATAAATAAATAAATAAATAAATAAATAAATAAACAAACAAACAAACAAACAAACAAACAAACAAACAAACAAACAAACAAACAAACAAACAAACAAACAAACAAACAAACAAACAAACAAACAAACAAACAAACAAATAAAATTGTGAAGGGAAGAAATTTGGAAACCTTTGTTCTCTACCAATAACATCATTTGCAATCATGACAGGAGGCTAATTAGCAAGCATTTTAACTTAATAAGAAATACATTGATGATGACTGGAGCTATTCTACACCTGTTGGCAGCCAAATGATAGAGGCCTTACAAGAGATGTTTGGGGCTGTGAGTTCCAGAGCCAGAGTAGAGGTTGGCAGAATTCCAAGGTGGTAGCCTGAACTTTGGAGGAGCCACATCACCCTATTTTGATCCGCCAGCTTCCCTTCAAGAAGCCAATCCACAACTGTGAATCCCCAACCAATGACAGAACCTGGTCCACCTGTGGCACCAAGGCCACCTATGAGTGAGAGAAAATAGTCTCCTTGCTTAGTGTTTATCAGATAACAGGGTGATGACTCAGCTTCAAGTATTTGACAGTGCATGATTTCCTGTTGCAATTAAAGCACATTAACTGTAGGATATCATTGGAAAAATGAGGAATTTTAGAATAGAAGCAGGGCAATTATTTCAACTCAGAACAAGGCTGACATTTTACTACTTCAGGACCACATGGAGAGAATCAGATTCTTTTTCTGCCAGTTTGTCTGGTTTTGCTAGACATTTGGTCCCAGTCTTGGATTCATTTTGGTGCATTTGCTGTTTCTGTTGCCATCTTTGCAACTGAATGTATATCAGCATGCTAATACATCACATAATCCATGAATGATGTCCATCTGCTGCCATTCTTTGACATTTTCAGTGTTCTATAATTTAATTATCTAGCCATTTCTTTTCTCTCCCTCCAGTATTTTGCTTCTGATATGGCATGGTTGCTAATTTTGAAATCTTTTTCTGTAGCTTTTGCCAAAGACTGCTGTTCTTTATTTCAAGTGGTTGATTTTCCACCAAAAGGAAACTAGTTCTGGCAACAGAAATGTAGGGGTTTTATTGGGGGGAGGGAGACTAGTTTTTAATACCTAATGTATCATTAAAAAGCCACATAAATAAATCCATAAATTTATACCAGTAATCAAATCAATGTAGAAAGGTATTCTCAAACATTATTTTCTTATGAATATTTAGAACACAGAACATGGGATAATAGGTTTGGAAGGGACCTTGGAAGTCTCCTGCTCAAGAAAGAGACCCAATATAATTTCAGAAAAAGGGCTCTTTAATATCTCAAAAGCTTCCAGTGATGGAAGCACCCACAATTTCTAGTTTATTGCTCCCATTGTCAGAAAATTTCTTCTTAATTCTAGGGCAGTGATGGCACACCATTTTTTCCTTGGGTGCTAAAATAGTATGTGTGCACATTGTTGTGCATGCACAAGTGCTCACACTCACAATTCAATGCTTGGAGAGGGTGGAAACAGCTCCCCCCCCTCCCATGGAGTCCCTCTGGAGGCCAGAAATGGCCTTTTTCCCAACTTCTGGTGGGCACAGTAGGCTTGTGTTTCACCCTTCATGTTGTGTCCAGAGGACAGTTAGGCCTTGTACCTGCCCCATATTCCTTGGGCGGGAAAATACTGCAAGGTGATTGGTTGGCTCAGCCTGGCAGCCCTGGATATATATAGCTGCCAGGCACGGCCATGTTGTTGTTGTCTTGTTTCCATTCTGTGAACCGTTACCTTTTGTTCTAATAAAAGAACTGTTACTTACTCAGAGAGTCTGCAGTTTGATTCTTGTAAGGATCTAACATCTACTTCCCAGGCTCCAAAGGCTTCCATGGAGCCAGGGGAGGGTAAAAACACCCTTCCCGTCCCACTCAGAGGCTCTCTGGAAGCCAAAAACACCCTCCCAGACCCCCTGTGCGAGCCACAAATCAGCTGGTTGGCACACACATGAACCTTGGCACTGAGCTAGGGCAATGGCTCACATGCCAGCAGATATGGCTCCATGTGCCAGTGGCACCCTGCCATAGGTTCACCATCACTCTCTTTAGGTTGACTCTTTCTTTTCTGTAACAATACCTCATGAATCGGAAGACTGCTATTATATAACCCTTAGGTTTTTTTTCTTTATTACACTAGACATACCTAGTTCCCTCAATCTAGGGGTGAAATTCAGCAGGTTCTAACAGATTCTAGAGAACCAGTAATGTAAATTTTGAGTAATTTGGAGAAACAATAGTGGAAATTTTGAGTAGTTTGAAGAACTGACAAATACCACTTCTGGCTGGCTCCAGAATGGAATGGGAATGGAAATTTTGCAGTATCTTTCCCCTATCATACCCTCCAAGCCACACCACAGAACTGCTATATAAAAAAAATTGTACTTCACCACTCCCTCAATCATTCATCATATGGTTTAACTTCCAAACACTTTATAATTCATGTTGCTTTTCTCTGCATTCCTTCTAATGGTCTCGACATCTTTTTGTATTACAATGACCAGAATTGGACACATTATTGCAAGTGTGGTGTCACCAGTGCAGTATAAAATGATACTATTCATGTATGATAAATGATTCTTGACAAATGTATCTTTTTCTTTTATGTACACTGAGAGCATATGCACCAAAGACAAATTGGCCAATAAATTATTCTATTCTATTCTACTCTATTATAACTTCTTCAATCTATTTCTATCCCTCTATTGATACAACCTAGGACTGCATTCAATTTTTTTGGCAGTTGCAGCACACTGTTGGCTCATTCTTAACCCTGCTGTTCCCCTCCCATTTACTAAACACTTGTTACCCTCTGGGGGTAATTTTTTTCATTTTAATTTTCATATCATTGTGTTCAGAAATGTTCAAATTAGTATACTAGTGAAAAAAGTATTCAAAAACACCATTCCAGTAGCTAGAAACAACCTTTTTTTGCCCAGCAAAAAGAAGGAGAAGCTGCAGCCACCGCCGCAGTTGCCACCACCACTGCGGGAGGAGCCACACTTTCTCCTCTTCTGCCTGCCGTCTTGGGGCATGGCTCCTCCCGCAGTGGTGGCAGCTGCGACTTCTCCTCATCATCATCCGCGCACCCAGTGAGGGGGCTGCGAGAGTGCTTTCTCGGAGTGCTTCGGGAACAACCCCCCTCACAGCCCCTTCACTGGGAGCACTTTCGTCCTGGGCTGTCAGCGAAGAGGCTGCAGTAGAGGCTGGGCAGGCGTTCCTGAAGCGCTCCGAGAAAGCGCTCTCACAGCAACTTCGCTGACAGACAGAGAAAGAGAGAGAGCAACAGACAGAGCGAGATAGAAAGAGAGAGGGAGAGAGAAAGTGAGAAAAAGAGAGGGAGAGAAAGAGGGGGAGAGAGAAAGAGAGAGAGAACAAGAGAGATAGCAAGAGAGAGAGAGAAAGAAAACAAGAGAGAGAAAGAAAACAAGAGAGAGAAAGAGTGAGAGAAAGAAAGAAATAGAGAAAGAGTGAGAGAGAGAGAAAGTGAGAGAGAGAGAAGAGAGGAAGGGAGAGAGAGAAATAAAGAAAGAGAGGGGGGGAGAGAGAGGAAGAAAGCGAGAGAGAGAAGAGAGGAAGGAAGCGAGAGAGAGAAATGATAGAAAAAAGGGGAGAAAAGAGAAATGTTTAGTTTTAATAGTAATAGATTTTGGTTTTGTTTTATTATTAATTTCTTTTTTTAAAAAAAAGGGATTTTCCCATTTATTTATTTATTTATTTATTTATTTATTTATTTATTTATTTATTTATTTATTTATTTATACTTCTATGCCGCCCAGTCCTAAAGGGACTGCCGCTCAGACACTATACTTTTCCGCCCACACCAAAAAAAATTAGAGGGAACATTGGTCTTGGGATAGGCTTGGTACACATTTAGTTAACTTCAGCAAGCTTCCTCCTATGTTCTTAGATATAGATACAGATCGAAAAAGAATATTGAAGGTACCTGATTGCTGCCAACTGCTATCTCTATTAATTAAAATCTAAATATTTGCATGATATGTTATATTTTCCACTCCATGACAGGCTTTCCAGCCCAACAATATCCAACCATGTTGCATTATAAATCCCATAATACCAAATGACATATCTTATTATGAGAAATTTTAATATAGTACACATGGGCTACCCTAAATAAGGGGAAAAAACCATATCTACTACATTTTCCTCTTGACTTTGTATGAGATTTCATATTCTCAGTAGTAAGAACATTGTACCTTGATTTGGGTATTCTAAATTATAAACTAAATTATGCCATGATCTGTTAACTTTCCTTTTTGAAATGGATATGTTGATTAAGATGTTGTTCATTTTTTAATTAGATTGAATTGGTTATTGTTATAGTCATAAAAGGCTGTGCTTGACAATTGATAAGTTCTTTGCCAGTCCTATAATTCCTGAGTGTTAATACAGACTATAGTTGATTAACACAGCAATTCATTTATTCTAAATTGTTCAATAGCTCACAGCCAATAAAATTATAGGTTTATTATATGCATTTGGATCACTTATTTAATTAAGAGCACTCGGCTGCAGCATATGTGCCATGTTATCTGATAATTTGATTTGAACATTTGGTTTTCACAGTCATGCTCATAAGTGGTCATGTAACCATTTTTTTGGATGTGTTTAATGATTTATGGCTATATCTCTGTTGTTCTTAAACTGAACTTTACCTATTCTAAGAATAACAAAGAGTTGTTCAAACATTAATATGAATCAGGAAAATTTCCACTTCCATTCATTCGCCAGCATTTTGTTCACTGGGTGTCTCAAATATTGAAAACAGATTATGCACATTTCTACAGAAATAAAAAAAATTAGCTCGGCCAGTTTAATTTGTTATAAACTCAGCAGTCTTAGTTTTTACTGAATGAAAACAGTAACATATTTTGTGTAAAGAATATATTATAAATTATTGTTTCATTGGCAGATTACTAAATTGTCTCCCTACGTTGAAGATTTCAGTAGCCTTTGAGTGAAATTTCTTGGAAAAGAGAAAAACCTGCAAACAAAGTTTTAAATTATATTTTTTTGCTTTATTCTCGACTTTTTAGTCTGACATTTTATTAGCAGATGAGGTCAGCTAACAATAACTGTTGAAATATAAAGTTTAATAAAATGGGAAATATTGGGCTGCAGATATAATTTTAATCCTTTTTCCTATGAAAAAGAAAACATAACTTTTTAAAAAAACCAACTTGGCTTTATTATTACTTTAACAATGTTAAATTATTTAATACCACCAACAATTCTGCTGCCTTTCAAAAACACCTTGACCATGTATCAGAATGGTCAAACAACTGACAACTTCAAATCTCAACCAAAAAATGCTCTGTCTTACACATAAGCAAAACAAATCAGAACACAAAATACAAACTTGGAGGACACGATCTTAGAGATGACCCTCACTCTGTTGGGGACCTCGGAGTACTCATATCTAATGACCTAAGTTCCAGAGCTCACTGTAACACCATTGCCAAAAAGAGTTATTAATCTAATCCTGCATGTCAATATTAATCTACTAACCAGAGCATACAAAACATTTGCTAAACCAATTTTTCAAATACAGCTCATCTCTCTGGAGCCCGCATTAGAAATTAGATATCAATACAATCAAGTGAGTCCAAAAATGTTTCACAAGAAGAGTTCGCCAGTCTTCTGCTTGCAACGGAATATCTTATTCCACGAGACTTGAAAATTTGGGCTTAGATAGCCTAGAACATTGTTGCCTTTGGTCTGGCCTAAATGTAATTCACAAAATCATTTACCACAATGTCGTACCAGTCCTACCTGATTTCCTCAGCTTCAACTGCAACAATACACGAGCACACAATTGATTCTTCAGCAACAGAGTAATCAATGCCCGGAATATACTACCTGACTCTGTGGCTTCTTCCCCAAACCCAAAAAACTTTAACCTTAGACTATCTACAGTTGACCTCACCTCATTCCTAAGAGGTCTGTAGGGCTGTACATAAGCTTGCCACTATGACTACTGTCCCTGTCCTACTGTCCTATTGCCTAGTTTACCTGTACAGTATCTACTTTGCTAATGTTTATGTTTATACCAATACCTTCTATCTTGTACATGCTTGACTAAATAAGTAATTAAGTAATTAAGTAATTAATTAATTAATTAATTAAGTAAGTAAGTAAGTAAGTAAATAAATAAGTAAATAAATAAATAAATAAATAAATAAATAAATAAATAAATAAATAAATAAATAAATAAATTCATATGAGGTCATTTTAAAGGATTGTAGAATTTAGTACTGATTTTCTCCAAAGAGCTACTTTTGTTTTATTCCATTTAAGAATTTGTCACCTGGATATGTTGGTCTTATTGCTGCTTCTAAAATTCTATGTTTCATGGAATCAACTGAGGTTTCATGACAGGCACCAAAATAAATCTGGACTCTAGACATTTCACTCTGTAGTCAGCTGGCAATAGAAGCTCACAGATGTGACATAACTAGATCAGTTGCTTTATCACAGGCAAAAATGAAGCCACATAAATGCAGAATATCTGTGTGCTTCAGACCATGACAATGTAAGCCTCTCTCTATAGAAATATTCTTAGAATTGCTCACAACTCAAATAAGCTAAAGCATCAGAAACTTTGCAGTCAAATCAACTACACAAGACCAGAAATTGACATTATTTGCTGATGATATTGTACGTATTAGTAGTCTTAGAACCTAATTATTTCTTGAATCCTACCCAAGTATTTTTGTTTATTGACATTCTGATATTTTCTTCTGCTGTGCTGTGTATGTATCACTATGCACACTGCAAAGGGGACATTAGATAATGGTCAGATCAATATTAATGGCCAATATAAGACCTAGTGTAGAACAATAGCTAAACTGTACTAGGAATAGGGAGATTTAAGTTCAAGTACACCATCATCCACAGAACTTTGCTGGGTGACTTTGAGTCTCTTCCCAACACTCACCTTAACTTTCCCACAACATAGGTGTTGAAAAAAAGAAAAGGTGGAATGAGTGCTCTATGTGCCACCATAAACTTTTGGAGGAACATATCTTTCACAAATACAAGAATAACTTTCCAATCGTGGATGGTGTCTGAATCAATGATCAATTATATGTACATAAACACATGCACATATATACTTATATATATTCACACATACATACACACATATACATACTGTATACACATACAGACAGACATATATATAATAGTGTTTATAGGGAAAATGTTATTCTTGCTATATCAAATATGGAAAGTATTATTTCTTAATATTTATGCAAAATTAGTTGTTGTTCTGCCGGCTTATTTCAACCGCCTGTAATTAGAGGGTAGTTAGTCCAGGAAGACACACACCACACAATAAAAGGAAAACCCAAAAGTTTTTATAAACAGAAAAACAGAAACAGCTCCCTTTTTAAATGTCAAAGGGATTTTCTGGTACACACAAGGCACAGGTTAAATGCAATCCAATTGCTCACCCAATAACTGGGAAATTGAGTCCAATTCTAAAGTCCAGAGAGTCCACACACAATCTTGAACAGCACAAAAACCACGATCTTGACGAAACAATGAATCAGATAAACTGCCACGAGGCTAAAACACTAAGCTGCACTTTTATCTGTAGCACTAATTGCAGCAGCCCCACCAAACCACATGTGGCCTCATTTTCTCTTGTAATAATCCTTCAGTTGTTGTCTCCTATGCATCACTCTACACATGCGTGGATATGTCATTAATTTTTGTTCAGAATCCAGGGATGATACAGATGATTGATCTCCTCCTGGGCTGTTTGCCAAACTCCCCTCTTCCCTGTCACTCACGCTTCCTTGGTCAGAGGAGGCTTTGTCGGCAGATTTCATCAGGAGCAAAACAGGCCTGCGGCATGTGGATGTTTCCCCCATATCCACCTGCACATTCCTTGGGGCAGGAGCTGGGCCAGAGCTAACCACAACAGTTGTTGAACATTGCTTACTTCTCCATAATGTAAATTAATACAGATGTTTCCATTTCTAAAAATTTAATCTGTATTTTTTAAATTGGGAATCCAAACTAAACAAAAAGGAAAGAATTTTCCTCTTTTCTTTTTACATATCCTGCAATTGCCTGTGATTTGCTATGGTAGAAGTGCATCTGATGTGAAACATTAACATTTTAATTGGATTATTGATTGCTTTATTTTTCTATTTTCCTGCCACTTGGATTGGCAACTGTTGCTTAGTCCACATGAAATGTTTTCCCTGCATATGCTCCCAGATATGTTGCAATGCTATTTGTGATCCCCTTTTATACATTCTCAATTGTTCCTTGAAAACAATTGCAGTATGAGAACAGGGATAAAAGAAAAGCATTGGTTCGAGTCAGAGTCATTTCACCTATCAGTGAGTGTCTTCCTGAGACGTCTATAAGGTTTTATTGACTAAGACAGGAAGATATAAGACAGTAAAAAGTTTGTTGCTTCCTTCAGCATTTACTTCTATTTGTTCTTCTGTAACTCTGCAAAGTTGCTATTCATTTCTAGCTGGACACCCAAACAGCTGTTCTAAGCATTTGTTTTGTGCCAGGTTTTCACAGGGACACATTTTAAGGTCCCCATGGTGGCTGCTGTTATAGCCATGTCTTAATGTATCACTCTGAGGAACTCTTAGAGCAGCACATGCAAAAAGATAGGCTTGAACACATAAAGGTTTGTCCTTCAGGTACAATGAAATGGTTTTATGAGTCAGCATCAGGTCAGTAACATGGTAGGTTGGATTTATTCATAATTCAGTATCCCTCCCATGTGTGTATATGTGTGTCTTTGAGTAAACATTGATTCCTGATAACTGCCTGGATTAGCCCTGCAGTTATGTTTAGCAAGTATTGAGAAGTAGTTTGCCATTGCCTTCTTTTTCCTAGAGCTGAGAATGACTGATGCAGGATCAT
Organism: Erythrolamprus reginae; assembly: GCF_031021105.1. NCBI lineage: Eukaryota > Metazoa > Chordata > Lepidosauria > Squamata > Dipsadidae > Erythrolamprus > Erythrolamprus reginae. The sequence goes on along the minus strand of NC_091954.1, from coordinate 61,983,247 downwards.
CCAACAAGCTTTATGCCTAAAGTGGAATTAGAACTCCCATTTTCCCAGATTATAGCTGGTACCTTAACCATTACACCAAACTGGATATCTCAATTGAGAGCTGATTTACTGTATCTTATGGGAGGGCCAAGTGGCATTGCTATTTAATGTTCTGTCAGGCTCTCTGGTAGAATCCTCCCAAAAATTCACAGGTACAAATTTCAGACACACACACGTTTGAAAATTCAAAACAATGTTCTTTATAATGAAAATTCACTTAAACCAAGCCCTCTTTTGGTATAGCACAGAGCACTCGTCTCCAAACAAACTGGTAATTTGTAGAAGTCCCTTATCAGTTCTGTGATACTTAGCTTGCAGCTGTGAGGCAATTCACAGTCCTTCTTCTTTCACCAAGTGAAACACACTTTGCCCTGGTTTAGGTTCAAAGCAGGGAAAAATCAGCACACAAAAGGTCAAAGTCAGTAAAGCAGTCACGAAACACAACGATCAGATAATCCTCCACAATGGCCAAACCCACAGGCTGCTATTTATAGCAGCCTCACTAATTGCCACAGCCCCACCCAACCACAGGTGGCCTCATTTTCTTTGATAATAATATCTCAGTTGTTGTTGCCTATGCATCACTCTCCGCATGCGTGGCTGTATCATTAACTCTTATTCTGAATCCAAGGAGGAGCTAGATAATTGATCTCCTTCTGAACTGTCTGCCACACTCTCCTCCTCCCTGTCACTCATGTCTTCTTGGTCAGAGGAGCCTTCATCATCAGATTCCACCGGGGGCAAAACAGGCCTGCAGCATGTGGATGTCTCCCCCACATCCACAGTCCTTGGGGCAGGAGCTGGGCCAGAGCTAACCACAACATTTAAGAATGGCTATGATCCATATCTTTGACTCTCATGCATAAATCTACATTGCAGTTTCTTCATTTACTGAACTTAAAATATTTTGGGAGCTATCTTTAAGAAATAAGTTAAACTGGAAAACCCTGGTCTTTTTCTGTATGGCATGATGTAACCTATTAGTTCAGAAACTCATCACCATTGGAGTGCAAGCTTGTGTTAATCTTTTGTATTTCCCATGATTTTGTAGAGTTATACTTCATATTTAGTTGACCTAATAACTTTTCTCCAACTTCTCAACTGGTTCAACTGGAAGACTTAAATATTCCACTATTTGAAGGGCTCCTATAAAGAAAACTATTTTCCAAAAAGCTAGAACTGAGAAATTTCCTAATGGCAAGCACTATCAACTAATGGAATAGTGTGCCTTTAGAAGTTGTGGGTGCTCCATCATTGGATGTTTTTAAGAAGAAACTGGATAACCACTTATCTAAAATGGTATTGGGTCTCATGATTGAGCAAGGGGTTGGATTAGAAGACCTCCAAGGTTCCTTCCAATTCTATTATTTTATGTTCTACGGTTAACTGGGTCATTTCTGAGATTCTATGCTACAGCTTTGTTATCATCTCTCTCTCTCATTTTCTCTAAATTTCCTCATGCATTATGCCACTCTTGCTAAAAATTCCCAAATCAACTTAAAAATTTAATCCAATGGCAGATGTTTAATTTAGAAAACTGCCTGTAACTCATCTGATAACAGATTTGACAAATGAATTGCATGGGCATTTAAGAAATAAATAATGCAAGGAAAGAACTTGCAGTAGAACTTGCTGTACTTTTTTGTGTGAAATGCCTAGAATCAGTGACAGGGCAGCAAATAATGAATTTACATTCTTTCAGCATAATAAATCTGCTTGTGTGGAAGCAACCAACCATTAGTATTTTTTATGACCCAATATTCTTTTAACACCTCATAGTGTTCCATAAAAAGCTCACAGTTTTTAATAATTTCACTGTGAGGATGAGTAATTCTTTTGTCATGGTTTAGCATGCTCATCCATTTAATGGAGAAGAAGGAGAAGAAATATGATAGGTATTAAGAAAGAACCAATAGCAATAGAAGTGCACAATCTCAGGTTCCAGTTTTTATACCCTAAACACCTTTGAAGGGGATTCCCAGGGGTCCTATTGCTGATGAATTAGGATTTTACATGGGACAAGAAATAAAATTACTAAATATACAAGAGTAATATTAACTATGTTTAATTTAATTTAGATATAGCTGAAATGAGCTAGTTATTGCATTGGCCCCAGCCACTTCTTTTCTTGCTTTCTTCCTTTTGCAAAATTCAAAATTCACTCAGAGCCAACTGAATATTTCAGTCCCAAAACATGTTATCCCTTGTCATAGAGAGAACACCTCAAAGTTATTCAAATGTGCCTCTGTATCAAAATGTTTTTACCCTAGCAACATCTTGCAATGCTGGAAGACTCTTTACAATTCAAATTCATCTGCTGCCTATTATAGTCCTTGTAAGACTCTATATCTTACATTAGCCCGTAAGACTTTAAGCCTATTTTCATAGATTCACAGTGAGCCATCATGCTTTTTTCTTTTATCTTCCTTGCTTTTGGGTTTAAGTAAACATCTGTGGAACGGGAATACACAAATCTGCCTCTTTCACCTTGTTCAGCATGGAAATGTTCAGCATAATGTTGCATTATTGTTAGTTTGAGTCTACTTTCTCTCATTCTTCTATTTAAAAAAATAACAAAGCACTTACAAAAGCAGGAAAAAAATTGTCCTTGACAGTATTAATAGATAAAAAAAATAGTTTTAAGTGGAGAAAGCCATATTTAACTTACTAGCTTAGCTTAAAAAGTAATAAAATGAAAATGATTGGAACAAAAACAGCATAAATATCTGTAATTTTCTCTTAACAGCTTGTAGATATTCCCATCTCTTCCTATTAGAAAAAAATGTGTGGCATTTTTTTCTTTGCAAAGGGAAATACTTCAATGTTACCTCCTGTAAGGTTACATTCAAAGTAGCTACTGACAATCTTACAGCCACCTCCTTTTTGGCCCATGGTAGATTAAAAAGACAGGTACTTTTGTAAAGTGACTTAGCTGAATCTGGCAGAGGTTTCTAATTCCTATACAGCTGCCAAGAGTCTGGGTATTTCTCTTTGTATGCCTTTCTTATCATCTGAGGAACTGACAAAATGTGCTTATTAGAGGAACAAGAGAGCTGTATTCAATGGAATTGTGAAGACAAAATTGGGAGTTATTGCATAAAAGTATTTTCTATGAATTACAAAAAACAGTTATTAGTACCTAAGGCAGAAATCATCTCATTCTACAATGTCAAGAAAATCATTTATCTTAAACTGGGTGTGAACTTATCATTTTGACTTTTGGAAATAAATGGCTCTGTCGATATGCAGTTTTGTGCAGTCAAATAAATATTGTTGCTGTTAGTTGCGAAGTTGAGTCTGACCCATTGTGACCCCATGGACAAAGTTTACCATCCTCTACCATCCTCTGGAGTCCCTTTAAGCTCATACCTACTACTTGAATTACTCGATATAATATTAGGTATGAGAAAATGGCTATTATTTTTATGACTGGTTTATCAGCATATTAATTCTGATATGCTAGGATTAACACAATGCTTACATGTCATACTATACCCAAAGAAAACCTGGCTTAAAATGAGAGCTTGTTTCATACAATATACTAAAACAATTGCTGTATACCAGTGCATTTTTCAAGAGTAAAAGAGGCATAGTTTATATATGGTGTGGAGACATCATCATCAAGAAACCCATAAACATACTTTTGTAGGTATTAGATTTTGCTGGTGGTGGACTTTTCTATCTTTTTTCTGACCAGCATTTGGCTAAAGACCATAGTAGCCAATAGCCAGACCTCTTTCAGTTGATGTTGTTGTTATTATATATATAATCTCGCTATGGTGAAGACCCATATTTGCAATGAATACCCACTGCTGCTGCGCAGAATCTGGCCACCTGTGCTGTAATTATAGCCTGTTCATCCTTAAGCAGCCACTGGAGATAGGTGGTGTCTGAGCAGCCAGGATATCTTGCAATTAATGGCAGAATATGTTTCCCCCCCACCTAATCTCTGTATAAAAGGAGCATATGTCTCACAGTCTCCACGTTTCCTGAGTCACAAAAGTAAAGTCTTTCAGTGAATGGTACTTGCCATACAAAACGGCCGATTGAAGCGCATGGCACCGTGTAAGAGCAAATGCTTTTCAGTGGTTTGCTGATTCCAGGTATCTAAGATAGCTTGCAGGAGCCACAACACATCTAGTGGCATCTGCAGCCAGCAACAGCGGAGCTTTCCTTAAGTCCGTCTGCCTCTCGATGTTCTCCACCCTTTGTCGCAAGGTTTGTCTTGCTAGATCATAGTCTATCTCGAGTATTGAAGCTGGGGAGAAGCCTGCTTTGTCAAGATTGGGCTCGATGGCCTTGATCCATGGGGAAGAAAATTTGTTGTGAAGGATTAACGGAGCAAGACCTTGCAGAAAAAATTTAAGCTTTAATCAAATATTTAGAGATGCTATAGAGATTCTTGCTTTGACTTTTATCAATCCTGTCTCCAGGTGCAGAAGTGCATTTGAAATGCAACGTAGCATCTGGAGAATTAATCTAATAAATTTAGATTGAACTATTTCTAGTGATATAAAGCACAAAGCTGAAGTTGGCAGTCCAAGCAAGGACCCATAAAGGAGCTGAGCTAACAACTTGGCCACAAAAACCTTAATAGCCACTGGGACATAGTATCCTCCCTTTGTGCAGAAAAAATTGAGAATGGTACTTGCTGATCTTTGGCTCATGGCAGCTGCATATTCTCCATCATGCTTTCCTTGAGCCATTATCCTTCTATATCTTAAGTCTATCTTCTGGAATGTTGGTTATTCCCGCTGGCTTGGTGTTATTTGCAAATTTGATGGATCCCCCATCTATTCCCTTATAAAATCATTGATGAAGAAGTTGAAGAATACTGGGCCTAAACAGCCTCGAATTACCCCACTGCACACTTAGCTCCATGTAGATGCAGTTCCATTGGGGACTACACATTGACTGTGGTTGGTCAGCCAGTTATGAATCTATCTGGTGGTGATGCCATCTAACCCACATTTTAAAATCTTATTTATAATATTTGATTCTTGATTCAACTTGAAGTTTTATTTATATCATAAATCACTATTCTTTTAATCAAAATTCAAGGCAGAAGTTCTTATCATAATTACAATGGGATTTTGTACTTCAATTTCTTTCCTCTCATAATAAAACTGTGCCTCCATTTACATCAGAAATGCTATTTTTTAAAAAGAATTACAATTTTCCCCTAATGCTCACATCTTGAAAAGCTTCATCTTTTTAAAATTGCAAATGGCACTATTAAGGAAATCATGAAACAAGATATAAGCACCCTTGTGGTCCTTCAGGTGATACCGAAGTATTCATGGCAGATAAAATTTATAAAAGAGAAAATGACATTGGATATATTGTCAGTCTGTTATCAAGAGCATTTTTATTTCTGCTTTTATGAATCAAAGAGAATTAATGAATCTTAAAGACTAGCAGCCTTTTGCAGCATATTTTAAAAATCTAGCCCATTTTATTTGTTTGCATTGGTAGGGCAGTATTTTGATCTGTTGATTTATTCTATGGGTTTATTTTGAAAATAATCCCCTACCTCCCCATAATAATTTACATTTATAGGTTTTCCTAGACTCTGAGCTTTTATATTTAACTTGGCCCGAGAGTTTATAATGTCTTTTTATAATTTGATATAAGAGGCTAGCCTAGCAGTATAAAGTCACCAAAAAACTATTAGTGTAAGATATCATTTTTGATGTTTGGCAAATCTCCTGGGGAAAGTTGGAATGCTTCTTTCTGTTTTTTTTTCTGCTGTTGTTGTTTTCTTTCCCCTTTTTTCCTTTCTCTTCCTGTTCCTAGTGTGGATTATTTCTAGATCAGGTGAGAAACTTAGTGTTCAAAAACACCACAATCAAGACTTGAAATTCTACTTCCCATGATCAATGGGAAGGTAGACTGGAGCGTCTATCTTGACCTGGGAGGAGTGGTGTCAAGCTTGAAGTGTTCTTATGCTGTTGCAACCATTATCTCTTCTCAACTTGCAAGAGAACCAAGAGGGAGGAAAGGGTGAGATGGAATGCAGGCTCCAGATTTCAAGAAGTGGAGCCATGAAAGCCAAGGACACATGGACAGGTGTTTGCCAAGACCACAGACTTTTTCTCATAACAATAGAGCAGGAGTGCCAAAGCACTGAGATCTGGCCCATGGAGCCACCCTGGAAATAGCAACAGACCAGCCCACAATGCCTCTGTCAGGAAGAGGTGATCCTCCTGCGCTCCATTTTCACTGGTAGAGGGTCGGAGTTCATCACAGTTTAAAATGGAGCTCAAGAGCCCATTTTGCTGGCAGAGTGCTTGGACTGCCACAGGTGCCCCCAACATGAGTGATGTTGAGCTGGCCACACCCACCCCGTCCCTTGAGGTCAAACATAACCCTGATGTGGCCTTCAATGAAATTGACATCTCTGCAATAGAATGACACTCAATTGGACAAATTGACCTACACTGATAAGAGGGAGGGGGAATTCCATATTGCAACTATGGGTTTGTGTGTGAATTTGATAAAGCTGGTTTTGCTTTCATCAGTGCCAAAATGATGTATTTGATTATTTTTTGCATCTTGAATGTGCTTGCTTTGGTTGGGTTTGTCAGTCGGAACGTCAACAAGTAGCTTTTGTGAATATCTTTGATTAAAGTTGGATGGCTACGGCAACTCATCTCATGTGTTACATTCACAAGGAAAGATGGCTTGGACCACTCAACATTTCATTTCATGCAACACTTGAATAGTTTTACCACAAAGTAATGCAGTGGAATGAGAATATTTTAAGTGGTGATAGACATGTCTATTAAGCATTTTTGCTAGGATGACTCCTTTTTAATGGATTACAGAATCTTTGTTTCTCTAATACATTCTTCCATGTATGTATGTTCATCAGTTTCAAGAAAGATTTATTGTGTCATTTAAGAAACAATTCAGAGTGTTTGTTGTAATTTTTACCTTGTTCTTTAAAGAAAAGTTGAGGAGATTTATTTATTTATTTATTATTTAGATTTTTATGCCGCCCCTCTCCGCAGACTCGGGGCGGCTCACAGCAAAATACAGCGAATCACGACAAATCCAAATAAACTTAAAATATTTTAAAAGGTTTAAAAAGAACCCCATTTACTAACAAACACACACACAAACATACCATGCATAAATTGTAAATGCCTGGGGGAGGTGTTTCAGTTCCCCCATGCCTGACGGCAAAGGTGGGTTTTAAGGAGTTTACGGAAGGCAGGGAGAGTAGGGGCAGTTCTAATCTCTGGGGGGAGTTGGTTCCAGAGAGTTGGGACCGCCACAGAGAAGGCTTTTCCCCTGGGGCCCACCAACCGACATTGTTTAGATATCATGTTGTAGAACAGGAGTGTCCATCTCAAGACCCTTGGGCTGGATACATCCCATGGGGTTCTTAAATCTGCAGGGCTGGCCTATAAAAATCAAAGGATCAGCCCATGGTGCTTTTGCCAGACAAACAGGCCTATGCGGCCCCTGTGTATCCTGTTTTTGGCCTCCAGGGCCTCTTACAGCACTCTGCTGGCCAAAAACAGGCTGCATAGGAAGCATCTGCATGGCCCATTTTTGGCTAGCAGAGTGCTTCTAGAGGCTGAATATGGGCCTACAGGGACTCCTACCAAGAGGATATCAGCTCCAAAATAATATCTTCCCAATTAATAGTATACATATCAGAATAAATTAATGAATGTTACAAGATTTTTGTAACTTTATGAATCTTCTAAGTGATATCTCTTGAGATTTGGGGTAACATTTTACAAGAAGGTGAGAATATCAGGCATTAGACACAGAAACCTGGGTGGAACTACAGCCTCATAAAGATGCCAACCTGCCTTAGAGTTTGAAAGCTTGTTGTGACATACAGTAAGCTTCATCAGTGCTTTTGTATATTGAACCTTTTGAGACAGGGAAAAAGGCCATCATCTAAAAACATTTATATCAGAAGAGAATTCATTACAGCCAGGTAGCTTCTACCTGCTGCCTTCCCACAAGTTGTTGAGAAAGGAAAACAGCATGTTTTCTATTACTGCAATGCTCTCTACATGGGGCTGCCTTTGAAGAGTGTTCAGAGACTACAAATTGTGCAAAATGCAACTGCACGAGCTATAGTGGGTCTACCAAAATCTGCCCACATTTCAACATCACTTTATGAGTTGCACTGGCTGCCAATTTGTCTCCAATGCAATTCAAAGTGCTGGTTATGACTTATAAAGCCCTACATGGCTTAGGACCAGACTACCATTGGGACCATCTTCTGCTTCATGCATCGGTTGGTTAGGTCCTACAGAGTTGGCCTTCTCCAGGTCCCGTCCACCAGACAATGTCATCTGGCGGGACCTAGGGGAAGAGCCTTTTATGTGGCAACCCCAACCCTCTGGAACGAACTTCATCTGGAGATACATACTGCCCCCTCCCTCCTGGTCTTTCGTAAAGTTCTGAAGACCCACCTCTGCCGGCGGGTATGGGGGGCGTGAGTGATGAGATTGTCTCCAGCTGATATTATGAATGATTGAATTGGATGAATGTGTATGACTGTATATGGGTTTTTTACTACTTTTAGTAATTCTTTTAAAGTAATTTAGATTTTTTTTAATATATTGTTTCATTTATAATAGTGCACGCCACCCTGAGTCGGTTCGAGAAGGTGGCATAGAAATCAAATCAGATCAGATCAAATCAAATCAAATCAAATCAAATCAAATCAAATCAAATCAAATCAAATCAAATCAAATCAAAAATGTTTATTTTACTTTCCCACCTTTAAAAATGGGAATAGCTGCCTGAAGAAAAAGAACAACTGCACAACAGCTTCCGGTATTCTTGAACTGGCTTCATTAGCTTTTTGGTTGATTACTTAACAAACAACTTTTACAGCACTGACAAAAGTATATGCTGCTATCCTCACTTTAGAGTTAAGAACAGCCATTATTATTTCTTGGTAGACACATTTGGGGATTTATGTCTTAAATAAGGTGACCAGATGTCCCCCCTTCAGTGGGACAGTCCCGCTTTTGAATGATTTTTCCCATGTCCTGCAGCGTTTCAAAAATGTCCCAATTTTTAAAACACCAGTGGCAAGCTTGGCAAAGGAGCGAAATGCGTGCACAGCCCTTCCAGTGAGGCGCTGAGCTTCAGCTCTTTGGCTTCAGAGGTGGCCTCTCTCACAGTTGCAGCACCCCGCCCAGCTGGAGCTTCCCATGTGAGCAGCTGCCTAACCTCCATCCCGACCCCTAACTTCTGTTCCCAATATGGGGCCCAGCGCCCAAGCCCAGCACAGCACAGTGCCAGAAACACATCCAGCCACTGCCATCGGTGCCTCCGCCCTGGAGCTTCTGCTCACAGCCAGCCACCCCACAGCTACTACCCAGTGCCATTGCTGTCAGTGTCCTCTCACTCTGTCTTTGACCCCTGCTTGGTGGTGCCGCCTTCACTACCCGCCCTGTGCCTGCCAGAGCTGCCCAGCCCCTCTGCCCCTGCAGGCCCACCTTGGGCCTGAGCCCTTCCTGCCCCCCAAGAGCTGCAACAGGGGAGGCGGCAGCATGGTGTACAAGATAGCAAGAGTGAGAGAGAGCAAGAGATAGCAAGAGAGAGAGAGCAGGAGATGGAGAAAGAGAGAGACAGAAAGAGAAAGAGAGGGGAGGAGAGAGAAAGAGAGAAAGGGAGGAAGGAAGAGAGAGAGAGAGAGAAAAGGAGCAGAGGGAAGAGAGAGAGAAAGAGAATGAGAGGGAGGGAAGGAGGGAGAGCGAAATAAAGAGACAAGGAGGGAGAAAGAGAGAGAGAAAGACAGAGAAAAAAGAGAGAGGAAGGGATGAAGAGAGTAAGAAAGATGGAGGGAGGGAGAGAGAGAGAAAGAATTTTTGGTGGGAAATTTTTTTTCTAAACTTTTTTTAGCTCCCCTTCCCCCCCTCAATGGTGTCCCTCTTTCCCAATATTAAAATCTGGTCACTTTAGTCTTAAATAGCTTACATTTTTCTGTGGAAGAGTCTCAATACAAAAGCGTGATAATATTTTTTAAAACAGTCTTAAGTCATGTCAGTTCATATTTGATAGCGCACAAGGAATATTAGTCAACCCTCATAGCAACAGAAGGGACACATTGGGGTAAAATCCCAAGGCATTATGAATAAACAGAGCAAGAAAGGAAACAGCTTGTAAGTAACCAAAAACACAGACATTAGATTCTGAAAAAGACCTATAATGTTATTTAAACACTCCCTCTGCCAAGCTCCAAGTGTTCCCCATAGTATTTTTGCCAGCATTGCTAGAAAGGTCAGTTGCAAATAAAAAGCATTCCCACTTGGAAAGAGTTCTCACTTGCCTAAAAAAAGGTAGACTGAACTTTATTTCTATAAGCATCTGTGTGTATATACATGCATACACACACACACACACATACAGACAGCTATTATCTCTACCATTTGGCAGGAATATGATTTAAGAATCCTCTATTATGCATTATAGTATGCAACAGGGAGGGGAAAAAAAATCAAGATAATTTATTTTTATTGATTCACTAACTTACACTGCGCCATATCTTCCAGTCGTTCCCTTTGCTAAAATATCATCCCCAAAGCTTTGGAATTTTTTTTAAATTTCTTTGCCGTTTTTAAAATTAAAACTATAATAAATAACAAATGCCGCCACAAGAGATGAATTCATTTGCAACAGTAATAACTTTTGATTCAAAAATATATAGAATCAGGAAACATAGCAGGAGAGGAGGCAGGAAAGGAAAGCTGGGACAGAGAACCTGTTTCCTTCTCTGTCCTAATTTTCATTAAGTGTCATTAGTGACAAATTAATATAGTTAAAATAAGATGATAACGTCAGAAGAAATTTGGTATGGATTCTTTTTCCTAAAGAAAGAAATTATGTGGTTTGTCAATATGAAAAATCTTATTACTTCAAAATAGGATCTACAGTATTTTGGCAAAATACAAATTAAAAGCTGTGTATATTGATGAAATACATATTATCAAGGCACATATAATTGAATGCTGAAAAAATAAGACTAATTCAGACAGCCTATGCTGGAACCATAAATAGAATATTGGAAATGCTAAAGCTTGGAATGAATTGAAGTTGGCAGAGAACAAAGGCTTCCTCGGTATCTTCTGTATTTCTGCATTGCAGCAAAAGAGCAGAGGGTCCCACGAGGGTCCGTTTCTTCAAACCTGTTCCCTCCTCTTGTCTCCTCTCCCTCTTTCTTCTCTTCTTCCTCCTTCCTCCTCCTCCTCTCTTTTTCTCCTCTTTCCTTCTCCTTCTCCCTCTCCTCCTTCCTCTTCCTTCTTTTTTGTGGTGGAGGGGGAGGCAGAGAGTCTGCGAAGGGGGGGGCTCAATCAGGGAGGGGTCTAGAAGCACCCTTTCCAATGACACCCTCCCACTCCTTTGATACTCAGGTAGGTGTTGCATGTGAGAGAGGTAGACTGTACTGGCTAAGGGAGGTTCTGCTGCTGGAGTAGAAGCTGTGTGCAGAGAGGATGATGGGCTCTGTGGTCCCTCCCCCTCCTTTGATACCCAGGCAGGAGTTGTGTGTTTGTGAGAGAGAGAGGGAGAGAAAAGGTTTTTCTCATAGAAGACAGCTTTTAGACAGGAATCACATTGAGCCTCTTGCTGCGACGAGTGCGAAGCATGATCTAGATGTCGCCCGGCAACTCCTAGCTTGGCCATCGGTGGGGAGGGAGGGTGTTCTTGTGCGAAGGGGAGGAGGAAGAAGGGAAGGGAGGAAGAAGAAAGAGGAGGAAGGAGGAGAAACAGGGGAGAGGACAGAAAGGCAGGACAGAAAGAAGGGGGAAGAGGGAGGAAATGAAGAGGAGGAAAAGAGAAGACTCAGGGGAAGGGGGAGGGGAAGAAGGGAAGAGAAGAAGAGGAAGGAGAGGGGAAGGAAAGAGAGGAGGAATAGGAGGAGGAAGGAGGAGGAAAAGGGGATAAAGGCAGGATATAAAAAAAGGGAAAGGAGGAGGAGAAGGAAGGGGGAGAGGGAGAAGAAGAAGAAGAAGGAAAGGGGAGAAGGTGGAAGAGAAAAAGGAAAGGGGAGGAGCTGAAACTTCAATGGGCTCTTCCCCACTGCGGATCCTGCCACGAACTTGTGGATGGTGGTTTACTATGACTCTTCATGATAAGTCAAATGCAGCAATAAACTCCATCCTTCCACCCACTGCCTTCGCTTCCCAAAAGTTCCAATTGTTTTTGGATTGTCTATCTTTGATCATAAACCCCTTTCGAGTCTGCAATGCCAAAGGGTTTTTTTACCTCCACCCAGCCACTGTTCCCCTTTCACAGGGGACATTATCTCAAAGCCCAGAAGGCTTTTTAGTCTTTTTGAAAGAAACACCTGGGATCTTCCGGGACAGAAGAATTCAAATAAAGCTCCCAGGCATTCTGTTAAATCTCCCCTCACCTCCTTTGAATGAGGGTGGGTGTGGATGGGAAGAAATCCGGGAGAGCCCAGCAGAGAGGAGATGGCGGGGGGTGTCATCTCCGCACCCAGGAAAGAAGACAGACACCCTCGGAAAAAATGGCCGAGGCGAAACTCTCACCAGAAGACCTGGGATGCATGGAGGAGGTAGCTGGAGGCCAGGGGCCCTGCCCTGTCAACCCATCTGGCAGCAGCTTGAACCCCCACCCCATCCTGCCAACCTGTCCTGATAGAGGGGGCTCCCGGGCAGCCTCTGTGCGGTTTTTGGAGTGGGCAGGACAGGCGCCATTGGCCGAGGGTGTTGGGGGAGGAGACGGACAAGACACCTGGGTGTGAAGGCAGCAGCTCCGGGCTCTCCTGCCTGTCCAGGAGCCGAAAGTTCCACCCTTCCCCATACCCGGCTTTGGCCCCCGTGGGCTTCTGGCAGGAGGGGGCGGTGGGCAATGGAGGGCTGGGGCTCCCACGGACACATTTTGGCAGCGATATGAGGGTAGTCCTCTCTTGCCCACCACTTCCTCCGCTCGCTGTTGTTGTTTTTTAAGCTTTAAAGTTTTGGATTTTCCTAATGGATTTACACGCATTATTTGCTTTTACATTGATTCCTATGGGTAAAATTGTTTCTTCTTATGAACTTTTCTACTTACGAACCTGGTCACGGAATGAATTAAGTTCGTAATAATGACAAAATTGAATGGGTCCAAAGATGGGCTACAAAAATGGTGGAAGGTCTTAAGCATAAAACTTATCAGGAAAGGCTTAATGAACTCAATCTGTATAGTCTGGAGGACAGAAGGGAAAGGGCGGACATGATCGAAACATTTAAATATGTTAAAGGGTTAAATAAGGTTTAGGAGAGAAGTGAAAGTGAACACAAGAACAAGGGGGCACAATCTGAGGTTAGTTGGGGGAAAGATTAGAAGTAACGTGAGAAAATATTATTTTACTGAAAGAGTAGTAGATGTTTGGAACAAACTTCCAGCAACGTGGTTGGTAAATCCACAGTAACTGAATTTAAACATGCCTGGGATAAACATATATCCATCCTAAGATAAAATACAAGAAATAGTATAAGGGCAGACTAGGTGGACCATAAGGTCTTTTTCTGCCATCAAGTTTAGAGAGAGGCGCAAGAGCGTGGACACACACATACACACACACAGGCAGACAGACAGACAGACAGACAGACACAAACAGAGTTGGAAGGGACTCTCCTGTAACATTTCCCATGGGTATAAATTATCAGGAGAGAAAATTAATGTTAGACTGCAAATGATATCAATCTGATAGGCAGTAAGAAAATGATCTAAATAAACTCCACCAGGGAAGAACTCTGCCTGAAACTCTGACTTGCCTAAGGATAAATATCACTGCCAGATGTTGCAATTAGGTAGTGGAATCAGTATACAGTAGTCTATAAACTGTCAGAGGTCTGCCTATGAGCTTTCATAAATTGAGTCAGGCATACAGGGTGCATTTCAAAAGTAAGGGTGCGTTCCAAAAGTACAATTATTTTTTAAAGTATTTTATTGAACAGATTTGCACAAAAACTTAAAATTCTTCAAAAATACTGTCCTTGGACCTCTACACATTTTTTCCAGCGACTATGCTATGACCGTCACGCACCCTGGAAGGTGTCATTGGGGACCTCTCGCAAGGTCTTCGTAACGGCTGATTGGATCTCTTCTATGGTTGAAAATCGTGCCTTGCCACAATGTGTTATGAGTCCGCGAGTTCCTGGCCAAACAACAGGTGCCAACGCTGCCCCACCCCTATAGTCCTGACATCGCCCAGCAGACTTCCTTTTGTTCCCTCGAATTAAGGCAACCCTGAAAGGAACCCGTTTTTTGTCCATAGAAGATATCCAATCAGCTGTGACGAAGACCTTGCGAGAGGTCCCCGAAGATGCCTTCCAGGATGCGTACCGGTCATGGCAGAGTCGCTGGACAAAATGTGTAGAGGCCCAAGGACAGTACTTTGAAGAATTTTAAGTATTTGTGCAAATCTGTTCAATAAATTACTTTAAAAAATAATTGCACTTTTGGAATGCACCCTGTATAAATCAGGAAAGCAACTGGCAGAAGCAGAACCAGATATCAAAGACAAGGCAGCATGGCAATAGAAGCACAAAAGCTTAACAAACGGAACTATTTCTTGTAAAGTAATCTGTACCTTAGTGTTTCTGCATTACTCCGCTATTCCATTTGAGCATTTTGATTTATTGCCAAAAAGCTCCTTTTCCTTGATTTCTCTCTAATTTGGATACTGAGGTTTCACCTCCATGGATACTTGCCCTTTTTCATTTCAGATTTTATCTCTTGAGTCACTTGTTTTAAGTGACTCAGTTGGAGTCGGAAGTTGGAAGTGTTGTCATTATCTTCAACTGTGAGATAGTGAAATTCCTTGATTGCCATGTTCTGATACTCGAACAGAAGAAATTAGGCTTATTCAGCAGAGGTCTAATACATGTGCTGATTAACTTCCTGGAAAAATGCCTTAATCTATAGAAAAATAGGCCAAAGTTAGTTGTGCTATAATTGTATCAATATCCAATTTTATATTTTATTTTGTAATTAGCATCCAAAGAGAAGCCAGAGCAGCCAAAGGTCTATGTTATGAGGAACAGAAAAGGGTCTAACTCTTTCATCCTTATTACATGCTGAATAAAAATGTTTTCTCCAAATTGTTGCATTTCAAGAGAAAAATCCCCATTAAAATCAACTGAGACTTGTTTTGAAATGCAAATTGCAACACTGAAAATTTTGGCTTTGGGCTTTTCCATATTGTGATCAGCTAAACATGAAACTGACTTAAAACATTTTGGTTCTGCACTTCAACCCCTTCTTCTCCAATGGCCCAATGGTGTCTCTGCATCTGGTTGGTGGATTCCCCTGTTTCTTTATTCCTCCTGGACTGGTCAAATAAACAAAATAAGCCCACTTCTACCATTTTTCTTCTATCAGAGGGTAATTCTGCCATAGTGCATAGTAACTAACTGGAAACAAAGGATTTGCTTACAGTGGAATTAAGCCCAGCAGGTGAATTGGACGTCAGACAATCCCCAGTTTAAGATGTCTGACTTAAAGGCAACCCCTATTTATAAATGAGCTACCTATTAGTAAAAATGGCTGATGACTTTGTTATTCTTCGCACTTCGCACTGATGAAGCACCGAAGCCACACGTTGCTTTCAGGAACTGCTAAAACTGGGCACTTTTAATATAAAGCAGTTTTTAGCAGTTCCTGAAAGCTTTATACAGTTTTAATGCTTTGTTGACTTGAGGAAAGACAATTCCATGCCTCATTTTCAGTAATAGGCAGTCTGTTGTAAGTACAGGTTCTGACTTAACAAAAAATTGGGTTAAAGACAGAGTTAGGGAACAAAACTTATTCTTAACCCAAGGACGACTTTAATGTATTATTCAATAATATGAGCATTCATTCATTCATTTCATATCCAGTTTAGACTCCGGATTCTTAAATTAAGCAATTTGTGTCTGTTAAAGGACTGATGATACAGTGCTATTAAATGGATTGCAATAACAGCTATTGATAAATGGTGAAGGGCTAATCAGCAAAAACAGGTGTTGGTTTCCGCTTGCGGAATGAGTCATCTACTACTTGCTCAATATTTTTTGTACAGAATCTATTATCGTCAATTATAAAGCCATTCATTCAACTATAAATTACATGACATACCTGTGACTTATTCTGTGCTGACTTCATTTTTTTCAACAACTGTCAAACTTAAGACAAAATAGAGCATTGGTACATTAGAATCTGTTATGAATTTTGCTTGATATATATATATTTAAACATATGTGCAGGATAACTGTCATAATTTCAGGAAGAAGCCCCCCTAAAACAAAAAGAAGAAACTAGGCAATTGATTTGTAAAATATAGAGGAGGTTCCCAAGGAATCGTTTGACTTTATTCTGCCTGGCAAGAGCTAATTCTTAGTCTTACAAATGGATCAGGCTTTGAATGAATGCAGTAAAATTCTCATTTGTTGTTTATCTTACAGTTTGGTGAAAAAAAGTTGTTTTTTTAGTTCTTTTGAAAATGAATATATTTTTAATAAAAATGTTAATTTAATATTATATTATATTTAATTCAATATGGTTAAGAAAAGAAATCTTTCATATCCAGGATCCAGTAGTCTCCCTTTTTCCTTGCATATCAGGAAAATCCCAAGGGAAGATATTACATCCTATGGGGAAACATTGACAACCTGGAAAGTTTCAGAATGTTAGAAAAATGATCAATGAAAACCGTATTCAAAGTAACAGTAGCAGAAAAAAGAGAAATTCAAAATAAATTCTTTGGCACTTTGAAAATAAAGCAAGGAAAGGCAGAAGGCTTCCTTACTCTGAGAAATTGCAAGGCATATTTGGTAGACCATTATACCAAAGCTGAGTACTCCAAGTGCAGATGAAAGGACTCATTAAGTTGGGAAAAAAGACTGCTTCATTGGCTATCCACTTAAAAGTAATGACTTCAAGGCTGAATTTTGTGAGATTTCTTTTTTTAGAAAAATATGTAACAAACATAGAGATCTGCAAGGGAATAAAAGCAAAAGATAAAACATTTATAATGGCATCTTAATGGATATTCAATGTTTGCATACATTTGGGTGATGTTGCTGTGAAGGGGTAGAAGTTTGTTTGGTCATTTGGATATCATTCATTCATTCATTCATTCATTCATTCATTCATTCATTCATTCATTCATAAATATAACAGAAAATAATGATCGGAGAAGACAATAGGACACTAGGACAGAGACAGTAGGCACATCTTAGAAAAGGGGAGAGGTCAACTGTAGACAATCTAAGGTTGAAGATTTTGGGGTTTGGGGAAGAAACAACAGAATCAGGTAGTGAATTCTAGGCATTGATCACTCTATTGCTGAAGTTTTATTTACTGCAGTCTAGTTTGGAGTGGTTTAAATTTTGTTTGAATCTATTATGTGCTTGTGTGTTGTTGCTGTTGAAGGTGAAGTAGTCATTAACAAGAAGAACATCATGGGTTAGTGACAAATGCATTAATATTTATACCCCAAATGGGAGAAAAATAGCAGGATGGTTTAGGTTAGATTAGATTACTAAAGTTGGAAGGAATCTTGTAGATCATCTAGTCCAATCCCTTGCTCAAGCAGGAGTCCCTACACCAGTGAGGGTGAACCTTTTTTCCTCGGGTGTTGAAAGAGCGTGTGCGCCTGCTATTGCTCATGCATGAGCGCCCACACCCATAATTCAATGCCTGGGGAGGGCGAAAACAGCTTTCCCTGCCCCCTGGAGGCCCGCTGGAGGCTGGAAACCGCCTGCTTCCCAACTTCCGGTGGGCCCAATAGGCTCATGTCTCACTCTCTCCAGGCTTCAAAGGCTTCCCTGGAGCCAGGAGAGGGTAAAATCGCCCTCCAGCGAGACTCTCTGGAAGCCAAAAATGCTCTCCCAGAGCCTCTGTGCAAGCCAAAAATAATCTAGCGGGCACACACATGCACATTGGAGATGAACTAAGGCAATGGCTTGCATGCCAACAAATATGGCTCCATGTGCCATCTGTGGCACCCATGCCGTAGGTTCATCATCACTGCCCTATGCCATTTTGTACAAATGGCAGTCCAATCTCCTCTTGAAAGTACTAGAGCTCTCACAACCTCCACAGGCAAGCTGTTCCACTGCTTGATCGTTCTTACTGTCAGAAAGTTTCTCCTTATTTCCAGGTTGAATCTCTACTTGCTCAATTCCCATCCATTGTTCATTGCCTGGGTTCTGGTGTCTTGGAAAACAGTCTAAATTCCTCTCGTCCTTAGACCACATGTCTTCAATCTTTCTGGCTTTGTGGACTGGCGACTGTGTGGGTAGGGGAAAGAGAGGATGGTTTCACATGACCAGTGGGCAAGAGCACTCATGCAGCTCTATTTGCACAACACTCACATAAATACTACAAGTGGAACCGTGCATGATCGCTCATCACTTGCATGGCTCAGTTTGGAATGGGCTGTGGCCCAGGGATGGGGGATCTCTGATTTAGACTTTCAAAGAAGAGGAACATGCAGTGAAGTTCCAGAATAATTTTCTTTTCTTTTTTTTAAATTTTTTTATTATTTTTCATAAAATAGACATACAGACATACAAACATTAAACATAGAGTGGGGATGTATTTCCCCGCTTCTTTTGAAAGTATACATTCAAATAAAAAAAGAATACATAATCAAACATTTGTTAAACGTTAAAAAAGTCTAGTAAAAAATTTTCAAATCTTAAATGCAATGTTAGTACGGTATAAGTAAAAATTCTTAATATATTGTTTATGTGTAATATATTCATCTAATCAAACATTTAAACAAATCTCAGTTACTAAACATACATAAAACAAAATTCTTAATATGTTGCTTATGAATAAACTATTATATCATAATCATCAACAAATACATTTGAACTAATATTAATATTGTTATTACCGAAATAAAAACAAATCTATCTGTTATTTTTTCTTATCTAACCATTTATATATATTATTCCATGTTTCATAAAATTTAGTATCTTCTTGATCGTTTAATCGTCTTGTCATCATATCCATTTCGGCGCAATCTAATATTTTAGCTATAACTTCTTCTTTCTTGGGGATTTCCTCCCCCTTCCAGTTTTGCGCATATATTATTCTAGCCGCAGTTAATATGTGTATGATTAAATAAAGAGTTTCTTTCTTATAAGTCTGATTGGTAATTCCTAATAAATAAAATTCCGGGGTGTTATCTATATCATGCTTTAATATTTCTTTTAATATCTTCTCAATCATCTTCCAATAAATTTTAGCTTTACCACATGTCCACCATTGATGGTAATAAGTTCCTATATCTTTCTTGCATTTCCAACATAGTGGGGATGTTTTAGGAAACATTTTTGCTATCCTGTTTGGTGGAAGATGCCATCTATAAAACATTTTAATTTGGTTTTCTTTTAATGAAACTGACTTGGTCATTTTCCAATTATTAATCCAAACTTTTTCCCAAGTATCTATATCTATTTCCTTACCTATATTTCTGCACCATCTTATCATAGTATCTTTTAAAGTCAACTCTATATTTTTATGAGCGATAAGAAATTTATATATTTTCCCTATCATTTTTACTGGATTGGTGGTAATTAGATTACTTAGCAAATTCTTACTTTTGTTAAAGATGTAAAGAGTTTTATCCTTCTGATATCTGGATCGAATCTGGGCATAATGCCACCAGTCTATTATTATCCCTTCTTCTTGTAGTTTATTCCTAGGTTTTAGCTTCATCTGGTCATTTAATAGTTCTTTATATCTATAAAATATTTTCGTGTCTTTTATAGACTTTGGATGTGTTATTGCTTCTAGGGGGGCTATCCATTCTGGAACATTTAAAAAGTGATTTTTCTTTATGTCTTTCCAAACCTCTAATAGATACTTCCTTAATGTGTGTCTTTTAAAATATGAGTGATTTTTTTCCTTGTCATACCATATAAATGCATGCCAGCCCAACATGAGATCATGTCCTTCTAAATTTAATATTCTTTTATTCTCTAAAGTTATCCAATCTTTAATCCATGTTAAGGCGGCAGCTTGGTAATATAATTTCCAGTTTGGGAGACCAAATCCTCCTCTTTCTTTAATGTCTTCCAAACAGTTTATTTTTATCCTTGCTTTTTTCCCTTGCCATATAAATTTTTTAACTAGATTTGTCAAAGTTCTAAAAAAAGTTCCCCCTGGGTTTATTGGAATTACCTGAAAGAGAAATAAAACCTTAGGCAAAATATTCATCTTAATTGTAGCAATTCTTCCTAAAAATGATATTTTCAGGTTATTCCACGTTTCTAAGTCTTTTTTAATTTCTGATAATAATTTTATATAATTATCATTTTTTAGTGTTATTGTTTTCGCTGTTAAGTTTATTCCTAAATATTTTACTTTCTTTACGGTTTTTATTCCAGAAATATTTTCTAATTTAGTTCCTTGTATTTTATTCATATTTTTAGTTAAGAAAAAAGTTTTGCTTTTATTTATCTTTAAACCTGCTACCTTTCCGTATTGTTCAATAGTTTGCAATAAAGAAGGAACTGTTGTTATCGGTTCTTCAATTATAAATGTTAAATCATCTGCAAAAGCTTGAAGTTTGTAAGTTTCGTCTCCTATAGTTAAACCTTTTATTTCAGAATCCGCTCTTATTTTAATTAATAAAGTTTCAAGAGTCATAATGAATAACAACGGTGATATAGGACATCCTTGACGAACTCCCTTATTTATATCAAGTGTTGGTAATTGATTATTATTTAATATTATCTTAGTCGTTTGTTTTGAATATATAGTATCTATTAAATTAACAAATTTTGGGCCAAATCTCATTCTGTTTAATTGCATTTTTATAAATATCCAGTTAACGTTGTCAAAGGCCTTTTGAGCATCTAAAAACATTAAGGATGCTGTCTTATCTGAATGTTGCTCATAGTATTCTAATGTATTTATTACGGTTCTAAGATTGTTTTTAATTTGTCTCCCTGGTAAAAATCCATTTTGATCTTGGTGTATTATTCCATTTATAATTCTTTTAAGTCTATCTGCGTAAATGGCAATAAATATTTTATAATCTACATTTAATAAAGATATGGGTCTATAATTTTTGATTTTTACTGGGTCAGTGCCAGATTTGTGTATTAAAGTTGTCAACGATTCTGACCAAGATTTCGGAATTTTACCCTCAAGTCTACATAAATTAAAAGTTTCTAACATATGATTTCTTATTATTTCGTTCTCTATCTTGTACCATTCTGCCGGTATAGCATCTGGACCAGTGGCCTTATTGTTTTTCTGTTTTTTAATTATAGTTAGGAGTTCTTCCATTGTTATTGGTCCATCCAAGATAGTCTGTTGGTCTTCTGTTATTTGTGGTAATTTTGAAGCCTGTAAATAGTTGAAAACTTCATCTTCACTAACATTATCTTTGGCATAGAGATCTTTATAGAAATTATAGACAATATCCACCTTTCCTTCTGTATCATATTTTATTGTACCGTCCTTATCTTCTAATTTTTTTATCAATTTGGATTGACTCTGCTTTCTAAGTTTATATGCTAACCATCTGCCTGGTTTATTTGCATGTTCAAAATAATGTTGTTTTGCTCTTTTAATTTTTTCAGTTATTTGATTTTGTTCTATAATTCTAATTTTATGTTTAATTACATTTATTTCTGTTTTAAAATCTCTGTTCTTGGTGTGTTGCTGCGATGCAAATTCCAGTTGTTTTAATTCATTTATTAATTGTACATACTTTAATTTATTTTCCTTGTTGTATTTTGCTATATAGGATATTGTTAACCCTCTTATATAAGCTTTGAGTGTATCCCATAGATTCTGTGGAGTGGTGTCTGGAGTTTTATTAATTTCAAGAAATATTTTTAATTCCTTTTCGATCCAATCTTTATATTTCTTATCATTTAATATATTTCTATTCATCCGCCAAATATTCTGTTTATTACTCATTCTTATATAAACCACTATTGGATTATGGTCGGCCCATGTATTGACATCTATCTCTACGTCCCTTATTTGTTCTGCGACCATTTTTGATGACCATGCCATGTCTATTCTTGTCCAGATTTTGTGGGGGTTAGAATAAAACGTAAATTGTCTTTTAAGGGGGTGTCTTTCCCTCCATATATCATTTAACAGTAATTCTGCTTTCATTTTTTGGAAAGTACTAGGTAGTAAATTTCTTCTTATTTTTTTGCTTTTTTTCCTTTTATTATTACTCCCCCCCCCCCCTGAATGGTCTAGTTGCCTGTTCACAATAGCATTAAAATCACCTATTATTAATACATTCTCAATAGCTAAATCTATTATTATTTGATGTAAATTTTTATAAAATGTCATTTGATCTTCATTGGGAGCGTAAATAGAAACAACCACTATAGGTCTAGGTTCAATATCAACTTGTACAATCAGTATTCTACCATCATTATCCTTGTATATTTGTTTGGAATTTATAGAATTCTCTACATACATCACCACACCTCTTTTTTTTTTATCTGCTAATGCAGCATACATTTTTCCAATTTTAGGATTCAATAGTAATTTTTGGTTATCTTTTTTAATATGTACTTCTTGTAATATTGCAATTTGAGCATTTTGACTTCTGATTTTGGAAAAAAATTGTTTCCTTTTCCTTGGTTCATTAAGTCATTAACATTTACCGAAAAGATCTTTAGATCTTTACTTGTTGTCATTTAGTAGGTTTTTTGGTTTCTCACTGGGGTTGAACTCTTCTAGCACCTTGGTCCTGCTCTATTGCCTGGGCAGTGGCCCCCAAAAGTTCTTCTTGTTGGATTGCTAATTTCTCCCCTGGTTGCTGTTGTGCTGATTGTTGTTGGGCCTCTTGTTGCTTATCTGAAAAGTCCATGTGGCTGATGCCACTATTTTCAAAGAAATATCTAGCTTGTTCTACGTTTTCCAGTTTGTATCTTGTAGAGCGCCATGTCAGAGAAAGACCTTGTGGAATTAACCAACGATAGGTTATATTTTCTTTGATCAAAATTCTGATAAGAAAGTGGTAATCTCTTCTGCTCTCTCTGACACTTCTTGGAACTTGTTTTAATATTTTTATTTCAACTCCTTGATGTTGGAGTTTGGAGTTTCTTGCCCAATGGAGTATGTCGTCTCGCAAAGTTTTCCTGGTAAATTTGATATGAATCTCTCTTGGGAGGTTGTGGCGACGGATGTAGCTATTCGAAGTCCTGTAAACTTCATCAATTTCTTTCACTAGCGCAGCAGGATCCTCCTGGAGTATTCCTCCAATAGTTTCCGCCATAGTCATTTTTAAATCTTCATCTTTTTCCTCTTTCATATTTTGAAATCGTAGTCCATACGAAGCACGTTGCATCTCCAGCTGTATGATTGATTCATCATGTCTTCTATGTCTTGCATCAGCTCTCCCTTCAAGATAATCTATTCTTTTTGCATTTTTGTCAGATTTCTCTTCAACCTTTTTCACTCGATCATCACTTTCTTGTAGTGTTTGTTGGATCTCCCTTATCTGGTCTTTCACCTCGCCCATGTCAACTTTCAATTGGGCCATCTCCTTTTTAAATTCTGTCAAGTCTGCTTTTATAGCTTCTCTTTGTTGTGTTGCATCCTCTTTTATAGCCTCTCTTTGTTGGGTAGCATTTTCTTGAGATTTGAACATAAAGTCCTGCATATTGTTTAAAGTTTCTTGTAGTGTTGCAAAGTTGGACTGCATTGTTTTGTCTTTTTCTTTATCCTTGGAAGACATAGCTGACGCCTGATGTGTCGGGGAAGGACGCGGCGACACTTGTGGAGAAGAGATTGTTGCGGTAGTTTGTTTTTTAACCGTTTTAACAACCGTTGAAGAACTCGACATTATCAATTTTGAATCCACTATTTAAAATTCAAATTAATTTAAATCAATCTAAATTTATATGTAGTAAAAGGGAGAAAATTTCTATAAATTCCAAATCTGTTTTATTAACAGTTGCCCTTAAATTATAACTATTCAGTTGTCAAGAAAATTCAAAATTCAAAATCCAATATATATTATTGTTATTATTATTGTTATTATTTTAAAAATTTAAAAATTTAAAAATATAATACCAAAGAAAACAAATGTGAGGCTTTTAGGAATAAGAAACAAATAAAAGTTAGAAATACAGAGTAAATAACAGCGAAGAAAAAATAATAACTATTTTAAAAAGGGAGATTCTAAAGGGATGAAGAAAAAAGAGGAAGAGAAAAGAGACTTAATAAGAAAGTAAAAAGAGGGAGAAAAAAGGAGAGAGAAAGAAAAAAAGGGGGAATATTTCAATTCAAATATTTAGGATAGAGCAGGAAACCAAGGTTTGCTAACAGTGCATAGTCTTCAATTCAAACTTCTTTTACAGATAGGAGTGAAAAGAAGGAAAATCAGAAGGGGATCAAAAAAGGATTAATTAATCAAAATAAAAACACAATATATATAGTTATAGTCTTCTTATAAATCAAGAAATTATACTAAATAAATGAAGAATGTGAATCCAAATGTCAGAAGATACAATTATACTTAATCCCAGTTGCAGGTCTGAAAAAGAAAGTCAAATTAATAATTTTCTTGTGTTTAAAATGGAGTCTATGTTCTTTTCCAAATTCAAGACAAAGGCAGAAGAAGGTAGATCTCAAAATGGAGTCAGGTTAAAAGTTAGAAGTTCATATGACCAGGCAGATGTGAAAAGGTTCTCAAAAAAAATAATCCCAAAAAAAAAAGGCAATCAGCAAGTAATCCAAAGTAATCCAGAGGCAATCAGCAAATAATCCAGCTAGGTTAATCCAAGGGTGAATATTCCAAAGGAAAGGTATCAGTTCCTTCTATTTCCCTTTTATTTTCAAGTTGTTATATTATGTTATTATGTTGCAAAGACAGCAGGATGAGAAAAAAAAAATAAGGCAACAAAGTTATATTCCTCCGCTGTTGAAATGTCAGCCCGGAACACAATGTTTTTGACAGACTATAAAAAAGAAATTTTGCTCATCATTGCTGATTTCTTTTAGGCATTAAAATTTTCTAAGTAGTCATTTCCAGTTTAAGTTCTTTTATTAGAGCATAAGGTAGAAAAAATGTTTTATAAATTCCAAAGTTTAAATGCAAAATGGAGACAATAAGAATGAGAAGAGTTAGTCTCGGCTGTTATTTGCGGATGAGTCTCAAAGAGAAAAAAAACTTTCGCTTTCGCCTTGTTAAAGAAAGCTTTCCCTTGAGGCTTCAGAACGATCAAATCTTCTAATATTAGTCTTGAAACGAAGAGGAAATTTTTTACCTTAAGTCCTTTATCGAATGTATTCTTTTTCAGTTGATTAAAAGTAAAACTTTCACTCCAAGAATTTTTCTCAGCTTCCCGCTGGGTGAGGGGAGAAAGCGCTGGCCGGTCCTCTTAGACAAAGAGGATCGGTTCTCCCGTCTTCGAAGCTGCGGGGCGAACCGCTGCCTCCGGAGTCTCAGCGATGGCTCCTCGGGCAGAGGGGAGCCCCCTGTTCTGGGATCGGGCCATCCGAGCCCGATCCGATCGCAAATGCGACCTTCGGAGGGGGTAGAAGGGATCGCCTGGCAGAGCCCTGCCAAAGATGTCCCGCCGCGATCTCCGCCAAACCGGAAGTTCTCAAGTTCCAGAATAATTTTCATTGTTCTTTCTATAAGATGACAATAAATCCATATGTAATTCCTTGAGAGGAACTCAACTAAACACTGTAGTGCTTCCATCAACTAAACAAAGGCATAGGATTGCATTGTTAATGAAATGTGTCCAGTTGTCCAGATATGAAAGGCAGCATGTTTCCAGCAATATCTTTAACTATATTTTGCATCTGCATTATAATAAGGTATTACTATCTATGAAGATTTATTAAGTTACAGTATTGAGAACCTTAGCTTTCCCCCTATTCAATTCTTAATCCTATAATACTCCAAATTGTATGGATAAATATTAAGCTCTCCTTTGGGTGATTTCAAATTGTCTCAGAAAGCTAATGGAAAACGCTTTTCATCTGTTCTCTTTCTCTTCTTCTCTTAGGTGATTCTCATTCTTACAAAGCTGCATGACTTCAATTTGGGAAGTGTTACTGAAAGTTCACTTTGGAGGTAAGCAGATTATCTGGTATATTTTCTTGGGTAATAGACGATGAAAGAACACAAAGAAAAAGTTGTAAGGAATCGAACACATATTGCTGCTTTGCAGGAGAGATTTTGTTGTTTAAAAACCTGTTGTGACAGATATCATATACAGTGATACCTCATCTTCTGGGATGAGGTTCGTAAGGTGAAAAGTTCATAAGATGAAACAATGTTTCCCATAGGAATCAATGGAAAAGCGAATAATGCGTGCAAGCCCAAAACTCACCCCTTTTGCCTCATTACTGCCGGCATTCGGATCCAAAGGAGGCAAAAGCACCCAAGTGTTGGAGTGGCTGTTTCCAAAGGTTGGAGAAGGCCTTGCTAGTGGTGGTGGAGGAAGGCGAACAACAGGGAGCTGTTGGCCGGTCGGGAGGCTGGGAGTGAGGCGGGAGATGAGAGGAGGAGGAAAAAGAGGAGGAGGTGGGAGGGAGGTTGAGAAAAGGCATGGCCGGCATGGCCATAAGGGAGGAGAAAGGTGGGTAGGACCCGAAGCTGGAGCCGTGCCTCCTCTCCCTCATCCTCTTCCTCCACCACCTCCCAGTTGAAGAGCCTTCCCAAGCTGAGAAAGGGTGCCAGGTGCAGCTCCTCCATGGAGTCAAGTGTGCCATCTCCAAATCCCCTATGGAGGGTCTATTAAGAGGAGGAGGAGAGAGCCAGGGAGGAAGGGAGAGGGGGAGGAAGAGAGGGAAGGAGGGAGAGAAGGGAGGGAGAGGGCGGAAGGAGAGAGAGAGAGAGAGAAGGAGAGAGAGAGAAAGAAGGAGAGAGAGAGAGAGAGAGAGAGAGATGAGCTTGATGGAGCTCAGCTGAACAAAACCTCCCAGAAGGGAATCCCAGTGGGGGCAGCAAACAAATGGGAAATGGGATTCCCTGCCTCCTTTTGCTTGCACTGGCAGTCCCAAGGCGGGGAATTCCGGCCGTGGTAAGGACCCACGCTTTGGCCTCAGACAAGGCTCCCTGGCTCTCCCTAGGTCACCCCGTCACCTTAAAGCAGCTAAGCCCTCCACTGCCGCTTTTGCCTGGTCCTCCACGGGGGGAGGGGGGAAGAGCCGCGGTGGAACAAGCAAGAGGAAGTGAGCAGGCGGTGACTCCTAAGTGGGCTCCAGGTTCAGGTGTGGCTCCCCCCGTGGAGGGCTGGACAAAAGGGGCAGTGGGGGTCTTCGCTGCTTTAGGGCAATGGGGCGACGGAGCGACCCAGGGAGAGCCATGGAGCCTTGTCTGAAGCAAAGTGTGGGTCCTTGCCACGGCCAGGATTTCCTGCCTCGGGATTGCTGGTGCAATCAAAAGGAGGTGGGGAATCCCAGCGGGGGAGTGGCAAGCAAATAGGAAATCCCAGCAGTGGAAGAAATTTTGGGTATAGTATAAACTTGGACAAGTGGGAAACAATTTGGACCAAAAACTACAAATTAACGAGATCAACAGCTTTCAGAGAAAACATATATAAAAGTATTATCGGTGGCATCTCCCCCCGGCGAGGCTAGCACAAATGTACAAAGGAATAGATCCAAAATGTTGGAGATGCAAAGGAAAGGGGACCTATTACCACATCTGGTGGACTTGCCCAATAATTAAAAGTTTTTGGACTAAAATGCAAAACTGGATAAAAGAAATATTACAAATTAAAATAAACAAAAAGCCCGAAGCATTCCTCCTTAGGATCATAGACCAAAAAATAGATAGAAATAAATACTATCTATTAATACACATATTGACTGCAATTAGGATAGCAATAGCCCAACAATGGAAACAACCCAAACCTCCAGATGATGATTTGATAATAAAAAAAATTCTAGACTGTGCAGAATCAGACGCATTAACACTCAAATTAAAAAACAAAGAAGAATCCGAACATTATAAAACTTGGAAATACCTCTATGATTGGTTTAAGAGAAGAAACAAAACTCAAATTGAAATACAAGAATAACAATACTTTATATCCTTTTTATTATATACGGAAAATTATAAAAGATTTATATACAATATACTTTTTCAAGAACGATTTGTATGAATTTAAATAAATTAAACATGAATGAAAGAAGGCGGAAAAGAAAAAGAAAATGATTTAAAAAAATAGAGATAACCTAAAAGAGAAAACGGTAGATACTGTGGTTATGAC
This sequence comes from Erythrolamprus reginae, assembly GCF_031021105.1. Taxonomy (NCBI): domain Eukaryota; kingdom Metazoa; phylum Chordata; class Lepidosauria; order Squamata; family Dipsadidae; genus Erythrolamprus; species Erythrolamprus reginae. Next base: position 61,955,006 of record NC_091954.1, on the reverse strand, counting down.
ACACTTCACCAGAAAATAATTTAAAATTACAAAAATGATTTACAACTTACCCCCTAAAGGGAATTTAAGTACAAATACTATATATTATGCTATACGTTAATTGATTTTGTTATTATTGTTTAATGTACTCAAATAAGTAACTATATTATAAGAATTATTTATATTTGTTCTTTTTTTGTTTGGTTGTCTTGTTCGTCGATATGTGTTGATTTGGCATTGTTTCAATTTATGATGTATACCATTCATTTTGTTTGTGTAAATGTGTATATATGTAATAAAAAACTTTTTCTACAAAAAAAAAAGGAAATCCCAGCAGTGACAGCCACAAGGCAGGGGAATCCCTGTGGCAGTAAGAGAGTGCACGTGCAGTAAGAGAGCCCACGCACTCAGGCTCGGGTTTTTTAAGGTGAAAATGGTTCTTAAGACAAGGCAAACAAATCATAAACTCCGGGTTTGTATCACAAAAAGTTTGTATGAAAAGACATTCGTAAGACAGGGTATCACTGTCTTTGACTACAAGTTCAAATATCGTTTTAACTTGTAGTCAAACATATTTTTGGAACAAGATGTGTTTATTCTGTTTTTCTGTAATTGAAATCTGTAAATCATCTCCATATGAGGGTAATGCTAAAGTATGACAATAATCCGATATACAATAAATGCTCAATGAATGTTAATATATTGACAAATTAATTAGATGAGCCCCAAAAGCTTCTGCAGATCAGCTATCACTGAAAACTGTATAGCAAATACTGTACTATAGCATAGTAGTCTATCCTATTTCTAATGCTATCCCTCCTCTAAATTAAGTTGGCTGATCCTATTATTATATATATGTGAGGGGGTTTTTTAAGCTGAAAGTGGATGTGACAGGATTAGAAATGCTAATTAATCCCGAAGATAGGTATTTTCTTGTGAAAGCATAAGAAGTTAAGAGCAGCAGGATTCTGTTGCATTACACCAAAGATTGATTTCATTCAGTATTTTGCTGTCATGGTAACATCCATTTACCTAGGAACTTTCCAAGCAAGCAGATAAGCAGGGATTAACACCAGGCAAACAATCAAGTAGAAAACTATACCCTAATTGAGAAACTGCTAGAGAGAAAACCCCACTACCACCAAAAACAGGTTAAGGTATATAAACAGGGAACAAGCTTCCTGCTCTCTTGCACTGATATTGGCTAATGGTAATGAAATATCTGCAAGAAAACAACCAAGCTCAGACAATACCAAGGACTTTACATTTTTGTAATGTGCTCAAATCCTCTTGAAATAGAAAAAAAACCTGTTGGAGTAATGTGTTACAGAAGCTAGCCCACCCAGATAGCCAAAGCAGCTAGTCTGCCTGCCTCAGACCAGGATATCAGGAACTGTAATGTTGAAGATAATTGAAGGCAAGTACTGCAGAATTTCTTAGGAAAATATTTACTTCTTTAGTAGCAAACTTACAGTGTAGCTATCTCTCTCTAGAAGTTACTATACACAATACTCACAATTCTCTATTATTCTCAGCCACAAGTCTTCAGCCACAATATTCTTCAGCCACCACCAGTGTTCCCTCTAATTTTTTGGGGGGTGGGCAGAAAAGTATAGTGTCTGAGCGGCAGTCCCTTCGGGACTGGGCGGCACAGAAATAATAAATAAATAAATAAATAAATAAATAAATAAACAAACAAACAAACAAACAAACAAACAAACAAACAAACAAACAAACAAAAAACCCACCCTGTTTTGCCTCAGAGAATTTCAAAATAAAATACTGTACTGTGTGTCTATAACAGTGAGCTCATAATAGGGCAACTCTATCAATATCAAAATGCTAGTTGAGCTAGTTTCAAACTAGATTTTGATTTTCTTTCTCTCTTCCTTACTCCCATTCTTTTTCTTTCTCTTTTCCTTCCTCTCTTTTTTCTATCTGTTTCTCTCTCTTCCTCTCTCTCTCCTTCCCTCTCACTCTTTCCCTCTCGGCTTCTGGGCAGGTTTGGAAAACTCTGAGTTGATGATGATTTTTAAGTGAGCGATTGCTCACTGCTCAGCTTAGAGGGAACTATGGCCACCACAAGCCAAAATAATTCACAATATCTTCTAGCCACAAGTCACAATATCTCTAAGCCATACTACTTCAAAAGCCACACCTATGCAAAGGTGCATTATGGTATATACCGTATTTTTCGCTCTATAAGACGCACCTGCTGATAAGACGCACCTAGATTTTAGAGGAGGAAAATAGAAAAAAAATATTTTGAGCCAAAAAGGGGAGAGGAAGAGAGGAAGGAGTGAAAGAAGGGAGTGAGGGAGGAAAGAAGGGAGGAAGGAAAAGGAAAGCAAGAAATGGAGGGAGGAAAGGAAGGAAGGAAAGAAAGAAAGAAAGAAAGAAAGAAAGAAAGAAAGAAAGAAAGAAAGAAAGAAAGAGGGAAGGAACAGGAACAGAGGAAGGAAGCAAGGAAACTTATGAAAGGGGAGAGTAAGAGAGGAAGGACTGAAGGGAGGGAGGGAGGGAAGAAGGTAGGAAGGAGAAAGAAAAGAAGAAATAGAGGAAGGGAAGGTAAAAGAGAGAAAGAAAAAGAGCAAGAAAGAAAGCAAGAAAGAAAGAGAGAAAGAAAATGAAAGAGAAATAAAAATAGAGAGGGGGAATGAAAGAAATGGAAGGAGGGAAGGAAGGAGAGAAAGCAAGAGAAAGAAAGAAAGCAAGAGAAAGAAAAAAGAATGAAAGAGCAAGAGAGCAAGAGAGAAAAAGAAAGAAAGAAAGAAAGAAAGAAAGAAAGAAAGAAAGGCAACTTCAAAGAAAGGCTCACTGAGCATCTCTCACTCTCTCTCTTTCTATCCCTCTTTCTTTCTTTCTCTTCCTTTCTCTCTCTCCTCTTCCTTTATCTCCTCTCCCTCCCTCTCTTTCTCTCCCCCCTCTCTCCCCCTTTCCCTCTCTCTTTCTCTCTCTCCCTCTCTTGCTATCTCTCCCCCTCTCCCTCTCTCTTTCTCTCCCCCCTTTCCCTCTCTCTTTCTCTCTCTCCCTCTCTTGCTAGCTCTCCCCCCTCTCCCACTCTCTTTCTCCCTCTCCCTCTCTCTCCCCCTCTCTCTTTCTCTCTCTCCCCCCCTTTCTCTCCCTCTCTCTTTCTCACTATCTTGCTGTCTGTTGCTCTCACTCACTCTCGTTCTCCGTTCTTCTTAGCGGTGACGCGCGCACGCCCTGCCCGCCTCACCTTTGCCGAGAGCTCTCAGCAAGGGGTTGTAGGAGAGGCGGGGCCGGCGGCAAAGGCGATATTCAATGTCGGGGGAGAACGGGTGGTTGCACGCGTTCCCTATCTCCCTGCTAGCCCACTCGGAATATTCAAAATAAGAAAAACCTTCGCCGGCAAAGGCTTTTCTTATTTTGAATATTCCGAGTGGGCTAGCATGGAGATAGGGAACGCGCCAGCCGCCCGTGCGCCCCCGACATTGAATATCGCCTTCGCCGGCCTCCGCTGACAAAAGCCTTTGCCGGCATTTCCTCTCGGCACAGCGGCGGGCGGAGAGAAGGAAGGGGGGGCAGCGGCGTCACTCCTGGCCTTGGCGGGCCGCCCGACCCTCCCCACCTCCTGCAAACGCGGCGGGCGGCGGGGGGAGAGCGAGGAGCCGGTTCCGGCGGGCGCGGGGCTTGGCTGGCTGGCTGGCGTGGGGAGCGCCGCTGGTGGTGAGGAGGGAGACCCTCCTCCGGGAGGGAGGGGGCCAGGCAGCAGCTAGCCAGCCAGCCGGCGGGATGGCGCTTCGGAGTTCGCAGCCTCCCCCCCCCCACCCTGCCTGCATCTTCGCTCCATAAGACGAGGCTGATTTTTCTTCCTACTTTGGGAGGAAAAAAACTGCGTCTTATGGAGCGAAAAATACGGTACTTTTGTCAGACAATCAGATTACATTACACTCCGCAGATTCACTGTGACTAAGCAGTTTTACATTGTTAAAGTTATTACAATTATTACAATTCTTCTCTCTGCAATTTGGAATATTACATCAGTTTCTGACAAAAGCATGGATTGGATTTTGAAATTTAGAATTTGTCAGACAAGGGTATAAGATACAAAGTAGTTCAGGAGGATAAATAAACAAATGTAGAAACCACACCTTTAATTTGCATAGGTCAGCACAGGTTAGATGACAATATTAGTTTTCTAAAATAGTTTGTTTACATGAAAAGCGAATATGTGATCTATATTCTGTCTATTGACCTTTTGTCCTCTAGCCTTTCTCCCTCATCTGATTTTTTTTTAAAGGGTCGGCATTTGTTTCTCCGCTCATATTCTTCTATCCCCTTAACTCCATTGATTCAGAATTTTTAGCTCTCTAAATATATTCAGGATTTCATCATGTCTTTATAGTGATATTCCTGATCCTTTTTCAGCGAGGGCAGGAAAGCCTATTTGAATGAAAGTAGCAGGAAGAAGTAAGCAACCCTTTCCATGACTTCCTGATTGCAAATATCTCCATTTAGATCTATGAATTTGATACAAGAATATAGAGTAGGAAAAGAAAGTGAGAGTGGCCAGCAGAGTGTGACACTACAAGGAATATCAAAGGAAGTGTACAATAAATATGTGTTTGGCCTTGGAAGCACAGTGCTTAGAATGCAATATTGCAGGTAACATTGCTTATAGATTGGAGTTTGATCCTGGTGGACTCAGGGTTGACACAGTCTTCCATCCATCCATCCATCCATCCATCCATCCATCCATCCATCCATCCATCCATGCAATGTCAATAAAATGAGAATCCAGATTGTTGGGGGAGGGGAGGGCATATGCTGACATTATAAACTAACCAGAAGGCCCTATAAAGTACTATTGGGTAGAATATGTCTAAGTGCATTGCTATTAGTGAGAAGTCACTTTAATTATATTTATTTTAAACAAAATGGAAATGAAAGAAATAAAGTCTTATTTTTGCAATACCCATTCAGATCTAACGGCAGATACCAGTTAGCAAAAGTTGAGCTACCCTTTCTTTCCACAAAATAGGTCAGCTGGACCAACAATAGAAGTGATTATAAGTATTATGGCTATGTGTCAATCCAAAATATATATTAAAAGTTATGACTGATAAAGGAGTGGAAAGAGCTATTGTAATTGTCTCAAATCAAAAGGAAATCAAGTTTAAGAGGATCTTTAAATAAATCCCATAAGTACATCACTCCTTAGTTTCTATTGATTGATTTCAGCTATGCTTTCTTTCAGCTGTGGTTTATGAAGTATTTACAAATATATTCCCTTTGTAAATATATTCCAGTCTTCGTCAATCTAGTGTCTTCCCAATAGTTTGGATTCTTCAAGTTTTGAAACACTGTTCTCCCTGAAGAAGATATTATAATATGTGATATTATTTTCATTATAAACTGAGTGTAGCCAGAAACAAAGGGCATACTTACATTAGGAAAGTTTAGATATGATAAAAACCAGATGGTTAGGAGCAATGCTTTAGGAAATGTGACTAAAGTTTTGTTTCAAAGGAGTCAATGTCTATAGCAAAGCACAGTAGTAATTCAGGTTCACTTCTTTGAAATATACCAGATTAGGGCAGGTTAACCAGACTTTCGGCTTCAATCAGGTTTAAATTTTAGGAAGATTTATGGAGTTGAATGTCACTGTGGGTTCCTGCTCTTTATTAAAATGCTTGTGGAATCCCAAGTAAGTATGGTTTCACAAATCATACTCCCAGGTGATCCATTTATTTTGTCCTTTAATTACTGTAACAATACCTTTGCAGAAGAGGCGGAGTAACGACACGACACAAGAGCTGGATTTAAAACTGGGTCATTTTTATTAATTAAATTTGCATAATTTAATTAAATAAATTAGCATAAATTAGCATAATTAACTATAACCCTAACAAGGACCCGCAGGGTCAAACAATTGCTTCCGGGGCGGAAAATGACGTCAGAAAAACTTCCGGGGCAATTTATGGGCGTAGCTCCATGCTGATCCAGGTGAGGGACCACGCCCTCACCTGAGACCCTGCCATGCACTTGCATGTGGGAGGTCCCGCCTGCTAACCCTACAAGGGGAATTAAATGGGCGGGACCCAAAGACAGGTACCCCCCAATAGCTCAGGTCGCTCACACCACAAGCCTTTGGAGAGAACCTGTCAATCATCCCCAAAGATGCCCAACGAAGAACACGCAGTTGCTAAACCACCACCCAGTTTTCCGCCCCTAACCTGCCTACCCAAATGACCAAAGGTAAGCCAATTAGCCTAAACAGGGGCGAAGCACCCCCTAACCGCCTATCTGTTGCCGCAGTGTGGAATAGGCGAAAAACGGTCGTAGCAAATGGCATGACCACCAAAAATTCCTATTCGGCCCCCTAGGGCGACCCTCAGTAGCACACTGGAAGATAGGGAGGGAGGGTGGGTGTTCGCTGCTGAGTCCAGGGCGAAAAGAAGGTTTTCGAGCCTGCCCAGACCTTTTATAGGGCTGGCAGGCTCTGCCCTGGACTCATCATCAGGCAGGCCGAAGCCTCCTGATGATGGCCGACATCTCGCAAAATCTCGTGAGATCTCGGCATTTCCAAGATGGCGGCTTCGCTGAAGATCGTGTCCCCTGGCCCTGCTGCAAAATGTGCCAGGGATGAAGACACCGGCAGGTATTCTATCGGCCAGCAAATTTCTAAAATACTGATTTTTTTTTCAGATTTATTAATTATTATTATTATTGCTGAGAAAGCTCTAGGACTAATTGCTGAGACTTTCCAGAAAATATTCGTTTACTAATTTTAATGACACTCATGATTTATTAATGTGCTCCTCTTGAATCTGCTTCTCTTTATTCCTTGGTGGAATTCCTGCTGAATCTGAGTGAATTAATAAAAACAAAACTGCATATAACAATAGTGCTTTGGCTTGGCTGTTAATTAAAATCTTTTTGCCACTATTCAGATATTTTCATTTTCCTCTTTTTTTTCTTTCTAACTGATTTCGTTATGGGAGTCTTTAAAATATAGGCAAGCCCAAATTGCCAGAACAGGTTCTTTTTTTGGGAACTCAAACTGATTATTGTGTTTTGTGAATCTTCCTATTCACCTACCTGCCTAAACATAGTGCTGAGAGTGTAGCTATTTGTACATAACCAATTTGCATGAATTGTTACTGTCATTGGGTTTGTAATGTTGTCTTTGCTTATCCAGTTATACATGTCTACAGGAGGTAGAAATAATGAAGAATTTTCTTTCTCTCCACTTCATAATAGAAAGCACAACATTTTTTCTTACTCCTGTTCTATTCTGTAACATAAATTTTGAACCTGGGAATCTATTTAGATTATTATTACTTTCAATAGTACTAAAATATTTCAGCCTCAGGTTGCTTGTCTTGTTACTTTAACTGGAATTTGACTGTTCTTTCCTTTTGGTGTGTGTGTGTGCATATGTATTTGTATCATTGGGAACCATTTGGAAAAATCTGGACATTTGAGCTTTATGTTCTTAATACCCACTAGTGGAATAATATGGTATGAAATATGGCATTGACAAATTATCTTGATATTGTTCTTTAAGTAGCTACTTCTACGTGACATTACTAGTACTTACATTTTCTGTTTTTTTCATATTGAATTTCTTTGGGTTGTCAATATATTTTACTAACCATATTATGCATATTTTCTTAAAGACTTGGGACCATCGAAGATAGACAGAAATGTTCTAATTCTATCAGAGTTCCATAAGGGGCACCTAATATATGACTTGATAGTGTTCCAATTATATGTTGAATCTGTCATTGCATTTTCAATGTGGAAGAAAGAGGGGTTACATGGGTACTGGGTGACATAATACAGCAGTTTTATTATATTACTTTCTACAACAAGATTTATAGCAAGATAGTAAAATAACCATGAATAATCATCTGTTTGGATCTCTTAGATCTTTCACAATTTGTATGATCATGATATTTCCTCAAAATTTCAAGATCTTTATAATGTCTGAAGTTCATTTGTTCTGTAGACAAATGTTTACAGAATTTGGACATTGTTCAAGGCCCAGAAATTTAATCAAAAACAGAAATGTTTGAAACATTATGGTTAAGTTAATCAACCTGTTAGTCACCCAGTAATGACTTTAAATTCTTTGTAGTGATGGCTTTTCTTACATAATCATAATTGGATTAACAATCAGAAATAGACTTCTGTAATTGCACACTTTGGTTATTTAGAAGAGAAACAGTGTTAAAAGTAATGTCAAAATCTGTGAAGCAAGGCCAAGCTAAATGTACAACTATTGTATTCTTCATTGCCAGACAGTTTGTGGTTGGTCACATCTCTTATTGCAGTGCTCTGATAGTTGGTCTTCACCATGGTGCCTGGTTATGAAGAACTTTTCAAAGTTCTGTTTTAAAAGTAATTATTATATATTCTGTATGCAGTGCTATCCTTCCCAGGGCCATTTTTCATTGGATGCTATAACTCCTTTTCTCCTTCTTGGGGGAAGGCAAATGAAATACTTTTAAATCTTATCATTCCTCCAGTTCTCATATTTTTTTATTTTTTAGAATTTTTAAAATACTTTTTGTTGCTTAGAACTAATACTTTGGACTTTTTTCTTTAAGTCAGAAAAAAAGAAAATCAATTAAAGCCTTCTTCGTGTTCAGTTGAACACGGAGTTCATGGACATGACCAGGTAGTTTTCTTGGCAACAATATGGAACAGGGGTTGCCACAGACATCTACTAAGCCTTCTTAACTTTCTATTGTAGCCTACACCTGTGGGATTTTAGCTTTTATCAATCAAGCTCAGTTTTCCATCTACAAATAATAATACCATTAACAATTGTTTACATGGTTGGTTGCACAGTCAGCCAGATATTATTTTGTGCAATAAAAATAGGAAATCACAATTGCTGGTTCTTTAGCTGGTGTTGGCATTTATATACATCAATTTCTTCCCAAGAACCTAGCATGTCATAACTCATTTGTGCAGTATATACATGGGTCAAAGCAATGTACTCCTTTGTAATTTTCAGAAATAAATTTTGTCAATGTATATATTTTCTAAGTGACATTCAAGATTTTTTGGTTTGGTATCCAGTGTTCCCATAACCATGAGGGCCAATATGTCTGGTTTAATGCAATAATCTTTCAAAACTGATTTTCAAATCTTGACATTTTGTGAACTTCTTCAGTGTTTTTAAATCTTCTAGTCTTCTCTTTCCTAATATTGCCAAAACAGTTATTCACACCTTTTTTTCAATCACAGTTAAATCTGGACTGTATGAGCCAAGACTTTATCAGTCTGTTTTTGGAAATCCCACTATATTTTAACCTGCTGATTTTCAACTACTTTTTTTCAACTTTATTTTCTCACCAATTTTTCATTACCGATACACAATAATTGTGACATTTACAGTATTCCAGTAAATCATTCTGGTGACTAGGTTGTATTTTGCTTGTAGAGTTGACCATGCGACGGTTTCCAGGGTGTCTGGGTCAACGAGTGTAGAGGCTAGGCTGTAGACTTCTGTGCCGCAATAAGCGAGGAATATAGCTTTCTTCCTCTCGTCATCGGCGTCATGTAGATTGCTCGCTTTCAAGAAAAATGTAAATTTGGACATATACGAGGTCCAAGCTTCCGTCTCGGAGTTGAATACGGGCGGCGGTGGAGCCATGGCCGAGTTCATGGCTGCGTTAGCGGGAGTTCGACCTCTTCGTCGCCACTGAAAAGTCTGGACTCCGGTAGTCTTAAATCAAACTTGTTTATTCATGGCAAGAGAGAATACAAACACTGGAACGGTAGAATTGCCGGAATGTGGGCAACGGCTAACCCGTTGCCCTTTTATACTCTTTTTAACGCGGGCTTTTACCAACTGACACACATTTAACTTTCGCGGCTATTTTCTGAATAGCCGCGTCTTAACCAATCGCAGATTTTCTGCGAATATTTTTAAACAAACACAACAATCAGTTTGTGACATCTTCTTGCACAAGTGGAATATGGGATTTCTGCACAATCAGTATAATCAAATTTTCAAATTGCATTAATTCTTGTGCTGAATTTTATGTATGCTTTTCGTCATTGAGTTTGCTTGACTTGCCCCACCAGTCTTAGAGTGTGTATCTAACTATACACACATAATAACACATTTAAACTTGTATGCTGCCTCACAGCAAAATGTCTTGATTAGCACCTTATCTTTTTTGTCTTTGTTTCAATATCTTTATGGACGTCCTAAAGCCAGAGATGTGCATACCTCATAATATAACAAAAAGGGAAGAATATAATAACCAGGTACCTAACATAGTGTGATTTAAGGAGGAAAAATAATGGAGATTCTTCATTCCTCCAACACAGATGACCTTAATCATCTATAACTTTAGGAATAACCTAGAAAGATGCAATACAAATGAGAATGCATTTCATAGGATGACAGGAATATCATCTGAAGCCCACAATTGGTTTTGTTCAAAAAGATGTATATAAATAGATATTTTGAATGTATAAATACATCTTTTTGTATACATTTCATACATATATTACTGTGGCAGAGCAATAGATGGTGGCTATGGGTAATATTTTCTTAAGATGGGAAATAAATCTAGAATTATTGATGAGTATTCCATTGATAACCTGGTGGAGTATATACAGAAACTGATTTATTTACAACCTTGTTTTTCAAACTTGGCAACTTTAAGATATATGGATATTAACTTCCCTAGAATTCCCAGCCAGCATACAGATCCTGATAGAGACACCTCATGGACTCTTTTTTTACTGTAGATGGTAAAAATGAAGGTAGGAACATAGGTTTGTTTTTTCCTTAAGAAGGCAGCATTTTACTATACAATATTTTAACATAAATGTATGTGTTTTTGTTATGCCTGTCATATCTGGGTTCTAACAACCATTTTCCTGTCATTTAGCAATCATCAATAATTTTATAATCTTTATTAGGCATGCCTAGTTTGAAATATGTGAAAGATTAAAATCAAGAAGAGTGCTACCAAAATGACATCTTTTGTTCAGGAAAAATAGCAGAAAAATGGAATTATTTAATTGAAAATTAATGTAAACAAAAAATATGCTATTGTGTGTAATTAACATTTGAATATTATTCCTGTCGATTTGCAGAATCAATCCATTTACCTGCTCACTTTAAAGGATTGTGCAAGTTTTGAAATCAGTCAAAGAATATTTTCAAACACCAAATAAATGCAGAACCATATTGCTCAACCACATTGAGAGGAAAACAGACAGACAATCTTGTATATGCTAGCCTAAAAACCAGGAGATTGTGAGTTCTAGTCCCACTTTAGGAATGAAAAACTGGATGACTTTGACCAGTTATTTTCTCCCAGCCCTGTTCACTTTATAAAGCTGCTGTCTTGAATTTGTATGTAAAAAAGAGTGGCATAAGAATATATCAAAATAATCCTTTCCTCAGACTTGTTATAACTTTAATCAAGTCTGGAATTGGCCTCTCAGATCCCACCACTAGTTCTGAATCTCATTCCAGTTTGAGGGCACTAGGCAAATGAAGGATATTTTACATAGCGTGGGACAGACAGAGCACAATGGGCAGCAAGTTATATTAAATTCTAATTAAGTAGTTATAATAATGCAAGTAACTCTGCAGTTATTCTTCAGAAACACAGTTCACTCAGAAAACTGTTTAATATTCTTGGTAGCATGGTGGGTAATGCTGGGTTATAGTCACTAATTATTGGTTAAAGCAGTTGGAAATCCTAACCAGTGGATAGGCTTTCTAAACATTAATAAAATTTTCTTTTTCTTTCTCAGAAAAGAAAATATATGTTTAAAATATAGATTAGTATCTTGTTTTATGAGTTAAGAATCAAAAGTATAAAATCCTGAAATGTTGAATTTATTGTACGTATACGTATGTATGTAAGAGTGTATATAATATACACATACACAGTCTTCATACCCAACATTATAGATTATGCAATAAACTAATGATGAAATTTGGCATTTTTGACGGTTTGTTGTAGCTAGACCAAACTAATTATTCCTTGGAGTCCTTGATAAATGCACAATATAAAATTGAAGTTTTTGATTTAGGATATGGAATAGGACATGAATAATTACTTTAAAGTTTGTCAAAATATGCTCTTTTCCAATGTGTAGGCTGGGTTATTATTATATGTTGCTAACTATATCCCTGATAACCCATTCATGCAGTTATTTAAAGTGCTTCTATGCCCTTTCTTTCTTTTCAAAGCTCATCATCGCTCCATGACACATTGTTCAGAAAAGGATAATGATTACAAACTAGGACAGGTTGACAGACCATACATTTTCCAATGAATTGTTGCAATAGGATCTGTGGTCATGAAATAAATCTCAACATCATGGTGTGACTTGAAACAATACACTTTTAGTTTTGAAACTTACTTTTAGAAAAATACTACTACTACTATTACTACTACTACTACTGCTACTATTACTCATCATCATCATCATCATCAGGACCTATTTTAAAATGCCAGAAAATTGTTTCAATTGGCACCTGAAAATAAAGATTTATTTTTGCAGTTCTTAAATATTTTAAACAGCAGTTTCCCCACCTCCTTAGAGTGAAAAGCAGTTGCAGTTTATGGTATTATTGACTTAACTTTAGTCAAGTTCCTTGGTTGGTAGTACCTAGATTCTAACAAGTGTATAAGGGTGTATTTTTTTTTAATTTCTGGGTGAGTAACTTTTTTGGATCTTCCAATTGCCCAAAGCCGTGACTCATTTGCAGCTAATATGACTAGTGGGCATACTTACTAACTTACTAAGTGGTAAAAATTGTAGCTGGACTCTGGGAGGGGAAAATACAGTGGTCCCTCGACTTGCGCGTTCTCGATTAGTGCGAAACGCTGCAACGCGGTTTTTCAAAAAATATTATTTAAAAAAATAAAATATTAAAAAATAATTTTTTTTTTATTCTGTTCCCTGAATGGAGACCGCCGGCCGCTCAATCGGGCCGGCAGGGAACAGAATGGAGCCTTCCGCGGCGGGGCTGGTAAGGGGGGGAGCCGAGGGGGGAGCCGAGCCCAGCCCCATGGCATTCGCTTTCCTCCCGCCGGCAGCCGACTGATCGTGGGCTCCTTCGCAACCTCGGAGAGCTTCCTGGTTTTCGTGAGCTTTCATGCCCAGGAAGCTCTCCGAGGTTGCGAAGGAGCCCAGGATCACTCGGCTGCGGGTGGCAGGAAAGCGAATGTCACGGGGCTGGGCTCGGCTCCCCCAGCCCCGCCGCGGAACGCTCCATTCTGTTCCCTGCCGGCCCGATTGAGCGGCCGGCGGTCTCCATTCAGGGAACAGAATGGAGCCTTCCGCGGCGGGGCTGGGGGAGCCGAGCCCAGCCCCGTGACATTCGCTTTCCTGCCACCCGCAGCCGAGTGATCCTGGGCTCCTTCGCAACCTCGGAGAGCTTCCTGGGCATGAAAGCTCACGAAAACCAGGAAGCTCTCTGAGGTTGCAAAGGAGCCCACGATCACTCGGCTGCGGGTGGCAGGAAAGCGAATGCCATGGGGCTGGGCTCGGCTCCCCCAGCCCCGCCGCGGAAGGCTCCATTCTGTTCCCTGAATGGAGACCGCCGGCCGCTCAATCGGGCCGGCAGGGAACAGAATGGAGCGTTCCGCGGCGGGGCTGGGGGAGCCGAGCCCAGCCCCGTGACATTCGCTTTCCTGCCACCCGCAGCCGAGTGATCCTGGGCTCCTTCGCAACCTCAGAGAGCTTCCTGGTTTTCGTGAGCTTTCATGCCCAGGAAGCTCTCCGAGGTTGCGAAGGTTACATCTTCCGCTGCCAGCCAGGCCATGCTGGCGGCAGCGGAACAATCGCTGGCTGTCAACTTTTCTTTTTAAAACTGGGCAGGAGCTGACTTGCCTCCCCAGTGCTAAAAAGAAAAGTTGACAGCCAGCGCTGCGAAACCGCCGAAACCGGAAGGGGCGAGGTGGGGGAGAACGGGAGGCTCAGCATTCCGTCAGCCGCAGCGCTGGCTGTCAACTTTTCTTTTTAAAACTGGGCAGGAGCTGACTTGCCTCCCCAGTGCTAAAAAGAAAAGTTGACAGCCAGCGCTGCGACTGACGGAATGCTGAGCCTCCCGTTCTCCCCCACCTCGCCCCTTCCGGTTTCGGCATTCGGCAACGGAGTCCGGCGCTGGGGCCATGCGGGGCCGCTCATCCAGGGGGGCGTGGACTGGCAAGCGGCAAGCGGCAAGTGATCTGGCGGGAAGACCAAGGGAAGGTTCCTTCAGCCGCCCAACACCTGATCCACTCCGCAGCGCGGCAGCAGCGAGGAGCCGAAGATGGGGTTTCCCCTTTGCCTTTACCCCATCTTCGGCTCCTCGCTGCTTCCGCGCTGCGGAGCAGATCAGCTGTTGGGCGGCTGAAGGAATCTTCCCTTGGTCTTCCCCGCCGCCCACACGCAAACTCCACCATCTGCGCATGTGCGGCCATGAAAAAAAATGGCGCACATGCGCAGATGGTGGTTTTACTTCCGCATCCAGTATAACGCGGAAATCGGTTAGCGCGGGAGGTCTTGGAACGTAACCCCCGCGCTAACCGAGAGATCACTGTATTGGAGAAGATTGTTCTATTGAAGTTTTGGCAACCTTTTAGGCACCAAGTGCCAAAGCATATGCACTGCATATGCACTGCACACTGGAAACCAGAAAAACAGTTTATATTCTGTTTTTTTGTGTGCATATGCAATCGTTTGCCATCACTGTTCTATTGTATTAAGTACTAGGTATTCAGAAGCCAGCCCTATCCTCTAAACCAGTGTTTCCCAACCTTGGCCACTTGAAGATATTTGGACTTCAACTCCCAGAATTCCCCAGCCAGCGAATGCTCTAAATAAGTGGCCTCCCAGTATAATCATCTGGAGATAATGTTTCTACGACATCCTTAATAATTAAAAGTGGTTAGTATAGTTTTGCTGCTCAGAAAGTGAGAATTTATGCATTTCTTTGGTTAGTCTCCAAATCTATGAGTGAGGATAGAAAAATCAGAATGCAACAAAATAGTCACTGCCACACTATCATAAACAATACCACACCATATATTATCACATTGCATATGTCTATATATCTCAATTATCTGAGCTTATCAGTAACTGTCACTTCTCCCAGTAAGCTAGACTGGAAACAGATAAGCAGGCACTCAGGAATATCAGAACTTCTCATAAATAGATTTATTGTGCTAAAAAAGCTAAAGAAGCTACTACAAAAGAGTCCGAGCTACTGCTATATATCAAAATACAAAACCTATTAAATTAAATTAAATTAAATTGTGGCACCTCTTTATTTCTCTACGCCCATATGATAAGCTAGAAGCTTAACTTTTTTTCGATAAGGGAAAAAGTATCCACCTGTTTTCCCGTGAATTGCTAACAGACCGATCTGCCATGGGCTGTTTGCTTGTTACTGTCTGAAATCTCTCACTCATTCTCTCCATCTGCCCTTACATTTTGTAGCTAGGCAAAACAGTTTTTTCCTGGTAGGTAACTCTGTATCCATAATACAAATTCCATTATTTTCCTAGTAGTATTTTTATTCTCTTTCAGGATAAATACATTTGACACAAATCTAACTGGGAATACTTTTTGTAGCAAATATAATTTCCACTGCTTTCAATATAGTGCTATTTTATTTTTTGATAAGGTTAAATATGGTTTACAACATCATTGCTTAACACAATACCATCCTGATGTGTTAGAGGTACTGGGCATGAGATACTGGCCACGAATCAGTTGCTAATACAGTGGTACCTCGGTTAACAACCACAATACATTCAGGAGGGCTGGTTGTTAACCGAAATGGCCGTTATCCGAAACAATTTTCCCCACAGGAAATAATGGAAATGGATTTAATTGATCCCCAGCCTTTATTTCTTATGGGGAAAATTGAGGATTTTCCCCCCCCCATCCATTGTTCCTCACTCCCCCCTTTCCTTACCTCTTTACCTCTTGCCTCTCTGGAACTTTTTATCTGATCCTGTTGTTAGATTCTCTAACCTCCATACCTTTTACCATAAACTCTCTACCATGGACTTTACATGTTTCTTTTTTTCAAAGTATTTTTTTAATTTTTTCCTCCACATCATAACATACAAAAAACAACATAACTTCAGTTTTATTACAATAAAATAGTTTTGGATTAGTAAATTTTATATAATCAAATTATACATTCTTAAATCCCATCTATTTAATTTAAGTTATCATCACACACCCCTTATTCCATTCTTTCTAATTTCATCATCCAGATAAATCTCCATTAATTACTAATTAAGTCCATCATTAATATTCCTTGAACTCTTGGTAATATCAATATCTTTCACATTTTATAATCTTAATATCAAAGCCATAGTGCCTTTTTCCCTCTTAGTACAAATGTCAAAACAGACTAAAAACCCTTATATTTAATTTTATCAGTATAAACATTATATACTTAAACTTTATCAGTTTAAAAAAACCAAATATTTAAATTCATTACTTATTATTATGCCATTATTATATTTCATCAAAACTAAGCAATAAAAACAATACCTTAATTTTCAAATCTGTAAATAATAATAATAATTAATAATAATAATTTATTAGACTTGTATGCCAACCCTCTCCGAAGACTCAGAGCGGCTCACAACAAACCCCCTTTAGCAAACTAAACCAAATTGAATAAACCTTAGAAATCTAAATTAAACCTACTTAAGTCACCTTAATATATTTCATTTGCTAATTTACTTCATTTACTTATAAATTTTATCAAAATCCATAAATCTACTACTACTAAATAAATCAAAAAATAACTACTAAAATTAAGAAACTATTATAAAGTATTATAAAGTATTCTAAATGCAATCAAACGTTTTCAAAAAAACCCTTTTCCTTGTCTATATTTAATATCTTTCTCCCAAACAGCGGGGAACCGGTGTTTCTCCATGGGAGTGAAAGAAATGCCGCTGCCACTGAGATGTTGACCACGCCCCTTTCTGACCTTACATGTTTCTTAAGAGGTTCCTAAGAGGGTGTGCATAAGCGCACCAGCATGCTACCGTCCCTGTCCTACTGTACCCATTTGTATGTAACTCATTTTATGTGTTTTTGGCTATATTTTGCTTCTTTATATCCATTTATTTGTGTCATTTTTTCATGTTTCCTGTTTTCTTACACTTGTTGACAAATAAACAAGCAAACAAATAAACATTAAGGTTCTGAAAATAATAATAATATAATTATGTGTCACTGAAAGCAATCTATCATGAAGCAAATAATTGCACGAAAGAACATTGTGGTGATCAGTAGTTTGCTTGAAAATCAAATTGAACAAACTTGATGGTCACATATTTATCCCAAAATTGTTATGTGCATTTTTACTTATATAATTAGCTAATTTAGACAGTAGCAAATTATTAAAGAGGATAGTTTTTTACTTTTGTTCCCCCATGGGAACTCCCTCCCCCCTACTTTTTCTGGTCCTAAGCAAGTGGCTTTGGTAATGCTTTAGCAGTGGGGTGTGAAAGTCATGTTGTCACTTCTTCATCACTTGACATATCACAACAATTCCTCCCTTCACCCTTGGGGGTGGGCGTGACAAAGCAGGCCCATTGCCTGCAAGTTTGACATCCCTGCTTTAGCAGCTTCTTTCAGTTGCTGATATATTTCAAGGCTGGTATATTTTAGTTTATTTTCTAATTGAAGAATTAGTTGACACTATGTGAATGTCTACAGAGAGGGGTGGCATACAAATCTGATAGATAGATAGATAGATAGATAGATAGATAGATAGATAGATAGATAGATAGATAGATAGATAAAATGGTTGTGAATGTCCAAATGATACAAACATAGTTTTTAAAAAAGTTAAAAACATGAAATGCTAGAATTACCTGTACATGTTTGTATTGAAGAGTAGATATTTTCTTTGTTCAGACTTAACTGTATAACTTTTCTCTAAGGCATCAATGCCTTAGTAAACCCACATTTGATAGATTTAGATTTACATTTCTATTGCTCTCATGCTTCTTTTTTTCTGCAGAAACTTTTTTTAATCTTCAGACCAGCCAATCAGAAACCATTATAAGTGCTACAGCACACTGGGACAAGGGTTTTTATCATAAAGGTGAATAATTGGAATACATTTTGGCAGATATTAATTAGCACCATTACACAATCAGTTCACATTCTAATGCATTAGGCATACTTAATCAGTCAATTATCATTGATAGTAGAAAATGCTTTCCCTAAAGCAAATTACAAGGCACCTTTGAAAGGATACATTTGACTATTTACAATTAGCTGGGCAGTGTTTTAAAGTACCTGTGATAATAAATGGATATAAACAAGAAACAGCTGTTAAAATCCTTTAGCAGGCATGCTCTTTTGAAATATGTACTTCTCTCGGATGGATAACTAATTCATTTAACTATAATCTTTTGACTAGATGTTAAAATCTGGCACTAGCTTATGGAAGCAAGTTATTTATTATTATTTTTATTATTATTTATTAGATTTGTATGCCGCCCCTCTCCGCAGACTCGGGGCAGCCTGCAACAGTGATAAAACAATATATAATAACAAATCTAATATTAAAAGTCTAAAATAACAATTTAACATTAAAAGCATTAAAAACCCATTATTTGTCTAGTATTCCACAAGCAACCATACATGGTAAAATAACAAGAACTAAACCAATGAAGAAGAAACTACTGATTTGTAATTAATGTAAGAAGATAGAGATAGTTCCTAGTGGCATATTCTAAAACAAGATATGAAAAAATTATTTTAATTTTCTCATGAAGAGGGCAAAAAGTATAGAAGTTGGGAACAGATGAGAGCGTTGAATAGAGGTTCCATCTCTGTGAACTGAGTGGTAGCTTCATTGTGTGCCTTCTAAAGGCAAGGCATGCCAATTCAGATATTCATCTGTTACATGTAGATTACCTCAATCATATGTCTAGTATTCCACAAGCAACCATACATGGTAAAATAACAAGAACTAAACCGATGAAGAAGAAACTACTGCTCAGGGAACAATAGAAAAAGGGGGAAATACAGAAAAATACATTTAACTATGAAATGAATAAATATATATCAAATTACTTACCTATCTATTTTATGTATATATCATAATTGAATGGTATATAATTGAATTATATATCATTCAATTGTATGAATGATATATAATTGAATTATAAAATTGAATTTTAAAACTAACATTTCAAACATGATGAGAAAAATATCCAGAATTTTCTTTCAGAACTTGTTATTAAAAGACAATATTAATTTGCTTTGAAGGTAAATCTAAATAATAATAATAATAATAATAATAATAATAATAATAATAATAACAACAACAACAACAACAACAATAAAGGAAGCTTTTTTGAAGAATAGAGATTAATTCCACTCTGAGTGTTCTATTCATACCATTCTGGCTGGGTTATTTTGATAAAATAGTACAAAACATCACAGAAATAGATTTTAGAATTCACCAGAATACAATGGTATTATTGCATTGGGTGAAATCAAGGTAATGAGCCTGAAAGTAAATGCTTAGTTTTTGGGGTATCTCAGATATCTCATCAACAAACAGTACCAGTAGTCTTTCCTTAATAGTAATAGGACTGGGAACTCTATCACTAACCAACATGAGGTGTGATGTTACATGACTGGGCTAACTTATGACAGCAGTTTCAACAATTCCAGTTGCTCTTCTCAGTTGAATCCCATACAGTCGCAGCACCCTGCAATCACATGATTGCCATTTGCAACCTCCTTCCATTTTTCCTATTGACTTTGATTGTTGGAAGCATCAGTGAAGGTTGCAATTGGCAATTAGGCATCTGCCATACCCTGCAGGATAATTGGGAGCTGGTTGCAAGCACCCAAATTGTGATCACATCAACTTTATATACTTAGTGTACCGAGAGTGCTTTATTTCTTCTGACTCTAGTTGAATTTGTACACATGACATTGCTTCCTCTGATTCTTACAAAATCTCTTCCTGTGGATTCGATACTACTTTTTCTTGTTGTTTTGCTTGACACTGACAGTATGCTTATATTTTTTTAAAAAAAATAATCTATTTTTTCTTTTCTTTCTCATATGGGCAAAAGGATGTAAATTGTAAGACTTTTATTGCAACTTTTCATTAACTAAAAGAGTTTTTAATTGAAATAAATATCAGGTTATCCCCATGCCGTGCACAGAAAATGTATACTTTTGATTGTAAACATAATAATGAACTACATGTAGTGCTGTTGTTTTGCAAGACGGCAAATAAGGGCAAACATGACAAACCTGTCACAGCTTATTTCAGCCTTGTGCAATGTTTGATTCACAAAAATGATCCATCATCAGCTAGGATGATGCTGGAAGCAGTTTTAGAGAAAAAGAAAGAAAGGGGGAATTGGGAGATGCCAATAGTGAATAGTCAATCAAAAACAAATTAATGTTTAAGTCATTAAAATGCCTTAATATGAAGATCCTGAAATCTTCTTGGTTCTCTTGATCACTTCTGGATTATTTAACTGCTTTCAAAAGCTTTTAAAAAAAAGACTTTGAGGTTTTTGAAAAAAAATTAAGTGGGTTAATCTTACTGATGATTCGATTCAACTGTTTTGTTTTGTTTTATTTTACTTTAATTTTTGACAAACCCCCCACCCCCAAAAAACATACTGACCCACAGGAAATTGTATCATTTCTGACTGATAATTTGTTTCCAATTTTCCCTGCCAAATCTTGTACTAAGGGAAATACTATATTATCAATTAGCTATGTACCGTTTATCTCCTATACATTGCTTAGATTTTACATATTGCTTATTTTTATGTCTTCTGGAATCGCAGAAGAAAATTTATTTATTAATTAGACTTCTATGCTGCCCTTCTCACCAACTCAGGGTGGCGTACAGCATAATAAATACAAAACAATACAATGTGTAGAAATATAATTTTTTAAAAAATACTACAAAAGTAACAAAATTTCTAAAAAAAACCCTCACCGATCTATCCTGACACATTCGTCCACATTCATCCAATCTAGTCACTCACAGTATTGGCTGGAGACAATGTCATAACTCACGGCCCCCATGCCCACAAGCAGAGATAGGTCTTCAAAGCTTTACGAAAGACCAGGAGCGAGGGGGTGGTATGTATCTCCAGAGGGAGTTCACTTCAAAGGGCCCGGGGCACCACAGAGAAGGTTCTTTCCCTAGGTCCCACCAGATGACATTGTATGGCCAATGGGGCATGGAGAAGGCCGAGTCTGTGGGATCTAACTGGCCGCTGGGATACATGAGGCAGAAGATGGTCCCATAGGTAATCTGGTCCTAAGCCATGGAGGGCTTTGTTATAACCAACACTTTGAATTGTGCCTGAAGACCAATCGATAATCAGTGCAGCTCACAGAGTGATGTTGAAATGTGGGCAAATCTTGGAACCCCCACAATACCTCACATATCTTCCTTTTGCGTAATTTGCAGTCTCTGAACACTCTTCAAAGGCAGTCCCATGTAGAGAGCATTACAGTAGTCGAACCTTGAGGTGATAAGGGCAAAATAAAGTGAACTGTGAAGTTATTCTCAAAAGGTAAATATAATTTACCTTTTACCTAAATCTCACAAATTCTATTAGATAAGAATTCCAGTGGAGAAAATAATATACATCCAGTTGGTCACATTGTTAGGAATTTCTAGGGGCAATTCACTGAAAAGCATTTTATAAAACATAAATGAGAAACTTTTTATGGTTTTTTTTTTAACGGTCTATCAAGTCAACTAAAATAGTGAAGGAAACAAATCTACTGGGTGACTTTGCTGTGCTTTATTTCAAATGCAAAGAAAGGCTTGTTTGGATTTTTCCAAGCAGTAGAGTGAATTAGACTTCATCTGTCAGGATCATTTACCATTTTCAATTAAAATGTTCCCGTATTCAAAATTGCATAATTCTGAAGCATAAACAATGATAAGCAATGAGATTGTTGACTTATATCTTTCTTACATTATTATCTTTTCCATCATATTCACCCCGTCTCAATAAACAAATATGTTAATAAGTGGACAGACAGCTTCTCATGTTAACTTGTATAGCTTCTATCCAAAGAGTTGTATACTGGCGCAATTAGTTTCTATACTATGTTTGCTGCAGATTAAGCAGCTCTTTCAGTGAAATTCAGTAAAACCACTGAAGGCTACTGTTGGCCTTGAAATAAAAATACATAGGTAAAAATTCAAGGCTCTTGAAAAGGTTTCTGTATTTTATCTCTACCTCATAACTTCACAGAGCAACTGATGAAATGACAAAACAGCATAGCCTCATGAATTAAGAGTTGTTGTTGTTAGTTGTGAAATCATGTTCAACCCATCAAGACCCTATGGACAATGTTCCTTCAGGTCTTCCTGTTCTCTAACATCCTTTGTAATCCAAATAATAATAATAATAATAATAATAATAATAATAATAATAATAATAATAATAATAATAATAATAATAATAATAATAATAATGGTCATGGCTTACAAGTGGAACACTCAAAAAGGAGACAGAAGGACTAATACTGGCGGCACAAGAACAGGCCATTAGAACAAATGCTGTCAAAGCCAGAATTGAAAATCAACAGACGATCCAAAGTGCTGACTCTGTAAAGAAACAGATGAAACAATCGATTCCATACTCAGCTGATGCAAAAAGATCACACAGACTGACTATAAGCATAGACATGATTCTGTGGCACAGATGATCCACTGGAACTTGTGCCAGAACTACCATTTACCAGTGGCAAAGAACTGGTGGGATCATAAGCCCGAAAAAGTGGTCGAAAATAAGCAAGCAAAACTACTGTGGGACTTCCGACTTCAGACTGACCGAATTCTGAAGCATAACACACCAGACATTGTGATTGTGGAGAAAAAGAAAGTATGGATCATCGACATCGCAATCCCAGGAGACAGCAGAATTGAGGA
Organism: Erythrolamprus reginae; assembly: GCF_031021105.1. Lineage (NCBI taxonomy): Eukaryota > Metazoa > Chordata > Lepidosauria > Squamata > Dipsadidae > Erythrolamprus > Erythrolamprus reginae. Next base: position 61,932,097 of record NC_091954.1, on the reverse strand, counting down.
GAAGCAGTTAGAGAAATTAGTGAAATACGAAGATCTAAAAATCGAGCTGCAACGACTCTGGCATAAGCCAGTAAAAGTGGTCCCAGTGGTACTTGGCACGCTGGGCGCAGTACCAAAGGATCTCAGTGGACATTTGAAAACCATCGGAATTGACAAAATCTCCATCTGTCAATTGCAAAAGGCCGCTTTACTGGGATCGGCAAACATAATTCGCCGCCACATCACGCAGTCCTAGGTGCTTGGGAAGCGCCCAACTGGTGATGAAATACGAAATCCAGCATAGTGATCTCGTTTTCTGTGTTGTACTGACATAATAATAATATATTAGAATTGTATGCCGCCCCTCTCTGAAGACTTGGGGCAGCATACAAATCTAAGCTTACATCTACTGCTTTAGTGACTCCATCCAGCCACCTCAGTCTCTATCGTCCCTTTCTTCTTTTGCCCTCAATCTTTCCCAGCATTAGGCTCTTCTCCAGTGAGTCCGTACTTCTCATTAAGTCGCCAAAGTATTTGAGTTTCATCTTCAAATCTGGCCTTCTTAAGGGCAGTCAGGATTGATCACTTCTAGGACTGACCGGTTTGATTGCCTTGCAGTCTAAGAGACTTGCAGGAGTCTTCTCCAGCACCATAGTTCAAAGGCCTAAATTCTTTGGCCTTTCTTATGGTCCAACTTTCACAGGTATATATTGCAACTGGGAAACCATAGTGAGGATCTGCATGTCTAACTGTAATGACTTCTTTAGGTTTTATGTACAAATGTTCTTCTCATATGAATATCCCATATCTCAAAGAAACTGAATGGAGTCTGAAGGGAAAGCAGGTGTCTAAAATACAAAAACACATGTTTCAAGCTATTAATTTAATATAGCTATGACCCTAAATGGCCATGTTTAAATAATTAATTTATAGACTTTCTGCTTAAAGGACAAATTTATGAAATAGTATTGGCCTCCTAATTTGCATCATCTTTGGCATAATGCTGTTAGAATTTGGAGCATTAAAAGCTGAAGGATGACCTGCAATTTATGATGGATGAGCAACATAAGAAATGAATATCTTACCTGAGTTTCTAGACCATGCCAACACATCCATCATCAGGGCAATTCCTTTCTGTTTCACCTGAGAGCTCTTTCCTTGCTTAGAAGTAGTGAAATATTCATCTCAAATGAATGAACAAAAGGATGGCAATGGTTGGGCATATCTCTGAAGGATGAACAAAGAATTCTTGAGTAAGCTTTTAATAAAATCGATACATTGTAGAAAATTTTGTAGTTTCCATATATATGTAATTTCCATATACAGTATATGTACTTTGTAGTTTCCATATATATGGAAACTACAAAGTCAAAGTCACAAAAATCACACTACAAAGTCACTATATATGTCACATGCTTTTGCTGAATTTGAAAATTAAGGGAGACTAGGATAGATCTATTTCGGCCTTATTTTGGCCTCATCAGCTAGCCATACCCTCACTGAGACTTGAACCTACAACCTTTGCCTTGTAAGACAGAGAATTAACCTCTAGGATACAGTATCCAATCCCTTCAGCTCTCTACCAGGGAATGGTTACATATTTTTGTGTCGAATCACCCTGGTATATTATAGGAACATCACAGTATCTATATGTATACATATATACATATGTAAATATGTTTTCATAGATTTTCACCGGTACAGGCATGAAGTCTTGGCATATTCGGGTTTCTTCCCGTGTAGGTTTCAGAGATTCCTGGTGACGTTTCGACACGGTCTCACTCATCATCTTCAGGCTGGTGCCTTTGGCCTTGTGCTAGGGTGAACATTCACCCTTACACGGGAAGAAACCCGAATATGCCAAGACCTTCATATATATATTTTCCTAGTGATTTCTGCTTTTTATAGTATTAACTTAAAATAGCTACCATGCAATCAAATAAAAATAGTCTTAGGTGGTCTTATGGTTTACCATTCTTTAAGCTAAATGGTCTCAAGTACTTGTAATACCTAAAATATTTTAGAATGTTCAAGTAGCTTTTCCTTCACTGGTACTTCTTCAGATGTAAGGTTGTTATTGATAAATAATGTATGTCTTATATTTGCAAATGAACAATCAAACATTTATTTCCATTCTCATTTTCATAAGATACTACAGCTGATACATTTTTACAAGTCAGGTCACCTTGAACAAATTCTGGATGGAAATATTTACTGCATTAACTCTTTTTTGGGATGATTAATAATCCAATTTAGCAATAGCAATAGCAATATACTGCTTCAAAGTGCTTTTATAGTCCTCTTTAAGCAGTTTACAGAATCAGCATATTGAATTTACAGAATCAGCATATTTTACCCACCTTGGAAGGATGGAAGGCTGAGTCAACTTTGAGCTGGTGGTGAGATTTGAACTGCTAGCAGTTAACTGAAGTAGCCTGCAGTGCTGCACTCATTTATTTATTTATTTATTGGATTTGTATGCCACCCTGAAGTCTTCGGAGATTCTGAAGTCTCCAAAAACTCTAACCATTGCGCCACCCCAGCCCTTATTTCATTTAGCTGAATATTTTAACAACATTAAAAAACAAAAATATTGTAATTTTAAAAATAAGAATTACATAATCCATGTTAGGAAATAACTTCTGGAAAGGTTTCTGAACTATGCTTAATATCTAGGAGTGTTTTATGCCATTTTTCACTTGAAGGTTGAATCATATTTCAGAGCATATCAGCTAGGACTAGTTGGTAACTTCTTAAAGCAGTGGCAGTTATTCATGGGTCTGCACAGCTTCCTATTTTCACACTATGGTGTGATATTAGGAACAGGTACCTAATAACTTAAAAATTTTCTTAATAGGCACTGCAAAAGTCAGAAGTATTTCCCCCCAAAGAATTCAAAATGCTTTATGATTCTAGAAAGTATTAATGAAAGATTTGAGTTTGGAGCATGATCTGTGCCTAGCATTTGTGTTGTCCCTCATAAAAATTTACATGCTGAGAGTCCATACCAGAATTCTTAACCAGTACCATTGACCTCATTTGTGGTTACCTTTGAGTAGACTGGTAAGAATTGTAACATCATCTTCTTAATCAATACCTGAGGAAGTATGTTACACTATTTTGCATGTTGTAACCCAGGGATGTCAAACTCGATTTCATTGATCGCTACATCAAGGTTGTGTTTGACCTCAGGGTTCTGGGGTGGGTGTGGCCAGGGTGGGTATGGCCAGATCAACATCATTTGTATTGGGGTGCCTTTGGTGCAACCTTCCGCTAGTGAAAATGGAACCCAGGAGGCCTGCACAGAGTCCTTGTGAGTTATGTTTCTGGCTCCAATGTCCTTCTACAACCCTCTTCCAGTGAAAACAGAGCCTTGGAGGGGCTTGCACATTGCCCTCTCAAACTCTGTTTTTGCTGGCAGAGGCACCATAGGCTAGTCCTGTGCTATTTCCAGGAAGGCCCCCTGAGGTCCAACATGGGCCTTGAGTTTGACACCTCTGATGTAACCTATTGATATTTCTGCTACTGTTAAAATTGATGTGAATAGTTTTGAAGACTGTCAACCTGACTATGATTTTATTTCTCAGGTTTTTTTTTAAAAAAATAAGCATGCTGGAAGATGCTTAATTAAGAAAGTAATTATGTGGACTTAATGGTAAAAAAATAAATGGCAAGAAACAAAAACTTTGGAATAGCTTTGTCTAATTTCATTTGCAAAAGCTATGCTTCATAGTTCTACTGCATTCTGAGCACCATCACAACCTTGAGATACAACTTATACAATAACTGGTTGTGTTGGTGAATATATAACAACGCAGTTTAGAGGAATAGATGCTAACACGTACAGCAGCTGCCCTGAACCAATGCTAAACAATTGTTCAGTGCAGGAATCCAAATTAAGCATCTGTCCAGCTTTTACTTGAGAATTTCTAATTAAAAAAAAAGTTTCTTTTTGGAAATTGGCAGTATTGTTAAAGGGCTCCTGCTGTTAGGAGATTTATAGAAAATGAGATATCTTCCTTCAGGCTTCTCATGGCTAAGCATACATGTTCCTTTAATCTTGTCTCATAGGACTTAATTGTCCAATTCTCTGATCACCTTTGTTTTCTTTTATGCCCCTGCTTCATTTGTCTTAAACTTGGTGCAATGTTGAAGGGGATACAATCAGCACATACAGTATGTACAGCTGTGTCATGAATGCTGCTTCTTGCTAGTTTAGAAAGGTGAACCTTTAAACATGAATGAATTGCCAGATAAATGAAAGCTGGTTGCTATATTTAATTACATAATTTTTTGTAATATGTCCAGAATAGGGACTCATATTGCTGTGGTGATTATTCTTAGCATAACCATCTGAGCAAGATTATGTTCTGATAATTGGCTTTGAATCTATTTTATTTTAGCAATCTTTAAATCTAATCATTTTCATCAAGATTTGTATGTTAAAGGAGTAATACAGACAGGCTAGAAATAAAGAGATTGAGCTCACTTTCTTTGCCGACTTCAGTGGAGCTGTTAGAAGGGAGGAGATGTGTGGATGTGGGAGGGAAGGGGGATGAAAATCAAACATTGTTGTGTTGTTCATTACTTGTGTAACTTTTGACCAGTTCTAGGAAATAAGGTATTATTGACAGCTGAGAGCATCTCTTAATAGGAAATGAATAAGCAGAAAAATATATTAAGATGAATCTGAATCATTTGGCATGACTTATGCCTCATAGCTGCTGACTTGTATGGGCAAACATAACTATAGTGATACCTTTACTTACGAACTTAATTTGTTCCGTAACCAGGTTCTTAAGTAGAAAAGTTTGTAAGAAGAAGCAATTTTTCCCATAGGAATCAATGTAAAAGCAAATAATGTGTGCAATTGGGGAAACCACGTGGAGGGTGGAGGCCCTGGGGGAAACAGGGCCAGAAAAGGCAGGGAGAAGCCTCCATGGGGCCTCTGTAGGAATCTCCTGGAAGGAAACTAAAATGTAGTCTGGAGTTGCAGGAGGGAGGGGCTCTTTGCCCCCAACAATCTGGGTCTCATTTTACTGACCTCAGAAGGAGGGAAGGCTGAGTCAACCTTCAGCCACTCAGAATTAAACCCTTGGCTATGAGTAGAGTCAGCTTGCCATACTGCATTCTAGCCACTACACCACCATGGCTCCATAATGAAGAAATTAGTTTACTCTGAAATGTATGTCATTCTTGGTTCCTTGCACCTAACATTAATCCTGCAATTCTGAACTACATTCCATCACCATATGAGGAGTAAATACATAGTATTTACATAGTAAATACATAGTAGAAAAAGTTATACTTACATATATTATGAAACAATTAAAGCAAACCTCTTTAACAACTTCTTCACTCTGTCTTTGTGAATAGTAACGGCTCATGCCCAGCATTTCCTAGTCGCACCCCAACTCAATGATCTAACACAAATTGACTTTACTGAAGAAAACATTAAGAAATAACTGCACAGCCTAAAACCTTCTCTATCTATCGGACCTGACGGACTATGTGCATACTTCTTAAAAAAACTCTCCTCAACTCTGGCTGAACCCCTAAGCATAATTTTCAAAATATCTTCTACAACTAGCTCCCTACCTAAACTCTAGTCTCTAGCCATGGTCATCCATATTTTCAAAAAGGGTGATCCTAGCAATGTTTAAAATTATAGACCAATCTCTTTGACCTGTGTCACTTGCAAAGTCATGGAATCCATCATTAACCAATCCATTACACTCCACCTTGAAACAAATAACCTACTTTCCAACAAACAATTCGGTTTCAGGGGGGGGGGGAATCCTGCAACCTTTACACTGCAAAAACATATGGATTACCTTACATTATCTACAATAGACCTGTCCCCTTTTCTAAAAGGTCTGTAAGGGCCATGCATAAATTCACCTTTGTGCCTACCGTTCCTGTCTTAATGTCTTTTTATCTTTTCTATCTCTACTTTATACTTATATTATGTTAAACATTGTTGTGGTTGGCTCTGGGCCAGCTTCTGCTCCAAGGACTGTGGGGGTGGATATGGATGAATCCTCCCAATGTCAGAGGCTAGTTTTGCTGCGGACTGCTTCCGACAGCGAAGCATCTGTAGAAGATAGTGAAAGTGAAATGGGATCCTCAGAAGAGGTAATTACAGGCAGCCCATTAGAGAGTTGTCCCGTGAGTGATTCATCATCATTATCATCAGTGGATTCGAAAGGGGAGACATTCACTAATGTGCGCAGATGCAGGGCAATGTCAAGAAAAGAGCAACTGCATAAATACTACAGGAAATAAGGGCGATCACTTGTGGCTGGGGGTAATTAGGCTAATGCTCTTAAATTGCCAGCGTTCTTGCATCTGGGTGTGGAAGTTTATCCGTTCAATGAAGGAGAGAAGTGTATGAATCAGGTTTCTACTAGAACTATTCGAACTGTTTCCAGGACGGTTGGACTACTTCATAGTTAAGTTTGTGACTTGAGAACTCTTGAAGGAGGGTGGCTGTGACATCTTTACAGCTGCCTTTTATCTGCTTTGTGTTGGTTTATTGTTCTTCACAGCATTTAAGGCTGTTGCTTTGAAGGTGAGCACTTTGACTGACTAAAAGTGTGTTTGGCTCGTATTTTCTTTTCTATAAAACAGTGTTATTAACTTTACAATTGTGTGTGTCTGAATTCCTACCTTTCAACTTAATTGGGGGCTTGTGTCAAGAAGCCCGTCAGAACAAACATACTACAACACTGTACTATATAGAAACATAGAAACATAGAAGACTGATGGCAACAAAAGCCCTCATGGTCCATCTAGTCTGCCCTTATACTATTTCCTGTATTTTATCTTACAATGGATATATGTTTATCCCAGGCATGTTTAAATTCAGTTACTGTGGATTTACCAACCACGTCTGCTGGAAGTTTGTTCCAAGTATCTACTATGACAAACAAACAAATAAATAAAATAAAAATAAAACATTTGTAAATGACTAAAAAATATGCCTTTTCCCTTTTTTTCCATTCACAAACAGAATAATGCATGAAAATATGGCATGATAACAGTTCTAATTTTAATGAGTAGCACATTCAAATCTGCAATTACATTTTAAGAGGACCATTGCTGAAACAGTGGGGAGCTCTCACAATCATTATGTAGACAATACAGAACTACAGGTGCAACAAATAAATGACTTCCCTGAAAGCAGTTTCAGTATTTTAATTTACAGTCCTATGCACTTAAAAACAATGTATCTGTTTTTATGTATTATTCTCTGGCAAATAGTATCTGTATGGGTTGAATAATTTCCTAAACAACTACCAAACTTGCATTGATGTTCTTCTAAAGATGGAAGGAATATATCAGGACATGAAAACCTGGGACATTACAATACATAGTTTCTCTACTAAAAAGCAGGAATATGTTAATGTAATCTTAATTTAAAGGTGGGAATGTTTCATATTTCATACATGTTTGCTTTGATTTTGTATTTGGTAAGAATTTGAAACCATGTTTGTGACCTAGATTTTGTTCAGAAATGTCTCTTGGCATATTATCTAAGAACTGGCACTGTCAGCCAACTTGAGAGCATTTCATTGTTGTGGAAATTGGCAAGATTTTATTCAATCTGGAAATGGGTTGGCTACTTTTCATGATCTTTGACATATATCAATGCTTTTATGCCCTTTAACTTTATTTGGATTGCTATTAAATGAAACTATAGCATACAATATGCTAACACCATATTTTGTTCTTTGGTTTCACTGCTGAGTCAGACAGAAATTTAAATATCCTTTCAACTGGCTGCTACTGAAACTGGATTTTAATGCATCCCCTTCTCTGACCATTAAGAGTTATGTGTGGTTGTGATTGTATAGGATTGATTGTTTTTTAAGATAGCAGGTTTTTAGTCCTAGTTTTAACTATTAGATTTGTATTATATTGTTTTATTGCTGTTGTGAGAGGGGCAGCATACAAGTCTAATAAATTATTATTATTATTATTATTATTATTATTATTATTATTATTATTATTATTAACTTCAGTGTTGTGAAGCTACTTTGGATCATACTGCTTTTATAGGGAAACATCTATTTACTGTCTGCTATTATGAATTCTGCAACCTTCATGAATGGTTAGCTTCAACCGCAACAACACACAACTACACAACAGATACAAACTCAAAGTAAACCGCTCCAAACTCAACTGCAGGAAATACGACTTTAGTAATTGAGTAGTTAATGCATGGAACTCACTACCTGACTCTGTAGTATCATCACCTAACCCCCAAACCTTATACTATCCACTGTTGACCTCACCCAATTCCTAAGAAGTCAGTAAGGGGAGTGCATAAGTGCACCAGCATGCCTACTGTCCCCTGTCCTAATGTTTCTTTCTTACTAATATCATGTATATAAACATTATTGTATCTTTGTATACTATCAATATGTGCTTGACTAAATGAATGAATGAATAAAATATAACATCTAGCATCCTTTTCAATAGATAGAATTCCAACATGGCTTAAGCTGTTCCACAAAATTGGGGAAAAACACCTTCCCTTTTAAATAAGATAAAACTTGATTTTGATGACTGAACACTACACAATGCTGTCAATAGTAGTTGGGACAGCAACACGCAAACACAAGTCATTTTCTTTTCTTTTTCTTTTTTGCAATTATTGTGACATTCCTTAATTTCCTTAGTAGAACTGATTGTACAAGCAGAATCTCATTGTACAGTATCGAATAAGTAGGTTTTGGTTTCCTAATATTCTTTTGGCAGATACTCTATTTTCCCACTTCTTAATTAAAAGCAACTGGTGACCATAAAGAAAAGCAGGATTTCTCAACCAATAGTTGAACCCTAACTACCACTTCTACATGCCATTTCTGATATTAAGTAAGTTATTCCAAAATATTGTAAAAGTGCTTGACATTTGATTTTCACTAGAAATTCATAGCCAGTTTGGAGTTATCTCCGGGACCGCCTTCTGCCGCATGAATCCCAGCGACCGGTTAGGTCCCACAGAGTTGGCCTTCTCCGTATCCCATCGACTAAACAATGTCATTTGGCGGGACCCAGGAGAAGAGCCTTCTCTGTGGCAGCCCCGACCCTCTGGAACCAGCTCCCCCCAGATATCAGAGTTGCCCCCACCCTCCTTGCCTTTCGCAAGCTCCTTAAAACCCACCTCTGTTGTCAGGCATGGGGGAATTGAAAAATTTTTCTCCCTTCCCCCTAGGCTTATAGAATTTATACATGGTATGCTTGTTTGTATGATTGGTCTCTTAAATTGGGGTTTTTTAGATTACTTTTTAATATTAGATTTGTTACATTGTTTTTTATTGTTGTTAGCCGCCCCGAGTCTTTGGAGAGGGGCGGCTAACAAATCTAAATAAACTAAACTAAACTAAACAATGCAGAACACCTTTCCTTGGTTCACTAAAAAAAAAGGCAACAGTATTTCTTTGGATGGGATTCAATCATGTGGATTAGACAGTCAGATATTCTATTCTTAATTTATTCTTTTTCTGACTCAAAGCTTAGTCAATTAGTAGTGGAATAAAATATAGACCTGAATTTTTAAAATATAAATATATTGATTTGTTGGCCTGTAAAACAATACAAATTCTATGTTGAGTGAATCTCATGATAACTTGGTATTTCAGAGCTTTTGCAATGTATTCTCTGTCATTCTTATAAAAGAAATGTGAAATAAAAAGATTTTGCAACATTAGCAACCTGTTGGGCTACCAAACATGAAATATACATTTCTAAACATACTGAGAAATCGACTGCAATATATTTGAGATCAAACAATTAGATATGAAATTCTTCAATGTTGAATTTCCAGTGTTACAATAGATACCTTCAATTAAACGAAACCATTGAAGGTTTTTGAATTCATTAATTGTATTGGGAGGAGGTGGTGTATTTGTCTATTCTTCCTCAGTCATGATGTACTTCAAAAATAAACAAGATTTCCAAGTCCAAAATGTTTTTCCACATGTAGAACTAGAACTGTTTATCAGTGTAGAACTACAGTAGTCCCTCACCTATCGCTGGTGTTACATTCCAGACCCGGCCGCGATAGGTGAAATCCGCGATGTGGAATTTATCAACTGATAGTACTTATTTAAGTATTTATATTGTAATTGTTTGGTAAGTTTTCATTGTTTAAAGTGTTTATAAACCCTTCCCACACAGTATTTATTTTAGATACAGTATTTAAATACAGTATTTACAATTTTAGATATATATTTTTTGAAAAACCTGACGATCGAGTTCGGCGGGCTGTTTAAATCTGCCGATCGACTTCCTCAGAAACCCGTGAACCAGCGAAGATCCGCGAATGATTTTTCTCATTAATATTTTGTGAAAACCCGCGATGAAGTGAAGCCGCAGTAGGTGAAGCGCGGTATAGCGAGGGACTACTTTATAACTGTTTATCAGTTTATCAGGATTCTGAAGAGGATTTCCATGTGAACTTCACTCATGTAGCAAAGTTCATGCTGGATACTAAGGGTTAACATTCTGACACTTGTAGGGCCACAGAGAGATAGTCTTTACTTACCAAAGAATTTTTTTTTAAATTGTCCAACTCTTACAGGAGCACCAAACCTTGATGGATTCTTATAAAACGTTGATGCTTTTATAGGATATCTCTGTCAGCTTCTATGATCTTGGAAGATGCTGATTTTTTATTTTATTTCATTTGTTTAAGATTATCATACAAAATTACAAAATGATGCCTAAGGACTAAAAAAAGTCTGAACATTTTCTGATTTATAAGGTTAAATATATTACCAGAATGCTGGTGTTGACAGTGATTTCAAAAAGAAATGACAGATGTTTCAAAATCCTCTTATGATACAAATCAATGTGTATTGCCCTGTGATGAATAATGGTTAGCAACACAATGTAGCAATTTCATCAAGGATAATTAACTCCTGAAACCAAGAATTGCTATAATGAAAGCTCCATTATTACATCAGATGTTCTATTTCAGATTTGGTTTTCCCCTCTCAATTTTTTCAGTTACAAAACTTCAATAATACAGCATATTCAGATACACAGACACACATGCTCTCTCACACACACACACGCATGCACACACACATAAACGCATATGTACACACACACACACCAACATACACACCTCTTTCTTTGAAGTACATCAACAGAGCTCTGTGATGCTTTATTATTATATTAGTCTCATTACAATCATTTTACTTTATTTAAAAGAAAAATGTATTTCTAAAAAAGATGTTATTGTACCTATGAATGAACAGTAATTACTGAATCTATGCAATTATTGCTCAGTATAATGTTAATAAAGGTTCTAAAGAGAGTATATTACATTTGTGACATTACACACACACACACACACACACATCTGAGTTTAATGCTCCGCTAGATGAATTTTTACAAATGTTAAAAAAGAAAAAAAGGATATTTTATTTCTGATTTCCCCTTTCTTAGTCCTATGAATTACAGTATCTGTGAAATTATAGTGTGCATGTTTTTATCATTTGATAATATGTAACATTGGTTTTTTTGCTTGAAAACAGTTAAACATCTTTTTATCTGTACACTTACACTGTTGTTTCTGCCATTGCTGCATATTCTCCAAATTTCAGGTCATACGGTTGGTGCTATATATTTTTGCAATACTTTGGGGAATTTTTACATGCCCCCCCCCCGGTGGCAGATCATTCCTTCTGTTTCTTGGAAAGAACATTTAGTACTGTATTGTTTGTCTACTTTGGCAATTATTGATAAGCTGTGTATTCTCTGCAGAACATTTTTTCCCAGTTCACTGTCAAATTTTGACTAGGAGCGAATTTTATAGATCAGTTCCATAGTTTTTCCCATTGCTTTATTGAGGCTTTACTTTTAAATTTTGGTACTCAATTTATCATACATATTTTTATTTGTTCTCTACATCTTATCTGTACAAATGTGTGTTTGTGTGTCAGTGAGCTCTCTTAATTGGTAGTCTTGATTCCATATAAGTATTTCAAATTCTGTCATTTTGTTTAATGTTCTTATCTCATTTTGAGGTCAGTTATTACTCTTCCAGAAATGTGTAAATATATCAGCCATGGTATGTTCCAACTTTTGCTGAGTAATTCTTGCTGTGTCTTTGAACTATTCATCATGTCGATGGAGCAATGTAATTATAGCTTCATGTAATGTTCGTTTATATAGCAATTATTCAAAAGTTATGATAACATTGAATAAGGAGAACTTAGAATGGTTTATCTATCTATCTATCTATCTATCTATCTATCTATCTATCTATCTATCTATCTATCTATCTATCTATCTATCTATTTATTAGATTTGTATGCCGCCCCTCTCCATAGACTCGGGGAGGGTTACATAGCGACACAGTGGCCTAATGGTTAAGATGCTGATCTTGTCGATCAGAAGGTTGGCAGTTCAGTGGTTTGAATCCTTGGCATTGTGTAATGGAGTGAGCTCTCATTACTTGTCCCATCTTCTGCCAACCTAGCAGTTCAAAAGTATGAAAAAATGCAAGTAGAAAAATAGGGACTACTTTGGTAACAGCACTTTGTGCACCTTCAGCATTTAGTCATACCAGCCACATGACGATGTCGGACAGCATTGGCTGTTCAGCTTAGAAATGGAGATGAGCACTACCCCTAGAGCTGGAAATGACTAGTACATGTGCAGGTAGAACCTTTATTGTTACAATAGGTTACTTATAATGGGTTCCTTGTAGTTGTCACTTCACAGCTTCCCAATATTCATGTATCTCAATTTGGATGTTTGACAATTGTCTTGCAATTGTGACAATTCAGCAACTCATGGTCATGCAATTGCATTTTTCAACCTTCAGTGTACTGGTTTCCAACAAGCAAAGCCAATGGGGAGATTGGCAGGAATTCCAAATGATAGCAACATGACTGTGGGAAGCTGCCACTCCATGGGATTCATTTAATGATGACATCTGCCATAATTGCCATTGTAAGTCATCATGCTCACATGACACCATCTCTTTCACAAATATCTGACATTGCAAAGGACAACTGCAGCTTTGTAATACAAACCTGACACCAATCTTTATTGTGATATGGTTTAAATAAAACTGTCCATATTCAACTGAAAGAAGAGCTCCAAGCAAATCTACAACTCTCAAGAGGACAAGTTTGCCTTTTTTTTCTTCATGGATATTGACAACATCCATAATTTCTTGAAAAAAAGAGTCATGATAGACATTCCAGAGAACAAAAAGATTTTATTCACACACAAATTATAATTATCTAAACTTCACTGTCTTTTGCCTCTCTGGACTTTCTTTCCCACTGGGAATTCGGACTTCATTCCCCAATAGTTAACCATGATCAACAGTTTGCTCTGCAATGCAATTTGAAATTTGAAAGAGCAAGGTCTCTATATTTTGAATCTTGTAATATCTTAAGTTTTATTTATTTTTTGTTCCACATAAACAGAAACAATAAACAACTTCTATTGTTTCTTGCCATTTGTGTAAAGTTTTCTCCCAGAACTGGAATTGGTGCTATTTGAAACAGAATTTATTTTGAGGAATACATTTATTTTAATAATTTAAATTGTATTACTTCTTAGTATTATATCATTCCCGTAATATCAGGTCAGGGGAGCCCAAATGATATAATCAACTCACTCATTGCTTCCTGTAAGAAGGGCTGCTAAATTAGCTGCTTGCAGCAACCGTGAAGGGAGATGGCATTTCCTAATTTATTCTCCATCCCTGTGATAGCACTTAAAGAAATGCAAGACAGTTGTAATTTGAGGCTACTTGGAAAGCATATTATCTTGCAGAGATCCTAGACTCCATGGGTTCTTGTTAGATGGCAACCTACATATTAGCTTTGGAGACAATTATTGATGCTGTCATTAAGACCTAAGTCCCATTTTCATTTATCCTTTTTCCTTTCCTGCAGCAAACAGACTACTAAATGTAATCACGAAAACATTATAAAAAGAACACATCAGCATTGATTTTGATAAAGGCAGTCAGTCATTGCTTGATTATTGCAAATGTATTGTCTGATGCTCTGTATCTGTAAATATAGTCATTTATGTAAGCAATGATATTGTTTGCCTTACTTAATCTTCTGTTCTCTTTGAACTGCAGTTAAACTGTAGCTGTCAAAATTACAAATGTGTTGGTTATCATTAAGTGGTAACCTGCTTAAAGCAGACCACATCTCCATGCACTGAGATAAGATTAGACACCTTGAAATGCAACTAATAAATCAACTTATATATTGTATAGAACATCCTTTAGATTCAAGATAGCTCAGGAGGGGATTGCATTACTGATGCATCTTACTAAAGGTTGTTTGTTATAACAAGCTACATAGTTTTCTCTACCTGCATATAGATTTGAGTACCGGTATGTACATTATTTCTGTTATGTCCTCAGGATTGTAATATTACTGGAGTCATTCCACTACTCTATAGTTTTAAATTCAGGTAGTCCTTGATATGTGACTGGAATGGAACCTGTTATGTCATGATGGTTATAAATTGGAACAATAATAATTAAACAAACCTATTGTACAGCCTGGCATCATTTTGATGAAAACTGAAAGTAACTTCTATTTTTTGAAAAAATAATTGTAAAATGCAGCCAGGTGACTGTAGGATGCTGAAAACTGCCATAAATGTAGCTGTGTGGCCAATTCATGAAATATGTTCATATGGTCAGGAGGGGCCACTGTTACAGCTTCAGAACCTGGTCACAACTCCCTTGTTCTATAAAGGGCGTAAGTTATGGCCCATAACCTCAAATAGTTGCTAAGCAACCATTTGTAAGTCAAGGACTACTTATAATGCACATAAGTACTAGAGGTTGTACTTATGTACTTCTTATGTTATAGCATATAGTGTTGAAGTATGTCAATCTGGGCTTTAGTTGCATGCCATATTTTTCTGTCATATGTATGTTTTCCTGAGATGAATAAAACTTCAACCAAAGATCTAGTGTGTTAAATGTATGAAATTCAGCTCTGCTAACTGTTTTGAGGCACTCCTACTACCGGTATGTCACAAGACTCAAAACAATTGATAGACACTAGGTTCAGTTCTTTCAATCAACTCAAAAAAAATCACAAAAAAATTAACAATCACACAAGCCAATATATGTGGTTCCTGCATGCCTGACTGTGAGAAAAGTTTCTTGTGTCATAAAAGAATAAGATTAACTCTGTATATTGCATGATTGATTGACAGTTCATTCTAATGAACACCATCACTCTGCTAAACAAATAATTCTCTCAACACTGTCAAATTATTTACTAAATCTGCACTACTATTAATCTTCTCATCATTCCGATCACCCATCTCCTCCAACTAATGACTTTATAACTGTAACTTTGTTGCTTGTACCCAGACTATCATTAAATGTTGTACCTTATGATTCTTGATGAACTTAACTTTTATTTCATCTACACCGAGAGCTTATACATCAAGACAAATTCCTTGTGTGTCCAATCACAGTTGGCCGATAAAATTCTATTCTATTCTATTCTATTCTATTCCATTCCATTCCATTCCACCAGTGAGTTAGTTAATGCTTTTAAGTGAACAAATAAAACAAATGTTTGCAAACTATATGAAGCTCTTATGTATTAAAATATTCCCAGTCGTTGGTTAGTTTGCATATACCATATGTTGCATGTATTTAGTTTGATATGGCTTTGTTTTCTTTAGCCATGACTTGGAGGTTGTTTCCCGTGAAATATTTTGAACTAGATTTCACTTTTTCATGTTACTACTTGAACTGCCTGTTGATAAAATGTGGCTATCTGCCCAGTAAAATTGAAACAGATGATCCATTTCATTTAAATTATACTTGGCTAATATCAGGCAGTAAATAACTTCTGGCAAGGATTAAACTTTTTCTTATTAAAAATGTATTAATGATATTTTTATCCACAGAGCTGGTAGCTTGCACATGGCTCTATGAAATGATAAAGGGAAAAAGAGACCTTCTACGATGATAAATAAAAGGAAGAGAAGTCTGCTCCCATACATGCTTCTCCAGTGATTTCAAAGAATTTAAATAAGTTTCTTCTTTAAATGGATGTACTACCCATTTTAACCAGACATTAATTTAATTTAATTAATTTGACTTAGATGCCACCCAATCCCAATAGGCCTTAGGGCGGTTTACAACAGTAAATAATACATAGAATAGACAAGTCAAATAATTAGTAATAAGAACAGTAAAACCCATAATGAACTATGCAATCAAACCCACATACTTAATGACTTTATGACATTAAAGTCATAAACCCACATACTTAATGACTTAATGATATTAAGACTCATTAGTTTGGAATACTAGTATGTCTTGCACTGAACCTTGACAGCACTTGTTTTCCTGACAAAGTATCTCTGTATCCTTTAAATCTTGCTTTTATTTCACACCAATTTTTTAAGACCAAGAGCTCAGTTTTTACAGAAAGGGAGTGGACTGGGGGAGAGAGGTTTGCTTTGGAAATAAAAGCACTGCAAGAAAAAGGGGGAAAGGAAGGGAAGAAGGGGACTAACCTTAAAAAGGTTTACTTGGCAGTAAGGCTACTCTCTTAAAGTGGGGTTGACTCTCAATAGTGTTGTGATTCCGTCTGAGGCCCCTCAGGGAACGGCTGATCCTCTGCCGGCTTCCTGCTCAGAGGGGGAGGATGAGGAACAGGAGGTTCAGGCAGACGGGGAGGAGGAATCTCAGGCTGAGGGAGAGGGAGGACAGCCAGAGTCCCCCTCGGGGGAGCTCTCCCCAGCAAGCAGCCTGGATTCCTTAGATGAAAATGCACAAGCATTTATAGATCTCCGGCAGAGAAGAGCAACACAATGAAGGGGACAATTAGCCAGGTACTTTCAGCACTAAAGAGGCAACAGCTGGGTTTGGGTGTGGTGCTCTCTGGAAAGGCTGAAAAGGCAGACCCACCCTTCCTGGCTTGTGGAGTATTATCTTTGGGAGTCCTGGGACCTGGCTGTGATCTTTGGCGTCTTGGAATTCTGGTTTGTGACTTTGAATACTGAAACCTTGGGGGGAAAAGGTGTGGGTCTTATTCTCTACAGTGGTGGGTGTGCCAGCAAGAAGTCTGCTGTATTGTCTGGCCATCAGGACTCTGCTGTGAAGTCTCATAGCCTGCCTGTTGGGAAGAACAGGTTTTTCTCTGTGTTTATTTTTCAAACTATAAAGTGCTTTTGCTTTTACCAGCGTGTCTGGCTGCTTTTTCCAGTTGGTGTTGAAGTCTGGGGGCACCCAGACAGAACAAATAGATACACATGATTGCAAGCAGACAGCTAGCTTCATTGTTTAGTAGACTCTAAATAAAATTTCTACATTAACAAAATTTATACCTAAACAGGAAGGAGGCAAGAACAGAAAATGGTGCATGGCTGCAAAACAGGAGGAGGACATTTTCCAGCTGCTTTCTGAGACCAAAATTTGAGGGAACCCAAGCATGGGGGGTTCTAATTTATCTCACAGCCAGTTTGCTTCCTCCCACATCGTATGGGTACACTTTGTGACAATAAACAAACAAACAAACAAACAAAACAGCCAAAAACAACCAAATGCACAGTGACTGAAACTCAGCTTCTGCAAACGCTAAGAAGAAGAAATTTTTTAAAAATTTTTTTTTAAAAAAATAGTGGCGCCAATGATCTTGTTTGGTGATGTCATCGTGACATCACCAGTGGGTTGCTACCATGTGTGTGTGTGTGTGTGTGTGTGTGTGTGTGTGCCAATGGTGTTCAAGTGGTGCTTCAGTAGTTTTAGGATTTCAGCCAAACTGCCTTTTATTATTGGTGATACCTTTGCTTTCTTTTACTTACAAACCTATGCATTTTATTATCTTCTCCAGTTCTTTTTCTTCTATTCAGCTATCTTCAGGCATTGCTACATTAGAATAAAAGAAAAAGAAATTGTTTATATTATATTATATTATATTATATTTTATATTATATTTTATATTATATTTTATGTTATGTTATGTTATGTTATATTAATAAGAATATATATTGTATTTTATTATATTTAGCAATAGACATAGCATTTACTGTACACTTATATACTGCTTCACATTGTTTTACAGCCCTCTCTAAGTGGTTTACAGAAAGTAAGCATATTGCCCCTAATAATGTGGGTCCTCATTTTACGGACCTTGGAAGGATGGAAGGCTGAGTCTACCTTGAGCCTACTGAGATTTGATCTGCCAAACTGTTGGCAGCGGGTGATCAGCAGAAGTAGCTTGCAGTATTGCACTCTAACCACTGCACCATCGAGGCTCTATCATATTTATCATATTATAGATTGTGGTGGGGCATTGTCTATAATGTTGTTCTTTACATATGAGTTGTGGCCCATACGGCTGATAGCAGATCCCATTTGAGAGAAGACTGACTTAGTGCTGTGCCAGCGCTGACACCCAAGTTGGATAGTGAGGAGGCTGGTGAGTACTTAGTGCCAGAGGTGGAGGTTCAGCTAGGGCCTTTGGAACCTTCAGCACCTCGTAAGAGTGATGAGGAAAAAGTGGCTTCTCCTCTTCTTAATGCTCAAGCATACAGACTGCCAAAAGGCAGGAGTAGTTATTCCAGAGGAGGTCTCCTTGGGAGTAAGACTTGGAGCTAAGCAGCCACTTCCCTAGTCTACTTAAAGAGAGCAAAGGCAACTGAACCTCTGCAGGAAACAATATTTGAACCTTGTGTCTGGAAAATCTCTGCTCTGCTTATCTGCTTTGGTTTGTTTATTGAAGACAACTTCTAGGCATTTTGCCAAACTTTGTGAGCTATTGAGACTAATTACTATTCTATGATTTAAGACTTTCTGAACTTATGCCAACTGTTAATGACAATTAATTTACAGTTGGGCTTTTGCAAAAAAAAGACTGCCTTTAGGTCCTTGTGTGTGTGACCTCTACTAAGGCAATTATTAGTAGTCAGTTATTGATTAAAATAAGTTTGAACAAACTGTGTGTTTGCTATGTTCTTAGCTGGGGCACAACAATATGTTGCATCTTAATACAATGATTCTATTTATTTTTACTCCATTGAAAAATTTAAATCCTAACTTTTACACATTTTTTCCAAATCGCTTTTAGTGAATATCATATTGGTTGACTAAATACTAATAATAGTGCCAAGTGGTTATAGAAGCTTTTTACTTTGAGTAAATGGGTATCCAGAAAAATGATACATTTAAGTGATAGTAAAATCAAACTGCTCTCAAGAAATTCCTTTTATTGGGAAGGGTATAATAGTAGCACAATTTTACAATTCTTTTCTCATCCATATTAACTTTACCATAACAATTCCCAGTTTATCCTTCATTCAGTCTAGTAGTGTAGACTTAGTAAAATAGCTTTTATACATAGAATATATATAAACAATATAAAATAAAATAAACTTGGATTTAAAAAAAATCTAAGGATTAAAAATTAGATTAGAAACTGCATGTAAAAGACACTGTCCATATACAGTCATGCCTTGTCTTACGAACCTAATTGGTTCCAGGGGGAGGTTCGTAAGACGAAAGGTTCGTAAGATGAAACATTGTTTCCCATAGGAAACAATGTAAAGTCAATTAATCCGTGCAACCCAAACCCCCCCCCCCCCGCAAAAAAACGGCGTCTGGCTACTGCTGGGAAGCCGTGCGGCTGTTTTAAAAGGTGACAGCCGGCCTGGGGGGCTTCCAAACAACCTCCCGAACCCCAAACCTGGAAGTTCGGCAAAAGTTCGGGGTTTGGGAGGTTGCTGGGAAGCCCCACAGGCCGGCTGTCACCTTTTAAAACAGCCGCGCGGCTTTCCAGCAGCTTCCCGAAGCTGAACGCCAAACCCGAACTTCCGCATTCGGCGTTCGGCGTTCGGCAACTGCTGGGAAGCCGTGCGGCTGTTTTAAAAGGTGACAGCCAGCCTGGGGGGCTTCCCAGCAACCTCCCGAACCCTGAACTCGGAAGTTTGGCAAAAGTTCGGGGTTCGGGAGGTTGCTGGGAAGCCCCCCAGGCCAGCTGTCACCTTTTAAAACAGCCGCACAGCTTCCCAGCAGCTTCCTGAAGCCAAATGCCAAACCCAAACTTCCACGTTCGGCGTTTGGCGACTGCTGGGAAGCCGCGCGGCTGTTTTAAAAGGTGACAACCGGGTTGGGGGGCTTCCCAGCACCCCCCCGAACCCCAAACCCGGAAGTTCGGCAAAAGTTCAGGGTTCGGGGGGGTGCTGGGAAGCCCCCCAGCCCGGCTGTGACCTTTTAAAACAGCCGCGCGGCTTCCCAGCTATCTCCCGAAGCCGAACGCCAAACCTGAACTTCCGCGTTCGGCGTTCGGAGACAGCTGGGAACCCGCACGGCTGTTTTAAAAGGTCACAGCCGGGCTGGGGGGCTTCCCAGCACCCCCCCGAACCCCGAACCCGGAAGTTCGGCAAAAGTTCAGGGTTCAGGGGGGTGCTGGGAAGCCCCCCAGCCCGGCTGTGACCTTTTAAAACAGCCGCGCAGCTTCCCAGCTGTCTCCCGAAGCCGAACGCCAAACCCGAACTTCGGCGTTCGGAGACAGCTGGGAAGCCGCGCGGCTGTTTTAAAAGGTCACAGCTGGGCTGGGGGGCTTCCCAACAACCTCCCGAACCGAACCCGGGGTTCAGAAAAATTTTGCCCCTTCTTACCTTTTAAAACAGCCGCGCGGCTTCCCAGCAGTCTCCGAACGCCAGTTCGTAACTCGAAAAAAGTTCGTAAGAAGAGGCAAATTTTTTCTGAACCCCGGGTTCGTATCACGAGTTGTTCGTAAGACGAGGGGTTCGTATCTTGAGGTACCACTGTATTATATCTTAGCACTGTCTCCTATATTGTTCTAGAAACATCATTTTTTAAAGACTCTGTATTAAAAATTTGCAAATAAAGAAATCATCAACCCCTTGAACCGCACAAAGGGAAATGAAGTACAAGATGAGAGATATCAAGACCTGACAAGACAGGCAGTCCTCATCTTACAACAGTTTGTTTAGTGACCATTCAAAGTTACAATGGCACTGAAAAAAAGTGATTTAAGACCATTTTTCACATGACAGTTGCAGCATCTTTAAGGTCATATGCTTGATGATTAATTTATATGGCAGTTGCAGTGTCCCGGGATCATGTGATAATCTTTTGTGACCTTGTAACGAGCAAAGTCAATGGAGAAGCCAAATTTACTTAACAACCATGTCACTAATTTAACAACTGCTCAACTACTGCAATGCTCTCTACATGGGGCTACCTTTGAAAACTTCAGATCATGCAGAATGCAGCTGTGAGAGCAATCATGGGCTTTCTCAAATATGCCCATGTTACATCAACACTCCACAGTCTGCATTGGTTGCCGATCAGTTTCCGGTCACAATTCAAAGTGTTGGTTATGACCTATAAAGCCCTTCATGGCACCGGACCAGATTATCTCAGGGACCGCCTTCTGCTGCACGAATCCCAGCGACCAGTTAGGTCCCACGGAGTGGGTCTTCTCCGGGTCCCGTCAACTAAACAATGTCGCTTGGCGGGACCCAGGGGAAGAGCCTTCTCTGTGGCGGTCCCGGCCCTCTGGAGCCAATTCGCCCCAGAGATTAGAATTGCCCCCACCCTCCTTGCCTTTCGTAAGCTACTTAAAACCCACCTCTGCCGCCAGGCATGGGGGAATTGAGATACTGTTTCCACCTAGGCCTTTACAATTTTATGCATGGTAGGTCTGTATGTATGTTTGGTTTTTATAATAATGGGTTTTTAACTGTTTTTAGTATTAGATTATTATTATATGCAGTTTTATTACTGTTGTTAGCCTCCCCGAGTCTGCGGAGAGAGGCGGCATACAAATCCAATCAATCAATCAATCAATCAATAAATAAATAACTACTTAACAAAAAAGGTATTAAAATGGGGGCAAAATTCACTTTAAAATGTCTTGCTCATCAGAAATTTTTACTCCATTGTGGTCATAAATCAAGGAGCACCTGCATATCATTTACATTTGGTATATACAAAGGAAGAGTTGCTGTGAGTTGAAAAGTCATAGAAAAACAGATTAGATATGAAGAAATAATGTGTATATGTTGAGTGAAATTTATAAAACAATGAAAGCCCTGTTGGAAAAATGTGTAAGGATTCAAGAAAGAATCTAAAGTGATTCTGGTAAGGCCTTATAAATCAGCCACTCAAGAAGACAGTATTTGAAAGTGCAAAGCTTTCTTGAAAAAGATTAAAACTTGATGAACCCATAACATGAATGGAGGATTTCAAATGTCAATCTGCTAGAACTCTAATTCTGATAAAAATAGATTGCCTAAGTTTCCTCGATGTTATTTTCATCTTTTAGAAGTATAGATAAGAGCAGGTGGATCTGATTACCTGGCGTGAACTGGTGAAAGTGAAATGGTAGGAATTTTGAAGGGAAATGGCTGTGCGTTCTTGAATTTCTAAGAAGAAGAGAGGGAATATCACTTACTTCCTAGCCTTCCGGAAAGAGCTCAGATATAGGGTTTCATGAATAAAACCCTTTTGGGGGAAAAAAGTTCTAAAGATAAATTCCAAAAGCTGAAATAATGAGAGCATTATTACAAAACATTCCTGCCAGGAAGTCAGTGTAGCTGCACAGGAGCTCTACCTACCATTGAGAGTTAAAAATGACAAGTATTAGAAATGAGTAGCTAATGATGAATGTAATAGAATAGTACACCTAGAAAATAATACATTTTTGAGAGTTGCCAAGAGTTGCATGCTATCTCTTTAAATTACTTTTTGCTGCAGATTACAGAGCAACAATGCCTTCCTATCTTTTCCTTCCTTCCTTCCTTCCTTCCTTCCTTCCTTCCTTCCTTCCTTCCTTCCTTCCTTCCTCCCTTCCCTCATTCCCTCCCTCCCAATTCCAGCAGACTCTTGGTGGGTTTGGACTTGCTTTAAAGCAGATAAAGAAGTGGAAAAATGTCTGCTACCGAGACATTTTTTAAAAAATGGTGATTGCCATTGTTGTTGAAATGTTAGTGGATTTAAAACTATGGAGTATGCTCTGGCTATTCCAAAATATACAAGAAAAAATCAAGATAGTACATGGATTCAAGACCTTCATAAAATATAGTAGAAAATCAGAAAAGATGAAGATTTCTATATAGTGATATGCTACAGTAAAATAATTATAATATCTTGACTCTACATTTAATAATCTCTGATATATATTTATGATTCTGTGGCAGACATCACATGACTGGCCAATGGTATTTAACCTTGCTGTCCTCATGAAGCCAAAAAGCAGATGGAAGACTGATAGGTTTTTCTAACCTAGACTTGGCAATAAAACTTTGAATTTCAGAAAATAAATGGCTTAGTTTAGCTCTTTGGTTTGACTCATAGACACAGCTTAACTATCGTAAATTACAATCTTGATTGTTGTCACTCAAAGTTACTTTTGTTAAGATGAGTGGCTATATAAATAGCTACTTATTATTTATATTTAATTGTTTATTTTACAAACAAACAAACTTTTACTGCAGACAAAAAAAAATGAAGCCATGCACAAAAGTCAATTGATGTTGCCAGAGTTAAGGAGGTTTTTTTACCCTCAGAAGTTTAAACTTCTCTTCCTATCTTTTTGAATGAACCGATAAGCATGTCTCATAACTCTGAAGCCAAGTAATCTTTGAATCTATAATAACTGATCTCAGCCTTCCCAATTTATGCATGTATATTTTTACTGTAAAATGTAACTCCTCTTTGCTAAACAATCATCAGAAAAAGCAATGAGATAGACAATAAAAATAAGCCAAATTCAAATACAAAAATAAGAAGAAAAATTCATCAAAACTTTGTTTCCTCATTTGAAATGATCCGTACATTCATTCAAGTCAGAAACATTAGTCAGCTTTCTACACATTGTCATTTACTGATTTACCGATTTCAAAGGAAAGAAAAAAGGGTAAAAATGATATCATTGTACTTATTTTATTCATTCGTTCGTTCGATCATTCATTCATTCATTCATTTTTTACCTTGCCCTTATTATTATTTTAAAATAACTCATTGGCAGTAAACATACCTAGTATTTCTTCTTCCCCCTATTTTTCCCACAACAACCCTGTGAGGTGGTTTGGGGTGAGAGAGAGTGACTGGCCCAAAGTCACAAATCAGTTTTCATCAGTCTAAGGTTAGACTAGAACTCATAATCTCCTGGGTTTTAGCCTGGGTGCTTACCCACTAAACCAAATGTCTCTCAGTTTTTTTATATTGTCGTAGAAAGAGTATCTTAAAAAGGTTCAGAACCTATGATTTTCCTAGGGACATTGTCTCCCAAGGAATATTTTGGAATTAAATCAGTATGAAGAATAATTTTCCATTATTCAATTTACTGTCAACATACAGGCAAGGCCACCCCTGCCTCCCCACGGTGCCTCCAGCCAAACACGCCCCTGGCTTCTCAGCCCTGCCCCCCGCCCGCCCGATCCGCCCCCTCTCCTCCTCTGCCGCCTCCTGCCTTGGCACGTGACTTCTCCCGCAGCACTGGCGGCTGCGAGACAAAAGCGCTGCCAGCCAGGGGGCTGCGAGAGAGGGCTTTCTCCGCAGGCTTCGGGAATGCCCGCCCCGCCACTCTCGCAGCTCCTTCACTGGGAGTGCTTTCATCCCAGACTTCCAGCAAGGGGGCTGCAGTAGAGGCAGGGCAGGCGTTCCCGAAGCACTGGGAGAAAGCGCTCTCTCAGCCCCCTCGCCGTCAGTGCCTCAGTTCCGGAGCTCCGCCTCACAGCTGATCACCCTGCCGCCACCCAAGGGCTACTGCCAAATGCCGCTGCTAAGAGAGAGAGAGAAAGGGGGGGAGAGAGAGCTAGCAAGAGAGAGAAGAGAAAGAAAGCAATAGAGAGAGAGAAAGAAAGAGTGAGAGAGAAAGAAAGCAATAGAGAGAGAGAAAGAGAGAGAGAGACAGAGAAATGCCTCTTGATTTAAAGCATATGGTAAAAAGCACCCAAATAATAATAGCTCACCTCTAATTGGAAATGGTTCAAGAGTTCACACACACACACACACAAGGGGGGAGGAGACGGGGATGGAAAAAGAGAAGATAATAATAGTAATAGATTTTGGTTTGGTTTTATTATTAATTTCTTTTAATAAAAAAAGAAGGAAATTTTTTTCTTATTTATTTATTTATTTATTTTTCTATGCCGCCTAGTCCCAAAGGGACTGTCGCTCAGACACTATACTTTTCCGCCCACACCGAAAAAAAATTAGAGGGAACATTGATTGTGACTATTACAGCATCCCCATGATCAGATGATCACAATTTATGTGCTTGGCCACTAACTCATATTTATGATTATTGCAATGTCCTAGGGTCAAATGATCAACTTTTGTTATCTTCTTACAAGCAAAGTCAATGAGAAAGCCAGATGCACTTAACAAATGTGGTACTAACTACGATGATTCACTTAACAACTGTGGTCAGAAAGATTGTAAAATGGGGCAAAATTCATTTAAGACATTTCTCACTTAGCAACAGAAATGTTGGGCTCAGTTGTGGCCATAATTTGAGGACTAGCTATATGTTACATCTATCCAACAAATCTGTCAAATGAATTTCTAAAGTCTCTTATTTTAATTTTATGAATCTGATTGCTTCCATGCTTAAACTCTTACTTGTAAGTCAGCTTGAAGAATAATATTAGTGCTCATGCCATTGCAAAACCTTTATATATTTATCCACTTAAAACTGGATGACCCTATGAATCTATAGCTATTGGATTTTTCACTACTATTTGTTTAATTAGTCCCACATTACCAGTATTCAACTTTATACATTAGGAAACTCTAATTCCAAGCTGTTTTTTAAAAGGATATTACTTCTCAGCAATAAACCTGCTCCTGGTACCAAGATAGATAAGTACAGTATAGAATTTGGATTCTTGCCAATGCTGTTAATCTGCGGTTTTTCAGCTTGACTTGGCCCTTTTAAAAATTAAAAGCCAGTTGTCACAATTGGCTTAAGATATAATATTATGGGGAGTAGCAGTAGTGTCCTATTGATCTCACAATTGCTCTTGTAATACAATTTCAAATAGTACATCACTTTGCTGTTACATAGCTCACTTTGTTTTCTTATGCAGTGAAAATTCCGAATTACTGTTCTCTGTTTGCTGTACTACAGGAAGAAACTGAAGGGAATATGGAGTAACCAGACACTATAAGAAAGAATTGAAAATAACAGAACTGTGGTATAATAATAGACCCCACTTTCCTTAGGCATTACTTCATGTTCAGTTAATAATTTTGTGCGATCATACAAGGGATATTCCAGTTGCATTGAAGATTTAAGTCAATAGGTACATCAATTTTTTTTCGGTGTGGGCAGAAAAGTATATTGTCTGAGCGACAGTCCCTTTGGGACTGGGCGGCATAGAAAAATAAATAAATAAATAAATAAATAAATAAGAAAAAAATTCCCTTCTTTTTTTATTAAAATAAATTAATAATAAAACAATAATAAAACAAAACCAAAATCTATTACTATTATTATCTTCTCTTTTTCCATCCCTGTCTCCTCCCCCCTTGTGTGTGTGTGTGTGTGTGTGTGTGTGTGAACTCTTGAACCATTTCCAATTAGAGGTGAGCTATTGGAAATGGTTCAAGAGTTCACACACACACACACACACACACACACACACACACAACTGGAGTTTTTTCTCTCTGTTATTATTTGGGTGCTTTTTACCATATGCTTTAAATCAAGAGTCATTTCTCTCTCTTTCTCTCTCCCCCTCTTGCTCTTTCTCTTTCTCTCTCTTTCTCTCTCTCTCTCTTTCTCTCTCTCTATTGCTTTCTTTCTCTCTCACTCTTTCTTTCTTTCTATCTCTCTTGCTTTCTTTCTTTTTCTTGCTAGCTCTCTCTCCCCCCTTTCATCTCTCTTTCTCTCTTGTTTTCTTTCTCTCTCTCTATTGCTTTCTTTCTCTTCTCTCTCTCGCTATCTCTCTCTTCCCCCTCTTTCTCTCTCTCTCTTAGCAGCGGTATTGGGCAGTAGCCCTGGGGTGGGGGCAGGGTGATCAGCTCTGAGGCGGCGAGGGGGCTGCGAGAGCGCTTTCTTCTGAGCGCTTCAGGAATGCTTGCCTTGCCTCTATTGCAGCCCCCGTGCTGGAAGTCTGGGACGAAAGCGCTCCCAGCGAAGGGGCTACGAGAGGGGCGGGGCGGGCATTCCCGAAGCCCGCGGAGAAAGCCCTCTCTCGCAGCCCCCTGGCTGGCTGGCAGCGCTTTCATCCCGCAGCTGCCACTGCCACGAGAGAAGTCGCACCCCAAGGCAGGAAGCGGCGGCAGAGGAGAGGGGACGGATCGGGCAGTGGGGGGCAGGGCTGAGAAGCCAGGGGCGCATTTGGCCGGAGGCACCGTGGGGAGGCAGGGGCGGCCGCGGCTCCCTTTCCTCTTACTGCCGCACCTCCCCGCCCCCCCCCCCGCAGGCTGGCAGGGGGATGGGGAGTGCACGCCCATGGAAAAGGGTGCGCACGGGGGTATTTGGGGGTGCACGCCTGCTCACGGATGCAGCTTACGGGGAATGGTGGTCCCCATCCTCCTCACCTTCCATAAGGTTTTAAAGACACGGTGGCCAGTAAGTTTAACATCTAGCCCTGGCTGATGAATGAATTTATATGTACGATTGGGTGAATGTGAGTGACTGGTTTTAAGAAATTGAGGTTTTAGAATGTTTTTAGATTTAGATTTCTAGATGTTGTACTTTTTTTAAAAAAATGTGAGTCACCCTGAGTCTGAGGAGAAGGAGAAGGGTGGCATAGAAATCTAAATAAATAAATAAATAAATATTGATGAGGAGAGCTTTTATGAAGTATCCACATAGTCCATCAGGTCAAATGGATAGGGATGGTTTTAGGTTGTATAAAGCCTTTTCAACATTATCTTCTATAAAATAGATTGGTGTTAGGTTGTTGTAGTTACTTGTAATATGACTAGGAAATATTGGGCATAAGCCATTATTGTATATAAAGACTGAGCCGAAGAATGTGTTAAAGAGGTTGGCTTTAAGAGCGACATCATTATATTCTTTACCATTTGGTCCTTTTAGAGATGAGAAGGATCTTGAGTCTTTGAGTTGGTTGTTTACAAAGTTATAGAAGGAGCATGTGGATTTCATAAGCAGAATATTTTCTTCTTGACTAATGTGCTAATTGGTGCATACAGTGTTTATTTTGTGGCATGGATTTTTGTAATGGCTTTTAAAGAATGTAGCCAGTTTTGTTTTTCTGCCAAAGAGGAATTTTTTTTAATGGATTGGAGCTTCCTTGTTTTTATGGGTAATTTGTTTTTCTTGGTTTGGTGATTATTAATGTTACATATAGTCTACTGTAGTAGTCTTCAGCAGTATGACACCAGAGAATAATGTCTGCCAATCAAGTGATGAGAGGTTGGCATCTATGACATAATTGGCTTTTTTAATAGTTGAAATTAGTTGTCCTATTATTATGGTGATTTTTGTAAGGACGTATATTGAGACAAAGGTCAATCATACTGTAGTCACTGTTTATCTGTTGTCCATAAATTGAGTGTGAACTGTTGCAGAAGATGAAATCAAGACAATTGCTGAATCTAGTATTAGTTGTTACTAGTTGTTCGAGTCCTAGATTGCTAATAGTATTGTAAAGAATTGAGTATATGGGTTCAGTTGTTCATTCATTTAGGGTCCAGTTAATATTAGGTAGGTTGAGGTCACCAAGAAAAATGAGATGGTGTGGATAGGAAGTTGCCCACATTAATAGTGAAGTTAACTTGTTTGCATGTGTGATGCCATAATCAGGGGCTTTATAGCATAGTAGGAAGCGAAGTGTGGTATTCAGCGTAAGTTCACAGATGATGGTTTCTGGACGATTGAGTCATGTCTAACTTGGATATTTTTTAGGTTTAGTGATATTTTATAGAACATGGCAACTCCCCCTCCTCTACGGATTTCATGATCAGATCAGTAAACATGATAGTCTCTTACTATGATAATGCAGTCAAAAAAGAGATGCATTTAGCCATGATTCACAGACAAATATAATGTCAAAATTAGCAGTTTTTAATAAGAGAACCAGTTTAGGTATTTTGTTTACAAAGCTTCTTGGATTCATTAGTTTGCATTTAATATCTATTTAATTAGTTTGCTATTTAATATCTACATGAAACCACTGGATGAGATCATCCAAGGGCATGGGGTGAAGTATCATCAGTACGCCGATGATACCCAAATGTACATCTCTACCCCATGTCCAGTCAACAATGTGCCGGTGTCTGGAGGATGTTGGAGTCTGGATGGGTGTCAACAGACTCAAATTCAACCCTGATAAGACGGAGTGGCTGTGGGTTTTGCCTCCCAAGGGCAATTCTATCTGTTCATCCATCACCCTGGGCATCCTCCTCCATCCACAGCTCACATTAGAGAAACATCTTTCAGCTGTGGCAAGGGGGGGTGTTTGCATATCTTCCAGTAGGAACTGAGGAGTTCATGCTGTTATTGTACTTGTGGTGATCAAAATATATCACTGCTCATGTGTTACTTTCCAGTGCTCTAGTGCAGTTTTCCCAACCTTGGCAACCTGAAGAGATCTGGAATTCAACTCCCAGAATTCTCCAGCCAGCGAATTGAAGTCCAGATCTCTTCAAGTTGCCAAGGTTGGGAAACACTGCTCTAGTGGTTCCTTTTGAGACAGAAATTATTTTGCATATTGATTGTGCTCTAGAAGGTCAGTGGTTATTGTAGATATTCATGTTCTTTTCAATTATAAACTACGGTTTGAAACTTAGTGCAAGATAATGAAAATGGATATTTTCTGCTTCTATAATTAAAATAAAAAACTACAAGGTTGGAAAGAAATCTAATTTTTGCCAGTCATTCAATAGTACAAAGGACTTACCTCTCTTTCTATACTAAAACAAGCATTTTTCTATAAGAACTCTTATTGCAGTACAATTTAGAAAATTATATCTCAAACACCAATGTATAGGTATAATTTTCTATTTTTACTACATTTAAATAGAAATAAATAATGGATTGTAATTGTGTAGAATGACATGAATGTAGATTTGTATGAGAAGATATATACTTCTGAGGTTTTTCTATTTTCCTTGATGCTTTTATAAAAATTAAAAACATAGCACATGGATGTTTATATTAATTACAGAATAAATGAACCATAGGAAGTCAACTAACACAGTCATAAATTACCAGGTAATATGGTAATCAGACATTTTTCATCCTTGAACTACTTGTGTCTGCAATATGAATGTTGTGGAATTGAAATACCAGGGAACTAAGGTTTTTGCAGTGACTTTTGCATTATTGAATGAGAAAATGTTGTGGAAGATTCTGTCTCCATATTCTGTGGATAATGATAAAAGTTGCCAGTTTTCTTTTAGAAGATAAAGTAAACCTATTTTTTGCTTGAAATTGCAAAACAAGACTAATAATAAGAAAAAAGAGAAAGAATAGAGAAGAAAGTTCTTTTCAGGAATTTTCAGCTGCTCAGACAATCAACTTTGTTCTTCAAATAACCTGTCATATCCTCAGGGGGGAGAAATGACAGTCATCATTTATCGACACAATTGAGACCATCAACTTGGTCATTGAGACAGCTCTGAGTGAAGCTTAATTGAGTGGACTATATTACTTCAATTTCTATGTGCTTTACAGACCCGTGAGGATCATAAATGCAAGTAGTTGTTGCAAAGTTACTTTCTGATCAGTGTTATAACTGTGAAAAAATAATTAAATAAGAACTGCATATACTGAACTTCTTCTCAGGTAGAAAAAGCCCATGGCATGGTGTCTTTGAGTTTCAAATTTGTATGTGGCCCTTTATATATGTATAATCATTTCCATGGATATGGAATATCATAGATATTTACCACTTTTAAAAAATCAGGGACCATAAAATAAGTGAAATTTGGCAGAATTTGATACAAAGTAGCAATAATTGGTTCCCAGAGATGTTTGGGAACATTTTCCATCTGATATAACCCCCAGAATCTTAAACCTAGTTAATAATTTTAATGTATTTATCACAATCCTATAAACATTTATGGAATGGATACACAACAGCCTGAATATGCTCTGATCGGATTTTGATTGTCCTTGATTTCTCTGATAGGGAAAAGTTAACTTTTTGTATAGAAAGTTCTTTCTTTGGACAACCTCAGTTTAGAGAAAGCAAACCAACCTTTTTTCTAGTTATCTGATAGGGGTATTATATTGTTACAGATTGCATACTGAAGTGAAGTGGGAATTAGTAAAAATCAACCTTTCTTTCTGTAAAGGAGCCCAGTAAGCACTAATGTGCTCATATATTATCTACCGTATTTTCCGGCGTATAAGACGACTGGGTGTATAAGACGACCCCCTAACTTTTCCAGTTAAAATATAGAATTTGAGATATACTCGCCGTATAAGACTACCCCTCTTCTGACTGTCAAAAACTGAGTTTAGGTCTATGATGTACTTGCATTGAGAAAAAAATCATTTCTGAACATGATAACACAATATTTTAATTACTGATGATGAAGATCTTATTGTTAAAATTATGAATGAATTATTTAGAGAGAGAGAGCCAAGTGGGAGCACTCTTCTGTCTATCTCTCCATATGTCTCTGTCTATCTGTCTTGTCTGCCTCTCATATTTCTCCTCACCACAATTAAGTTTATTATTATAACATCATAATTTGTCAACACAAAAAGGTGAACCTGGCTATTTTCCTTTCTCCTACCATCTATTCTGTAGGTATCTTTCAGTCTAACATGCAGCATGCTGACACCTATGTGAGAATCTATTATGGAATGAGAATCTGTATGTGATATCATGATATGGCAATCCAAACAGCCCATCCATTTTTTCCTCTTTCCGCACTTTCTGTCTTTATCCTCTTGCAATGTCACTTAAACAGATTTTAACTTGTCGGGTTTAATTAGTGACCCTGCCAATTTTCAGTACTGTGCAGTGTGCTATGATACAGAGCAGGGTGAATAATATGACCTCAGCTTTTAAAGTTATTTTAAAATGTTGCCTAAGAAATATGAAAATATGATTCTTTTTGGAGGAAAAGTACATTTTCAATGGTTAAACATAAGAACAAATACAAACAGGCAGAAATAAATGCATCCAGTTTAACATTCAATCATTTCCCTGGCTCTTTTTATTGAAATGAACAAGTTCATACATTCAATTTTGCAACCACTAATAATGTTGGTCAAGTAGGTACAAAAATACCTGGGGAAATGATCAAAGTCTTTCTCTCTCCCCCTCTCTCTCCCTCTCTTTCTCTCTTGCTATCTCTCTTTCTCTCTTTTTTTTTTGCTTTCTCTCTTTCTCTCCCCCTCTCTCTCCTTCTCTTACTATCTCTTTCTCTCTCTTTCTGTCTCCCCTCTCTCCCTCTCTCTCTCCCTCTCTTGCCATCTCTTTCTCTCCCTCTCTCTTTCTCTCTCTCCCTCTCTTGCTATCTCTTTCTCTCTTTCTTTCCCCCCTCTCTCCCTCTCTCTTTCTCTCTCTCCCTCTGTTGCTATCCCCCCTCTCTCTTTCTCTCTCTCCCTCTCTTGCTATCTCTTTCTCTCTTTCCCCCCTCTCTCCCTCTCTCTTTCTCTCTCTCCCTCTGTTGCTATCCCCCCTCTCTTTCTCTCTGTCCCTCTCTTGCTAACCCCCTGTCTCCCTCTCTTGCTATCTCTTTCTCTCCCCCCTCTCTCTTTCTCTCTCCCTCTCTTGCTATCTCTTTCTCTCCCCCTCTCTCCATCTCTCTTTCTCTCTCTCCCTCTCTTGCTATCTCTTTCCTTCTCTTTCTGCCCCCCTCTCCCTCTCTCTTTCTCTCTCTCTCCTTCTCTTTCTCCCTCTGTTGCTATCCTCCCTCTCTCTTTCTCTCTGTCCCTCTGTTGTTAACCCCCCCTCTCTCTCCCTCTCTTGCTATCTCTTTCTCTCCCCCCTCTCTCCCTCTTTTTTTCTCTCAGCAGCGGCAGCTGTGAGGCGGAGCTACGGAACCGAGGCACGGACGGCGGCGTGTGGGCGAGCCTGCGCTTTGCGCAGGCTCGCCCAGCTGGGAGGCGGTGTTCTCGCCCCCCCAGCTGAAACTGACGTCCGGCCGGGGCGATTCTTCCCCGGCCGGACAGGCAGCGTGTGGGCGAGCCTGCGCTCCGCTCAGGCTCGCCCAGCTGGGAGGCGGTGTTCTCGCCCCCCCCCCCAGCTGAAACTGAGGTCCGGCCGGGGCGATTCTTCCCCGGCCGGACAGGCACGCTTGTGCTGCCAAAGGCAGCGTGTGGGCGGGCCTGCGCTCGGCTCAGGCTCGCCCAGCTGGGAGGCGGTGTTCTCGCCCCCCCCAGCTGAAACTGACGTCCGGCCGGGGCGATTCTTCCCCGGCCGGACAGGCACGCTTGTGCTGCCAAAGGCAGCGTGTGGGCGGGCCTGCACTCCGCTCAGGCTCGCCCAGCTGGGAGGCGGTGTTCTCGCCCCCCCCCCCAGCTGAAACTGAGGTCCGGCCGGGGCGATTCTTCCCCGGCCGGACAGGCACGCTTGTGGTGCCAAAGGCAGCGTGTGGGCGGGCCTGCGCTCGGCTCAGGCTCGCCCAGCTGGGAGGCGGTGTTCTCGCCTCTCCCAGCCATCGCAAATAGGCGCCACTGTCCTATATCCGGCGTACAAGACGACCCCCCACTTTGGAAAAGATTTTCAGGGGTTAAAAAGTCGTCTTATACGCCGGAAAATACGGTAATTTAACCTATTGCTTCAGAAGCAAAATTCAACTATATACCACACATAATGAATAAATTATTTATCAACTTGTCATTTGTTTAACTGCATGGAATAAGAGACTGATTCAAGGAATATCCAGAATAAAACTGATTTTGACTTTTTGCTGAAACTATAATAAAGGAATTGATGTTTAATTAATTTAATGATTAGAAAGAGTAAAATATAAGAATGAGTAGCTTTCAATCTTCTTTATAGGAGTTACAAATAAATTTAACATTTGTGTTTCCTTAAAGAATTTGGAAGCTACTTCTTTTTACATTTTGTTTTTCTCTTCTCCCCTCCCCCACTGTATTCTATTCATCCCTTTTCTTTATGCTTTATTTATTTTCTGAAATCACTAAATGTATTCTTTTTATTTCAGGTCCACAGATTATGGTACAACATATGAAAAGCTAAATGACAAGGTGGGACTAAAGACTGTGCTGAGTTACCTTTATGTCAGTCCTACTAATAAGAGAAAGGTAAGGAAGCTATTTCTCAACAAGTAACAAAGTGAATTTTTTTTAAAAAAAAGCTTTATTCACATATTTGAGAGTTCTAAATTTAAATCAAGAGCATAAAGTAAATTGAATATATATATATTTTTTTAAAGTATAACTTTCTGTAGTTAGCATGCCATTCTCTACAGTTAAATATATCACTTAATCTCTAAATTTCAGTTCTTATATCTGGGAATGAGACCCCAAACCTCCATAAAAGTGTCTTCATGTAAACATGTAAACACAGAAAGAATTAGTATAAGATTGAATACAAATCTAGAAAGTTGATTGAATCTTCATCCAAGGGACCAATAGTTTCCATATTAGTTTTCTTTTTGTAATGTGTTTGAAGAATCTTTTGTTATTTATCTTCATAGTTCCAGAATATGATCCCCAGATTTTCTTTCTGTCTCCCTCATTGTTACTTTTACAATATTTTATACTGCTTCTTCTTGTTTTAACTATGGCAAGTCTTCCACTTTCTAAGCTATCCTTTCTCAACCCTAAAAACTTTATTTCTCATGCAAATTCCCAGCAGTTTATTTATTCTAAATGCTCTATAGCAGTGTTTCCCAACCTTTTTTGAGCCGCGGCACATTATTCACATTTACAAAATCCTGGGGAACATTGAGCTGGGGGGGGGGCACTAGAAAAAAGTTTGGACAAAAAAAATCTCTCTCTTCCTCCCTTTCGCTCTATTTCTCTCTCTCCCTCTTTCTCTCTCTCCCTTCCTTCCTCTTTCTTTTCCCCTCTCTCTCCATCTCTTTGTTTCTCCCTTCCTTCCTCTCTTTTCTGCCCTCCTTCTCTCTCCCTCCTTCCCTCCCTCTATGTCTTTCCCTCACCCTCCTTCCCCCTCTTTCTCCCTCTCTCTCCATCTCCTTTGTTTCTCCCTTCCTTCCTCTCTTTTTTGCCCTCCTTCTCTCTCCCTCCATGTCTTTCCCTCACCCTCTTTCCCCCTCTCTCTCCCTCTCTTTGTTTCTCCCTTCCTTCCTCTCTTTTTTGCCCTCCTTCTCTCTCCCTCCTTCCCTCCCTCTATGTCTTTCCCTCACCCTCCTTCCCCCTCTTTCTCCCTCTCTCTCCATCTCTCTTTGTTTCTCCCTTCCTTCCTCTCTTTTTTGCCCTCCTTCTCTCTCCCTCCTTCCCTCCCTCTATGTCTTTCCCTCACTCTCCTTCCCACCTCTTTTTTTTTTTGCAAAACCCGGGAGTCTTTCTTCTGCAAATGGGGAGCAGACTGAGGATCAGGCAGCAGCTACAAAACGTAAAAGCTATCGAAAACGGTTCAGTCTTTTTTTAAAGCGCTGGAGAAAAGATGCAGCTTTCTCAAAGGACGGCTCCGTCGAACCGCGGCAGAACAAAAGGCTCTTCCCGCGCCGAGGCTTAAAACGGGAAGAAATTGGGGTGGAAAGACCTCCAAAAGTGTTAACTCCCGAATTATTTGCACCCAGGGCAAATGTGGGAAGGAGGTGCTCGCTCCAAAGGGGCCCAAATACCAGCTCACGAAAAGGGCCGCAGAGTTTTGCTTCCTCTCCACATCTCTATTTGAAGCTGCGGGTGGGGAGAAATGGGGTCTCGCATCCCGACCCCATCGCTGAGCTGCTTTTCGGAGGCAGTGGGACCTGCCTCCCCCACCGGCTCTTTTCCTTGGGTGAGATGGAAAGGGGGCGGCCGCCCGCGCACTCGAGCTCTTCGGCGCTTCACTCATCTCACCCATTTCAAAGTATAACCAACCACCATGCGAACAGGGCTTGAAGGGAGTAGGTTCTCAGGCCAGTGGGCTCCAGCAGCTGCAGCGCCCTGCCCGACTGGAGCTTCCCTGGCAGCGGCAGCAGGTGAGCTTTGGGGCATGGTGGGAGGGTGGCGGCAGCGGCCGCGGGCAGTAGCCGTGGGGCAGCTGCAGGGTGGTCAGCTGTGAGGCGGAGCTCCGTAACGAGGCACTGACGGCGGTGGCTAGACGTGTTGCTAGACGCCGTACATGCTGGGGTTGCACTGGGCATGGACGTGGGGCTGGAGCCTCCATCCTGGCTCAGCCAGCAGGCAAGTGCCAGCCACGCAATTCCAGCATTTCCAGCCACCGCCGTCGGTGCCTGTTTCGGAGCTCCGCCTCACAGCTGACCGCCCTCCCACCAGGCCCCAAAGCTCACCTGCTGCCGCCACCACCAGGGAAGCTCCAGCCAGGCGGGGCGCTGCAGCTGCCGGAAAACTTGGAAGGCGCAAAGAAGGAAGATCAACTTCTGGTCTCACAACTTTTTGCTCTTCACAAAATGTTGCGAGACCAGAAGCTGAGCTTATTTCTTCGCGGCACACCTGACCATGTCTCGCGGCACACCAGTGTGCCGCGGCACACCGGTTGGGAAACACTGCTCTATAGCATTCCTAAAATTAGCTGCATTTTGCCAATATGCTGCTTAGTTTTAGGCTATGAAGTTTAGCAATTAATTCTGCACTTCTAATTCAAAATAACCTTATGAGCATATAATTAGATGTTAATGTAGTTATATATGTTTTAATAATGCTTGTCTTTTAATAGTAACTTTATTAAGAATTATAATTAGAACAGTAAAAACTAATGCAAATTGAAAAACCCCTAAAAAATAGAAACAGCAGATGTAGGGGGAGAAAGGAAAACTAGAATGAGAAATAGAAAACAAAGAAAAAATAAGAATTCAGTAAACAAAATTGAAATAAATATATAAAGAATATTTACTCATTTATCACATAAGTGTCAACAATTTTAGTAATTTTTCACCTTTTCTTAAAATACAATAAATAAAGTTGTCTTCTCGTCCAGAAACATAGAAACATAGAAGACTGACGGCAGAAAAAGACCAAGATCAAGAAGATCTAAGCTATTTGCTGGATCTTCATTCCACCTCAGTTAGTTGTTCGTTCTGCTTTCCATGGAACCATTTACATCTGCCATTTCTTCCTTGAACTCAATAATACTTACTTTAACTAAAGGTGTTTTCAGTGATATGACCATGATGTAATCTTTCTCTGAACTATGACAAGCTATACTCCTGCTAGTAGCATATAGCAGCTATATGTATATTAGTATAGTACTATGTAGTTGTCATTTCATTGCACCTTCTTGCTAGTGGGATATATAAACACTATGTTAAGAGTTGTGGTGGCACAGTGGGTAGAATGGAGTATTGCATTTGATTCTTTTGATCCTGACTGGCTCAAGGCTGATTCAGTCTTTCATCCTTCTGAGGTCAGTAAACTGAGGACTGAGATTGTTGGGGGCAGGGGGTGGGCTACTGCCTGAATGAGGGGAAACTGAGTAGGGTAGCGAAAACTGAGTGCCCAATTTACAGTAGTACCCCTAGATACGAGCATAATTGGTTCCATAAGGGAGCTTGTATCTCGAGGCAACTCGTATTCTGGAACAAATAACTTTTTCCCCCTCGGAGATAACCAAAAGCAAGGATTCTAACCAAGAGCAAGGATTCTTGCACCACCTAGTGGACGCTCGGCTCGTATCCCAAATTTCAGCTTGGGAATAGAACAGAAATGTCTCTCCCCTCCTAGCTCGTATCTGGAAATACTCGCATGTAGAGCAACTCGTATCTAGAGGTACTACTGTACCCTGAAAGATGTTGAAAAAAAAGGCAGGGTGTCCTGCATAAGCCACATCCACAGTGTGGTAGTAAAAATTTTGGTAGCCCCTCACTGGTTGGGGGCAATATGCTGACTCTACATACCACTCAAAGAATGCTGTAAACTAAAGCACTGTGACACGGTATATAAGTCTAAGTGCTATTGCTATGTTGCAAAATAGTGCCGGTGGTACTTACCCACCGGCGCCTTTTGCGGGAGGCTCGGGGAGACAACGGCCACATGGCGTAGCCGCCATCTTGGTTTCGGCCGAGATCTCGCGAGATTTCACGAGATCTCGGCCGATGATCAGGCCAGGGTGGCCTGATCGATGACGTGTCCGGGCGGAGCCTGCCTGCCCTATAAAAGGGCGCGCAGGCCCGAGGCTCTCCCTTTTCGCCCGGACTCTTCAATTGAAGCAGACACCCACCCGCCCTGCCTATCTTACAGTGTGCTAATATGGGTCGCCCTATGGGGCCGAATAGGAATTTTTGGCTGGCCCCTTAGCCATGACCGTTTTTTCGCCTATTCCTCACTGTGGAGACGGATAAAGCGGTTAGGGGGTGCTTGCACCCGTTTAGGTTAATTGGCTTATCTTTGGTCATTTGGGTAGGCAGGTTAGGGGCGGAAAACTGGGTGGTGGTTTAGCAACTGCGTGTTCTCCGTTGGGCATCTTTGCGTATGATTGACAGGTTCTCTCCAAAGGCTTGTGGTTTTGACGACCTGAGCAGTTGGGGGGAACCTTTCTTTGGGTCCCGCCCATTTAATTCCCCTTGTAGGGGTTAGCCGGCGGGACCTCCCACATGCAAGTGCATGGCATGGTCTCAGGTGAGGGAGGGGTCCCTCACCTGGATTAGCATGGAGCTACGCCCATAAGTTGCCCCAGAAGTTTATTCTACGTCATTTTCCGCCCCGGAAGCAATTGTTTGACCCTGCGGGTCCTTGTTAGGGTCATAGTTAATTATGTTGATTATGCTAATTTAATTAAATAAATTATGCAAATTTATTTTAATAAAAATGACCTAGTTTTAAATCCAGCTCTTGTGTCCGTGTCGTTACTCCACCTCTCCTGCAATATTCTTTCAGTGTGAAGTCCTAATTTGAATAGAAAAGGGTCAACATGCTTGGGTAAAACTCAGTATGTATTGTATCTAGAGGCATATAGGCTTGAATTGGCACAAATTGACTAGTATTGTCCTTAGAATAGAATGCAGCACATTGGCGTAGGCTCAACTCATATTGGCAACCTAGCTGTCTCAAAAACTGTTGTGCCAAAGCCCAGAATCTAGATTTTTGAAATTTAGTTATCTTGTCTTGCCTCTGGGATATCTGATTTGTACATTTTATCCTATTTTGATTAAAAACAAAAGTTTCATGTGGCAGTATTGTAAGTATTTATGATTGTTCATGTTAAAAAATTAGAGGGTATTGCTGTAGTTTGCTCAAGGATGGTAATGGTAGGGTTGGTTTCTTTGCTGAGGATCTGACTGCAAAGTAGGTTGGACTATCCTTGGTAGCTTCATTAGTTATATGAATGCCTAGGATGAGAATTAAAGAAAAGATCCATATTTATTGCTAGGAAAAAAAGTGTAATAAGGGCAGCTTGGAAAAGAGCAAATCATGCTTCTTTTGGAAATATGTCTTTAAGCAGGGAATGTTTTTTTTTACTTTTTTATGTTGCTTTAATATATACAAAAAGAGGGGAAAGGGAAAAAAATTAAAAAGATACCCATTCCCAAATTATAAATAATTTTAAGCATATCAATTACCCCTGAGCATGTGAAATAATTGTTCAGGAAACATCTTTCTGTTGTACAAATGGCCAGCTAATCCATAAATAAAAAGTGAATCCATAACTACATGTTGAAATTGTAATTGTTAGATTACATTGTCTTTCCAGCATTAAGAATAATTTCCTTTGTGATCTTGATAAATCCATAAGTTTCTACATAGGGAGAAGTTCAACTTTTCCCTATAATTTAAAATTACATTTAGTTTAAATTATATTGAAATTTGTAAAATGATACTCACAAAAATATAACTATTAAGCTAAACCAGGGCAATATAATAAAATAGATATATATGTGTAAACATACCACTACATCTGTTATACTTTCTACATAAGGAAATAAATAGCTATTTTTAATTAAAAAAAAACATTTTCTGTATGTTTAAACTCTAAAAAAATATTTTTGAACTAATTTTATCTCAGCGTTTTGCAAATACAAATATGCAGCTTAATGTTAATCTTCAACTATCTGTAAAAAATACTTTTTAATTAAAATCACCCAAAATGTATTCCAATATTAATAGTATTTCAGGAACTTCAGAATTGGTTAATGGATCCAGATAAAGTTATGAGATAAAGACAGGATTTCATTAATATATTGTCATTTTATAATTCTAGGCAATCCAGATTTTTCTTGCAATAGCTTAAATAGTTTAAACATGATTTGTGAGAAACAAATACAGATTAATACTAGTATCTGACCATATACTCAAACAATAATAATACCTAAAAAATAATAACCTGGTATTAATATATTATGTGAATAATGGTCAAAATATATTTCAATCATAAATGTGCCTTGCATCCATTAATGTAGGAAATAACAATAAATAGCTGCCCCGAGTCTGCGGAGAAGGGCGGCATACAAATATAAATAATAAATAATAAATAAATAAATAAATAAACAATAAAGCTATGGCTAAAAATAGACTAACCCTCTGCCAAGAATCACACAGTAGCTATTGAATTGTGTTCTAGGGTTTTTTCTTCTTCTTCTTTACTTAATTACTTGCATTTCATAAATAAATTGAAGACAAAATATACGTCCAAAATTAAAGATCAGGAAAATTAAAGGCTCATCATCTTAGGATAGTCTTTCAGACAAAATTTATGGATTTCTCCTTTTCCCTCATCTCATCAATTTTCATTTGACTAGAAAGGTGGTAACATTATCACAACTATTATTCTCTTCATTTCATTTCATTTTAATTTTTTGCTGTTAACTGGGCAAAGAAAGAACAACATTTTGCAGGAGAGGCGGAGTAATGACATGGACACAAGAGCTGGATTTAACTGGGTCATTTTTATTAAATTAAATTAGCATAATTTATTCAAATAAATTAGCATAAATCAGCATAAAATTTGCATAACAACTATGACCCAAACAATGGACCTGCAGGATCAAACAATTGTTTCCGGGGCGGAAAAGTTACGTCACATAAACTTCCTGGGCAACTTATGGGCGTAGCTCGATGCTAGTCCAGGTGAGGGACCCCTCCCTCACCTGAGACCCTGCCATGCCTTGCATGAGGGGGGTCACGCCGGCTAACCCCTAACAGGGGACTTAAAGGTGCGTGACCCAAAGACAGGTTCCCCCCAACTGCTCAGGTCGCTTCCACCACAAGCTTGGAGAGAACCTGTCAATCATCCCCAAAGATGCCCAAGGGAGAACACCAGTTGCTAGACCACCACCCAGTTTTCCGCCCCTAACCTGCCTACCCAAATGACCAAAGGTAAGCCAATCAGCCTAATAAATGCAAGCACCCCCTAACCGCACATCCATCATCCCAGTGTGGAATGGGTGAAAAAACGGCCCTGCGAACAGGCAGAGCCACAAAAAATTCCCATTCGGCCCCCCTAGGGGTGACCCACCTTAGCACACTGTAAAATAGGGAGGGCGGGCGGGTGTCTGCTCGGGGCGATGGTCCGGGCGAAAAGGCAGAGCCTCGGGCATGCTCGCCCTTAAATAGGGCGAGCAGGCCCCGCCCGGACCAATCAGCAGCCGGGCCTATGCAGGCCCAACTCTCGCGTTGCGAGACTTCGCCCGAGAACAAAGATGGCGGCCGCCATGGGGTCCGGTGTCTTCCCGGCCCCTCCCGCAAACGCCGCCGGTGGGTAAGTCCGCCGGCGCTATTCCAGGAGTAAGAAAGTAGGTAGTAGAGGCGGAATAGCTGCCTGAGATAGAAGGAGGGAAGTGGAAAGAGGAAAGATGGATACAGATGAAATAATATAAAACTAACATGGAATGTGATCTAGTTGATTGTATTTGAATTTATGTATGTTAAGACATACTGAAGGTATATGAAGTGGTATGTTAAATGTGGCAAATAATAATAATTTTTGTGGGGGGAAAACATTTTCCACCTGTGGAAGCAATTAGGCCAATGTTTCTTTGCACTGAAAAATACAGCTGAATGCATATTTTCTAAAAATGTTATAGTGCAAAAGAAATAGAGCATAATTGACTATGATCCAAGCAACTATCCAACTACTTTTATTTATCATCAGTACTACATTATTATTTCCCAGTGCAAAGCAGCCTTGGCAGTTCTACCTCCTCTATCCTCCTCCTAAAACGGAATTCCTAAAGAATATCACTCATTTTACAGGGGTCAAATATGTTCATAAAGTAATTTTCTCATTTATATTCATTACTAACTTGGTTTTTTGTGCAAGAGCAATAATTTATTAAACTTGTATGCTTAAAAGGAAATTATTGAGGCCACTGGTTAGAATTTTAAGTACTTTAACATTCTCTAATCGCCGTAAATACAATGAGCAAGCCCTTCTTACACTCAGTCATGCCCTACTCACCTCCAAATTGGACTATTGTAATGCGTTCTACGTAGATCTCTCCTTGAATATTACCCAGAAGTTTCAGCTGGCACAGAATTCAGTGATGTGGGTAGTTAAGCTCATTCCTGGAACAACACTTCTCATCTACACGCTGCATTGGTTGCCAGTTTGCTTCTGTGTCCAATTCAAGGTATTGTTTTTTAGCCTTTAAAGTCCTTCATCCCATTAGAATGGGCTATCTAAGGAACTCTTATATCATTCTGTCCCTATAGTGGGGGCAGAGAAAATCAGCTAGGGACCTGCATTGGGGATATCTCAAGAAATGTGCCTTCTCTGCAAAGGCACTCACTTACTTTCTTTCTTTCTTTCTTTCTTTCTTTCTTTCTTTCTTTCTTTACTTACTTACTTACTTACTTACTTACTTACTTACTTACTTACTTACTTACTTACTTACTTACTTATTGGATTTGTATGCCGCCCCTCTCCGGAGACTCGGGGCAGCTAACAGCGACAATAAAACAGTGTACAGTAGTAATTTGGTATTAGAAATGATTAAAAATCCATTAATATAAAAAACCAAACATACATACATACATACCATGCATACAATTGTAAAGGCCTAGGGGGAAAGAGGATCTCAATTCCCCCATGCCTGGTGGCAGAGGTGGGTTTTAAGTTGTTTACGAAAGGCAAGGAGGGTGGGGGCAGTTCTAATCTCTGGGGGGAGTTGGTTCCAGAGGGCCGGGGCCGCCACAGAGAAGGCTCTTCCCCTGGGTCCTGCCAGGCAACATTGCTTAGTTGATGGGACCCGGAGAAGATCTACTCTGTGGGACCTAACTGGTCGCTGGGATTCGTGCAGCAGAAGGCGGTCCCTGAGGTAATCTGGTCCGGTGCCATGAAGGGCTTTATAGGTTATAACCAGCACCTTGAATTGTGACCGGAAACTGATCGGCAGCCAATGCAGACTGCGGAGTGTTGGTGTAACATGGGCATATTTGGGAAAGCCCATGATTGCTCTCACAGCTGCATTCTGCACGATCTGAAGTTTCCGAACATTTTTCAAAGGTAGCCCCATGTAGAGACCGTTCCAGTAGTCAAGCCTCGAGGTGATGAGGGCATGAGTGACCTTGAGCATTATGGAACATTATTAATTTCCCACCTGCCACATAAAACTAGCTTCATTCTTTTCTATATTTTGGAACTCTCTAAAAATCTGGTTATGTTATCAGGCCTGATATTTCCAGATATATGCTTAAAATGGCTCAGTTGCTGATATGTCCAGTCTTAGTTTTTCTTTGCCTGAGATTTGTAGATTTGTTTTTATAATAATTATTTTTTAGTATGGATTTCTATATTTTTATGCCTATTGTTTTATATTTGTTGCTTTATTAGATTGTTGCATATTGCCCATAGTTGCTTTTTGTGAGATGGGCTAATGTGCTATATTGTTAGACTGGTAATCAAAAGCTGACTTTTTTTTTTAACAGACCTTATGGGCAAAGAGTTGTGAACATTTGAGAGTTTATGGAAATGTAGTTTCTGGTGCTAAATTGTCTTTTGCAGTATGTTGTGTTTTATATTTATGATGATAATGTATGCAAACTCAGATATTGAGTGAATTCAATAGTATACAAACTCATGAAATAAATGCATCAGTTCAAATGATAAAAACAAGTATTTGGAACAAGGTAGGCATCTGAACAATGCAATCATGCTACTTCCTCAGAATGCGGTCGCGAGAGCAATCATGGGCTTCCCTAGGTATGCCCATGTCTCAACAACACTCTGCGGCCTGCACTGGCTGCCGATCAGTTTCCGGTCACAATTCAAAATGTTGGTTATGGCCTAAAAAGCCCTACATGGCATCGGGCCAGAATACCTCTGGGACCGCTTTCTGCTGCACGAATCCCAGCGGCCGATTAGGTCCCACAGAGTTGGCCTTCTCCAGATCCCATCAACTAAACAATGTTGGTTGGTGGGGCCCAGGGAAAGAACCTTCTCTGTAGGTTTTGCTAGTACTAGACTGTATGTTTGATACATGCATAAAACCTTCTGATAGAGAGGCATTTCATACAACATTGTTTGTTCATGGATCTTTTGACTGGTCTGATTAGATTAATTTCTTAATGCACTACATTAGTTTGTTATCACATCTTAATAATCCTGGTTTCTGTCTCTGAGGAAAGGCTGCTGGTCACGATTCTCAATGGAGAAGAAAAGAAGTAGTAGTTAGGAAAAACAAAAGTATTACATATGTTCTTTCCTAATTGATTTATTAGACAGAAGTATCTGCAGAGCTACAGTGGGAATTGCCTATTAGGCTCTCTGAGTTTCCTAATGCCTCTGTTCAGCTGTTA
The DNA here is from genome assembly GCF_031021105.1 of Erythrolamprus reginae. Classification (NCBI taxonomy): domain Eukaryota; kingdom Metazoa; phylum Chordata; class Lepidosauria; order Squamata; family Dipsadidae; genus Erythrolamprus; species Erythrolamprus reginae. The sequence goes on along the minus strand of NC_091954.1, from coordinate 61,887,347 downwards.
AATAAGAAATATGAAAGCATTGGAATGCCAGTTTGATAAATGCCATGTACCTGGGTCAAAAGCAATGCCTCTATAGCTCAATTATAACAAAAATATAAGAGGTTCAACTTCTTTCTTTCCTTCTAAATCAACTAAACTTATTTGTTCTTATTATTCTTTAAAAATATTCCATTTATTTTATTTATTTTGTCAAGCATATATAAGATTACAATAAAAGTATACATGTATACATGAGATGGTTTTTAATACATAGAAACATTAGGACAGGGACGGTAGGCCCCTTACAAACTTCTTAGGAATTGAGTTAGGTCAACAGTAGACAATCTATGGTTAAAGTTTTGGGTATTTCAGGGAGAAACCACAGCGTTTATGTATTCTGTTGCTGAAATTGTATTTTCTTCAACCGAGTTTGGAGTGGTTTATCTTAAGTTTGTATCTATTGTGTGCTCGTGTATTGTTGCGGTTGAAGGTAAAGTAGTCGTCGATGGGTAGGACATTTTAGCAGATAATTTTATATACTACACTTAGGTCAGACCTAAGGCGGTGTAGTTCTAAATTGTCTAACCCCAAAATTTCAAGTCTAGTGGCATAAGGTGTTCTGTTGTAAACAGAGGAGTAGAGGACTTTTCTAGTGAAATATTTCTGGACATTTTCAATTGTATTTAATGTCCAATATGTAGTGTGTGTTCCAGACATATAAGCTGTATTCAAGAATTGATCTAGAAAATGTTTTGTATGCTGTACTTAAAAGTACAATATTACCAAAGAAGATGCTACGCAATATTATTTTAACAACTCTTAATGCTTTTTTGACAATGTTATTACAGTGGGCTCTGGCATTTAGATCATTAGAGATGAGTACTCCAAAGTCTTTAACAGAATAAGTGTCATCTACAAGGTTGTGTCAATCCAGCTTGTATTTTGTGTTCTGATTGTTTTTGCCAATATGTAAGACAGAGCATTTGTTGATTGAGATGTGACGTTGCCACTTGTTTGATCATTCTGACACATAGTCATGGTCATTTTGAAGGGCATTGTCAGTAGTGTTGAATAGTTTTACATCATCAGCGAAGAGAACACAGCTACTTTTAATGTGATTGCAAAGATCTTTTATGTAAAGTCTAAAAAGTGTTGGCCCTAAAACACTAGTGTTTGAAATTTTGACCATTTGTTGCTTGTTTGACAATCTATTTATGCAGGAGGCCAGAAATGCCATAAGATTGCAGTTTTAGAAGTAGTTTGTCGTGTACAACTGAATAAAAGGCTTTTCAGAAGTCTAAGTAAATTATATCTATTGCTTTGCTTTGATCGAGTTATGTAGTTCATATGCTTTTGCAACATAGGAATTTATCTATTTATTTATTTGGATTTATATGCTGCCCTGCTCAGAGGACACAGGGCAGCTTATAACATATAAAAAGTTGCAGACTACAAGATAGGTTTTTCATGAAACCAATTTTTTTTTAGAGAGAGTAGGTAGTTTGTTTCTAAGTGGAGAGTAATAGATTGGTTTATGATTGATTCCATAACTTTGCAGGTGATGAAATATAAAGAGGTTAGTCTATAATTTTCGACTAAGCTGGAGTGTCTTTTTTTGTAGATAGGGATGACCGTGGTTACAAGACTGTGACCACAAGTTGGGCAGGTAGTTGGTCTTGAAAGATATTTCAAAGATTATGCTTAGGGATTCTGCTAAGGCAGAGGAAAGCATTTTTAAGAATTAGGCATATAGTCCCTCAGATCCAATAAATAGAGATGGCTTTAGGCTGTGTATTGCTTTTTCAATGTTATCCTCTTAAATCTATTTGTGTTAGATTGTTGTAATTATGTGTGGTACGACCAGGGAATATTGGGCACGAGACATTTCTATACAAAGACTGAACTGAAAAATGTGTTTAAAAGGTTGTCATTAATGGTTTCATCATTACAGTCATTACTGTTAGGTCCTTTTAGGGATGGGATGAATTTTGAGTCTTTAAATTGGTTGTTTACAAAATTATAGAAGTCGCAAGTGTAATTCAAGCCTCTTTTTCTAAGAAGCTGGTTTGATTCACTGCTAAAATGGTATGTGACATCTATAAAAGAGTTCAAAACTAAATCAGGTGAATGACTGGTTTTGCTAATTCAATTTCTTAATTATGAAAGAGAGTGGGAAATACTGGACTAGATATTCCATAAAAGCAGAAAAACTGAACAATGGTTTTGGATGTTTCTTCATTCATGTTTGTAGACCACAGATTCTTCCATTTATCTCTTTATTGAATCATAGCAACTTATACCAAAGTCCCATCTAGAAAAGGGAGGTTAATCAGTAATTTATTGTTGCCCACTAACAATTATCTGAATTAATTTAATATGGGTGCTAAGTTAATATGTTTTGAATATTATCATATTGCGTGAATTAAATTCCTACAAACTATCTTGGCAGACAAATCCAAAACACATTATGTTTCATTGTGATGAATTTCCCCCAAAATAGTAGCTGAAGTTACTGATTCAGTCTTATCCCATCTAAGCGAGGAGCCACTAAATCTAAAATGACTAATCATTTGGCATGGAAACATTTATCACCAGGAGTCTTTTTGGCAGTCTAGTAATGTAAAAAATATTGGAAATAAATACGTAAATTAATCCACAACAAGAGAGTGATGAGAAATTTGAAACAGGCCATTGTTTCAACAGACACTTTACAGCCTATTTAACTGTGGACCTCCTTGGTACATTATTATCATAACTATGTGGCAAAATGGTGAATCTAAGAAAATCTTACTTAGAATTGAAAGTTTTATATTTCAAATCTGACTTTTCCCTGTATATTTGTTATGGCTGTTTCATAAAGGCAGAAAGCGTATGCTTGATTATTGCCAGGCTAGCAGAGTTCTAAATAACCTGATGCATTTTAATGTGTTCTGACTGCTACATGATCAGCAGTTTCTTGCAGAATTATAATTTTCATTTATAACAGGAAGCTGGAGAGTCTGTAAATCTGAGATTTTATGCTATAGGACTCTAATCAGGAAAGTATATTCTGAGACATGTTTTTCATTTTACAAGCATACTGCTAACTGTTGATTTACTTGAGAAACCAAGCAAAGCAGCATCTGGTATAATTTTACTCTGTGTGAATTATTGTAGTTTGGTCTAAACTACAGGGTGGATTGAGACTTAGGGATCTGCAACAAATTTTGGAAGGAAAGGCATCCATAATAAACTGGCTTTCTCTAGACTACGAGTAACCATTCTGGTAATAGCTATCCTGACTGTTGTATGTTTCTTTATTGGGAAATAAATATAACTCTTCAGTTCCTCCAAGCAAATAAGAGGAGATTGTGGCTCTTACTTTCATTGTTGTGGGAAACAAAGCATGAGTTTGCACAATTTTTCCCATTATGCCCAAATATCATTTTTGTTTATTAAGATAAGGAATTGGAAGATGTTTGACCAGTAGTTAAAATGATAGGTCTGTTAATATTTGTGAAAATTCACATCAAATGCAGACAAAATGTGTGTTTGGTGATAACTTTGAGAGTAATACCTTTGATGAGGACAACAGGAGTCTTATCTTGTTCCGAAAAGGAAAATACGATTTAAAATGGGTATACAAGAAATATAAGGGGACAGAAGATCGGAAAGCTAATGAATGAATGGACCATATTAGTAACACAAAATGATATTGTATAATAAAGAAACTGACTGAAACTTGAATATAAATACATATTAATGCCCCCCTCCCTTCTGACTAGTAGGACTTGAGTGTGTTGTGATTGTGTAGCATTGATTGTTTTTAATGATAGTGGGCTTTTTAACTAGTTTTTTCTTAACATTAGATTTGTATTGTATTATATTGTTATTACTGTTGTGAGCCGCCCCGAGTCCTCGGAGAGGGGCGGCATACAAATCTAATAAATTATTATTAATTATTATTATATTATTTATTTATTCATTTAATACAATTAATCCAAGTGGCCTTTGGAGCTTAAGTTAAACTGGCAGGAACAATAAAAAATATATAAAGAATTATATTCTCTAACAAGGCAAATTCTCTCTAACAAACATAACTTTTTGTTGGGATTCAATCATCACCCTGTCTCAGGCACTGGGAGAATGGCCAAGTTTTCAATGACTTTCTGAATACCCTCAAGGCACAAGCTGTATGAATCTTTTGGGAAGTATTACTCTAAAGGGTGTGCTACCATAGTTTTTAAACCCTGATAAATTACATTAATTAAAGTGACATCAAAGCCCAATCGCACTAGACAGGTTAAAAACAATTGGAGATATATTTACCATCAAATAGCTAGGTATTATATTTGTTTCTCCTCCCGTGTTTGGAGTTAACAAAGAATATATGAGGCTACACACTGACATCTTGGAATAGACCTGGGAATGTTAGTGTTCTACAGTTTATATGGAACCACAGTATGCACAAATAAAATAAATATCACCTATGAGAATTTCACTTTTATTAAATTATTTTTTGTGTCTTCTTGAATCTGGAATGAATGAATGAATGAATGAATGAATGAATGAATGAATGAATGAATGAATGAATAAATAAATAAATAAATAAATATCAAACTTGGTGCCACAGAGTAAGAAGCTTATCTGTCTGGAACCCACACCATTTGAAAAATGTTCGGAAACTTCAGATCGTGCAGAATGCAGCTGCGAGAGCAATCATGGGCTCTCCCAAATATGCCCATGTTACACCAACACTCCGCAGTCTGCATTGGTTGCCAATCAGTTTCCGGCCACAATTCAAAGTGTTGGTTATGACCTATAAAGCCCTTCATGGCACCGGACCAGATTATCTCAGGGACCGTCTTCTGTTGCACGAATGCCAGCGACCAGTTAGGTCACACAGAGTGGATCTTCTCAGGGTCCCGTCAACTAAACAATGTCGCTTGGCGGGACCCAGGGGAAGAGCCTTCTCTGTGGCAGCCCCAGCCCTCTGGAACCAACTCCCTCCAGAGATTAGAATTGCCCCCACCCTCCTTGCCTTTCGTAAGTTACTTAAAACCCACCTCTGCCGTCAGGCATGGGGGAATTGAGATCCTCTTTCCCCCTAGGCCTTTACAATTCTATGCATGGTATGTATGTATGTATGTCTGGTTTTTATATTAATGGGCTTTTAAACATTTTTAGTATTAGATTACTATTGTACACTGTTTTATTGTTGCTGTTAGCCGTTCTGAGACTCCGGAGAAGGGCAGCATACAAATCCAATAGATAGATAGATAGATAGATAGATAGATAGATAGATAGATAGATAGATAGATAGATAGATAGATAAATATTTCGGACATAAACACTTTAGAAAATGTCCAGAGATACTTTACTAGAAGAGCCCTTCACTACTTCACTTGAAACAGAATACCCTACGCAACTAGATTTACAATCCTACGTTTAAAAAGGTTAGAACTATGTCGCCTTAAAAACGACCTAAGCATAGCCCATAAAATCATCTGCTACAACATCCTTATTGTCAATGACTACTTCAGCTTCAACTGCAACAACACACAAGCACACAACAGATACAAACTTAAAGTAAACTGAACCAAACTCTACTGCAGGAAATACGAGTTTAGTAACCAAGTAGTTAATGCATGGAACTCACTACGAGACTCTGTAGTATCATCACCTAGCCCCCAAAACTTTACCCTTAGGCTATCCACTGTTGACCTCACCCAATTCCTGACAGGTCAATAATGGGTGTGCATAAGTGCACCATTCCTGCCAACCCCTGTCCTTATGTTTCTCTCTTACTAGTATCATGTATATAAATATTGCTATATCTTTGCATACTACCTGTTCTTCCAGGTGTCTCAACCGCCCATAATTACAGGGTAATTAGTCCAGGAGGACACACACCACATGATAAAAGGAAAACCCAAAAGTTTTTATAAACAGAAAAACAGAAACAGATCCCTTTTTAAATGTCAAAGGGATTAAATGTAGTCCAATTGCTCACCCAATAACTGGGAAATTGAGTCCAATTCTAAAATCCAGAGAGTCCACACACAATCCTGAACAGCAAAACCCATGATCTTGACAAAATAATGAATCAGATAAACTGCCATGAGGCTAAAACACCAGGCTGCACTTTTATCTGCAGCACTAATTACAGCAGCTCCACCCAACCAAAGGTGGCCTCATTTTCTCTTGTAATAATCCTTCAGTTGTTGTCTCCTATGCATCACTCTACGCATGTGTGGGTGTGTCATTAATTCTTGTTCAGAATCCAGCGATGATACAGATGACTGATCTCCTCCTGGGCTGTCTGCCAAACTCCCCTCTTCCCTTTCACTCATGCTTCCTTGGTCAGAGGAGACTTCATCGGCAGATTCTACTGGAAGAAAAACAGGCCTGCGGCATGTGAATGTCTCCCCCACATCCACCTCCACATTCCTTGGGGCAGGAGCTGGGCCAGAGCTAACCACAACACTACCAATACGTACTTAACAAAATAAACTGGGCCAGAGCTAACCACAACACTACCAATACGTACTTAACAAAATAAACAAATAAAATATAAAATATAAAATAAAATAAAATAAGAAATCTAGTGTAGCCTAGAAATCTTGAACCAGTGAAAGACTTCACTAAAATCTTTCCATCCTTATTACATTGACACTATTTTGACTGGCATGTTCTATACACTGATATACATTTCTCCAAGCTGGAAGAAAATGTGTTTATAATAATAGAGGGAACAGACAATCACCCTAGTGCAGTCTGTATTAGAGCCAAAGGGGAGGTATAATAGAACTGTTTTTCTCCTGTCTTTTATTTCTAATCATTTTCCTAAGGCTCAACAAAATACATTTACTGTGGAACTGCTAACTATTCAACTTAGACTAATGGAAGGCTATATTACCTGAGCTTCCAGTTGAATTGAAGCCTCTTCAATCTTATGCAATGCCCATTAGTCTCACAGGGCCATTTCTCTTGTTACAGGCAAAGGGTACCTAACCAGGATATCTTACTTCTGCTGAAAACTTCACCATCTTCACAAACAGTAACAAATAACTAAAATGTATTAATTTGCGTCACATTTTTTACATTTACGAAACCCTGGGGCACATTGAGCGGGGGGAGGAGGGGGCTAAAAAAAGTTTGGACAAAAAAATTATCTCTCTCTCTCTTCCTCCCCTTCACTCTATTTTTTTCTCCCTCCCTCTTTCTCTCCCTTCCTTCCTCTCTTTTTTGCTCTCTTTCTCTCTCCCTCCCTACCTCCCTCTATGTCTTTCTCTCTCTCTCCTTCCCTCCCTCTCTTTCTCTCTCTTGCTTTCTTTCTCTCTTTCTCTCTATCTCTTTATCTCTCTTTCTTTTGTTTTCTCTCTCTCTTACTTTCTCTCTCTCTTGCTTTCTTTCTCTCTTTCCTTCTCTCTCTCTTGCTTTTTTTCTCTCTGAGCTTCACGGCACACCTGACCATGTCTCGTGGCACACTAGTGTGCCACGGCACACTGGTTGAAAAACACTGGATTAACAAATGCAACATAGAGAACCAAAGTAATGAGCATTTTCTCAATTAAGAAGGTAAAGGTTTTTATTCAAGAAAGATAAAATGTTCATTCGTGAATTTTAGAATCTTTTGTTAGATTGCAGTTATTAGACCTATGGAAGAAAACAAGTTTTCATCCTTACTAAACCCTGACTGATTTGACAAGAACATTGTCATAATCATGAAACTTCCTTTAGCTACCTGGTTGTTTATATTATGTTGACATGGTAGTATGACATTATTTCACATATAATCTCTCACTGGCTGGCATGAAAAACATAATTTGCATTTTAGCAACTTGTAATAGTTGCTAATTAATTTTGTGCTGCTCCTTTACTCAAGGTCACTGAAACTATTTTCCACTGGACTGCTTCGTAGTTATAATAACAATAAAATTCAATAATTGGGAACATTCAAGGGACAATTCTCTTGGTTTAAAAAAATCATTGCCATATTGAGCATACAAATTTGGGATGTAGCCCTATGAATCAGTGTACACTTATTGAAAGTATATGAGTGTATTAACATTTTAATGTATCTATTCTTTTCTTGCACCAGTACATGAAGCATTTAAGCAGAGAAAATAGGCAACAGTATGATTAAGGTCCAGTCCAAAGCAAAAAACAAAACAGAAAAACAAAAAAAACCTAGTATCTATTGCAAGATTCAGAGAATTAAATAGTAAGTTTTATCAACATTTTGCTCTAGGCCTAACTTATTAATCACACAAGGTGGCTTAATATTGTTCCAGATTTGAATAAGTGCAGATAAATACTTTTATTCCAGGAGCTTTTGATCTCCATGCAAGCATAACTTTACTATTTGCACTGGATTATAGTGTATTGAAAGTAGCACTCTGCTCAAGAGAAACAGTTATCTTCAAATAGATACTACTTTTTATCTATTGATACTTCACTCTCTCTATTCAACATTGAGGTAGTTGTACTCTCATCAATTTTATCCTGGATTAGGGCTACTATATTTAATCTGAAAAAAATATGGGCAATAACTCCATGATAGCATTCTATGTATCTATCTGCTACCAATTCGTGTTTGTCTGAATGTTTTTAGCTGAAATACAATGACCCTATCCTAGTGCTGAAAAAAACTGAAGGATTAAAGCATGGAAGATGATTTTGTGATGGGGGTGGCGGGGCCAGCTTTCAAAGTGGATGGGTGTGAGAAAAGATTCTTCATGCTGGAGTTTCTGTTTTTCCCTGTCTTCCACAACTGTTCATCAGACCAGAAGGGGACTCAAGCTCCTTAGAGGGAGGCTGAAGGAGAGAGGCATCCAGAGGAGCGATCAAAGGCAATGGCTGAGATCTGTGAACCCAGGAAAGCCTAAATCATCTATATCTTAGCATATAATTTTTAAAAGTCCATAATTATTCTTTGGTTTTTCTTTTTTTCTACTTATGGCTAAAAATTGTGAAGAGGATCAGAAAAATGTGTATAGAAATAGTAAGGACAAATGTATATTATTCAATTATTGACATTATTCAATAATTAATAATCAATTAGGGACCGCCTTCTGCCGCACGAATCCCAGTGGCCAGTTAGGTCCCACAGAGTGGGTCTTCTCCGGGTCCCGTCAACTAAACAATGCCACTTGGCGGGACCCAGGAAAAGAGCCTTCTCTGTGGTGGCCCCGGCCCTCTGGAACCAACTCCCCCCACAGATTAGAATTGCCCCCACCCTCCTTGCCTTTCGTAAGCTACTTAAAACCCACCTCTGCCACCAGGCATGGGGGAATTAAGACTTTTTTCTCCCCCTAGGCCGTTACAACTGTATACATGGTATGTATGTTTGGTTTTTATATATTAAGGGGTTTTAATTTGCTTTTAGTATTGGATTATATTGTATATTGTTCATGATTGTTGTTAGCCGCCCCGAGTTTTCGGAGAGGGGCGGCATATAAATCCAATAAAACTTGAAACTTGAATTAATGAGACAACTTTTAAAGTTTTGGTATATTATTTTTAGTAAAGTTGTGCATTCTTTGAAGATTCAATTTTTTTTGCAAGGAAATTAAATATGTGAGTGGTTGGAATTGAATAATCTCTCTACAACTGGATAGTACTGGAAAAAAATGTTAAAATCAAGACAAATTACCAAAAGTATCTCTAAAATCTTTCCATCCTTATTACATTGACATTATTTTCACTGGCATGGGCTACACACTCAGCTATATTTATCCAAGCTCTGTATGTATGTGTGTGTTCACATTTAGGTTCCCACTGGAATAAATTTTCTACCACAATAAACTTTCATTATTGTAGGAATTTTCATATGTTCATCTCCATCAATATAAAATTCATTTCATTAATACTTAATATTAGTAGGGAGAGGAATGCATGTGCTTATTGCAGCAATTGAGGTGATTTTATCATCTTCCCTGAAATTGAATCAACATGCAAAATGTTACTGCATGGATTGACTTGTGATAGAAACATAGAAACATAGAAACATAGAAGACCGACGGCAGAAAAAGACCTCATGGTCCATCCAGTCTGCCCCCCCACCATTTCCTGTATTTTATCCTGCAATGGATATATGTTTATCCCAGGCATGTTTAAATTCAGTTACTGTGGATTTCCCAACCACGTCTGCTGGAAGTTTGTTCCAAGGATCTACTACTCTTTCAGTAAAATAATATTTTCTCAAGTTGCCTTTGATCTTTCCCCCAACTAACTTCAGATTGTGTCCCCTTGTTCTTGTGTTCACTTTCCTGTTAAAAACACTTCCCTCCTGAACCCTATTTAACCCTTTAACATATTTAAATGTTTCGATCATGTCCCCCCTTTTCCTTCTGTCTTCCAGACTATACAGATTGAGTTCATTCAGTCTTTCCTGATACGTTTTATACTTAAGACCTTCCACCATTCTTGTAGCCCGTCTTTGGACCCGTTCAATTTTGTCAATATCTTTTTGTAGGTGAGGTCTCCAGAACTGAACACAGTATTCCAAATGTGGTCTCACCAGTGCTCTATATAAGGGGATCACAATCTCCTTCTTCCTGCTTGTTATACCTCTAGCTATGCAGCCAAGCATCCTACTTGCCTTTCCTACCGCCCGACCACACTGCTCACTCATTTTGAGACTGTCAGAAAACACTACCCCTAAATCCTTCTCTTCTGAAGTTTTTGCTAACACAGAACTGCCAATGCAATATTCAGATTTAGGATTCCTTTTCCCCAAGTGCATTATTTTACATTTGGAAACATTAAACTGCAGTTTCCATTGCTTTGACCATTTATCTAGTAACGCTAAATCATTTACCATATTACAGACCCCTCCAGGAATATCAACCCTATTGCACACTTTAGAGTCATCGGCAAATAGGCAAACCTTCCCTACCAAACCTTCCCCTATGTCACTCACAAACATATTAAAAAGAATAGGACCCAGAACAGACCCCTGTGGCACATCGCTTGTAACATGTCTCTGCTCAGAATACTCACCATTAACAATAACTCTCTGATGTCTATGCTTCAGCCAGCTTGAAATCCACTGAACTATCCAGGGATTAAGTCCAATCTTCATTAATTTATCTATCAGCTCTTTATGTGGAACCGTATCAAAGGCTTTGCTGAAGTCCAGATAGGCAATATCCACGGCACCACCTTGATCCAACACCTTTGTGACATAGTCAAAGAACTCAATGAGATTAGTCTGACACGATTTGCCTTCAGTAAAGCCATGCTGATTTGGGTCCAATAAGTTATTGTTTTTTAGATGCTGATTTATCCTCTTTTTGAGTAGAGTCTCCATCATTTTAACTACAACTGATGTCAAGCTAACTGGCCTGTAGTTACCAACTTCTTCTCTACTGCCCTTCTTGTGGATAGGCACAACACTGGCCATTCTCCAATCCTCAGGAACATCTCCTGTTAACAGGGATTTGTTAAACAAATCAGTCAGGGGGGTAGCAATGACAGATCTGAGTTCTTTAAGAACTCTGGGGTGGATGCCATCTGGACCCATTGCCTTATTTATCTTTAATCTTTCAAGTTCTTCTAAGACATCGGCTTCTAAGATCACTGGAGCTGAATCCGTACAGCTGGAAGCAATGCTATATCCCTCTATAGTATTATTATTATTTTGTAAGGTGTCTTTTGAGAAAACTGAACAGAAGTAGCTATTGAAATGGTCAGCGATCTCCTTATTTCCATCAATGCATGTATTATTCCCGGTACTAAGCTTTGTGATGCTGCAGTTTTTCTTCTTCCTATCACTAATATATCTGAAGAAGGTTTTATCCCCCTTCTTTACAGATTTGGCAATTTCTTCCTCTTTTGAGGCTTTAGCAGCATATATTATCTGTTTCGCCTCCTTCTGTCTCATTTTATACACCTCTCTATCAGCTATACTTCCAGACTCCTTATACCTCCTATAGGCAGCCTTTTTTTCATTGACTATAGCCCTTACATCATTGCTAAACCATAGCGGTTTCTTCTTCCTTTTACCTTTAGTTACTTGCTTTACATAAAGTCTTGTGGCTTTTAAGATGGCCTTTTTTAATACAGTCCACTGGGTGCTTGCTCCTGCCATTTTATCCCTCCCCTTTAATTCATTATTTAAATATTCCCCCATTGCATTAAAATTTGTTTTTCTGAAATCCAATACTTTGGTTGCAGTATAGGATTGCTCACCATCAGTTTTTACATCAAACCACAAACATAGATGGTCACTGCAACCTAAATTTTCTCCCACCTTGACCTCTGAAACCCGATTCCCATTGGTAAAACCTAAATCTAGAATATTCTCCCCTCTAGTTGGTATCTTAACTAGCTGTGCCATAGCTGCTCCTGTAAAGGCCTCCTGTAAAAGTGATGTTTGGAGGATAAGCCCTACTCTTAAATTCAAGACTATATTTGTCTGAATGGGTCTCATAACACAATTCTTTTTCTGTCAGCCAGGTTTCTTATCATGTTTCTCCATATGGTTTGAAATCACATGTAATATAACCTGAGCTCCAGGTTTCTTTAGATGTATGTTGAAAAGTGAGTAATGGTATACATCAGGATATTGCAATTAATACTGTTTGACAGAAAAGAACAGGAAATTGATTTCTAATGAGCACTGCACAATATAAAAATGGATTGAAGAAGCAGGGATTCATGTCACATGAGAGATATGCTATATCAATATAGCTCTGGCTTTATTTATATATTACAAAAACTTCCTTACAGTAGGTTAATTTATTTCTCTACCTAATCCATACATGCCTCCAAGGCCATAGACTATAATTATAGAATTCCCAGTCAGTTTTTGGCTATATAATTTGGAGAGTTGTGTCATCATGCCTGATGTAATCTGATTGCCAGTTGTCTCTTCCGGATTTTCATCCAAAGTAATTAATTTTACGGTACCTTCCTTCTGCGTTCAAATTTGTAACTAGACTTCTTAATGTGAGCTAATGTATAAGAATGTCCATTTTTAATTATGATGAACATCAAAGGTCAATTTGTTTTATATATCCAATGTAGTTGTGACATATTTTTAACTATTTTTGGCTTATTTCTTTTAGTGAGAACAAGGCTTAAATAAACTTTCGGCCTGAAAATTACATGAGATACTCAATCTAATTTAACCAGAGTCTAAATTTCAAAAACACTCTAAAAATCAGTTTGGGCTACTGTTATGAATTATCTTTTACATTCATTGATAGCCACTGTATGGGAAAAAGAGAAGGTTGCTAGGAAGGCAACAGCAACAGATAAAAATGTGGGAGATGAAGAAAGCACTTTTGATCCCACTGATAGTTTTCAAGTGTATTAAAATTTGTTGCAGCAAAATTAATTTCCAGAAGCACACGCAGATGACTGATGCAGTTGGATTCATTAACTTCTTTATATACAAGAATATAGATGAAGTAAATATTTAAATACTGTTGTGATTCCGTCTGAGGCCCCTCAGGGAACGGCTGATCCTCTGACGGCTTCCTGCTCAGAGGGGGAGGATGAGGAACAGGAGGTTCAGGCAGACAGGGAGGAGGAATCTCAGGCTGAGGGAGAGGGAGGACAGCCAGAGTCACCCTCGGGGGAGCTCTCCCCAGCAAGCAGCCTGGATTCCTTAGATGAAAATGCACAAGCAATCATAGATCTCCAGCAGAGAAGAGCAACACAACGAAGGGGACAATTAGCCAGGTACTTTCAGCACTAAAGAGGCAACAGCTGGGTTTGGGTGTGGTGCTCTCTGGAAAGGCTGAAAAGGCAGACCCACCCTTCCTGGCTTGTGGAGTATTATCTTTGGGAGTCCTGGGACCTGGCTGTGATCTTTGGCGTCTTGGAATTCTGGTTTGTGACTTTGAATACTGAAACCTTGGGGGGAAAAGGTGTGGGTCTTATTCTCTACAGTGGTGGGTGTGCCAGCAAGAAGTCTGCTGTATTGTCTGGCCATCAGGACTCTGCTGTGAAGTCTCATAGCCTGCCTGTTGGGAAGAACAGGTTTTTCTCTGTGTTTATTTTTCAAACTATAAAGTGCTTTTGCTTTTACCAGCGTGTCTGGCTGCTTTTTCCAGTTGGTGTTGAAGTCTGGGGGCACCCAGACAGAACAAATACCAATATAGATTCTTCTTCAAGCAGTTACAGGTAGTAGAAAACTGTTAGTTTCATTTCAACAGAGCAGACAAGCACAGAGAGTACAGAGTGGGCAGAGTGCAGAGTGGGGACCTTGAACCATGACCAGCCTTAAGCTTAAATTTCCAGTTCTGATTCTTTGCACAGACTCAGAAGTGTTCAGCCCACATTGGCTGACTTAGTTGCTAAGCCTATTCATTGGCTGACCTGGTTGCCATTGGCTCTCCCAATTCATGAATATCTCAACAAATTTCTGCTGTAGTACTATTGTCAAATGACCTAAAGAGATTGTTCCTGAAAGAATAGATGCCATAACAGAAGGGGTGGGGGGAAAATCTGACTTAGAGTTGTATGCAGTGTTATTCTGATACTTTTGAGATGAACCTTCAAAAATTGCTAGAGTAATCTAATATGAGGCTTTCCAGATGTGTTAGATCCCATTTATAATTATTCTCAACTACGGGGAGTACAATCAAGAATCTCCACTTCTACTGGAGAAGATCCTACTTTTCTGAATTTATGAGTCTATGGAAAACAGTATAGATTCCCCAAATTGTTAATTCAAGTGCAGATGAATTACTTGAATTACATTAGTATGAAAGAATGTAGAGGATTGTAGACCTGGCCTTGAGAAGGAAACAATGAGCTATTAAGGGAGTAGAGAATAAAGGAGGGATTTAAACTAAAATAAAGCAGACAGGGTGACCAATCTACAGGATTTCCAGGACCTAACTCCAAGCAAGGATCCTTAGTAAGCAAGGCAAATTATGAATTAAAGAGGGGTGGGAAAGAAGACAAACTCAAATGCCAATCAGGAGGCACAGAAAACACACTCAGAATTAGGCACAAAGAACTCAAATGCCTTTACACAAACACGCAAAGCCTGGGAAAAAATAGGTGAAATAGAAATATTAATGCATGAAGGTGAACATGACATAGTTGAAATAACAGAAACCTGGTGGGATGAAACACACAACTGTAACATACAGATAAAAGGATATAAACTCTTCAAGAAAACCAGATCACATGAAAAAGGAAGTGGAGTTGCACTACATATAAAGAACCATTACGTTGCTACAGAGCTATATGTAACTAAAGAAGAAAACCCCTTAGAATACATAAAGGTCAACTGCAAAGAAGTGACAGACAACAGAGACAAAGCATAGCTACTTAACACATTCTTTGCATCAGTCTTCACACAAAAAGAAACTGCAGATCTACCAGAGTCAAAATGAAATTCAACATAATAAAAAATACAGTAAGAGACCTGTCTGAACTTAATGAATACAAATCACCAGAACCAGATGAACTACATCGCAGAGTCCTAAAGGAACTAGCAGACATCATTTCAGAACCACTGCACAACATCCTGGAACACAGGAGAACTAACTGAAGACTGAAAATGAGCTGACATGGTCCCCATCTACCAAAAAGGCAAAAATCCAGATCCAGGTAACTATAGACCAATCAGTTTAACACCTATACCTGGGAAAATGCTGGAAAAAATAATTAAGAAACAGATCTGCAACCACTTAGAAACAAACAAAGTAATAACCAACAGCCAATATGGGTTTGTTAAGAACAAATTATGCCAAACAAATCTCATTTCATTCTTCAACACTGTGACCAAATTAATAGATCAGAAAAACACAGTGGACATAATATACTGCATACCTGCAGGCTTGCAACAAAGAGCAGCTTTGGAAGTATTCGACCACCTCAGACCCTGGCCTTGCCATCAGTGCTTCCAAGAAATAGGGGAAGTGTGCCTCCTCAACGGCTCTACCCTCCTGCCTCCCCAATCACTGTCCCTTATCAGCAGAAGATGTATCTAGAGACCAAGAACTATCTGATGATGAGGGCTTACTGCCTGACCAGCCTGACCTGGGGGCCTCTTTCACCTGTTAGTGTTCAGGTCATTACTTTTTAAGGCTGGAAATGCAGCCTTAACCTAGTGTCATCTGGAAGAATTTGGAGATGGCACCCAGTCAGGTGACACAGGAACAGGTCTTGGGTCTTCAGGACCCAGCTGATCCCCTTTTGGCAGAGCCTGTAGTAGAAAAGGAGGTATCCCATCCCCCATTTTCCTGGATGTTGTGTAGAAGCTCTCTAGGGACAGGGTAGATAAACAGTATTATTACATGGGCCCAGATCTTTCTAAAAATTATTGATCCGTTTAGTGGATGTCCTTGTAGCTGCTTTGTCTATGACATCATGGCTGACTCATGGCTAAATCTTCAAAGGATGCCCTCTATCTGGAGGAGAAAAGAATGGAGCAGACCCTTATTCAGGGCCCACCAGGTGGCCACTTGGGTGATAAAGCCCTACATGGCAGCCTCTTTTTTTAACCCTGCTGTTCTCTTCGCATTTACTATACACTTGTTCTGTTCCGGTGTCCTTTTGGCCCTGGACTTAAAAATGTTGATTTTAGCTACTGTAAGTGCTTTTTTTGAATACCTATTGCATTGGTATACTAATTTGAACATTCCTGATCACAAACAAATAAAAAATGAACTGAAAAATTTAATTTTTATTTATTTTGATCAGAAAATCACCCCCCCCCCCGTTGTGTGTAATTATTTTCACTTTATATATAGATTAGGCTGCAAGTTCCAAATTTTTTGAATACCTTTGGCATTGATATGGTAATATGAACATCCCTGATCATAAACAAATGAAAAATGAAATTGAAAAAAAAATGTTTATTTATTTATTTTGCTCATAAAAGCCCCTCCTTCCGGCTGTGTACAATTATTTTCACTTTATATATAGATTAGGCTGTATGTTTCAAATTACACCCTTGTTTTTAGAATAGATTTCTTGCATATGACTAATTGTTTGGTTATTATGTTACTCTTCATATTCCACTTGCATAGCAATCACAGGCTGCATCTGTATGTGTGTGATGGGGCCCTGAAACAGACCCTGTTTGAATCTGTACTCAATGCTCATTCAAGCAATCAATATATCACAGCAGTGATATATTGATTTATTGATTGCATGGATGATGTGATATGTAATATGTGGTCATCTCTGATATGATATGTGATCATATGTGATGTCATATGTGATGATATGATATGATATGTGCAATGGCACATATTAGCTTGCATCATGCCACAGTAATCCAAAATGACTTTACAATATGCACCCTGTTGAAAAATGAGATGAAGTACACAGAAAAGTAAGTACATGATACCCAGACAACTAATTTTATGAAAGAAATCCATTGTAATGTCCTTTCTATATAGTGAAAACAGTTGAATATGACACTTATATTAGAATAAGGAAATTGTAAAATATAAGTTTTATGTAGGCAATAGAACATACAAATCTTGGTTCCCCCCCCCCCCAAAATGAAGATAGGTTTCATTGCCTGACCTACAATGGGAACAAAGAGCATCAAATAGCCAGATTTATCTTTCTCCTTCTCTCTTTTTCCCTCCCTTCCTCCCTCCTTCCCTCTTTTCCATCCCAGAAATAGGCAATAGTTCATTCTATATATTTTTTCATACATTTTCTTTTACTTCTGTTTCAGCAAGAGAAATATATTAATTTGTGAAGTATGAAAAATAGAATAGTTTTGCATTAATGAGGAAGGGAATAGTGCTTTGCAGTCAGTAGACTAATCAATCAATAAAAATGAGTCAGCAAATTCTGATTTTTTTATGGAGGAAAAATAATAGAATGGGTAGAGAGTTATTCCAGAGTGGGAGAAAGTGCTTCTGTTATTTGATATTGCCCTGAAGGCTACAATTAATATAAAAAGAAGCAAATCTATCTTTTTTGTTGGTTCAAGCCCTAAATATGTGTAAATATAGGAATATTTGAAGAATGTGTTTTGTCCTCTCCTTTACTAGACAGAAAATATTATTATATTCTTTGGAATTTATTCAGGATGGAAAGAAATTATTTATGGTGAATTACATCCATCTTTGTTCTGTTTGAATTTTATTCCCCTGGGCAAGAAATAGTTGGATTTTTTATTTTTCAAAAGCCTTAAATCTCTTAAATGGATATGCCATTTTGCGTTTTTGCTTATTGCAAATGATAGAATCCACTTAGGAAGCCAATTGTATGCTTTGTATCTGAGCAACTGCTATGCCTTCTGCACTTCATTTCATAGAATCACTGCAACAGGAAGTTCTGGGTTTTCACTGGATTATTTGATTTCTTTAAGATATTTAGAAGCAGGGGAAAAATGAAGTTCTTGGGATTAAATCTGTAAATGTGAATTCCAGTATATCTACATATAAGACATTCCAGTGAGATAAGAAATGAGATATATGAGCTATAAGCTATAAAGAGACAAAATAAGATTTTTTTAAAATATTCATAATGAAATAAAATGGCTATTTGATAGCATATTTTCAGATATGCATTGGTTAGTCCAATTCGAGCATTTGCCTGAATGCAGGTAGAAGTCAAATGGATAGAAAAAATGAAGTATGACCATATCTTTTCTCATCATATGTTGGACATCTCCTCTGTCAGTATATGATAGGAAGAGCTATGTGTATAATGTTTCTGCATGTAGAACTGAACATCATCATCATCATCATCATCATCATTATTCTAAATTTATAGGCCACCCTTCTCCTCACTGACTCAGGGCAACTTACAACAATAAAAACAGAATACAAAATTTAAAATTACCCCAATACTTAATAACAACACTAAAAAATATTATCCCAATAACAAGAGATAACCAACACTCATACTAATGGTCGAGGCAAAGGACTATTGCTTAACACCTCCAGGCCCACCAACATAGGTGTGTTTTAAGCTATTTTTGAAAAACTAGGAGAATGGGGGCAGTACGAATCTCTGGGGGAAATTGGTTCCAGAGGACTGTGGCTGCAACAGAGGAGCTCTCCCTTGGCCATTGTTTGGCCAATGGGACCTGGAGGAGGCTGACTCTGTGTGACCTAATCGGTAGCTGGGACATGTGAGGGAGAAGACGGTCCCATAAATAATCTGGTTGTAAGCTATGTGGGATTTTATGGGTGATAACCAACACCTTTAATTGCATTCAGAGACCAATTGGTAGCCAATGCAGCTTGCGGAATGTTAGACTGAAATGGGTGTACCTAGGCATATGGCTCATGCAGCTGCATGCTGGACAAGTTACAGTCTCCGAATGTTCTTCAAGTAGAGCACATTGCAGTAATCAAGCATTAAAATGATGAGGGCATGAGTGACTGTGAGGAGAATCTCCCTATCCTCAGCGTGACCAAAGCAGTTACAGTTCTGTAACTGGGCCTGAAACCATACTGGTAAGGGTCCATATAATTGGCTTCATCCAAGGACCACAGGAGCTTGAATGCCACCACCTTCTCAAAAACCTTCACTAAAAAGGGAAGGTTGGAGACCGGACAATAGTTAAAACAGACAGATTCAGGGAAGGCTTTTTGAGGAGATAGTACACAACCACTTCATTTAACAGAGGCAAAAAGTGCCCCTCCCTCAAAGAAGTGTTGATCACCGCCTGGATCCAGCCTCGTGTCATTTCTCTGCTGGCCAAGACCAGCCAGGAGGGACATGCGTCCAATAAACAGGTGAAGGAGATCACAACTCTTATGGCCTTGTCTACTTCATCAGGCATCACCAGTTCAAATAAGTCTCATATAACTGGACTAAGACTAGCCCCAGTCACCTCAGTCAATCCTACCCAGTCAGAGTCCAGGTTGGTCCGGATCTCAGTGATTTTATCCATGAGAAACTGATTAAACTCCTCAGCTCTACCCTGCAAGGGCTCTACTACTTCCCCTATGTTAAGGAGGGAGTGGGTTACCCTAAACAGGGGGGCTGGGTAAGATTCCACGGATGCAATCAGGGCAGAAAGATGAGAACTTCTTGCTGCCTTGATCACCACTAGTTAAGTCTTAATGTAAGACCTTAACAGTATTTGGTCAGAACTAGATTTACTGGACCTCCAACACTGCTCCAGACATCTCTTCTGGTGTTTCATCCGAGTTAACCAGTTAACCGAGGAGCTTTCCAGGTTGCAAGGCACAATCTGGTCCAGATCCTCCGTTGAGGCCGTATTCCAGGCAGTTACCAGAGACTCTGCTGGATTATGTATAAGTGAGTTCAGAAATTCCCCAAGCACCCTCTGAAATCCCTTCAGGTGCATTAGACATATGGAGTGGAACCACCTGGAGTCATAAAATCAAGACATAGCAGGGAACGATCTGACCATGACAAAGGCAAGATACAGTATCTAAGCTCCTTAATCTCAGATCATAACTCCATTGCCCTGAGAGGATTACCATATCAAGTGTGTGTCCCGCTCGTGGGTCGGACCCTGAATTACTTGGGTCAGGTCCATGGTTGCCACATAGGCCATGAACTCCTGTGCCACCTCTGAGGATTCACCGAGCGATGGTAAATTGAAGTTCCCTAATACATATGATAAATGGTGAGTGGACTCTTCCCTTGCTAAATCCTGCTGGATATATCATTGAAGTTCTGACATTCGATATAATGTAAGAGCCAGATTGCTTTAGTAATTAAGGCTCCAGGTGAGAAAGTAAGAAATACATATATATCTTTAACTGTAGTGTTATGCAGAAACCATGCCTAAACTATTGATTTCACTGTGAGATACCTACAATAAAATGGATAGCTCTCTTCTGAGTATTTAAGACCAAAGCTGCTTAGGTACTGTATGCTCTGTATTCTATGGAAGACAATTCAGCAGCAATAAACAAACAGAATTTCCACTCATTTAGAAATGATCACACAGTTAGTATTAAAGCCAAGAACAGAATTCAGATGGACTTTTCACTTGTTCTAGCCCTTGATGTCCAACGTAGCACAGCACATATAATTTAAAAGAAAAGAAGGAAAAGCAGTTAAATATGTCTATGTAAAAGAACTGTGAGGAGACTTGTAATCCTCTTCCTTTGCTACCTTCACTGGCTCTCTTCCTCAGTGTATGACACTTATACTTTTCACTTTTAATTAGAAGGCACAGCCAGGATAAGAAGCATTTGCTTGTTAAATTTCAGATGCCAGTGGGGGATGGAAGGCATCCAGGAACTGCATATTTGACCCTGAAAAGAAGAAGAACATGGCCTGTTGTAAAATCTTAAAAAATAACAGCAGCACATAGCTCTATCTGCTACCAATTAAAGGGATTTTAAAATTCTTAAAAGAAGAATATTATGATAATGGAAAATAGTGCTAAGAGAAAACCTCCTTTACTGACTTAAGACTAAAATCATCCTGCATGAAATGTTGTTTTAGTGTTGCAAATAAGCTCTTTTCCCCCTCCTTCTGAGGAGGCTTTGAAATAAATATTCTCCTTCAAAATGTTAGAAGATGAGATCAATTTAGTATTCAAAGTAAATCTGCTTCAATTAAAGGACCCTAAAACCCAGAGAAAAGGGCTTCAGTTTGGATATCTGTTTTCTTTGCTCAAAGCAATTCTGGACAAACTTTTTCAAACGTTTTACTTTTTTGCTGCTGTTCTTGCTTTTTTCCCCCCATTTGCGCTACTTATTAACAATTCTTGCACATGTCTATGATGAAATATTTTGTTCAGTCAATATTTTAGTCATAATCTTAAGAAACTTTCTCAAGAACTCCACCATGGGAGAGAATTAGAAAGGGTTTTATGATAAAAAATAAATAAATACTTTATTGTCATTGTATGTGTACACACCAGCGATAGCAAACCTATGATACGGGTTCCACAGGTGGCACGCGGAGCCATATCTGCTGGCACACGAGCCATTGCCCTAGCTCAACTCCAGTGTGCATGTGCGTGCCGGCCAGCTGATTTTTGGCTCACACAGAGGCTCTGAGAGGATGTTATTGCCTTCCAAAGAGACTCCGGGGGGATGGGGGAGAGCGTGTTTACCCTCCTCCAACTCCAGGGAAGCCTTTGGAGCCTGCAGAGGGCAAAACACGAGCCTACTGGGCCCACTAGAAGTTGGGAAACAGGCTGTTTCTGGCCTCCAGAGGGCCTCCAGGGGTGGAGGAAGCTGTTTTTGTCCTCCCAAGGCATTGAATTATGGGTGTGGGCACTTGCACATACGTGACAGCCTGCGGGCATCCTCTTTTGGCACCTGAGGAAAAAAAGGTTTGCCATCACTGGTACACACAGTATACGCATACAATGAAAGTCACATGATGCTAGAGACCAGTCCCAACACACATAAGAAAAAAAATATGCCTCACCTACCACAAATTCCCCACCCTGAACCACCCAAACATCTACACAACAGACCAAGTAATACTGTCCAACAGCTCACCGGTGGAGACCCTTTAGTTCATCGTTAAGTGTGAGCATGAAGAAGTCAAGTTCTCATTGACCCAAAATTTTGCATTGCATTGGCTCAAAATTTGGCAACCTAGATGTATGGCTAAAAAAACAACAGAACCTTTTCAAAGTTTTATCAACATACAGCATATTTAGTTATTATCAATTATCTTCAATCAATATACTGGCGTGGTCTTTTAACAGACAGTATATGTGAGGCTTCAGGGTCTAGAGATTGTAGTTTAGGGTACAGATTTCCTGATGTTCCACTGACATCTTCAGAGATAAGATCACAGGCAACTGAGCAGAGACTGACTGGACTGCTTTCTTTATAACCAGGAGTCATGACTTCTCATTTGCTTTATGTTGATCTGATTGATGCAGATTGCAGATTTCTGAGTCTCTGATTGGTCCCTTGCTCTTTGGTTCTTGGTTTGCATTGTTGGTTAGACTGACTAGGCTGAATCCTGATTAGTAAGTGAGAATGAACCAATGTTTGGGAACAGTCTTCCCTAAATCCAAATGAGCTCAATGCAATTAATGAATAAGAATTAATAGGACAGAAACAATGTTTGCTAGTATAGGAAAAGGCTTCTTTTCAGATCAGAAAAACCTGGGTTCAGAAAATATTTAATTTAAATAGTATATTTACTCTTTGTTTTCAAAATATTTTTTCAGCTAGCTAAGGAAGGGAAATCTTTTTTTCAATTGCTAGAACTAAAGCCAGCAACTGCCCAGCCCCTGTTCTGTTTTAGCACTGATTATACAGGGGAGGATTAGACATTATTAAAGTACAAAAGGATAACAAGTATGTGGAGAGGGGCGGCATACAAATCTAAATAATAATAATAATAATAATAATAATAATAATAATAATAATAATAATAATAATGGGGGAGTTAAGTTATTCTTTCCGCCTAGGCCATTACAAGTTATGCATGGTATGCTTGTGTGTATGTTTGGTTTTTTATAATAAGGGTTTTTAGTTGTTTTATCAAATTGGATTGTTATATGTTGTTTTACCATTGTTGTTAGCCACCCCAAGTCTGCGGAGAGGGGCGGCATACAAAGCCAATTAATAATAATAATAATAATAATAATAATAATAATAATAATAATAATGATGGAATTTTTATTTTAGATTTACAGTATGTATACACACACAAGCACACACACACCTATTATCAGCAAAAATATGTTACATACAGATATATATTTATCTGTATGGTAGCCCACCCCTGTCTAATATGTATATGTATATACAGTATACAGTATATGTATACATCTGTGTATATATGAACACACACATACACTATACAGATACATATACAAACCACCATATTTTTCGGAGTATAAGACACACCTGGGTGTGTCTTATACACTGAATGTAGCCCCAGCCAGCCACCCCCAGTCTTTAGTCTCTGCCTGCCAGCAGTTTACCTCCTCCACAACAAACAGCAGCAGAGCCTTCTTAGTACAAGCCACTGATTATCTATCTCCCAACACTCAGCTGACTGGTTGAAGTTGTTGGCAAGCCCACATGCTAAAATGAAAGTGAAACTAAAGCTGCACAGAGGCAAATGGCTGGAGGGATCAGTCTGTGCTGAAACTGGCTGTTTGTTTTTTGCTACAAGGAAGTAAGCCACTAACTATAAATGCCTATAGAATGTTCAAATTATTAGACTAATTTTTTAAAGACTGTTTTATTATTAACTTAACAAAATGAAAAAGGGTTTTAAAATAAATGCTTGATCGGAAGAGGCCCAGTACTATTGTATCTTCTTTTAAAAACAGAGAATACTTCCAGAAAGCCACATAAATTTTAAAGAGTATTATCTGAAATGTAACAGTGTCCTGTTTTAGTATTAAGATAAGCAGCTGAGTTAAACCCTCATTTAGTCATGTTTGGAGTAGATCTATTTAAATAATTGGGAGGGGTTAGTGGGATTATATTTAAGAAAACTTTCTGGGATTAATAATATACTGCCATAATGTACATTTCTCCAATTCTTTGTTATTTCTATGGGTCAGGCACACATGCACAGAAATACACAGCAAACAGTGTATATTATTTGTGTTGTTTGCTGTCTGCTGTTTGGTTTGATTGCTGGGAGCCAGAGGCATTTTTTTCACATTTTCCTCCCCCAAAACTATGCATCTTATATTCTGGTGCGTCTTACACTCCAAAAATATGGTATTAAAAACTTTGGCAAAATTGCAATCTGGAGTTGTTTCTGTTTTAGGTTTAAGCTAGTATAAATACAACACATATGTGCTGTCTCCAATTCTTGGGGATTGGACTATTGAAAAACTACAAAAGGCAACAGTTGTGCTTTGCAACAGATTAAATGGATTCCAGGTTTTCCTGATGAAAGTTCTATAGCTACAGTGACTTGAAATGATTGCATAATAAAAATATTAAATCACTTTATTAAATACTACGGAGAGGGGCAGCATACAAATCCAATAAATTATTATTATTATTATTATTATTATTATTATTATTATTATTATTATTAGGTTGTCAAATTGGTGTTCATCTGTTGATTATGTTTTATCATCTAAAGATTTATTTAAATGTGTTACAAAAAATGTACACTTGCAAAAGTAAATACAGTAGAACCCCGACTTACGAGACTAATTGGTTCCGGAAGGAGGCTCGTAAGTCAGAACGCTCGTATGACGAAACATTGTTTCCCATAGGAAACAATGTAAAGTCAATTAATCCGTGCAACAACAAAAAAACCTGCTGCCACCGAACACGGAAGTTAGCGTTCAGAGACAGCTGCGAAGCGGCGCACGTGTCTTAAAACGTGGCAGCCGGCCTGGGGGGCTCGGGGGCTTCCCCCCGAGCCCCCCAGGCCAGCTGTGACATTTTAAAACACGCGCGCCGCTTTGCAGCTGTCTTCTGAAGCCGGAACGCTAACTTCCGCGTTCGGCTTCAGAAGACAGCTGCAAAGCGGCGCGCGTGTTTTAAAACGTGGCAGCCGGCCTGGGGGGCTCGGGGGCTTCCCCCCGAGCCCCCCAGGCCAGCTGTGACGTTTTAAAACACGCGCCCCGCTTTGCAGCTGTCTTCTGAAGCCGGAACACTAACTTCCACGTTCGGCTTCAGAAGACAGCTGCAAAGCGGCGCGTGTGTTTTAAAACGTGGCAGCCGGCCTGGGGGGCTCGGGGGCTTCAGGAGACAGCTGCAAAGCGGCGCGCGTGTCTTAAAATGTGGCAGCCGGCCTGGGGGGCTCGGGGGCTTCCCCCCGAGCCCCCCAGGCCGGCTGTGACGTTTTAAAACGCGCGCCGCTTTGCAGCTGTCTCCTGAAGCCGGAACGCTAACTTCCGCGTTCGGCTTCAGAAGACAGCTGCAAAGTGGCGCGCGTGTTTTAAAACATGGCAGCCGGCCTGGGGGGCTCGGGGGCTTCCCCCGAGCCCCCCAGGCCCGCTGTGACATTTTAAAACACACGCGCCGCTTTGCAGCTGTCTTCTGAAGCCGGAACGCTAACTTCCACGTTCGGCTTCAGAAGACAGCTGCAAAGCGGCGCACGTGTTTTAAAATGTGGCAGCCGGCCTGGGGGGCTCGGGGGCTTCCCCCCGAGCCCCCCAGGCCGGCTGTGACGTTTTAAAACACGCGCGCCGCTTTGCAGCTGTCTTCTGAAGCCGGAACGCTAACTTCCGCGTTCGGCTTCAGAAGACAGCTGCAAAGCGGCGCGCGTGTTTTAAAAGGTTGCAGCCGGCCTTGGGGGCTTGCCAGCCCCCCCCAGCCCCCCAGGCCGGCTGCAACCTTTTAAAACACGCGGGATACGAGCGCCAAGGAGCTGTCTCCTGAAGCCGAACGCGGAAGTTAGCTTTCGGCTTCATGAGACAGCTCCTTGGCGCTCGTATCCCGAATGTGAGCTTGGGAGGCGAACAAAAATGTCGCTCCCCTCCCAGCTCTTATCTCGAGTAGCTCGTAAGTAGAGCTGCTCGTATGTCGAGGTTCCACTGTACATGCATAGAGAATAGGTAGATTTTTGGCTATATCTGGAGAAGATAGTATAGAATAGAATGGGCATACCAGTGTTGCCTAACAAGATTGTTTAAATATGATCTATTGAGAGCTTTTGTTTTGATCAGTGCATTTATTTTCCTACTCCGGTTAAGAACCACTGTCCTAGAACAAGGACAGAAGCACCAGCCTGAAGATGACGAGTGGGACCTCATTGAAATGTCACCAGAAATCTCTGAATCCTACATGGGAAGAAATGTAGGATATGCCCAGTCCTTCATATATATATTGCTTTGAGCAGCCTTAGAAGAATTTGCATTGCTCTGTATGTGAATAATCTTTAGGCCCATTTGTGCATTTCTCATTAGTGTCAGATTTCATATTGTAAACTTTTGCTTCCCAAATTCTGATATTAATTCTTGAAACATTGCATTTGCCCTTTCATCTACTCATAGAGTGAGAACAAAGGAGAACATAAACTGCTGTTTCTCCGCTGCATCTGGAAGGAGAGTCCAACATAGGTAATTTACCAATCTTATTGGTAGAGACTGAGTTAATTTAAATATTTAAATATGAGGTAGTCACCGCCCCTTAGCAGCCCCCAATACCTCAGTTTTAAAAACTCAGTCTAAGAGTAGAGACTGTTGAGTTTTTCCTGGTGTAAAGCATATAGTTTAGTAATGTTTAAAATAATTAAAATAAATACATTAACCTTTGTGTTTTTCTCTCCTTTCTCTCTTGCAGATGCTGGAAAGGAAAGTGATCTTCTGGGGGTCTCTGTCCTCAGTGGGCATAACCCCCCACCGTGATTCTCCTCCGGCTTCCCTTCCCTCAGTGGGTACCATTCCTATGGAGGAGAAACTCAGCCTGGGGTCACTGGCCTCAGTGGCCATACCCGGCTGTCAGCCGAAGGTGTGGGGGTCAGTCCCCCACACTGGGAGGCTTGGAATCGGCGGTCTAAGAAGAAGCTGGGCGCAGGGCCAGCGCCTGTCAGCTATGAGGCGGCAACGCGGTAGGGATAAAGCCGCCGCCGCCGTAATCACCGACGCCGTGACCGCGGTCACTTTCGGTGGTATACAAGCCGGTGGGCGAGCTTGGCGCAGGGCCAGCGCCTATCAGCTGGGAGGCGGCGAAAGCTATAGCCGCTGCCGCAGCCGCCGCAGCCACCACCGCCGAGTCCAAGGACTGATTGAGACAGGCCGGGGTGAGCTTGGCTCAGGGCCAGCGCCCGTCAGCTGTGAGGCAGCAATAACAAAAAAAGCCGCCGCCGCCGCGATAGCTGCCGCCGCGACTGCCGATGTTTCCGGGTTGACAGCCGCTGCGTTCAGTGAGGCAGAGGGCGTCATAGGCAGGCCGGCAGGCGGGCCCCTTCAGATCGGAGTGTATTTCCAGGAAGGGAAGGCGGCAAAACTGCGGAGACCGCCATTTTGGGGTGGCCTGATTACCACGCCCGCCATGTTTAGGCGGGAGAACTGTTGCTCTCCGCCCAATCAGTGGGCGCGACCAACACCACATTGAGCATGCGTGGGCTCTGAGGTGCTTAAACGCCATTTTTGCTGTGATCGAGCTACCGGTAACACTGATTATTAACGTATCTCATCTGGCCTTGTTTGACATATCAACTGTCAAGCGTGAGTAGTTATGGAAGATAAGAGTGTAGACAAAGTATCTTCCCCCAGCATAATGCCTCAGGATAAAGGCAAGGGGAAGCCCAAAGACAAAGCTAAGTCCCAGACCTCCTCTTCAATCAAGGAGGCAGAGAGGCGTATAAAAGCTTTAGAGCAGAGGTTGGAGGCAGCACTTCTGGCACCAAGATCCACCTCCCCCTCATTACAGGCCAGGGAACAACCTGCTTGCCAGTCTGGGTTGAGACCTACAGAAATCTTATCTGTGAAGGATTGGTCCCCAGAGAGACAGAATCCATTTATGTCTCAGGCTGTCCCTCTATCTGGACTTCAGCAGGCGAGGCCAGGATCTGCTAGTCATTCTCTGAGAAGTGCTCCATCTGCCACCTTTACACCCACGGCTGCTGGGCTTAGGGTGCAGCCGGATACCTGGCAACAGATGTCTCCGGCCTTACAAGGGCTCATCACTGACGTTTACTCTCAAGGAATGGCTGTGGGGGTGCAGCAAAGTGTCCAGCACTCCCGCCCAATACAGTCCAAGAACCTGTGGACTGCACCGCCCCCCTCGGGTATGGGGTCTTGGATGGATGAGCCATCACCATTAGAGGACACCGAAAAAGATTATGATTTCTCTGATGATGAGACAACTCCAGATCCACCTGTGACAGCTGGGCTCTTTAAGGCCCCTCTTTTCAAGATTCTGTTACATAAGGCCAAGCAGGCAGCAGATTTACCGGGTCCCACCAAGGCAACTGACGCCTCTGAGGACCCTAAGCCGTCTACTGTATTATTCAAGGAGCCCCAACCCGAGACTGATCATGTGCCATCCTCGGAGATTTTTAGACAAAGCATCAAACGCACCTGGCAGCAGCCTGCAGCAGCTCAAGGTCCGTCAGTCATGGAGCGTAGGTTTTATACCTTGGATGAGGACATGGAGAAGATGCTGGAATTTCCCCCTATCGACCAGCCGGTGATGACCTTGATTTCAAAGGCCTTGGTGCCATCAGAAACTGGCGATAGTTTGAAACCGGAGGATAGGAAAGCGGAAATTTTATTGCGGAAGTCTCACCAAATGGCGAGTTGGGCGTTTCGAGCTTCTTCCTTTTTCAATCGAGCTTCGATAATGTGGCTGCAGGAGGTGCAGGCCCGCCTGGGTCCAGAGGATGGCCGTTTACGTCAGGACCTGATTAAATTATTGGTGGCGGCCGAATTTTCGGCGGATGCCACTCTCCATGCTGCGAAATTTTCTGCTAGAGGGATGGCAATGTCGCTGGCCTCCAGACGCCTCCTATGGTTGAGGAGCTGGCCAGCAGACCTAAAGTCCAAATGGAACCTGGCCTCTTCTCCATATCAAGGGGAAAAGCTCTTTGGGGAGGCGTTGGATCCTGTCCTCATTGAGGATAAGGACAAAAGGAAGACCCTGCCGAGAGCATACAGATGCCAGGATCGTAGGACCACCCCCTACGCTCGCCGCCAGCCATTTCGGTGGGATCCCTCATCATCTGTTGGGCAGACTAGGACATACACGCCAAATCAGTATGGCCAGCCCGCCTTTTGGGGGAACCACGCAGCCTTTCAAGACAGGCCCAGAGGGTACCAGCAGGCTCGGCGTCCTTTCAGAGGGAATCAGAGGGGCTTCAGGCGCACAAAATGACTTGGCTCCATTGCAGCCCATAGGAGGCAGACTTCAATGCTTCAGTGCCTCCTGGAGGATTACCTCCTCCGACAAATGGGCAATAGCCACAATATCACGAGGACTGCGCCTGGAGTTCTTGCAGCCCCCGCCAAACCGATTTGTCACTTGTCCGCTAACGCGAGACCCAACCAAAAAACGTCATCTACAACTGGAGATAACTCATCTTCTCAAAATTCAAGCGATAGAGACGGTGCCCGAGCATGCCAAGGGCACGGGATTCTACTCCATTGTGTTCCTAGTACCAAAGTCATCGGGGGGGGGGGGTGTTTCAGGATGATTCTAAACCTGAAATTCCTGAACACCTTCATTCGGTATCGCAGGTTTCGCATGCACTCCCTGCAATCGATCCTGGCCTCTGTGCAACACAACGATTTCCTCACCTCTATCGATCTCAAAGAGGCTTACCTGCATGTTCTGGTTTGGCCAGCTCATCATCGGTTCCTCAGGTTTTGTCTCAACGGTGTCCACTACCAATACCGTGCTATGCCGTTCGGCCTGTCCTCGGCACCCCGCACCTTTACGAAGCTGATGGACATCCTGACAGCACATCTCAGGGCCCAGTCCATACGGGTCATGGCATACTTGGACGACATCCTCGTTCTGTCCAAGTCCATGGCCCAAGCGCAGCACGATCTGGCGCTCACGAGGCAGACTCTGGAATGGCATGGCTACACGGTCAACGAGGAGAAGAGTCATCTTCATCCTACTACGACGATCCAACATCTGGGTTCCATCATAGACACCACAAAAGACACTGTTTCCCTAACATCAGAGAGGATACTCAATATCCGGAAATTGGTGACCAGCCTTCGGCGACAACGACAGATACCGTTGGCAATGTTGTCCAAGGTGTTAGGGACTATGGTTTCATCCATAGGGATTGTTCCATGGGCTCGTCATCACATGAGAGGCCTTCAATGGTTCCTCCTTCCGGCCCAAAGGGGCAAGATGAGTCACTCACATCGAAAGGTGACGTTGCCGGCTTCAGTCAAACAGTCGCTGGCATGGTGGTTGTCCCCGGCGTTGCTCCAGGGTTCTCCTCTTCACAGCCACGAGCGCGTGATTATCACAACAGACGCGAGTTTGTCTGGCTGGGGCGCCCATATGGGTCCTCATATAGCTCAGGGCCTATGGTCGCAGGAGGATTTAACCCAGGTCAACATCAACGTTCTTGAACTCAGAGCAGTTTTCCTAGCTCTTCAAGCCTTCGCTCCCTGGGTTCAGAACAGACACGTCCTGATTTTAACGGACAATGTGGCCACGAAAGCGCACCTGAACCACCAAGGGAGTACGAGGTCGCACTGTCTCATGGTTCAGACCACGGATCTTTTCAACTGGGCCGAGTCTCATCTGGCCTCTTTGATGGCGGAGCATATTGCGGGGACCAGCAATGTGCAAGCGGACTGGCTGAGCAGGGCCACTCTGGATCCTTCGGAGTGGCAACTGGACCCATCGCTCTTCAAGCAGATAGTGCTGCGATTTGGTCTTCCGTTGGTGGACCTCTTCGCAACTCCAGCGAACACTCAATTGGAGAGGTTTTACTCCCGGTTCCCAACGTCGGGGGCGGAAGGGATCAATGCCCTTTGGTCAACGTGGCCCCAGGGTTTACTATATGCCTTTCCCCCGACGTGTCTAATTCAAAGGACTCTAGACAAAACAATTCGGGAGGGGGCAGAGGTGATAATGGTAGCTCCCCATTGGCCAAGACATCCTTGGTTTGCAGACCTGGTAGCCCTGTCGGTGTCTTCCCCGTGGAGGATTCCGGATCCCGAGATAGTGTTAATTCAGGGGTCAGTTTGCCATCCGAACCCTCAGTGGTTCAAACTGACCGCCTGGCACTTGAAAGGGCGGGTCTGAAACATCAACTTTTGCCCGACGAGGTTATATCCACCATGCAGGCAGCTCGTCGCCCATCAACGGTGAGGCTCTACCAGGCCACTTGGGCGGCCTTTTGTAAGTTTTGTTCAAGCCACCACCTTAGTCCGGGAGAGGCTTCAATAGTTTCAGTCTTGCAATTCCTACAGTCCGGGGTAGAAAAAGGGTTAGCCCCAAATACCTTGAAAAGACATTTAGCGGCTCTGGCAACCATCATCTGATTACCTCACGCTCGTTCCCTTGCACAACATCCTTGGGTTAGGGATTTTATTAAGGGCGCAATTAACACCCACGCGCCTCCAGTACACAGATTCCCGACATGGGACCTTTCTCTAGTACTCAGGGCGCTTACAGCTCCTCCCTTTGAGCCGATGAGGACCATTCCAATACGATTGCTCTCCTTAAAGACAGCCTTTTTAATGGCAATTACCTCGGCACGCCGAGTGTCGGAACTGTCGGCCCTTTCTACGCGTGCGGATTTGTGTATATTCCACCCAGATCGGGTTGTATTAAGATTAGACCCATCCTTTATTCCCAAGGTTAACTCTGGGTTCCATAGGACACAAGAATTAGTGTTGCCAGACTTTTGCACACATGGACAGCACCCTCTCGAGTTGAGGTGGCACAAGGTAGATGTTCGGAGGGCCTTGAAACTCTACATCAGACGGACTGGACATTTCAGGAAATCTGAAAGGCTGTTTGTGTCCTTTGGCCAGCGATCAATGGGTCTTCCAGTATCATCCAGATCCATCAGTCGCTGGCTAAGGGATTGTATTGAGGAAGCTTGCAAAGCTCGGTCTCAATTACCACCGACCGGGGTAACAGCACATTCCACTAGGAGCGCAGCCACTTCGGTTGCGTGGAGGACTCAGGCATCCATTAAGGACATTTGCAGGGCGGCCACGTGGGCGTCTCCTACAACCTTCATACGCCATTACAAATTGGACTCCGTAGCTTCGGCGGAGGCTTCCTTTGGGAGACGGGTTTTGCAGCAAGTGTGTTCAACTCCTGCGACCGTGGCTCAGCCTTTGCCCTCCCATGGGCCGTAATCTTTGGTATATCCCATGTTGGACTCTCCTTCCAGATGCAGTGGAGAAGAACCGTTGTACATACCTGAACGGTCTTCTCGATGCACTGGAAGGAGAGTCCAAACCCACCCGGCATGGTTGTTTCGCCTGGTCGCCGGAGTCTTGGGATTGCATGTTGAATAGTTATGAGGTTATATGGTTATTGTTCAATAAACAGGTTATCCTTAAACTGGCTTCGTTTTTAAAACTGAGGTATTGGGGGCTGCTAAGGGGAGGTGACTACCTCATATTTAAATATTTAAATTAACTCAGTCTCTACCAATAAGATTGGTAAATTACCCATGTTGGACTCTCCTTCCAGTGCACCGAGAAGACCGTTCAGGTATGTACAACGGTTCTTTTGAGATTTTGTAGCACTTCGCAGCCTTTGAAATTACTATGAAAGCTGTGGGAGAGTTATGTTTCCCACACATTTTTCATTGTACAGATGAGTTCCTGCCTCGCAAAAGAGTTTTTTGTTTTGCATACATGTGTGAGAAAAGGGAAGCAGAGGTGGTGGACAAGTTGCCCAGAAAGAGAACAGATTAGACAAAAACTATGCCAACCTCTTAGCTTACAACTTTAGCTCATGTACTTCAACATAAAGCTGAAAAGCAGTGAGATAGTCCAGTATTATGCAAATTACTCTATTTTAGTTTTTTAACCAAGAAACTTAATTTTCTGAACTATATAAGCATTGAAATCCTGAATGTGTGTTTTATTTTTCAATGAATTGGTTATTCTGTGTACAATCAGGGTGAGCATTTCAAATCCAGAGCATAAACCCATGATTGGTAAAAACCTTGTGATTGAAAGCTCTCCTGAATAGTTTAATTTTATTATACCATGAAATAACTTGGAGGATTTTTGAGGAGAGGGAGAGAGAGAGAGAGAGAGAGAGAGATCAACCCACATTCACATGTTTATGTGATGTTTTTAAGTACAGTGGTACCTCTACCTAAGAACGCCTCTACTTCAATGTTCCCTCTAATTTTTTTTCGGTGTGGGCAGAAAAGTATAGCGTCTGAGCGGCAGTCCATTCGAGACTGGGCAGCATAGAATAAATAATCAAATAATCAAATAATCAAATAATCAAATTCACAGATGTCACCAAAGACAACTTATTGGGTAATTATTTGGGGCTCGGTGCTGGGGCAGAATAAGGTCCCTTCCCACTATGTTATTCTGTTATTTTATACTTCAATTAATATCATTATCCTCTTACAAATCCAGATAGGCTGTCATGCCTACTCCTTCATATACATTCTTCTTAAAAGAAACAAAAAACTTTTATACAACTTTTTCCTAATTAATAGGAAAAGATTTTTTCCCTCCTGCCGGGCACTGGGCAGTAGCCATGGGGCAGTTGGCTGCAAGCAGGAGTTCCAGGACAGATGCACCAATGGCAGTGGCATGGACACAGGGCTGGCACTGGCCCGCTGGCTGGGCCAGGATGGAGGTGCCAGCCCCACACCCATACCCAGTGCAGCGCCAGCATGTATGGCATCCAGCAACACATCCAGCCACCGCCATCAGTGCCTCGCAGCTGACCGCCCCACCGCCACCCTGTGGCTACTGCCCAGTGCAGCTGCTGCCAGTGCCCTCCTGCTCGACCTCCGCTTGGTGGCACCACCTTCGCTTCCCACCCTGCTGCCCCACGCTCGCCAGAGCTGCCTGGCCCCGCTGTCCCTGCAGGCCCACCTCAGGCTTGAGCCCTTCCTGAGAGCTGTAAAACTCACCTGCTGCCGCCGCCAGGGAAGCTCCAGCCGGGCACTGCAGCTGTGGCAGAGGCTGCCTCCGATGAAGCCGAAGGAAGTTCAGCTTCCGGACTCGCAACTTTTTTCTCTTTGCGCCCTCAGCAAAAAGTTGCGAGACCAGAAACTGAGCTTCATTCTTCATGCCTTCCAAGTTTTTCCGGCCACCGGCCTAGAATTTGCCAGGGAAAAAGAGGTTTGAGACCTCTGCACTAGAATTGGAAATTCTTGCGTGGAGATCTCAAATCTCCTGCGCTATAGCGCATAGCACAGGTTAGAGGGAACAGTGCTCTACTTACAAACTTTTCTAGATAATAACTGGGTGTTCAAGGTTTTTTTGCCTCTTCTCAGGAACCATTTTCCACTTACAAACCCGAGCCTCCGAAACTGTAACTGGAAAAGGCAGGGAGAAGCCTCCATGGGGCCTCTCTAGGAATCTCCTAGGAGAAAACGGCTGGAAAAGGCAGAGAGAAGCCTCCATGGGGCCTGTCTAGGAATCTCCTGGGAGGAAACAGGGCCTCCACCCTCCCTGTGATTCCCCCAATCAAACACATTATTTACTTTTACATTGATTCCTATGGGAATAATTGCTTCTTCTTCCAAACTTTTCTACTTAAGAACCTGGTGACAGAACAAGTTAGGTTTGTAAGTAGAAGTACCACTGTACTGTAAGTGGGAAAACCTCTTTTTCCTTTGAAGGGGAGGGGAATATAAAAGAGCTAAATATTACAGGTTTCTTTAAAAAAACAGTTGGAAAGTTCAACAAGAGAATATAAGCATCCTTTTAATTTTTGAAAAATATATACTATAAATCTATGACTATAAATAAATACATTACAATTTTACCTTATGTACTTTCTGGCTAATCTGGGCAATATATTTGCTTGCATTTTTAAAAACGAACACAGTGTAAAACAATTTTGCAGGAGATTTAGTTTAAATTTTAAAAAAATCTTTAAAAGTAAAAAGCAAAAATATTTTAGTTAAAAATGGAAAATAAGAAGCAAATGCAGTGACCTTGCTGTTTCAGTTGGTTGTTATTTCATTACCGTACTCCAAGGCACCTTTAGAGTTTCAAGATTCACATGGATTTTATTAGACTGGCTTCAAATGACTGCCAAGGTATAAGCCTGTATGGTTGAAGTATTTTATAAGACATGCTCCATAAACCCATATATAATAGGACAGTGCATTTCATCCTGAACAGTTACATCACTGCATTCCATAAAGGTGTTAATATAAATTTGTATCTATTAATGAAATTTGTTGTGTTAATTTCTAAATTGTAATAAGTGATTTTACCAGAAATAGAAAGAATAGGTTCCATCATGTTGACTCTGGGTGATAGACAATCTCAGATATACCCTGATAAAGATTGAGAAATTAGTAGCCTACTTAAAAATATGCATTAACCTTTGGAGAATTTACCCAGGGACATGCAAAATTTAAATCTCGCTTTTGAAGAATAAATGCCATGAATCGTAATACTCCACTAGATCATTTTTGAAATTGGTCAATTTAGACATTAAAGCTTCCTACTATGCAAAAATGGATTCAATCTTTGATTATACTGAATTGAAATTACCTTGAGGTAAGATAGGTGGCCTATATTATGTTGTGGTTAGCTCTGGCCCAGCTCCTGCCCCAAGGAATGTGCAGGTGGATGTGGGGGAAACATCCACATGCCGCAGGCCTGTTTTGCTCCCGATGGAATCTGCCGACGAAGCCTCCTCTGACCAAGGAAGCGTGAGTGACAGGGAAGAGGAGAGTTTGGCAGATAGCCCAGGAGGAGATCAATCATCTGTATCATCCCTGGATTATGAACAAGAATTAATGAAACATCAACGCATGCGTAGAGTGATGCATAGGAGACAACAACTGAAGGATTATTACAAGAGAAAATGAGGCCACCTGTCGCTGGGTGGGGCTGTTGTAATTAGTGCTACAGATAAAAGTGCAGCCTGGTGTTTTAGCCTCATGGCAGTTTATCTGATTCATTGTTTCATCAAGATCGTGGTTTTTGTGCTGTTGAAGATTGTGTGTGGACTCTCTGGACTTTAGAATTGGACTCAATTTCCCAGTTATTGAGTGAGCAATTGGATTGCATTTAACCTGTGTCTTGTGTGTATCAGAGAATCCCTTTGACATTTAAAAAGGGAGCTGTTTTTGTTTTTCTGTTTATAAAAACTTTTGGGTTTTCCTTTTATCGTGTGGTGTATGTCTTCCTGGACTAATTACCCTGTAATTACGGGCGGTTGAAACACGCTGGCAGAACATATTATAAGTAAATAAAAATAAATATGGAACTTCATTTGGGATGCAAAAGGATTAGGATGTAATCTGTTTTGGCCCATCCAGAATTCTTTTGGGATTGTGGAAGGATATTGATAGCATCTCTATTTTTTACGAATTGTCCAAACTGTCTAAACTAATCTCAAAAAAGCAAAAGTATTAACTTAATTAACAATAGTGCTATTACAAAATATGTAATTTTCTGAAATTATTCCAGTAGGAAGCAAACTAGCAATGAAAAAGCCTGTAGAAAAATAGGAATGGATGATACCTGTGAGCAGTCATATGTGTACTTTTGGTGAAAAGGTAATATGTATTTAAAATAAATCAAAACAGGCATATTGGGGATATACTTCACCTCAGGTAAAGCAGTTAGTAATAGCATTTAGACTTGATCATGATGATGTTCATCCATCATATTCGATGAGGACCTTGACATCTAATGGTTTGTGGGTTGTATGCAACGTGTGCATAGGTGGCTGGTAAGGCCTATACGGGCATGAAATCTTGTGCCATATGTTGGGCAGACATGTATGGGCACTATTGTCACAGCATTTGCAGCTCTGGCTTTATGGAGTGCTTGCTTCTCTTCTGCTATGAATGTTCTTCTGGCCTCAGATGTCTGGCAGCCTTAGTGGATCAGCATGCACCATGTCAGTCAATCTTGTGCCGGGGTTTCCCAAGAGGTGGTGTTGATATCAAGGGACTTGAAGGAGGCTTTTAATAGGTCTTTGTATCACTTCCTTTGTTTCCTATGCAATCACTTTCCTTTAGACAGGTCACAATAGAGGACCTGTTTAGGGATGTGATGGTCTGACATCCTAGCAACATGTCTGGGCTTTCATCAGCAAGGTGGGAATTGATAGCAGGCCTGCTCTGTAGAGGACTTTAGTGTCAGGTACCTTATCCTGCCACCGGATAGAGGCCTTTCTTCCAAGTCATGTGGAAGTGGTTCAATTGCCTAGCATATCTCCTGTATGGAGTCCAAGTCTCACTGGCATACAACAGGTAGTTAGCACTACTGCTCGGTATATTTTGAGCTTTATAGCAAGGCTTATTCCACATTGGTTCCACACGTTGGTCATTAATCTGCCAAATGCAGAGCTTACCTTGCCGATTCTGCAGTTGACCTCAATGTCAACTGAGACTTGTATACCACTTTACAGCCCTCTCTAAGCGGTTTACAGAGTCATCATATTGCCCCCAGCAATTTAGGTCCTCATTGTACCCACCTCAGAACTATGGAAGACTGAGCCAACTTGAGTCTGGTGAGATTTGAACCGCCAAACTGCAGCCAGCTGGCATTCAGCAGAAGTAGCCTGCAGTACTGCACTATAACCATTGCACTACCATGGCTCATTATATTTTAATTGGTCTTGAAGATTAAATTATGCAGAATCAGCCTGTTTAGTACTGAATCTGAGCGTTATTCTAAGAATCCACAATGTAAATCAGCCATTTTATAGCAATATCTTTGCTATCGCAGCAGACTGTATGCAAGGCTTTAATCCTAATTGCATTATGAAATCTAAGCATTATCTTGAAAGAATACCTCTGTATATTGACTTTGGAAGTCAGGGCAAAAAAACAGATTTGACCAATTTCATTATATGAAATCCTAAACTAAATTGTTGGGAGGAAAAGGAAAAAAACATTTTGTTTTTATTTGGGATATGGTAGGCAATGAATATACAGTGCCCTACTAGCCTATGCCTAGATCCCTTCAGTTTACTGGTATGATTACTATCACATGATTATATAAGCATATGATTTCATTACACCCAGGGGTGCGTGCCTCTTACCTTCCTACTGGTGAGCTGCATGCGTATCCTGATGTTTTGCGGATATGCACATGTCCCCTCACACAATTTTGCTTGTGTACATGGGTAAAAGGGACAATTTTTCTTCTGTGCATGCTCAGAGGAAAAAACATACCAAAAATTAGAAAAGAAAGATGTTGCCATGCCTGGACTGGCAAAGACAGGACTGGAACCGTCACATGCAAATTGCACAATCAGTGGGCCACTACTGGAACGGCAAACTTGGGTGCACTGATAGGAATACATCTCTGATTAAACCTAACAGGGGTTTGTTTTGTCTATTTCATCTGGATAAAATCTTTCAATCTCAAGTGAAAATGGGTGAAACTGCTCATTAAAAAAAAAGTTCAGAAAGAAATACCAAATTTTACATTATCACAGAGGAAAAAAAAATATTTCAAATGCCTGCTGTGTCCCCAGTGTGGTCTTTTCATATGGAAGTAGATTTCCTACAAGTAGAAACCAATTAAAAGCTTCAAATTATAGCTGAAAATAACTTTCTTTCCATTGGAGGTTAATTGTCTTTATATTTGCTGATTCTTTTACTACCACCCGGCAACTCAAAGAAAAATTCAGCAGTTTGTTCTCCCCCCTCCCCCCCCCCCCCGCGTGTTGTGAACTGGGTTATAATCAAGCAAATGGTTTATCATGAATGAATGACTACCCCTAAAGGCTATTGAATGTTTTTACTCACCCAACTGAATATTCTTAATTTTAGTCATATTGAAAAACAGATTCAGAAACATCACTAGAGTGACAGAATACCCCCTTATGACTTTGTACTGTCATTGTGTTTTTTTATAAGGATAATTGTAGAAACATAATATTGCCTAAGATTAGCACTGTTTCCAAATACCCTAATAAATATCAAGTTTAGTAGCTTATTTACAACCAACATCTCCCAAACACAGTTCAAAGTCTCAGGTTTTGCTGCCTTATCTGAAAGTATAGGAGATATCTTATGGTCAAGTTCATTATGACTGAATAATGTTCAGAATTCTAGCAGAAAGAGACAAAAATAAAACCATTTCAGTCATTTCAATTGAAGCCCGCGTAGTTGTTTTACTCATTCCTTTTTCAGGTGATCTTTTCACCCTACTGGAACTACGTTCATATGCCCAGTCTTGATTGTGCCTTAATTAACCTTTTATGGTTGAATTCTTGCAGCCAAGAATGAAGCATTATAAGAAATTTGATTCAACAGCATTTTGCAAGAATGTTCCCTGACACCGATAAACAGCTCTACACCATGAAAAAATATATTAGAAACTGTTCTAGAACATAGCAAAATGAATAATATTTTTCTCTTTATAAAGAATTGCCATTTAACCTATTATTATGGGAAATGATTATATATTTAAAGCTATACATTATATTTGACAGTGCTCTGGTGTTCCTTCTAGAAATTATAAATGATGGTGCTAAACCAATGCTTAGTGCACATTCTTGCTAGTGTTTGTTTATTAGCTGTTAATGAAAAGAGATTAATCTAAATCAGTATTGGGTGGATCCTTTACTGAAAACATATAGTGTACTGAGGCAGTTTTAGCTTATGAAAAATGTAAACCATTTTCTTATACAGAAAAACTTTTGTTTTTCAATTTTGCGGTAGAAAGTTCATATTAAAAGGAGAAAGGAATCTGATAACCTCTTTCCCATCAGTGTTTTTCAAGATTGTGAATCAATCAATCTTTAATTCACAATCAAAATCAGGTTTCTTCTTTGTTGGATCAGCTAGGATTGAATCTAGGGCCTAATGAAGACATGATTTTTAATGTATTAGATTTTGTATTAGATATAGAAAAATGTATTAGATATAGAAAAAAGCATAATGTATGCTTTTTTCTATATTTATTTTGTGAGCTGCCTAATAATAATAATAATGATGATGATGATGATGATTATGATGATGATGATGATAGTTTAAGAAGATTTTAGCTACATTGAAACAAGAATAAATACCAGTAATTAGGAAGCAATCAGGAACTGAACAGAGTCAGTGTTTATATGTTCTGTGTTGTGTCCAGAGGACAGTTAGGCCTTGTACCCGCCCCATATTCCTTGGGCGGGAAAATACTGCAAGGTGATTGGTTGGCTCAGTCTGGCAGCCCGGGATATATATAGCTGCCAGGCACAGCCATGCTTTGTCTTGTTTTGTTCTGTAACCGTTACCTTCTGTTCAATAAAGAACCGTTACTTACTCCAAGACTGCACTCCTTCATTCTAGCAAGGATCTAACATTCTGAATTAGTGAACTTGATGAAAGTATTGAACATTACAGATGTTACAGTCCTGGTTTTTGTTTCAGGGAAATTGTGATGTGATCTTATGTTGTTGGGTGTTATAAGCATGGCCAGATCACTTTTTGGCTTGCTTCCCTCCTCACCCAACTCAGGAAGATACAAATAAGCAACTGGCAGTCCTGACTGGATTCCAGAGGGATATTTTTCACTGAGAATCTGGTGAGCAGCCTGGAATAGGCAAGTGACTAAGATTTTAGGAGACTGAGGAAATTTAGAAGACTGAGAATTTCTACAGACTAAGATTTTAGGATTGCTCTTATGGTTCTTTGCACCAATTCTGGGGATACGTCTTGGTTTTCTAAGAACCTCTGGGAGATGAAATTCAAAAATATTTGCCTAATATTTGGAAGAAGAGAAACAGCAGGTTTACATTTTGGTAAAAGATGACAAAACATCTCTTTGTAATGCTATGGGACAATAACCGTGGGAATGGGGTACCTATGAAAGGTCAAATAAAAGTATAGACAACAGTAGAATAATGGGCAGAGCAAGAGGCTCAGAAGAGACCCTCCCTAATTTATTTGGCTTTAACGGTGATGGTGAGAAAATTGTATTTTCAGATTTGCAACATTGATATCGGCCTTACCTCATATGGTCAGACAGGGAATATGACAAATAAGCTAATTCTCCATGGGGGGGAGGAATCAGCAGTCAGGATGGGTTGTCCTCACCCTTCAGAGGTGAGGACTGAGTCAGATATTTAAAGTATGGATCCACCCACTGACCCGAGTTCCTGGTTCAGTCCTCAGCAGAGTAGGACGTGGCAAGCACAGCCCATCCAACTGCTGATCTTGAATATCATTCCTCCTTTGCCCTTTTTCTTCCTATCCTTCCTGTGAGTATTTTTCTTAGTATTAGTATTTTTCTTATAATTTTTCACCCCTGTTATTTTATCTTCCTTCTAGCCTTCCTATTGCCAGGTCCTTGCCCTGGCATGCACATTGGAGCTGAACTTGGGTAACGGCTCACATGCCAGCAGATATGGCTCCGCGTGCCACCTGTGGCACGTGTGCCATAGGTTCGCCATCACTGGAGTAGGGCATTGGGAGAACGGCCCCTCCCAATGGCTCCCTGTCAGAGGTAGACAGCACTCCCTGGTGAATTTGGGGCAAATTGCCAGGATTGTAGAAAGGATGAGATAGAGGAGTGCTTGGGAGGGGGAGAGAAGAGTGCAGGGAAAATGGGCATGGAAATAGGGGGAAAAAAGGCCCCTTTCAATAGATAGATTGGCAGGCAGGCAGGCAGGTAGAAGAAAGTCCCCTCCCAATACTTCCCTGTCAGAAACATTTTGGCATCTATAAATACACGGGCAATGCCAGGTAATCAGCTAGTGTGTGTAATACATACATATAAAATAGGGTGTGCTTCACAGGAGCAGATAGAGGTAAATCTTAGAGTGGCAGGAAATGCATCAAAAAACAATAGAGATCAATGCTAGAGAGGAATAAAGTTGGAGAGAAATAAAGGCGGACGTAACACCTTTAACCTAACAGCCTTTTCATATTAACAATAAACAGCATTGTAAAAGCTGTAATACCTACAGCATCCTCTTCCTCCTCTTGTATCTTAATTTCTTTAACATATCTATGGAGTCCACTACCTCAAATATTTATATTCAATAGTTCATACATTACATCTTTTTTCTTTCCTGATTACTCTAATGGACTGAGACTGTATGTATGAGACTGGTCATTTCCTGGTGGGAGAAGTGGCTGATATCTATGCATTCTTTTTATAATTGCATTTTTTGATAGTTATACCCTTTCATATGTAAAGTTCTACATTTGAGTATTCATTTAATTTGAACAATATTATAGAATGATGGCAAATAATTATGATGCTCTATATTCTCTTTTCTGTACAGAGTTATGCATGTGAGCAAAACATTTACAGTTCAAAAGGATTTGTTTTTAAACAAAATTAGAAATAATTCAAAAAATTAGAATAATTCATCTGATTATGTTGGTCAGATCTGTACATTTGAATCATGTATGGCTATCACTTAGCTTGGGGCTTCCTGTATCATAAATGAAGAATGATTGTGTTGGTCTTAGTTTTCTCATTCAGTAGTCTAGCTTTGCTGAGGGAGTGTGGTTACAAATTTGAAAAATAAATTAATGATGCCATCTGGCTTTCTTTTAATAACACTCATCTTTTCAAAAGAAGTTAATACATGATTCTGCCTGGCAATCTTTTGTACTTTATAGCAAGTGTCTATGCCTTCCTCAACAGCATCAAAACGTCATTATCTTTTAAAGAGATGTTGTGAGATTTCAGCTTTCTCACATGAGAATTTCTGACATTTTGAGACTCTTAAACTAATTTCCATGAGATTTTATGATATTTGAAGAGTAGGGCGTCTCATCAGGCACCTGTAGTTGAGGCACTGCCAATCCCTGCTTACCATTTAATGTGTGAATGTAGATTTGTGCCAGAATTCTGGGTATGAAAACCTAACATAGAGGTGTTTTATATATGCATGATAGTATTTTCAATTGTTATTAGATTAATAGACTCTCTTCAACTTTTCCCGTTTTTTAAAAATAGATTATGCTCTTAAG
The DNA here is from genome assembly GCF_031021105.1 of Erythrolamprus reginae. Classification (NCBI taxonomy): domain Eukaryota; kingdom Metazoa; phylum Chordata; class Lepidosauria; order Squamata; family Dipsadidae; genus Erythrolamprus; species Erythrolamprus reginae. The sequence goes on along the minus strand of NC_091954.1, from coordinate 61,844,024 downwards.
TGATCCTGAGATTGAAAGTAGCATACTCATCAGTAATGATGAAGGAGCCACCTATCAAAAGTATAGACTCAGCTTCTACATTCAGAGTCTGCTCTTCCATCCTAAGCAAGAAGACTGGATTCTAGCATACAGCATTGACCAAAAGGTATGTGCCCTTTTCCTTCCTTCTTGGATACATATCCAATCTCCATTTCAAATGCAATATCAAACAGCAGTTTAACATTACACATGCTGCTAGGAACAATTATTCTGTTATTCCTATACCCCTCCTCAGGGCTTGGACTTTCAGACTTTTTCATTAGGTATTATTATTCTGGCACGATAAATCAATATACCTGACATATTTTTCTTTCCTGTGGACAAGTAGTCTGCTGATGCTGTGAGGCCCATTTACTTTTGCTTTATTCATCTCTGTACAAAAGAAGCAAAGCTAACTGTGCTGTAGTTGTTTGTTTTGATGTCAAAATCCAGGAAGATAGTTTGTGGTACCCAACCAAATCAGGTTTCATAAGACAATAACAAATTTTCTTTGGTATATTTTCAATACAACATCGAACAGAAAGAGAAAAAAATAGGCTCATAATTTCACATGGAACAACTGTAGCAGCAATTGTTTAGCTTATGGTAAGGATGAACAAATACTTTTAATGCAAGGGGCAAGGCACACATAGCCTTTTGTATTATCATTTTTGCAACCCAATAGAGTTTGTTCTAAAAGGCTGGACAGTTATAAGCCCAGTTTTAAATACAGTGATCCCTCAATTTTCGCGGGTTCAAACTTCGCGAAACGCTATACCACGGTTTTTCAAAAAATATTAATTAAAAAATACTCCGCGTTTTTTTTCTATACCACGGTTTTTCCCACCCGATGACGTCATACGTCATCACCAAGAGTCACTTCTCTCTCTCTTTCTCTTTCTTTCCTATCATTCTCTGCTTCAATCATTTCCTCATTTCTCTTTTTTCTCGCTTTTTCTATCATTTTTTTTTCTCTCTCTCTACCTTCCACTCTCCCCCCTCTTGCTCTCTCTCTCTTTCTCCCTCTTTGCGAGAATGCCTGCCCCCACCTCTCCTGCAGCCCCCTTGCTGATAGCTGGGACGAAAGTGCTCTCAGCTAAGGGACTGTGAGAGGGACGAGGCAGGCATTCTCAAAGCGCTCAGAGCGGCTACCGGCCGAATGAGGAGGATGAGAAGCCGTAGCCGCCAGCGCTGCTGCAGGAGGACCCGTGTCCGAAGAAAGCCGGTGAGAGGGGTGGATCGGGTGGGCGGGCGGTAGCGGCGAGGGGGCCAGAGGCACTGGGGGGTGGGGACAGCCGACATTCAAAGCAATCTTTGCCGGCCTCCGCACTTTCGTCACTCCCTGCCCTAATTTCAAGCCCGGCTCCTTGCGCTGCCTTGAAAAAGGGTGCGTGGGGGTAGATTTTGTCTGTCCATAGCCAAAAATGGTGTTTTTACTTCCGCACCGCTACTTTGCGGAAAATCGACTTTCGCAGGAGGTCTTGGAACGTAACCCCCGCGAAAATTGAGGGAACACTGTATTCCCAGGGAGGCAACCTGATCATTTGCTGCAACCACAACAGGTAATTTCTGTTTTTGAACTATGCAGATCCCACCTCTGCACAATTGCCCAAGTTGGATTTATGCTGTTAAATGTATACTACTCTTAATCATTGCAGTTTGGAGAAGAAGAAATCCACAGTATTGTTTGTTGCTCTATTTTTGGGAAATCACTTGCTATGATGTCACTATAATACATGTTACAATGTATCCTTCTCCCCCAAAGTACTCTTTGACACAAAGACATTAATGATTTTATTGGAGAAAGCACTATACTTACTATACTTAAATACTCAGGTGTGTTTAAGAGAAATACTGATAGTCATAAAAGGTTGTTAGAAGTAAAAAGTATAATGCCATTTATCTGATAATTTTCCATAAGGTGTTCTAATGCCTTCTATAGTTTTTTAAATCTATTAACAATATAGTTAAGCAGTAAAGATTCATATTGAATGACTGAGCTAATAGAAGCCATTAAGAATATGAAACACATTATGGGTGACTTTCTACATGGAAACACAAAGAGGAAGTTCACAGACATTGGAGGCTATTCCCACTCCCACTACTTTTTAGACCACCTGTCATCATTCTGTGGTTTTCTGTTTAGGTAAGGAGATACCTCTGAAACTAGTAACTCATATAATTACAAGATTAAGCACAAGGAGGACAAAAGATAATTTTTCCCCTTATATGTTAGTTATGAATGTTTGATTCCTGTGACAGGATAGGACTGTGAACCATTTAAACCCTGGATACTAATGGTCTATAGATTTACAAGAGAAAGGGATTAAAATGGTTTCACATGAATGTTTTTTCTAGATATATTCATTTGAAATAACCAGTCATCTTAATAATGTCATATCTCTCTTTCATCTTTTTTCTGTCTGGAGAAGAGATATAAGGAAATTGTAAACTCAGAAAATAGAGAATATGACATATAAGTGATAAATTCTAAAGTTATTATTTAAGTGTCTCTATGTCTGCAAAATTTATATTGAATTTTTGTTCGGAAATTATTTCCCCTAATTTTTCGTGAATAAACCCCATTAATATTCATTTAGTAAAAGATACTGATTTTTCTGCTGCACTGTAGCACAATCATACAAATGTTTCATATATTACCTACATGATTGAATAAATTTATAAATATTCCATTATATAATACATAGGTACCTCAGAATACATAGCTAATTATCTAATCATGTATTGATATTTTCAGATATATAACCATTAAATTGCTTTATCCTGCTAGGGCAAATGTCAAAACTTTAGTGCACTACAACTTTAAAGTGTACCATTTGATGTTGCTGAATGGTTTGATGTTGTTTTTAAGTTAGAAAAGAGAAAAATCAATTGTGGTTCTGCTTATAAAAAGCATCTATAAGAATTGGATTTGATATGTGATCCACCTGTCAAGGTGTTCCCTTTGGGATATGTTGACTCTGGGTTGAAATGCCTTGCTAAACTCTTTTATATGGTTGAAATACTTCACTCAAAATTCTGCTGAAGAAGCAAAATATTTAGAGATAGCCCCCCCCCTTCACTTGATGATGATAGATGAAGAAATTCAAGAGGTTTCACATGTGTTCTTATTGATTTAGAGTTTGACATTGCCCCAACTTAATAAGATAGAAGCCAAAATTCTTTGCTTTTTGTTTGCTTGTGTTATTTATTAAATTTTGAAGAGGCTGGATTCCAAAATGGCTCTAAATGTTTAATCTTTGGAGGTAAAAGGAACACCAGCAGTAGCATTTAGTGATAGGTACAGTGGTACCTCTACTTACGAATTTAATTTGTTCCGTGACCAGGTTCTTAAGTAGAAAAGTTTGTAAGAAGAAGCAATTTTTCCCATAGGAATCATTGTAAAAGCAAATAATGCATGCGATTGGGGAAACCATAGGGAGGGTGGAGACCCTGTTTCCTCCTAGTTTTGGAGGCTTGGGTTTGTAAGTGGAAAATGGTTCTTGAGAATAGGCAAAACAATCTTGAACACCCGGTTCTTATCTAGAAAAGTTCGTAAGTAGAGGCGTTTGTAGGTATCACTGTATTGTCAAGAGTATATAATCCCAGCATATTGGAAGAGGTTAGTTTGGATATGGTACTTTATAAGATAGTCCAAATAGGAAGTATATCCATCATACTTTTATTGCAGAGTAACACTGAAAAATCTAATGAAAGTATATTTCTCACTCCTCGCATCTACAGCCCTAGAAATTATGGAACATTCCTTTAAGATGTTTGTCACAACCACATTCCTTTTGCAGGCTATACTGCCTTTGACTTATCTTGTCAATTTCCCCAGGTTGTTTCTTTTGGTCTGGGGTGAGGGAGGGAGAGAGACTCTGTCAGGTTTTCATGATTGTGTTATTATGCCCCTTAAAAATTCCAATAGTTCCTGTGATGTCTGTTTCCTAACCTACCCTGTCAAGGGCTGACATCAGAATCTCTGCACCTGCTTCTCTTTATGCCTCACATTAAAGGAAGAGTTACCATTACCAAAGGCTGTATACAAACATGCCATAGACAGTGTTCCCTCTAATTTTTTGGGGGGGGTGGGCGGAAAAGTATAGTGTCTGAGCGGCAGTCCCTTCGGGACTGGGCGGCACAGAAATAATAAACAAACAAACAAACAAACAAACAAACAAACAAAAACCCCACCCTGTTTTGCCTCAGAGAATTTCAAAATAAAATACTGTACTGTGTGTCTATAACAGTGAGCTCATAATAGGGCAACTCTATCAATATCAAAATGCCACTTAAATAGTTGAGCTAGTTTCAAACTAGATTTTGATTTTCTTTCTCTCTTCCTTACTCCCATTCTTTTTCTTTCTTTTTTCCTTCCTCTCTTTTTTCTATCTGTTTCTCTCTCTTCCTCTCTTCCTCTCTCTCTCCTTCCCTCTCACTCTTTCCCTCTCGGCTTCTGGGCAGGTTTGAAAAACTCTGAGTTGATGATGATTTTTAAGTGAGCGATTGCTCACTGCTCAGCTTAGAGGGAACTATGGCCATAGATATACTGTACACAGGCACCTGAGGGCCAAAATTGGAAATTGCTGTAGCTTTCCACTAAGGTTTTCTTACACCTGCCCACTGAAAAACATTATGTTAACATTATGTTAATTATTCAATATATTAACCCAATGACCTTTTTTTTTGCAGTTGTCTATTATGAAGGATTGTTGAATATCCCATTATTGCTTATGAATGTTCTGACATTCCAAAGCTGTTCCTCCCCCACTCCTTTTCCAGTGATAGGAAACTATAGGGCAGAATTTATTTTGCACAATAGATCCAGGAGGTGGCATTTGGGGTATCTGTTTCCCTATAAAAGTTATGCTGAGTTTAAGAGATTGATAGAAACTTCAGCAGATATCTGTAACCCACCCTTGATATACAAGATACACATCCCACATATCCCCCAACACTCACCCCCATCACTATAACTAGATAGCACATGGAATGCTAAATTGTGCTCGCCGCCACGGCTCATAAGTGCTTGTGGGGCCATTACAATTTTGCTTCTGCACTTGTGGAGGTAGCAAAATTGCGCATGGAGCTACAGGTGTGCCTGTGTTTTGGCGAACTTTTTTTGCTTCTGTGCATGGCGAAACATGGGTGCACCATGCGTGATTTTGCTATCTCCACAGGTACAGAAGCAAAATTGCACTGGCCCAATTACGAGCCGCGGCGGTGAGCACAATTTCGCATTCCGGCTAGTAGCCCACCGCTGCCTGGAAGTGAGAAAGAAATTCAATTGCCTCCCATTGATTCTCTTTAACACATGTGTTATGTGTGTTTGTGTGCATGTGTCTGCCTGTAAATGAACAAAATATCTTACATCTTTTAAGATTAGATCTGACATCTTTTAACAATAAGGTAGGTTTCCTGTAGTTCTTGTCTGCTTTGTGACCTGATCTAGCTAGACACATTATACTTTCTTCTTCTACTTTCTTCTTCTGTAAAGTATAAAAAAAATGAAAGATAAAAGAGGAGGGCTAACAATAAGATTTTGGGATACTTTTGTCTTACTTAAAGGGTCAGGTTGGAGATATTATAGATCTACACATGTGGTCACTAGGAGTCAATTTAAACTGGATTATACACAATTAAGTCTGAAGAAGTGGGAGGAAATAGAATTGTATTTTGGCAAACCTCTTTCCGGTATTATATTTAATGCAAGGATAGTATCTTGTCTATTGAATTTTTTTTAATGTAAAAAGATAAACCTGTCAGACCTTTTAACTATTGATAAAAATAATATCTACATTATCCATATTGTCAGTTTTGAGCAGTGAAGGGCTACCAAATTTTTTACTACCACACTGTGGGCGTGGCTTATGCAGGACGCCCTGAATCTTCTTTCAACATCTTTCAGTGCAAATTGGGTGTTCTGGGGTGGAGCTCCATTTTCACTACCCCACTGCATTCCCCCCCATCCTGCCAGTAGCCCACCCCTGGTTTTGAGTATTAAGGTAATTTCCAAAGAGACCGTAATAACAAGTGATACATCTGCAAGGATACTATGACCCTAATTCTCTGTATAAAATTTCCCAACTCAGGGTGTTATTAATATATTGGACTTACCTCGCATAATGATAAGCCCCATTTGGAAGATATTAGGTATTTGGTTGCAAAAAGCAATAGATAATTATGTCCTTTTTCAAATAATAACATTAATACTATAATTCAAATATGTCTAAATAAAACAACAGAAAAAATGAAATCTTGTACCTTCTTTTTTTGAACATGAATCAAGAACAAAACAATTAAATTATCACATCATTTTATTTTTTTAGAAAATACGTAATTGACGTGAGTATTTCCATGCTCATCATGGTGATGAGATCAAAGAGCAATTGAATCCATTTTAAAAAACCTGTGTTGCCATGGGTATTACTTACAGGCAAAAGATGACCTCAGACCATTGGTTGTCCTTGGTGAAAAGATCAAATGAAGATTGATATGCTCTTTCAACTCTTCTTTGAAGTATCTTCCGCTTTCCAGAAAGGACAAGAATAAATTTGATATTATTTGTTATAAAAAAAGAGGAGAGTCAATGTGCTGATTAATTGACTAATTGGAGAATGCACCATCTTATATAAAACAGAAGGGACAGTATGCAGCCTCTTGCTAAAGCAAATCAATTTGCTGTTTGTTTGAAAGCATTGCTGTCTCATAGATATAATCTGTTTTAAATCTCAATTCCCACTGTGCACAATTCATCTATTTCTTAAAGGGAACTATTGAATGATCAGCTGAGTCCATGCATACCAATACGTTTAGTAATAAAAAAAAAGTCTCTAGAAGAAATGTCCTATACATAGTGGCTATCCAAAGCTATGATGTGGATGTATATTTGCATTCTCTTCTATGTCCAGAATGGTAAAATAGGAAACCCACATATGAGGTTAGCTCAAACTTATCTATCTATGGATATTCATAACAGAATCTGGGTCATTATAGCTTTTAAATATACTTTCAAGTAGGCATTTAGAAAAAAACCCAATTTCCTTTAAAACATTTATTAACATTTTTAGACCTCCCATTAACCAAAGCTCTCTGGATTATTTACGATGAAATAATTTTGTTATTACATCATTGAAATGAGTTGTTTTACTATGGAAAGCTCCTTTTCCCAAACACTTTCTTGGCCTTTCCAGGTTCCATTCTTTCCAGATTTGACATATGTCTTATCTTTGATAAAAGACATCAGTGGGGAAAATATGGCTAGATGTGAAATATTTTTTAAGGAAATAGAGCTTAAAAATAAGTAAAAATTATTACAGTAGAGCATTGTTATTGACAAACTTTGTTCAGATTTTATTCTGCAAAATCTGTAATGTTTGATTTGAAAAATGGAAATGAATATGTTGTGTATGTTACATGACTCCGTATGACAGTTTAAGAACCAATGAAGAGCATAAGAATACCATAATCAATAACATACTATACCAAAGACCCTAAAATTAATTTAGCAAGAAAAACATCTGCCATCGTATTGCTAATTTAAAAAGATTTAAAATGAAAGAATGTGGTAATCAAAAGTATGATATTCTACTAAGTATGTTCAGCAATGTTCCATTATGGCACATGGCATTCAATTTCCATCCTAACAAAATCTTTCTAGTAATCAGAGCACCCCAATTTGAAAGTATAATTCTGGGTATGGTTGATCATGCTTTCTTAGATTGCATAATACCTACTTATGCCTAAAAGATGACAACAAAATAGATGATATGTGTGACAAAATATAAGGTACATTACAGGTGTAACAAGTGGCACGCAGACCCCTCTCTGTGGACACACCAGCCATTGCCCCAGCCCAACTCCACTGCCCATGTGCATTCACCTCCCACCAGCCAGCTGGTCTTTGGGTCTCTGCTATTCATGTGCAGGAGTGGGGCCTTCATGAATTTCCACAGTTTCCATGCCAGCCCACCCTACCTTTCTTACCCCAGTACAGCCTAGCTTTCTCTTTCATTCCTGCCTTCTCTGATCTCTGCAGGTTCCACCCTCCACAGGTGTCACTCTGTAACAAAAATGGAGGAGAAAACCTAGGCATGTGGGGAGAAACTGCAGATACTGCTTAGATTTCTGCAGAAATGCAGCAGAAATCCTGGGTGTAAAGGGAGAATCTGCAGAGGTTGAAGAAGGAAGGAATGCAGGACAAGGCCTGGGCGTGTGTGTGTGAGAAACTGGAGATTGTGACATACACACCCCTGCACCATATTTTGGGCCTGAAAGGCCTCCTGCATCAACCTAGAAGCCAATGAGAGCCAGGGCACATGTTCAGAGAGAACATGTGCAGGTATTGTGTACACTTGCGCAAGTTCAGGGAGCATGCGCAGGGGTGTCCTCATTGCATTTTGGGGGTTGAGGCATAAACGTGTACATTCTCCCCCCTCCCTCCCCATGTATGCACACTTTGGGCACTTGGCACCAAAAATGTTAACCATCACTTTTATAGGGCAACAAATAGTCCGACATATATAAGCATTAGCTTGCCTGTTTCTATGGCCACTGACACACAGGCCCTGACATAGTGATATGATCAGGGATGGGCTGCTGCCCAGACCGGGGAGGGGACATAGTGGGGTAGCAAAAATGGAGCTCCATTGGAATTCAGGAAGTGATCACCTTGGCATCCTTAGCAACTTGCCGGTATACCTGACGTCAAAGCTCAACCACTGGAATCTCTTCATGGGAGGGTTTCCCCAGCTCCTTCAAAGGGAGGTCTTTTCATGTAAAAAAAAAAATATATTTTTATGAAAAAGGACGCCGCAGCGGCGCTGCAAGCAAAGGGAAGTCTTTTCACGTAAAAATAAAAAATATTATTTTTACGTGAAAGGACCTCCCTTTGCTTGCAGAGCCACTGCAGCGTCCTTTTTCGTAGAAATAAAAATAAATAAAAATAAAAAATCTGTTAAAATAGAAAACAATGGGATTCCGGGGGCGGAGCTTTGGTGCCACGGATCGTTTGGGTTCGGGTTTGGCCGAACTTGCCGAACCTGAACACCATTGGGTTCGCCCATCACTAATGATGGGTTAAGAAGTGAATACTTCACAATGTCTCACAGTTATGTCTGGTTTGATTATCGGAAAGGATTTGGGGGTCTTGGAATCCTAGCTAGAGGAAACAGCTTTCTGGATAAGATAAATCAGCAGATAGATAATTAGCAGCAAAAATAGCAACAAATATAAGACAAAAATTGGCAAAACCCAGAATATGATATATGTTCTTAACAATGCAGATTCCACATAAAATAGTTTCATTTTTTCTGGATCCATCTGAAGTTGCTTTGAAGAATATGATAAATGAAATCCATGATATGCAGTTAAAAGATACATTTTCTTCCAGTTTAGTATAAACTTTATATGAGAGTAAGAACTATTCATTCCTTGTGTAAAACATGGGATCTGCAGGGTAAATTAAAAAAAAAATCATTGAAATAGAAATACTGTATGCCCAGTAGGTCCTGAAAAACACAAATTCTTCAAAGATTTATATAAAGTTAAACAGCATTACAATACATTCAAACTTTCCATAATGGATATTAAAGCAGTTAAATATTCATATCTCTCTTCTGTGCAAATCAGGCTATAGGCTCCTCTGAGATCTAATTTGCAGCCACTTCAAGAGTTCAGAAATAAAGGGATAAGAATATTGATCCCAAATGATTGTGAAGTTCAGAAGTTAGTCATTGTGGATTACACAAAAGGAACCATCCTTCTTAACAAAGAAGTTAAGCACATTTGTAGATGAAGAGCAGACTTACAAAGCTCTTGGACAGACACAGCCAGTTTACTTTTGATATTGGCTACTAGTGGCAGGCTGGAAATCTAAATTTCAGGAATAAAGCTGATGGCAGGAGCAAAGTGCTTTCCCCTTTCCTACAATTACCAGCACAGTTCACATATTTGTTAGGTAAGCAATAAGGGAGATATTCTGTGGAATGGGTTCATTGTAGAATTTGAGACAATATAGAAGTCACAATCTCTGACTAATTTAAGGGTTAATTTTTTTAAAATAATTGATTTTAATATATAGAATATAAAACACACACACAACATACAACAAGTGCTTAGTGATTGGTGCCTACCACCAGGACAAACATTCATACCCCTCCACCGAAATGGGGGGACTTCTTATATATACCATTTTAACTCAAGAGCAATATATCTATCTACATATTATTTATTTATTGATTGATTGATTGATTGATTGATTGATTGATTGATTGATTGGATTTGTATGCTGCCCCTCTCCGGAAACTCGGGGTGGCTAACAGCAACAATAAAAGAGTGTACAATAGTAATCTAATACTAAAAACGATTAAAAACCCATTAATATAAAAACCAAACATACATACATACATACATACATACCATGCATAGAATTGTAAGGGCCTAGGGGAAAAGAGGATCTCAATTCCCCCATGCCTGACGGCAGAGGTGGGTTTTAAGTAGCTTACGAAAGGCAAGGAGGGTGGGGGAAATTCTAATCTCTGGGGGGAGTTGGTTCCAGAGGGCCGGGGCCGCCACAGAGAAGGCTCTTCCCCTGGGTCCCGCCAAGCGACATTGTTTAGTTGACGGGACCCGGAGAAGATATTATTTATTATAAAGTGATTCCAATTTATTCCTTATAGCTTGGTCTCGGATTCTAGTAACCATATATCATCTTACCTTGTCCCATCGTCCCATCAGTTATCGCAAATCAGTTTCATTAACATAGTTCATCCTTTTGTCCATAATCTCAAATTGAATATGACCCACCATGTACCGGTACCAATTTTGCATTGTCCATTTTGTCGCATCCTTCCAACCCAAGACTATTACCGCCAATTTAAGGGTTAAATCATGCTGACCTCACTAATTTATTATTAAATTGTGATCAAGAAATCAGCCCATTCTCATTGCTATTGGGGAAAATAAGACTAAACAAAGATATAGGGACTTTTGAAGATTGTTTCAGGTTAGCAAGAGATGTCCACTGCATTTAAGAGTTAGTTCTGAATGAACATAATAATAGTTTTACAGTAGTAAAACCAATAATTTTGAATGGTTGATAAACACTATATGGGAATAGTATACTAAGCTGCAGTGGAAGATTCATTGAAATTGCTGTGGGATCAAAGACTATTGTTGCTTGCTATTGTATTTCTAAAACTGTCTGTGTCTATAGCGTTACAGGAATGAGACTTTGAAGACTGGATACTAGAAGAAACCAGAAACTAAAGGACAAAAATTGAATTCGACATCCGAATACAAAATGAAGGGCATTTTTGAATAATGGAAACAGAAATTAACTTGAAGACTGTCTCTATAAATAGACTATATCAAAGATATGATAAAAGACACATAGTTTTACTTAATAAGATTGAGACTGATCTGAAGGTGGATTTAAAAATGACAGGCTAGAAAAATCAGATGGAAAAAGATACCACCCTGGATATACAAAAGAAACTGGTTGCTGATATCTCAATAATTAAAAGAAAATGAACGGGAATCACCAGCCTCTGAGATATGGTCGGCTGGTGACCATGAACTGTTTGCAACCAGGCCAGAGAAACTGTGAATGAGTGTGCATGTGCGAATATGCATCCCAGTGGTTTGGACCAGTTTGTGCATGAGCTGGTGGTGGAAATTTTGGTCCTGTTTGACATAAAGTTTTCTGAAATGTAATTACACTAACTCCTCCAATTAATTAAACAGATCTACTCCAAACATGACTAAGTCTGGGTCTAACTCAGCTGCCTTATTTTAATGTTACAACAGGACACTGATACATTTCAGCCAATACTTGTAGAGATGCTGTTTAAATTAATGTGGCTTTCTGGAAGTATACGTTATTCTCTGCTATTTAAAAGAAGATACAATAGCATTGGGCCTCTTCAGATCAAGCATTTATTTTTAAAAAGTTTCTTCATTTTATTAAGTTGTCTATAACAATAATAAAGCAGTCCTTAAAAAATAAATCTAAGAATTTGAACATCCTATAGGCATTTACAGTTATTGAGTTATCTCCTTGTAGCAAACAGCCAGTTTCAGTTTCAGCACAAAGAAAATAAAAATCTGTCGCTACCTCCCAGAAATTTGCCTCCCTGCAGCAAACAGCCTGTTTCAGTTTCACTTTCAATTTTAATCAGCCTGATTAACACAAAGAGCTAATAGTTTCAGGCTGCAGGGATTGCCATAGCCTATTCCTGCACTAAAACAGCTGATAGTTGGGAGGCTGACAATCACTTGCTTGTGCTAATCAGGCTGTACACTCTTTTCGGCAAGGAGGCAAATTGGTGGGAGGTTATATCTGTTTGGTCAAATGGTGGGGGTGTGGAGATGGGGCTACATCCCTATCATTCTGTGTATAAGGTGCACCCACATTTTCACCCTCTTTTGGGGGAGGGAGTGTTTCTTATACTCTGAAAAATATGGTAAATAGATAAAGTTTATGTGTTACATTTGAAGAGCAGTTGATAAATTATAAGAAAACTTATGATAAAAAGTGAAATCTTATATTTATAAATTTAATATAAATCTTTTTCTTTACTATCTTTCTATTTTTTCAATTTGTTCTATTTTTATTTCTATTGAATATATGATCTATTTTTAATGTTGTTTTAGTTTTTATTTGCTTTTATCTACTGTGAAATATTATAGTAAACCATGTAAAGAAAATCCTATATTTCTAAAGCAGGCATTGCTTTGAAGGTACTTTGCCTTCTGATATCCTATATTTTTAAAGTGGGGCTATCAGGTATTGCTTTGAAGGTACTTCTCCCTGCTCTCTCCCCCTCATTGTTATTTCTCTTCCCCTTAGGCACATACATTGCCTCCTCTAACATCTGTTTTGCCCATTATCTTGTGAAGGGTCTTCTTTATTCTTCACCACCAGCACCTGTTATTCCGTTGCACTTTTAGTGTGCTTTCTTGCATTTGGTTGGGGTTTATCATTGGGCCAATCTTTATCCTAAGGGGGAGAATTTGCCTCTGATCTCATTTCATCCCTAATGATCTATCCCCCTTGAGTCCTTTCTGGTGTCTTAATGCCTGGTATACATATCAATGTATCTATTAAGCAAGTTGTTGTTCGAGAACCAGGCTTCTTTCAAGAGGCGGCCTCCTTTTGTTTCATCATGAGCCACGATCTTGGATTATTAATCAATATTATTTTCACATCTTCAGACATTATTATCTATGGTATCTTCTTGTATATCTTGGTTCTCTTGGTTCTCTTATTCTTCAACTTTGTGTTGTATCTTGTTGTGGTAAAACATTATTATATCTTTGTATACTACCAATATGTACTGGACAAAAATAAACAAACATAATATATATATATATTTCTGATAATGAAAAGAAGATATAGACAAAGAGAACTATTTTTTGGAAAAAATCTTTTCTCAAATAATATTTGCATTGGGATAATTACAAATTGAATTAAAATGAAACAGACTATTAGAGCAAACACTTTGTTTGGAGAAAAGATGTGGCTGTAGGCTTCCAAGAATCATTGACTATTTGATCCTGATTTCATTTTTTACTATGAATATATTATTGTATGAATGATAATAGTGACCACCAGATCTGCCATATGACAGGGATTATCATAGAGTGTATAATAATAGATGAGATGGGGAAGAATTCATGTTACTAAAAGAACTAACTCCAAGTTCAAGAATATTTAACAGTAACTGGAGAAGCAAGTTTTTGAATATGGTAATCATGCAAGGAATCAGAATCACTTAGCTTCATTTACAAATTATGAATATGTAAAAGCACCTTTAAATGAAAGGATAGCTCAAACAGAAATAGTGTTTGCTCAATTCATTAAGGGGAAGACAATTTATCATCACCGTTTCCCCGCCCTTCCTTAAAGAGCAGCGTTATGCAAAATACCATAAAATCAAGACCAAATACTCATTTTTCAGTGTGATGAATATTTTTATAATTCTAATTAGCTCTAGTCATTTAGTCTTGCAATTTTCTCCAATCTAGCCAATTTGAAATGAAAATAGATGCCTTGATTACTAAACTCATTACCAAAGGAGCACCCTTCTCCGCAACTGCTTTGCTGCTGGAGCAAACATGAACTGAATCAGGTAATAGGGACTTGAGCTATGAGCTGCTAAAAGTGGAATAACTCTTAAATGTTCACTCCATAAAATGTTTGTGTTGCTGCTGCATATTGTGTTGCAATGCAATATATCAGTCATTAAATTTAACAAAAACATATTTTAAAATGTTTTAATTAAGTGGAGTTGCTATAGTAGGTAATACTGTAGTTAGAAAGTCAGATAGAAACATAGAAACATAGAAGTCTGACGGCAGAAAAAGACCTCATGGTCCATCTAGTCTGCCCTTATACTATTTTCTGTATTTTACCTTAGGATGGATATATGTTTATCACAGGCATGTTTAAATTCAGTTACTGTGGATTTGTTTACCACGTCTGCTGGAAGTTTGTTCCAAGGATCTACTACTCTTTCAGTAAAATAATATTTTCTCATGTTGCTTTTGATCTTTCCCCCAACTAACTTCAGATAGTGTCCCCTTGTTCTTGTGTTCACTTTCCTATTAAAAACACTTCCCTCCTGGACCTTATTTAACCCTTTAACATATTTAAATGTTTCGATCATGTCCCCCCCTTTTCCTTCTGTTCTCCAGACTATACAGATTGAGTTCATTAAGTCTTTCCTGATATGTTTTATGCTTAAGACCTTCCACCATTCTTGTAGCCCGTCTTTGGACCCGTTCAATTTTGTCAATATCTTTTTGTAGGTGAGGTCTCCAGAACTGAACACAGTATTCCAAATGTGGTCTCACCAGCACTCTATATAGCGGGATCATAATCTCCCTCTTCCTGCTTGTTATACCTCTAGCTATGCAGCCAAGCATCCTACTTGCTCTCCCTACCGCCTGACTGCACTGTTCACCCATTTTGAGACTGTCAGAAATCACTACCCCTAAATCCTTTTCTTCTGAAGTTTTTGCTAACACAGAACTGCCAATACAATACTCAGATTGAGGATTCCTTTTGCCCAAGTGCATTATTTTACATTTGGAAACATTAAACTGCAGTTTCCATTGCTTTGACCATTTATCTAGTAAAGCTAAATCACTTACCATATTACAGACGCCTCCAGGAATATCAACCCTATTGCACACTTTAGAGTCATCGGCAAATAGGCAAACCTTCCCTACTAAACCTTCCCCTATGTCACTCACAAACATATTAAAAATGTCACAATTGTTTACATTTGAAGCAGAGAAAATATTAAGGATGGCAGAAAGAAATATGATTCTGCATGTATCACGATGACTTTATTAATGTTGGTAGTTTTTATGGAAGATGTAAAATTTAATTATGCAACAGCTACCCACTTATTTTGAGAATAGATTGTGTATTCTGTGCCAGCCACAAACTGAATTCTGAATGCATGTTTTCCATTACGAACAAAAGAAACAAACTATGAAAGCTTACTAAGATTAAAGCTTTCTTTTGCTTAATAGAAAATCCTAACAGTCTCCACTTCCCTATTGAAAGAGACAGTTGTCAAATCTACCCAGCACAGAACCCCCATTATGCAAAATAACATCTCTATCTCCATCAGAATAGTACTTATATTTATTCCAGCATCTGATTATTTCGGAATCTTTGGAATCAATTCAGTTAAAAGACTCTAAGAAATATTTAAATATCTTTTAATCTGCTCTGAGGAAACAACACAATGAGAAATGTCATTAGAGGCAGCTTAGAAGAAAAAATTCTGTTCTCTAATAATTGATTATTATAAACATCTGCTATTTGCTACAGCTTAAAGATTCAGAAGGAAAGTAATTTATGGCTCATTTTAGGACTATATTGCAGAAGAGCCTGAAGAAGGGGTCAAACATGTCTTCAGTCATAAGTCCCTTTAAGTCCCTTAAAGAAATCTAAGTCCAGTACACCATGCATTTATTCTATTCTTCTGTCCCGCTAATTTCTTTTGGCCGTTGAGAATTCAGATTCTTGTAGAGAACTTGAGCTTGCAATAAATCTTTATAGTTTATATCCATTTAAACTGTCTGGATTTCCTGATTTTCTTGGCACAACACATATAAAGTATCACTAATAACCATCTACTATGTTTTATTTAAAACACATTGAAACCTTTTCAAGCAGTTTGCTTAGTAATCAGGATACAAATTATAAATAAACATGGTTTCTGCAATAAAATAATTTGGTTGTCAAGTTTTTGTGAGGAAGAACAAAAGCAAACAGATGATATGGAGTCTTAGTCTGTCCCTTCTTCAGTTTATAATGTTTGCAAACAAAATGTATAGCAGATTGAAGAAGCAAATGGTCATAAAACACTTTTCTCTCAGCCACACATATTTTAGTTATCTCAAAAATGAGAAGTAGAAATCTTTCCCAATACTGGAAATCCAACTGAATATTTAAATCAAAGGGATCCCATAACAAATGATTGTAGAAATAAATAAGAAAAGTATCAATTTAATTGATTAATCAATGTGTTTACTAATATAAATTAAATGTTGTAGCCTGGTATTTTTTCAATTTACAGCACTATGAAAATATTGGAGAATAATAATGATGTTTTTCTATTTTCTTGTAACTAGAAACCTGAGGTGAGATATTACTTTCTTCTGTTCAAATAAAACAAAAAAAGAAAGAAAGACATCTAGGATATTGTCTTGTAGAAAACAAGATTTACATATAGTATTTTGCTGCTGAGATTGATAAGGAAAGAATTCTGAAATAAAGTCTAAGGCTTATTCAACATACCAAATAGCTTTTTCTCATAAGAGTTGAATTCATGAGAGTTGACTTTATTTATTGGATTTGTATGCCGCCCCTCTCCGCAGACTCGGGGCGGCTAACAACAATGATAAAAAACAACATGTAACAATCTAATATAATAAAACAACTAAAAACCCTTATTATAAAACCCAAACATATACACAAACATACCATACATAACTTGTAATGGCCTAGGGGAAGGAATATCCTAACTCCCCCATGCCTGGTGACAAAGGTGGGTCTTGAGTAATTTGCGAAAGACAAGGAGGGTGGGGGGCGTTCTAATCTCTGGGGGGAGTTGATTTCAGACGGCTGGGGCCACCACAGAAAAGTCTCTTCCCCTGGGGCCCGCCAAACGACATAGTTTAGTCGACGGGACCCGGAGAAGGCCAACTCTGTGGGACCTTATTGGCCACTGGGATTCGTGCAGTAGAAGGCAATTCCGGATGTATTCTGGCCCAATGCCATGTAGGGCTTTAAAGGTCATTACCAACACTTTGAATTGTGACCGGAAACCGATCGGCAGCCAGTGCAGGCTGCAGAGTGTTGCAGAAACGTGGGTGAATCTAGGAAACCCCACGATGGCTCTCGCGGCCACATTCTGCACAATCTGAAGTTTACAATGTTTGTAAATTAACCCATGCTCAGTACATCTATTACCCATTTCCATCCACTCTATCCTCTCCCTTGCTACAGTGAAATATGAAATCTAAAGCCTTAAAAAAAAAAGAGTATTGCTGCATATTTAGTGCTAAAAGAACTGATGATTTTTTTTCATGGGTAGGATTGGGGATTGGTAAAGCAACGTCCATAGTAACATGATCCAGTTTAATTCCAAACTTAGTCTAAAACAGAGATTAGAAGCAATTTATAATTTTTTCTAAGCCAAACTAGTCCAAAATCTAGCCACAGTTTATTTAGAGAGAAAGAGAAAAACATAGGATTTAGGAAACAAAGGCCAATATATCAAGATGGCTTTTCAGGCAGTTGATGTCAAAACACAAGGAAGCTATGGTACTGGTACATGCCTATAAAGAGTAAACATTACTTTCATGAATAAACTGAGAGTTCTTACTGGAGTTCATAATGACTCCATCTAGATAAATTGTTGTTTTTGAAAATTGATCTGATTTCAAGACTATCTAGGGAGATTGAACTATTCTTACAATCTTTACCTAACTAATACTTGATTCAGTACTGCCATGTTCTTATGGACTTGAAGACTACTTGAACCTAGATCAATCTTGATAAAATGGTTTTAGGTTATGGAACATTATTACT
Source organism: Erythrolamprus reginae (assembly GCF_031021105.1). NCBI lineage: Eukaryota > Metazoa > Chordata > Lepidosauria > Squamata > Dipsadidae > Erythrolamprus > Erythrolamprus reginae. The sequence continues at coordinate 61,825,888 of NC_091954.1, read as the reverse complement.
GGCTATGTTCTGTACAAGGTTTGACTCCTCTGGCAGAGAGAACCTGATAGAAGAGAACTGGGCATCCTTGAAACTTTCTGAGCTTGGTTGTTTTGGTTGCAGATGTTTTATTACCAAACAAGATTATTTACCTGGCTTAGTAATGAAATGGCTGGGAAAAAAACCCTTAAAAAAACAGGTTCAGAGAACACCAAGGACCTCAGAGAAGACTTGCTTTCCCCCTTTCAAGCAAAACAAAAATTAAAACTGATAGTTATTGAATTTTATTATAACTTAAAAGTCTGTATAGGAAGGGAGATTCATTTTGATTCCAACCTTAGGATTTTTTCAGATTCATAACCATCTCATATTCATGGCTGTCTCATAATCCTGTTTCCACTTTTATGAAATGTTTGGTTCTCCATAGTGGGTGGAGCTAGCCTCCAAGGATGGGAAGACATTATCCTTTAGCCAATCAGGATTGAGTCTGAAGAATAAATCTCCCTTCTACTTCAGCACCTCCTCTTTTGACTCAGTCCTAGCCATAAAGGATGCATGTTCTCCCATCCTTGAAGAATTTCCAGTCACCAACTTCTTTTTCTAATAATCTGTGAGTGCCTCAAATCCTATATATTACTCCCCAAGTGATCTATCATTGAGTAGTTGAGTGAAGTATCATCCCGACAGCTGTTCGTACCTCAAGATTCGTACCTCTAGGTAAGGGTCTGCTTTTAAGAAAACTAAGTGCCACATTCCAGCTATCAGAGGTTGCCAGGCTAGGCCTCTACTCATCCCCATTGCTATAGGAGTAACTATAGGGTGACTAGGCCAGCTGTCAAGTATGTGGCTTACCATCAAGGGAGAGAGGATTGCTGTGGTCAACACTGCAGAAGCCTCACACTTTTTTTTTTTCAAATATTTTTATTTTTATTATTATTTTTTTTATTAATTTTCTTTAAAATGACATACAAACTTACAAACATTTAACATACAATGTAGGGATGTATCATCCCTGCTCTTCTCAAAAGTATAATTGCAGATACAGAAAAAGGAATACACAATTGAATATCTAATTCAATACTACTAATACAAAAAATAACTAGTAAGAAAATTTAGTGTCATATAAAAATTTCTAATTAATTTCAAGTCAAGAAAAATCTTTAGGAAAAACAAATTCCTAGTCTATCTATATAAACTAGATCTAATATACATCTTAATAAGGAAAAATCATCTAAGATATCTATACTTATTGCTACTCTTCTATCTTTATTTTTTTATTCTTATCTATCCATTCATAAACATTGTTCCATGTTGCGTAAAATTTGGTTTCTTCCTGTTCGTTCAAGCGTCTTGTCATCATGTCCATTTCCGCGCAGTCTAATATTTTTGCAATCACTCCCTCTTCTTTGGGGATATCTTCCCCTTTCCAATTTTGCGCGTATATAATCCTTGCCGCTGTAAAAATATGTATAATCAAGTACAAAATTTCTTTTTTATAATTTTGGTTAGTAATTCCTAGCAAACAAAACTCCGGGGTGAAATCTATTTTCTGCTTTGTAATTTCTTTTGTCATTTTTTCTATCATTTTCCAGTACATTTTAGCTTTATTACATGTCCACCATTGATGGTAGTAGGATCCTATTTCTTTCTTGCATTTCCAGCACAAAGGTGATGTCTTTGGGAACATTTTTGCTAATCTACTTGGTGGGAGATGCCATCTATAAAACATTTTAATTTGATTCTCTTTCAAAGAAACTGATTTTGTCATCCTCCAGTTACACATCCAAACTTTCTCCCATGTATCTAAATCAATTTCTTTACCTATGTTTCTACACCAATGTATCATACTATCTTTTAATGTTAATTCAATATTCTTGTGGGTAATCAAATATTTATATATTTTTCCAATTACTCTGTTATGATTTTTAGTGATTAACTCACTTAACAGGTTTTTACTTTTATTAAATATGTAGAGTATACTATCTTTCTGATATCTGGATCTAATCTGTGCATAATGCCACCAATCAATTTGTATCCCTTCATCTTGTAATTTAATTCTAGATTTCAATTTCATTTGATTGTCTAACAAGTCTTTATATCTTATATTTCTTGTATCATTAATGGAATTTGGGTGTATTATTGCATCCAAGGGGGTAACCCAATCTGGAATTGTTAAAAAGTGGTTTTTCTTTATATCTTTCCAGACATCGAGTAGGTATTTTCTCAGCGTGTGTCTTTTAAAGTAAGAATGATTTTTATCTTTATCATACCACACAAATGCATGCCAGCCAAGCATGAGGTCATGTCCTTCTAATATTGATGTTCTCATGTCCTCTAAAGTTATCCAATTTTTAATCCATGTTAAAGCGGCTGCCTGATAATATAATTTCCAATTTGGGAGCGTAAAACCCCCCCTCTCCTTTATGTCTTCTAACATATTTATCTTAATTCTTGCCTTTTTCCCTTGCCATAAAAATTTTTTAACCACATTTGTTAAGTTTTTGAAAAAATTGGCCCCTGGATTAATTGGGATCACTTGAAATAAAAATAATACCTTAGGTAAGATATTCATCTTGATCATGGCAATTCTTCCCAAAAATGATATTTTTAAATTGTTCCATATTTCTAGATCCTTTTTAATTTCATTAATTAATTTTATATAATTATCATTTTTTAATGTTATTGTTTTGGCTGTTAGCCATATTCCCAAATATTTTACTTTTTTAACTATTTGCATTCCAGTAATACATTCTAAATTACTTTCTTGTATTTTACTCATGTTTTTAGTTATAATTTTTGTTTTATTTTTATTTATTTTCAAACCTGCCACCTTACCATATTGTTCTATTGTTTGGATTAATCTTGGTGCTGTGACTAACGGATCTTCCATTATAAAAGTCAAGTCATCTGCGAAGGCCTGGACTTTGTATATCTCTTTTCTAACTGTTAAACCTTTTATCTTTGGGTCTGATCTTATTTTTATTAAGAGTGCTTCTAAAGTCATAATGAAAAGAAGAGGTGATATGGGACATCCTTGCCGCACTACTTTATTTATTTTAAACGCTTCTAATTGTTCATTGTTTAATATAATTTTTGTCGTTTGTTCTGAGTAAATAGCATCTATTAAATTAACAAATTTGGGGCCGAATCTCATTTTATTTAATTGCATCTTTATAAATGTCCCAATTCACGTTATCAAAAGCTTTTTGAGCGTCTAGGAACATTAAGGATAATGTTTTATCTGAATGTTGCTCATAGTACTCTAATACATTAATAATTGTTCTAAGATTATTTTTAATTTGTCTACCTGGAAGGAAACCATTTTGGTCTGAGTGAATTTTGCTATTTATCACATTTTTCAGTCTATCTGCATATACAGTGAACCCTCGAGTTTCGCGTCCTCAAGCATCGCGAAAGGGCTATTTCGCGAGTTTTAAACCCGGAAGTAAACTCCACCATCTGCGCATGTGTGCGTAGATGGTGGAGTTCCCCAGCTGGGAAGCTGGCCGGCTTCCCTGGGTCTTTCCCCTCTTGCCCCGTAAGACCCCAGCGGCGGCGCGAGCAACGGCGTGGGCAGGCGGGCGGCACGCGGGGTGTCTGCTGCCCAGCTGGGGAGCGGATCTGGGGTTTCCCCAAGCGCGCGCGCGTTGCTGGGGCCGCTTCCCAGCTGGGGAGCGGATCTGGGGTTTCCCCAAGCGCGCGCGCGTTGCTGGGGCCGCTTCCCAGCTGGGGAGCGGAGCCGGGGTTTCTCCAAGCGCGCGCGCGTTGCTGGGGCCGCTCCCCAGCTGGGGAGCGGAGCCGGGGTTTATCCAAGCGCGCGCGCGTTGCTGGGGCCGCTCCCCAGATGGGAAGCGGCCCCAGCAACGCGCGCGCGCTTGGGGAAACCCCAGATCCGCTCCCCAGCTGGGGAGCAGCCCCAGCAACGCGCGCGCGCTTGGGGAAACCCCGGCTCCGCTCCCCAGCTGGGAAGCGGCCCCAGCAACGCGCGCGCGCTTGGGGAAACCCCAGATCCGCTCCCCAGCTGGGAAGCGGCCCCAGCAACTCGCGCGCGCTTGGGGAAACCCCAGATCCGCTCCCCAGCTGGGGAGCGGCCCCAGCAACGCGCACGCGCTCCCCAGCAACGCGCTGCGGGCGGCGGTGGAAGTAAAAACACCATCTGCACATGCGCAGATGGTGTTTTTACTTCCGCACCGCTACTTCGCGAAAAATCGATCATCGCTTGGGGTCCTGGAACGGAACCCTCGCGATGATCGAGGGTTCACTGTATTGCTATAAAAATTTTATAGTCTACATTCAATAAAGATATTGGTCTATAGGTTTTAATTTTTTCTTTTGGTGTATCTGGTTTGTGAATTAAAGTTATCAAGGATTCCGACTATGATTTAGGAATTTTACCATCTACTCTACATTCATTAAAAATTTGGAGCATATTATTTCTTAATACTTCATTTTCTATTTTATACCACTCTGCTGGAATAGCGTCCGGCCCCGTGGCTTTGTTGTTTTTCTGCTTTTTAATAACTATAAGGAGTTCTTCCATTGTTATTGGACTCTCCATCTTTTCTTGTTGCTCTTCTGTTATTTGTGGTAACTCTGCACTCTCTAGGTATTTAAATACGACTTCTTCTTCAATATTATCATCTTTGTACAATTCTTTTAAAAAGTTTTGAACTATATTTGCTTTTCCCTCTGGGTCATATTTTATTATTCCATCTTTATCTTCTAATTGTCTAATTAATTTAGATTGTCTCTGTTTTCTCAGTTTATATGCTAACCATCTACCTGATTTATTGGCATGCTCAAAATATTGTTGCTTAGCTTTCTTTATTTTTTCCAGTATCTGATTTTGTTCTTGTAATCTAATTTTGTGTTTAATTAAATTTATTTTTTCCCCCAAGTCTTTGTTTTTCACATTTTGTTGTGATAGAAACTCTAGTTGTTTTAATTCATTTATTAATTGTTCATATTTTCTTTTTCTTTCTTTATTATATTTTGCAGTATAGGATATTGTTAATCCTCTTATGTATGCTTTAGTTGCATCCCACAAGTTCTGAGGGGTGGTGTCTGTATTTTTATTGATTTCAAAAAATATTTTTAATTCCTTTTCAATCCATTCTTTATATTCTTTCTCTTTCAAAATATTTCTATTCATTTGCCAATTACGATGTTTTTAAATATTTCTCATATAGACTATAACTGGATTATGGTCTGCCCAAGTATTAACATCTATTTCTACTTCTTGTATATACTCTGCTGTTGTTTTGGGGGCCCACACCATATCTATTCTAGTCCAAATTTTGTGGGGGTTTGAGTAAAAAGTATATTGCCTACTGTGGGGATGCCTTTCCCTCCATATATCATTCAATAGCAATCGCAGAAGCCTCACACTTGAGCGGCCAACGTTCCTCTCCCTCTAGCTGGAGCTTATGCTCCGAGTGTTGGATCGGCTCTTTTAAATGACATAATTTAGTGCAGTGAGCACTACCAGGTATCTTGGATAAGGCCTAGAAACCACTACCAGAGACCTTGGATAAGGCGTTTTAAGTGAATTGGCTGCAGCGTTAGGCGTGAAAAACTGTCGGCCATCCTGTCTTTCTCCGATGAGGTCTTCAGTTGATCCCCTGGCAATGGCTGGCATCGCTCACATGTGACCTGCTGTGATCACAAACCTCCAGAACATGCTGTAGCCCCAGCACTGGCTCCCTATTGCCTTGACTGATATGATAGATAAAAGGGCACTGAATTTGTTTATATTAAGTTCCTCCCCAGTTGACACATGTCCTCATCGCATGGGTAGAGGGAGGCTATGGGCATTAGCCCAGCTGTTTTTCATGCCTCCAACTGAGGAATTGCCATTAAGAGCTTCTCCCATTCTGGCTGTCAGAGGTTTGGTAATATGGCCATTCATCTTAAATTGGCACTCGTAAACTTAATCAGACCCGTTGAACACCTGATGCTTCTAACCACTCACAGGGAGAGATGATTTTGGTTAGTGAGTGACATCAAGCCACAGAAGTCGAGTGCTTACGTGGCTGCCCTTCCTCTCCCTCCGGCTGATGCTGGTACCTTGGAAGCAGGCTCAATAGTCTAATCTCCTGCATGGACGAGGATGATAGAGCCATTTCCGTTTACATGACTCACTGACAGTAGCCTTATCTGCTGATTGGTCTGACTGTCTCATTATGCCTGATGTGAAAGGCTGTGACAGGATCCTGAGGCAATTACTAACTGCTCTGGTGGCCATCTTGTAGGTGTCACATCGGCAAGGCCAACTCCCTAATGTCAGCGGCCAACTTGATAGCCTCACATAGTGGTTCGTTCTTTAGCTAATCAAGTCAACCATTTAGTTGTATGGTAAGCAGTCATGAGCTTCTCCCCTCAGGATGGCTAAGGTGGAGAGAATTCAGGGAATGAAGTTTGAATAGAATTTGTTAACAGAGCAAAATTAGTAACAAGTAATAAATTATGCTATAAAAAGCATTTCCATTTCCATTTCTAAGTAAAAGTACAAGTTATGCAAATGAAAAGTTTGCAATCAATTCATTTATTTCATATGAAACTGCAATTATTGCCTTTTGAAATTACTTTCTTCTCCAACCTGCACCGGTAGCTCACTGTTATTTATATAGATAGATACTGTAGATAGACAGACAGACAGGTAGAATTTCTAGGCCGCCCTTCTCCAGAGAACTCAGGGTGGCTTACACGATAAAATCAATGCAGAATACAAAATATAAGAAACCCAATGTAAAACCTAATCTAAAAACCCACACAATTAAAAACTATTTAACTAAAATCCAATCATAACATTCAAGGAAATATTTGGTAGTGTTCAGTTTTCTTGATCACTTCTTCTATCCAACTACAGATTATAATTCTTCAAAAATTGTCATTTCTGTATGCTTTTGTATTGGGCATAAAAAAGGAATGCATTATTTTTGTTTTAAAAAAGCCTTCCTTTTCTAGAACATCAATTTCTTCAATCCCATAGCTATGCAGACAGATATTGGAGCATCTTCAGCAGACATTGGCTCTTCAGCAGACATTGAAAGAGAAGAAATTTGTCAAATCTCTGTAAGATTGTATACTATAATGGATAGTAGAAGAATTATCTTAACACAGATAAAGGTTAAGCCAACATCTGTATTATTCATGCAAAACCTATTTACATAATTAAGCATGAAAATAACTATCTTAACTTGACTTGAGCAGGAACTTGATTTTTAATGGATGCAAGAATAGCACAATAGCAAAGAAGGTTGCAGATAAGGATTTTTAGTGTCCAAATAAAGATGTGAGTGCATGAGAATGAAGATGTGCTAATATTTGGAGGTATATTTGCAAAAGGAATTTCATTGGGAAAAGTTTATTAAATAGAAGTCTAATATTAAGAGGAATATAAATAAATGTCAAATAGATATTAATATGTTTCTTTGTTAAACTTAATTTTTCTACACTACACTAATTAACAGGAGAAAATGAATAAATACATGTAAGCATAATAATAATATACAACTTCAAATACATAACTATGATAATAAAGGGAGGAAAAGGGGGGATAAATTCTGAAAAAAACAGGTTGCAGGTAAAAAAAAGTATTAAACTTGTCATTGCTTGAAAGTCTTCCTTGCCCCTCTGTAAAAAATAAAATATTTGAAATGTTGATTTAAAACACATACAGGTACTTTTCACTTAACAATCAGCATAGGAACGAGTAACTCCATTGCTAAGTGACACAGTAGTTAGGAGAGACATAACATTGCTGGAATGGCATGACAACCTTGTGTAGTCATTAAATGAAACAAGCAACTATGACTTTATTGTGTGTTTCTGCATTAACTCTGCTTGTTTGAAGCTGGCTGTGAAACGTGCAAATAATGATAGAAACATAGAAACATAGAAGATTGACGGCAGAAAAAGATCTCATTGTCCATCAATCTGCCCTTATACTATTTCCTGTATTTATCTTAGGATGGGTATATGTTTATCCCAGGCATGTTTAAATTCAGTTACTGTGGATTTACCAACCATGTCTGCTTGAAGTTTGTTACAAGCATCTACTACTCTTTCAGTAAAATAATATTTTTTCACGTTGCTTCTGATCTTCCCCCAACTAACTTCAGATTGTGGGCCCTTATTCTTGTGTTCACTTTCCTATTAAAAACACTTCCCTCCTGAACCTTATTTAACCTTTTAATATATTTAAATGTTTCAATCATGTACCCCATTTCCCTTCTGTCCTCCAGACTATACAGATTGAGTTCATTAAATCTTTCCTGATAAGTTTTATGCTTAAGACCTTCCACCATTTTTGTAGCCTCTTTGATTATGCTGCAATTGTAAATACTCAATGATGAAAATCACCTGAATCTTGATCGTATAACCATCGGGATCTTGCAATAATCATAAGTATGACAATCAACCATAAAGTTACTTTTATGCCATGGTGACACAATGATTATAACAAGCTAGCTTACTCAGCTCAGAATCAAGTGTTTGATCCTGACTAGGTCAAGATTGACTCAGCCTCCCATTCTTCCAAGATCAGTAAAATGAAGACCCAGATTATTGGGGAGTAATTCTATAAATAGCTTAGAGAGTGCTGTAAAGTACTATGAAGTAATACATAAGTCTAAATGTTATTGTTATTGCTACTTCTTCAGATTACGAATACTGGGTTTATATTAGCAATAAATAAATGTTATAATAAGACAAAGTCATGCCACGTTATTTAATGTTCTAACTCCTAAATTACATCTCTAATACCAAGAGGGTTATAACCAATCCTTTTAAAATACTTTTAAAACTTTCTCTGAGTTGTTGATTATACATGAAAGAATTTCTTGTTGTATTAATCTCATTTTAAGACTATAGGAACTTAATTTCACATTGTTTGAAATGAGCCTCTCTTTTCTGCTTACTACAAAATGGGATTATATGTATAAGAGACAGAGTTAATTCCTCAAAAGGAAATTCAGGAACAGGAACCTTTAAGTAGTTTTCATGTAGCTTTACAAAAGATATTTCATAAAAATGTATTGTCCTGGGTTGCTTTGAATAGAATAAATAATCTGAACATATATTCGAACTCCTAAGGCAGTGATTGGATGGGTTGAAAGTGAAGTGGCTAAATATACATCAATGGATCTGTCACAAATTGTAAATTGTTCCTAGAAATTTAAACTGTAATGTAATACAAGTCAAAAAGGAAGGCAATTCAGAACAAATATAAAACCATGATTGTAAAAAATGGATTTGCACTAAATGGAAACTTTCCTACCCAGCGGTAGGGTTTAATGGATTCTAAAACCCTTTACTCCCGGTCCATGCTTGCACACATCCCGGGCAGATGGGCACAGCCTCCTGCTGCCAGTGCTACTGGTTTTAAGAAATGGTCCAAGCTGGGAGCAACCTACCACTGTTCCTACCTCAAAACAGGTATGAACAAATGTACACAACTCCAATGCTGATCTAGGTTAGCAAAATTGTGGGTAAAATAGCAGTCTCAAAAAGAGCGTACCATTCTGAGTGTCAGGTGTCTACTAAAGCAGTGTTTCCCAACCTTGGCAACTTGAAGATATTTGGAATTCTGGGAGTTAAAGTCCAGATATCTTCAAGTGGCCAAGGTTGGGAAACACTGTACTAAAGCAATATGTCTAACAGGGACAGATTGCCATTACTACCATTACTGCAGAAGCAAAAATGTGCTGAAATCTCATGAGAGGACATGTGCACTGTGAGATTTTTGGTGATTTTTTTTCTCTCCCATGCATGAGCAGAAGCAAAAATTTGCCAAAATCTCACAATGGATGTGTGCATCCCATCATGATATTTTGCTTCTACACATGTGCACGAAGCAAAAATACTCTGTGGATATGTGTGCACGCACACAAGAGAAACAAAGCTAAGGTCCCGCTAGCAATCCACTACTGATGTCTAAGTTATTAATGTGAACTGATACCATCCTGAATCCGAACTACTAAATTATATACTCATACTTCCAAAATCAAAGTTTCGGACTGGATAGTCTGAATCTCTCTTTCATCAGCTTCATTATAGTGATGACTAAATTCAATTCAATTCAATTCAATTTATTAGATTTGTATGCCGCCCATCTCCGAAGACTCGGGGTGGCTCACAACAATAATAAAAACAATATTCCAGTGAAAACAAATCTAATATTAAAAAGCACATAAAACCCTATCATATTTTAAAAAGCAAACAACATATACATACCCAAACATAAATACAAAAAAAAGCCTGGGGGGAAGGTGTCTCAGCTCCCCCATACCTGGCGGTATAGATGGGTCTTGAGTAATTTATGAAAGACAAGGAGTTTGGGGGCAGTTCTAATCTCCGGGGGGAGTTGATTCCAGAGGGCCGGAGCTGCCACAGAGAAGCCTCTTCCCCTGGGGCCCGCCAAACGACATTGTTTAGTCGACGGGACCCGGAGAAGGCCAACTCTGTGGGAACTTATCAGTTGCTGGGATTCGTGCGGTAGCAGGCGGTTCTGGAAGTGGTTCCAGAGGTACTCTGGTCCAATGCCATGCAGGGCTTTAAAGGTCATAACCAACACTTTGAATTGTGACTGGAAACTGATCAGCAGCCAATGCAGGCCACAGAGTGTTGCAGAAAGGTGGGCGAATCTAGGAAGCCCCACGATGGCTCTCGCGGCCGCGTTCTGCATGACCTCAAGTTTCCGAACACTTTTCAGAGTTAGCCCCATAAATAATCGGGAGAGGTCTAATTTCCCTTCTGGAAATTTCCATTCCATTTCCATTCTGGACTAAACAAAATAGTTCACCCTCTAACATATATAGCAGTGATGGTGAACCTTTTTTTCTTCGGGTGCCAAAAGAGTGTGGGTGCATGCTAGCGCAGATGCACGAGTGCCCATACCCATAAGTCAATTCAAGCCTTTGGAGCCTGGGGAGGGCAAAAACAGCTTCCCTCAGCCCCTGGAGGCCTTCTGGTGGCTGGAAATGTCCTGTTTCCCAACTTCTTATGGGTCCAGTAGGCTCATATTTTGCCCTCCCCAGGCTCCAAAGGCTTCCCTGGAGCCAGGGAAGGGTAAAAAAATGCCCACCCCATTCTCCGGGAGGCTCTCTAAAAGTAAAAAATGCCCTCCCAGAGCCTCTATGCAAGCCAAAAATCAGCTTTCTGGCATACACATGCATGCTGGAGCTGAGCTAGGGCAATGGCTTAAGAGCCAGCAGATATGGCTCCACCTGCCACTTGTGGCACCTGTGCCATAGGATGGCCATCACTGATATATAGCATATAGATTTTTAATGGCTAACTTTGTAATGTTCTGAATTATATCTTCTGAAACCCTTTGCTTCCCATTATTTTGAATATTTTGTTCGTATATGTTTATGGCATGCATTTATCATAGAACAAGGTGCCCAGTATGGCTTATAAAAATCATTTATAGGAACACTGAGTTCCAGAACAATCTCATATGGAATCTCATATGGAACAATTTCATATGATAAAAATTAACCTTTTATTGACTATGAAATTTGCTTTTTATCTTGAGAATGTATCCAGTTAGATTACATAGGCATAAAAATCTTACATTTTGTATTTATAGCTTAATGCACAAAGCTTTTGTCTAAAAGTTAATTCATATAGTTGTTACGGAATGGAGTTGTAATGTAAGAAATAGTCCAGTCAGCTAACCAGCAGTATGGAAGTCAAGCAATTTCTCCATGTTGGCTGTTCCATCATTTGTACATAACCTTTGTACATAGAGTGATTTCCTTTGTAGGGTATTTTTCCATTATGCCCAACAAATCAATACAGTGGCTGCCTCAAATGTCCAACAATAGTTCTCCTTAGGTGAGATGGGGGAAATGGTATATCTGTGTTTGTGTTAATGGGTTTTACTGCCTGATTTTAGGGTTGTAGAATGACTTGAGCCCAGAGCCAGATATTAGTGCTGGATGTAATTAGATGAATGTTCAGAAAATGGCAATCTTTGTTTACAAATTACTGGAAATGACCAGTGATGATCTTGTTACCTGATCCATCTACCTAATCTAGTCACAGTTTATTGGTTGTCTATTTATTCAAAGTCTAAGATGGATACAAATCTATGCAGATTCTGTCTTTAACACCACCAATAACCTTGAGAATGGCTGTCAAAGAAGAATATTGAAATCATGTCAGTTTTTGAGCAGATGTCAGTCTAAATTCATAATTTTAATCTAAATTTATCCATACATCATTTGTCCTAGACTACCACAGTTAAATGGTTGCTTATTCTTCAATAATCTAAGTAGCAATTTAATTGAATAATTAGTGTTATGTCTCTGTAAGCTGTTTTGAAAACAAACGCTGATTGGCTAGGACACCGCAAGTCAAATGGACTTGCCGCCAATTTCAACGAACTGTCAAAAGTTTCCCACTTTCCCGAAAAGTATAAATAGCCGCGGTTTTAAGCCACTGTCTCTGTTGGAGACTGAGAGTTGAGCTGATTGCTTCTACTTGTCTGTGCTAATAAAGAGCTGATTATTAGCCCATGGTCTCCAGTCTCCTGATTTAACAGTGGCAACGAGGGTGCCCGACCCACGCGCCCCCGATGGCTTCCTCCATGGCACAAGCGCCGGTTTTCTTCAATCCCGATCAAGACACTTGGACGACCTATATGTCCAAATTCAGAATTTTTCTTTAAGCAAGCAACCTCCAAGATGCTTCCGATGACAGAAAGCATGCTATCTTCCTGAACTACTGCGGCCACGCAATCTATAGTCTCTCCACTATGCTGGTTGAGCCCGACACCATGGAGACCGTCATCTGAACGGCACTTCAGGAGAAGCCCGTGTCAGCCGGAATCAATTCGCCCAGATGCGGCAGGCTGACGGGGAATCCATCAACGACTTCGCAACCCGACTCTGTGCCCTCCTGTCAAAATGCAAATTTAAAGACCCAGAAGACCGCCTCGCTGATCAACTCGTCTTCGGTATAAGCAACTTAACACTGCAAAATAAATACCTCGTAGACGAAGACGCTACCCTCCAAGACATCCTGAAATCTTCGGAGAGGGGCGGCATACAAATCTAATAAATTGAATTGAATTGAATTGAAAGCTGCCAAAGCCTCATGGAGAAATGAAAAACAAATAAAGCAACAAATTATGAGGCCATCCGTATTTTCAATGCAGATAATTATGATGCCATACCTACAGCTTTTATACATTCTTGACATTGGAGCTTGAGAAAACATTGCCTCATAACAAATTACATAGCATGTTGTTATTTTGGTTTAAAGTTTGGTTTAAAGTTTTTATTGCATAGTAAACTTGCTGAAAGATATACAGTGTAGAGTGCTGACTCTGTACCCATCACTTATGCAGAAGCAACAATTTCTCAAAATCTATTGAGTTTCCAACAATAAAGGTCACCTCTGCTGGAGTAAAAAAAAAACTCATTCAGATTGTTAAGTTAAGTGTCAATTTGACCTTTTGAGTCTGTCAGATACATTGAGGTAGAAGGAATCTCCTGGGTCATGTTGTCATCTATCTTGCATTACAAGGATCCAGATATAAAAATTTGTCTCCATCAGAGAGATCATTTAGTTTCCTAATGCTTACTTATTAAAGTGATTTTATAATGTCCCATGGCACACCGTTGCCTCACATGATTTTTCTTAATTTTTGTTTTGCCTGTTTTATTGCATTGCCAGTTTAGTCTGGATGTTTATATAAGCAAGGTTTTTTTTTTACCACCTTACATATGCATAGGAAAAAGCAATTTTCAAAATTCTGGTTTTATTTTCTAAACTCTTCTCAAACCCTAACATGTCCAAAAGCTTTTAAATAAAAACAAATATTTCATTAAGTAATTATTAAAATTATATGCCACCCACCTCCATGATAGGCTGACTTTGGGAACATTAAAAGATAAATAGAAAAGTAATTGAAGTTTTAAAACTATGTACGTCAAAACTTTAAAACTATGCAATCCTCTCCCCCCCACCCCAAAAGCAAAACAAAACAGAACCAAGGAGACAGTCAGCATATAAATAAGATCTTCTTAGCCTGTTAATCATCTTCAGTGCAGGCAAAAACCATAGAAAAGCCAAAAGGCTGAGCAACACCATCTAGAACTAAAGATGACAAACAACTGGATCTTGAGGTCCCCTGTATCCATAGGCACTTCATCATTCTACGTTCATCTGCAACCTGTTGTCCCCATACACAACAAAGAAGAGGATCTTTCCATGCTGAAGCATGGCGGAATGGAAACAATTTGATTCCCAGTTCACATGATAAACCACTATGTGGACTGGAAATGATAGCATGATAAACCATCTAACTGGTTAGAAAGATATATTTTTTCCAGTAGACCTTGTTTTGGAATGTTTGTTATTCTTTGGTAATTACAATTTTTTAAGGACACACACACACACACCATTTATTTATTAATTTAATAAACTAAACAAGACAAAGTTCCAAACTTATCAGGTTGAAAAGGCTACCCAAATCAAGCAATATGACTCTAGGAGGCTTATTACTTGACTGCCCTAGAATACATCTCATACAATTTATTTTCAAGGTATGCCCGGTTTACAGAATAGTAAATTCATTTCATCTCATTTTCTCATGAGCTTGGAACATTTAAAAATAGATATTTTCTCTCCCCCCACCCCACTTTTTATTTTTATAGACATTTCTTTCTCTTTTTTCAGTTGAAAACCTTGTTAAAAATAACGTGGAAAAATGCATTCTTGTTGACATATTACTTTGGGAAGTGCAAGCTGTTTTTGTTAAATGTAAATAAAAGCAATTTTCCATTCATCTTGTAAACTAAGTTTAGCACTTACTACAAGTAGTAAGTATATGTCATGGAAACTCAACTGTTTAAATCAGACTTTTCTGGATGTAGAAAAAATCAACTAGCGAATAAAGAAAAAGATAGTGTTCCACTCTCCAATGTGCTGATTTCTAGTTGCTGGTATGGCAACCTTCAGACATGAAACCATCCATCTGAAATGCCTTGATTGTTTCTATCATCCAAGCTCTGTACCAAACTCTGTATTAAATTGCTGGCTTCTGTTTGGTTATAGACTATAAATGCTAGAAGGAAACTCTGGAAATCAAAGGTGAAAAGCTGTCTGATCCCTTGATGTTGTAACAATCTTTTTATGTGATTGCATTATTGTATTGTGTTATTTTTGGATGCATTGCAATGGACAATATAAGGAGATTTGAAATCACCAAGGGATAATCCTTGGAACACACTCGTTTATCAGCTATTCTAGTGTTGTTCACTGGCAAAGGTTTTTAGTACAATAGCAGTTGCTATTTCACTTGTCAGACCTTATTAGTGCTGAATGGATCTGGCATTTACACTTTTCATTTAGTTCACTTAGCTACAACTGTGTTGCCTTGATTTCTTGAAAGGGTTTGAAAACTAGTGACGGAAAAAAGTTGCCAACTCAAATCCATATTTGTGAAACAAGCTGGACATTAATATTATTGCACAAGCTTAATCTCTTGCTGTTCCTGATGGTAAGCAGGGATATTTATTTGATGGTGTGGATAACAATATCCATTAAATTGGGGGGGGGAGGTTTGCTAAGGAGGAGTTTAAAGAAAAACTGACAATGCAGTACAGCAAATTGGGGCATAGATTAAATGATGTGGATAGATTAAACTTCTGTGTGCATTCCTGGCTAAAGTGAGCACAGACAGGATTTGTATGCCTTAATGTATGCTATAATGGGGTCAAGGCCGGTAGCATTTATGATCATTATATAATTAATTATAATAAATAATTATATGAGATCATGCCCTCATCACCTCGAGGCTCGACTACTGTAACGCTCTCTACATGGGGCGACCTTTGAAAAGTGTTCGGAAACTTCAGATCGTGCAGAATGCAGCTGCGAGAGCAATCATGGGCTTTCCCAAATATGCCCATGTTACACCAACACTCCGCAGTCTGCATTGGTTGCCGATCAGTTTCCGGTCACAATTCAAAGTGTTGGTTATGACCTATAAAGCCCTTCATGGCGACCGGACCGGATTATCTCAGGGACCGCCTTCTGCTGCACGAACCCCAGCGACCAGTTAGGTCCCACAGAGTGGATCTTCTCTGGGTCCCGTCAACTAAACAATGTTGCTTGGTGGGACCCAGGGGAAGAGCCTTCTCTGTGGCGGCCCCAGCCCTCTGGAACCAACTCCCCCCAGAGATTAGAATTGCTCCCACCCTCCTTGCCTTTCATAAGCTACTTAAAACCCACCTCTGCCGCCAGGCATGGGGGAATTGAGATACTCTTTCCCCCTAGGCCTTTACAATTTTATGCATGGTATGTCTGTATGTATGTTTGGTTTTTATTATAATGGGTTTTAAATTGTTTTTAGTATTAGATTATTATTATATGCTGTCTTATTATTGCTGTTAGCCGCCCCGAGTCTCCGGAGAGGGGCGGCATACAAATCCAATAAATAAATAAATTAAATAAATTAATTAAAAGGGATGATGAACTAGGAAATACAACCTGACAGGTAAATGCCACGAGGAAGTGTAGGAAACTGACTGATATGTGGAAACAGAAGAAACTGGAAAGCTTGGAGTGATCCTAGGAAATCTACCTTTCAATTAGACTCAGTAAGGAAGGAAGCTGAAAGAAGCAGATCTGCAAAGAGACATGGAATTTTTTGCCTGCAAGATTGAAGCAGCTACCTTGCTTCATTTTGACCATTTTTTCCCCCCTGCACATTTTTTCTACACAGGCCCTGCTCGTGGGTATAAGCCACTTGCCTCAAAGTAAGCCAGTTCCTACCTGTTGTGGTTCAGCCTGAGGCAGATCAAAGACCAGCTGCATCTCTGCTGGCTCCATGCCCGGAGGAGGATGACAGCGAAGAGGAGGGGACTGGGCAGTCGGATGGGGGAGGGTACAGTCAGGAATGTGATGAGGAAGAACAGAATGGGAGCCCCGGGGAGGGGCTCTCCCCAGCCAGTAGCATGGAGTCTTTGGAGTCATTAGGTGACGAAGCACAAGCTGTCATTGACATGCGACAGAGACGTTTAGATCAAAGGAAGGATCAATTGAAGAAATATTATCAGCATTGAATAAGGAACACCAGGGCTTGGGTGTGGTCCTCATTAGCAGGGAAGGGTTTATAAGGCAGGCAAGCTCTTGAAGCCATGTGGAGTGTTATCAGTTTGTAGTTGCTGTAACCTGCATTGTTTTCTCGGTGTTTCTGTTCCTGGCTCGTGGCCCAGCAGTCTTGAAGAACCGTGAGAGGTGTATGTCTGTTATCTACAGCCTCGTCTTGGCAGCAAGAATCCTATATTGATCAATGGACAATTGCCTTCGTGTATATATTTGGAGTTAAAGTGTTTTCCTGCTTTGTAAGGACATTTTCTGTTAGCTTCGTTTCTCTTGAACATTATAAAGCTGTATTTGAATTTTACCGGTGTGTCTGGCTTATCTTTTTGGGTTGGCCATAGCTTCCGGAGTGACCCAGACAGAACACTACCCAGGCAGCTTTTCACATGGTATAACAATGAAACATGTTGCCTGTGACTTTCAGGACTGGGATGGGTCACACAACCATCAGCACTTGAATGTTACTGAGCCAGATTTTGCTTGTTTTGCGTAGGCCAGAATCCAACCACAATATTGATGCAATATCATTTATTTTGCATTGACCTGCAATTTTGTAGAATTACTACATCAGCTAAAGGCTTTGCTTTTCTCTGGCAGGCATGTTAACAATATCCTAACAGTTGCTGTGCGTGTTTCCATTCTCTGATACAATAATCTGAGATTCTCAGTTTTAATTCTAGCTGCCCTATTTTACTTGCTTGAAATATGGATTAATAATATATGTTTTTCCCTTAGAAAAGCAAAGGTAATGCTATCCTTTGTAATAGCAATTAAATCCATTTTTAATTTAAAAAAATACAAGAGAGAAAACAAAAATGCCATTGTTCCAGAGTTATAAATTATATTTCCTTTAATTTCTTATTGATGCTAATATTTTGCAATATTGAAACCCTGCGTGATCATTGGAAATAAGGTATACAAGAATAGTATCTTAGTGTCCTAGAAAGAATATTGGTCTTTGCAGCATTAGATAGATGGAATGTACTTTAGCAAAATACATCAAAGAATTGAAGGAACTGATTAAATTCACCAGTGCCCCCTGTGGCAGAAACAGTCATATAGTGTTTAGGGTTGAAAAGATCATTCAAGAACACATGGAATCTTGCAGAAACAATGTTAATTACAGACTCAATTATTTTAATCTTTTCTGGTATGCTGTTAAGTAGAAAGGGCTATGAATTAAACATACATTGATAGAGATTCTTGCAATCTCCCTGTCAATGATCAGTGATTGTTTTGCATAGCATGAAATCCAGCTTTTTGTAACAAAATATTAATAAATATTGGCATTTTAATGGTTTAAGTCTTTAAATATATACAGATCATTTGCCATGAGGGCAAGTCAGATTTTTTAAAGGAATTGACAATCAGGGCAAGAGGGTAACAATTCCTCCCTGTTTTATATGAATAGCATCTGCTGTTTTATTATATGGATGAATGGATCAGTCTATTTCTGGTTTGTGTTACTGTCAAGCATATTATAATATAAGGCTGTTATTTTTCTTACATGTGCACTAGTCAGAATATAGGTAAGTATTAACTAAAAAAAGAAATCACATATTTCTCCTGGAAATGCAAAATCAAACCAGCTTTTTCACAGTGTTAAATAAAATGAAATCTTGAAGTAAGCAAGAAATCTGAAAAAAAGTCTAAGCAAAGTATAGGAAATATAAGATGCACCTGTATCAGACTTAACATAAAATTGAAGCACTTTCTTTTTGCACAAAAGTAATTTAGTGATACTTGTGATTTGTTTTATTTCATTTTTAAACCTGGGCAGTTAAGAGCATTTCAGAGGTGGCTAGCCTACAGCAATCTCTCATCTTTACTGTTCATGATATACTTAGATAGTAGACATAACAAATGGATGGAGCCTTATACTTTCGTTGAAGTGCTTCTCATGGCATGGAAAAAAGAAGCAAGTCAGGGAAGTTAAGAATTGTTTGTTCTTTCCCTCCCTCCCTTCTTTCTTTCTTTCTTTCTTTCTTTCTTTTTTTCTTTCTTTCTTTCTTTCTTTCTTTCTTTCTTTGATTTTTTTAATGCCGGCCTTCTCCTTAGATTCAGGGCAGATTACAACATGTTAGCAATATCACTTTTTAACAGAGCCAGCATATTGCCCCCACAATCCGGGTCCTCATTTTACCCACCTGGAAAGGATGGAATGCTGAATCAACCTTGCGCTGGTGATGAGATTTGAACCGCTGACCTGCAGACCTAGCAGTCAGCTTTAGAGGCCTACAGTACCGCACTCTACCCACTGTGCCACCTCGGCTCTGTTTATCAACTGGTCCTACCACATTAGCTTTGTTTATTTGCAATTATGTGAACTATTTCCTCCCAACTTCCTGTCTATTGTTTTAGTCACTCTTTATTTTTGTTCAGTTTTGTATTTTTTTTCTTTTTATCTATGAACTGTTGAGAGTTACTGAGAGTTGGGTGGCAGGTAAAATTAAATAAACAAATAGTTTGTCTTAGTTAAAAGCCTTGCTCCCAACTAATCCCTGCTTTTGTTATCTGAAATCCTCCTTGGTGCATAAGATAAAAGTTCTACATTTTGATTGATTGGAACCCTATTTTCATTACTGAGGCCAGGATTAGCTGGAAACACAAGAGTAACAGCTAGTCAATCAGGGAACCACTGAGGATGGTATAAGAAAATAAGGGGAAGCAAAGCCCTGAAACAGAAAATCAAAATTGACAAGTGCGGTAAAAAAAAAATTGAAGATAAAATGCTGGAGTTAGGCTGAAAAAGATTGCATAAAAGATAAAAAGGACTTATGAATACTTAGCAACAATGCATTAGTAAAAGACAGCATAGAGACACTCTCAATATGCATGTTTTAGCAGTGGGTTTTATGATTTTAGGCTTCTTTGTATGGAAAAAGAAAAAAAATCTTTGCCATGTACTTCCACAGCAGCACTATTTTCATTCATTAGACACTGAAAACTTCACTGCAGCTGGTCTCAAAATGTTCACTTTGCTACATGAACAGATTAACAATCAGGGAGTACAAAACACAGCAGCCAAACAATACTGTTATACTGCATTCCTATCCATGCAAAAACAAAGATTTCATGCATGGCATTTAGCACTCTCAAAAGCAAATAACAAAACAAATTCTTGAGTATTTAGGAAAAGATATTGGATTGCCAAAATAGCCTCCTGTTTAGTTTAGAAGAAATTGTGAAACTACTTCTGCAAGAAGATGAAGATGTAATAATACTGGCCAAAGGGATTCACTTATTCTGCAAACCCACAGCATTTCTGTTTGGAGGCTAGTAGCAAAACAATTAATCTTCTAGAAGAGCCAGAAATAAATTGGTTCAGTCATTGATGGAGAGAACACTGAGAGTTCAAGGGGTCTACATTCAGTCTGGGAGTGGCACAAATACCATGTAAAAAATGTTCTGAATTGGAAACCTAGTTTCGATTTTGGCTGGAAACAGAAAGGGGAAGATTCACATAATAGCAGTTGCAATGATTTTCTCATAAAAATAAGTATAGAATAGTTTTAAATAAATAAATAAAATATGAATATAATAGTGTACCTAGATATCTTCAACACTCTGTGGCTTGCATTGGCTGTCGATCAGTTTCCGGTCACAATTCAAAGTGTTGGTCATGACCTTTAAAGCCCTACATGGCATTGGACCAGATTACCTCCGGAACCACCTGCTACTGCACGAATCCCAGCAACTGATAAGATCCCACAGAGTTGGCCTTCTCCGGGTCCCGTCGATTAAACAATGTCGTTTGGTGGGCCCCAGGGGAAGAGCTTTCTCTATGGCGGCCCTGGCTCTCTGGAACCAACTGCCCCCGGAGATTAGAACTGCCCCTACCCTCCCTGTCTTTCGTAAACTACTCAAGACTCACTTATGCCGCAAGGCATGGGGGAGTTAAGATATTCCTTCCCCCTGGGCCATTACAAGTTATGCATGGTATGTTTGTGTATATGTCCGGTTTATAATAAGGATTTTTAGTTGTTTTATTAATTGGATTGTTACATGTTGTTTTTTATCATTGTTGTTAGCCGCCCCGAGTCTACGGAGAGGGGCGGCATACAAATCCAATCAATAAATAAAATAAATATCTGTAAAGAAAAAAAATACCTGGAAAGTATCTACTCAGAACATTTTCTAACTCTTTGCTGGTTGAGTACATAATCAGACCTCATAGAGCATTGTTATCAGCTTGAAACATTCATAAACAGCTGGGCCAGAGACATTTGAAGTAACAACTCATTTATCATCTCTATAAATTAACTTAGCTCCAAATTTAGAATGGATTATGGAAAGACAAATTCACATCACTTCAATGTTGGTTACTCTTGTCTAAAATATGAGAGTTGCTTCATAATTAGCGTGATATAAAATGGTGGAGTGAAATGGGAGAATAAATAGCATAGAATAAATAATGTCAGTAAAGGAACTAAGTCATTCATTTTTGTTAATGTAAAAGCAAGTGTAAGTTGCCTTGATCAGACAGAACAAGAAGCAAGTATTACTGAGCCAGGAATGGAAGATTCTTCAGATACCTAAATAGAATCTACTGTTACAATATTTTAAATTTGATTTTAAAAAAAATAAATTATGGAATTCTAGATTTCAATATTTTTTGGAGTATAAGACACATCTTTTTACTCCCCAAAAGTGGGTAAAAACTTGGGTGCATCTTATACACTGAATGTTGAAGTCGCCCATAACAATGCAGAGCCTGTTAAGCCAAGTAACTGATTAGCAGCTTCCCGACCCTCAACTGATTGAGGCTGCAGGCAAGGCATATACTAAAAAGGAAGTTTATTAATTTATTTGTAAAATTTATATGCCACCCAATTCCACTTGTACTCTGGGTGGCTTACCATCAGAAAAAACGTTCCCTGTAGGCTGCACACGCCTGTGCCAGCGCACCCCAAAATGCCCCCCCGCGCACCCTTTTCCAAGGGCGCGCACGGAGCTGCGGCCTCCCCCCGTGCCTCTAGCCCCCTCATGCTCCTGGCTACTCGCTGCTGCCCCACCCGCCCGCCTGATCTGCCTCTCTTCTCCACTTCCCGCCTTGGGGCGTGGCTCCTCCCACAGCGGGAACGCCGACCCGGCCGCTCTCGCAGTCCCTTCGCCGAGAGCGCTTTCGTCCTGGGCTCTGAGCGAGGGGGCTGCAGGAGAGGCGGGTCAGGCGTTCTCACAGCGGGGGCCGGCGAAGGTGATTTTCAATGTTGGGTACACGGAGCGGCGCGCACTCTCCCCATCTCCCTGGCAGCCCGTCCGGAACATTCAAAGTAAGAAAAACCTTGGTAAATATGGTAAAAGCACTTAAATAATAACAGATTGCTGTATATGGAAAGTGTTTTCTCGGGTATCCCAGATCCAAGTCACATAAAGTTTTAAAGTAATAATCAGGAATTCATTTGATGAATATTAATCCATTGCATGCATTATACGTCCTAGTTGATACAGACAACAATATGAGGAATTATAAAGTAGTTTGTAAAGTATAAATATTAAGTTACACAAAACAGAATGAGAGGTCTAAAATAAAACTGGGCTTTATTTATTTCCTATACACACTGATTAAATGTAGGAAAACCTACTAATAGTTTCCTTAATATTATTTCCTACCTTACTACTCTCAGTCTTTATAGCCACAAGTAAAAGAATAGGCCAATCATCTTGCTATCAGTTTTATGTAACAACAAACATATAAAGCTACATTATTCATTATTTTTGTTTCTCCTTTTGCCTATGAATGATTGTCAGACGATAGATGGATCTTCACACCTAATAGTTGAAATTCATCTTTCTAAACGTGTACTATGAACTGTAGGCTTCCGTCAGAAATCAGGTACCTGGACAAATTGAGATTCTAAAAAGCTTGTAAATGAATAGATATATTACCTCAGAGACAGAGAATGACCATGATAGGAAACGAAGTGGATTATCTGCTTAAAATAGATTGACTATGACTAAAGTGATATCCAACCTTTGACAAGACATTATAAAATCCAAGGGCTCTTAGGTCCCTAGAAAGAATGTCATTCGAGGTCTGCACTGAAGATTGATTTACATAAAATTTGAACAGCTGGATAGTTTTTAATGTTCCAAAATCCTGGCTAGCTTTATATTAGGAATGTAGCAATTTCTCTCTCAAGAAAAAGGGGATGTGTAATGAGTTATTGTAGTGTAGGTCCTCTTTGTTCCCGCAAGGAGGGAGAGAAAAGAAAATCTCATTACGGAGCCTGTACTTAAGAGTATGGCTCTTGTTGGAGACAATCAAAAGTTTTGACAGGGTAGCCAAGTGACAGAATAAGGGAGTCAGTGTTTTCCAGGGATCAGAATGGAAGGTGGAAAAGAGAAAAATGAAAGAACTAGAATAGAATAGAATGGAATGGAGTGGAGTGGAGTGGAATAGAATAGAATAGAATAGAATAGAATAGAATAGAATGAATTCTTTATTAGCCAAGTGTGATTGGGCACACAGGGAATTTGTCTTGGTGCATATGCTCTCAGTGTACATAAAAGAAAATATAGATTTGTTATGAATCATGTCATACAACACTTAATGATTGTCACAGGGGTCAAGTAAGCAGTGAAGAAACAATCAATATTAATAAAAATCTTAGGATACAAGCAACAAGTTACAGTTATACAGTCCTAAGCGGGAGGAAATGATGATAGGAATGATGAGAAAAAAGTAGTAGAAATAGAAGTTCAGACTTAGTAAAAAGTTTGACAGTGTTGAAAGAATTGCTGATGCATAGTGGAAATGGCGATGCGTGCATATCTGCACGTCCTCGCTGCATCCCCACACAAGAATTTGGTTCCGTGGCTGCATGGAAGCAAACAAATTGGCAAAAATCAGCAAAAATCAGCAAAATATTGCACATGCACTCCTCGCACAAGATTTTGACAATTTTCACTGATTTCTTTGCTTCTGTGCATGTGCAGAAGGAAATTCTCACATGGGGGTACATGCGTCCACCCCCGCCCATGTGCATGCCTGCACCAGCCTCTGGGACCTGTCCGGTAGGAAAAGGTAAGTGCGGCCCTTCACTGGCTACTTGTTAATCATCTAGCTTAAATGGTCCACTTACTAAAGGGCACTTACTGTAGGTCAGAACTGCTAAGTTCTGATACTGAAACAACATATGGGTTGCTTGACAGACTGCTAGCAGAATTGCTACAGGGACTGCAGCCATAGTTTAATCCTTGTTGACATGTTTGGTTGTTAATCATACATCTTCAAGACTTAATGCATAATTCATCTCCAATACATTTGTCAAAATATACCAAGACATAATTTGGCTCTAATAGTTATTATAGACAAGAATAGAGCCTCACACACAACAGCCAATTGGTTTTGTCTTTTGATGCTCCTGAGTTTCATCTCTAAGCTTGCTTCTCCCTCCATTCTGAAACTTATGGAATGATTGATGGACATAGCTGATATAAATTTACAGAATGAATCTCTGTACCTCACTGCAGGGATGAAATTCAAAATGTTTCTCTACCATTCTCTACCATTTCTGTGGCATGGCACAGGAAGAATATTGCAAAATCTCTATTCCCACCCCACTTTGGAGCCAGCCAGAGGTAGTATATCTGGTTCTCTGAACTACTCAAAATTTCCTTCCACCAGAACCTGTCAGAACCTGCTGAATTTCATCCCTGCTTCACTGTCATCTATCTCTAATCAATAATAATAATAATAATAATAATAATAATAATAATAATAATAATAATAATAATAATAATTTATTAGATTTGTATGCTGCCCCTCTCCGAAGAGAGGTAGGTGGTAGGTTTCACTTACTTTTGCTACTGGTTAGAAGCTGAATAAACAAGACCCTGCAGATGGCCCTCACTCTGTCAAAGATCTTGGAATACTCATATCAAATAATAATAATAATAACAATAAATTATTAGATTTGTATGACGCCCCTTTCCGAGGACTCGGGGCTGCTCACAACAACAATGACAATAACAATGACAATATAGTATAAATCTAATAGTTAAAAAGTAAAATTAAAATCCCACTTTCATTAAAAAACAATCAATACTACACAACCATACCATACTCAAATCTTACTAGTTAGAAGGGGGAGCATTAGTCTCCCCATGCCTGGTGACATAAATAGGTCTTCAGAGTCTTGCAGAAGGTGAGGAGGGTGGGGGCAGTTCGAATCTCCGGGGGGAGTTGATTCCAGAGGGCTGGGGCTGCCACAGAGAAGGTTCTTCTCCTGGGTCCTGCCAGACGACATTGTTTAGTCGACGGGATCCGAAGAAGGCCGACTCTTTTGGGACCTAATCGGCCGCTGGGATTCATGCAGCAGAAGGCGATCCCATAGGTATTCTGGTCCAATGACCTAAGTGCCAAAGCCCACTGCAACAACATCACCAAAAAGTCTTCAAGAGTTGTTAATCTAATCTTACGTAACTTCTTCTATAATATCACACTACTAACCAGAGAATACAAAATATTTGTCATACCAATCCTTGAATACAGCTCATCTGTCTGGAATCCACACCGCATATTGGACATAAATACATTAGAAAGTTCCCAGAGATACTTTACTAGAAGAGCCTCCACTCCTCTACTCGCAACAGAATACCTTACACAACCAGACTGTGAGCACACAACAGATACAAACTCAAAGCGAACCGCCCCAAACTTGATTGTAGAAAATATAACTTTAACAACAGAGTGGTTAATGCCTGGAAATCACCACTCTGTGGTTTCATCACCAAACCTCCAAACATTTACCCTTAGACTGTCCACTGTTTATCTCATCCCATTCCTAAGAGCAGGGATGCATAAGCACACCGGTGTGCCTACTGTCCCTGTCCTACTGTCCCTTCTTATCAGTACCCATCTTATGTATATAAACAGTGTTATGTCTACATATATTACAAATACCGACTTGACAAAATAAACAAAATAAATACATAAAATAAAGTAAAATGGTTCAGGAATGGGAATGCATAGCTCAATACATCTGCGCAGAACATTTGTGATGACATCCGGTTTGCCCCAATTCCATGGCTGTTGCTACCAATTTGCTCAAATTGGGGTGAACCAGTAGAAACCCACCACTGGTCCTTACATGTATAATTATTGGCAACTTGTTCGCTTAATCATTTAGCTAGAAAATTAATTTGATGCAAAGACATAATAATAACCACCAAATTCAGAGTCTAAATAGATTACCTTCCCATTGAGACTAATACTGTAATATTGTTCGCATCATCAAAATAAGATATCTACACAAAGCAGAAAGTTATAATTTTACCTGCACACTATTTAACAACCTCCTTATGACTAGATTCTAATTCACATTAACATGCTAAATTCAACTAGCCACCAATCAGATCATCATAGTTCCCTCTAAGCTGAGCAGTGAGCAATCGCTCACTTAAAAATCATCATCAACTCAGAGTTTTCCAAACCTGCCCAGAAGCCGAGAGGGAAAGAGTGAGAGGGAAGGAGAGAGAGAGGAAGAGAGAGAAACAGATAGAAAAAAAAGAGGAAGGAAAAGAGAAAGAAAAAGAATGGGAGTAATGAAGAGAGAAAGAAAATCAAAATCTAGTTTGAAACTAGTTCAACTATTTAAGTGGCATTTTGATATTGATAGAGTTGCCCTATTATGAGCTCACTGTTATAGACACACAGTACAGTATTTTATTTTGAAATTCTCTGAGGCAAAACAGGGTGGGTTTTTTATTTGTTTGTTTGTTTATTTATTTAATTTATTTATTATTTCTGTGCCGCCCAGTCCCGAAGGGACTGACGCTCAGACACTATACTTTTCCGCCCACCCCCCAAAAAAATTAGAGGGAACACTGCAGATCATATGTCCTTATTGCTTCATTTTATATCCAAATTTATTCCATCAAGGGACATTATTTTGGAGATCACCTTTATATACTATTTGGTTATATCCAGGGGTGGGCTACTGCCCGGATGGCAGGGAACGCAATGGGGTAGCAAAAATGGAGCTCCACCCCAGAATCCCCAATTTGCACTGAAAGATATTGAAAGAAAATGCAGGGCATCCTGCATAAGCCATGCCCACAGTGTGGTAGTAAAATATTTTGTAGCCCTTTGCTGGTTATATCTATTTATATGGCAATGCTAGCTAGACATTATTATGCCTTTTTGGTTTAGGCAGAAAACAGTTGATGTCATTGATGAAACTCCAACTAATCTGTTTGAACAGCATGTTCTAAGCTGCCATTTCTTTATACAGAATTTTGTAAGAATCATCCAAACAATTTTGCCCATTGTATATTTTTGCCCCATCTCCTTAGATAATCAATTGTATGGGCTTAGACCCTGCTGCATGACTTATTGGGTTTGTGTTTGTATAACATGGTTGAGCAGGGATGAGTAATACTTTCATAATTGTTTTGTGCAGCTTTGGGTTCAGTTGCCATTCTCTTGCCCAGGGCTGTCTGGACCAGCTGGTTTACATAATATTCAGAATCTTTAATTGCAGAGTCAGTTGTATTGTGTGTGTGTGAATATAGTTTTTAATGCCTTTTGGGAAAAAGACCTGGAATTGGAAGCACACAGGTTTGACATGCAATATTATTGTCCTCATACCAAATATTACAGGGGTAATAATTTCTTGAATCATGTAATATAGATCCCCTACTACAACTTCTAGGCCTTAAAAGGATTTGGAAAACACTAGAGGATTAATTTGGCTTTCCTGGGATAAGAAATCTCTGCAGCCAAGCCTGCTGAAGAATTGACTCAACTCTATGTAAGTTTAGTACTAATCTGCTATAGCAGAAATGACAATGGCAGTGACAAGTTGCTGCTGTAGCAATACTGGCATGGACCTCTCATTTTTTAAGTTCAGTATGTTCAACTTTGGAGATAATGACTTATTCTGAGCAATGCCTTATTGAAAGAAGCTAGAAAATGTCATGTCAGAATTTCAAGTAGTCATCATAACCTGCTTTCATTTTTTCGTTCTGCCTGCCAGTTGGTGGTAATTATGCTTTTAAAAACTGCTATTTATTTTAAATATATATTGAAATTACACAGATCTGAATATTGTCAAAAAAGGCAAACCATTAAATAAAATAATTAAAGCTATTGTACATAGATGTCATCAGTGAACAATATAACATTTTCATAATAGATACAAATTACTATAATAACAAAATGATTAACTACAGAAAGTGACTTTTTTGAAGTAGATCATATTTTTCTTTTGTTTTGACCCTTACTGTTAAAAAAAGATTATAAAAATGACTGAATTGAATACCATTTTTAAAACTTGCATGGTTTTTTTCCTGACAAGATTAATCATATAGAACAAATTCCATATTCTTATCATCCACTTGATTAAAAAATTAGTATCATGCTGCTTTTGATTATAGGTGATATGATATCCTAGTCCCAGCTGAATCTTCTTGTAACACAATTGCAGTTTTATAAGAAACATTATTAGCAAAGGTCTGTTAGTACTGCAACAGTTAAGACTAACTTGGATTTACCTGATTAGGATAGCAGAAATGCAGAGAATAAAAATAAGCATCTATCATAAACACAATGAAATCTATAGATAAAAAGTCAAAACAATATTAAACTCCCTTTTTATGACCCTGTAATCCCTTAATTTGCAGTTGAGTTTGGCTAATTGGATGGAATTAAGCATTTACTAATCGGATGCCCTTCCTAACACTAGACAAAGTTCATAGCCTTGCGCCCTAATAAAGAAATATCTGCTACCATCTAGGACGGACCTTTCAATCTTCCTCATGGGAAGTAAGCCTCTTCATCACTAGGCTCATTTCAACACTCATTTTAAGACAAAATTAAGCATTATCAGATCATGCACAAATTCTGACAAGTTATTTCTGCTTGCTCAGAATGTTAATGATGACATTTCTTGAAATAGGATAAGAATATAATTTCTATTCATATAGGAAAGTAGAAATGAGGAAAATTATACTGAATCATTTTTTAAGTGTAATTTTTTACCAAATCTAGGATACTTTTTTTTCTTGTGTCTGTTTCAGACATCAGACTTACAGTTCTTGAAATAACTACATTCTGGAGCTTTTGCAGAAACTGAAAAGGAGTCTCAAGTGCTACATTTGGCTTTTTGAGATCAGGAAAATCTTAACTTTGGAGAGTGAACATCAAAATAATCTTGTAAACTCATAATTACTCAACTAGGTCCCATAATTTGCATTCTTAGTCTTTAAAAAATAATTTGTTTAAAAATAATAAAAACAAAGTATTTTGAAATACTTGTTATGATAATCTCTAGTCACTGCCATTTCCTTGATATTAATATTATATATATTTACTATATTTTCTGTTTATAAAAATAGTGTATTTATGAATAGTTAATAACTGTAAGTTCAAAACCTGTATGTTCTTTAAAGTCCCCCTTTCCAAACCACAGTTACAATAAATGGAGTCTAAATACTTAAAATATGACCTCTACTTTCATCCATTATCTCAATTAAATTGCCAAATGCTCTCATTATTCTATTTACCAAGTATTTACCAATTATTAGTATCACTGAAACATCTCCCCCTTGCCCATGTTGTTTTGGTGTTAGATTGATTGTGTGCTTGTTTTTTAATATTCTGGGTTTGTTTTTTATGAATTTTTTAGCTTAAAATTGTAATTGGATTGGTGGGTATTGGATTTGTTATAATGTATTGTTTTTACCATTGTTGTGAGCCGCCCCAAGTTTGCGGAGAGGGGCGGCATATAAATCCAATAAATCTAATCTAATCTAATTAATTGGCACTATATTCTGGATATATTTACAGCATATTCCATGCTATTTTTATTATAAAACCTTGCAGTTCAATGAAAAAACTGAACTACATATTTTCTTAATACAATTGCAAAGAATATAATATTTCTGTAATGGGAATTATTTTCAGCATTTCACAGTGGGGTGACATAACAGATTTCCTTGAATTTAGAATCTATTTTTTAGTAGTTTCTTATTTCTTCCTAGGACTGAATATAGGAAGATGACAGTATATAGAGCTGAAAAATGAAAATGAGAAAATACTGCTGTAGCAGCATATGTTATTCCATGTGGTAGTGTGTCTGTGCATATGTTAAAAATCTGCATATTTGATCCTGGAAATGATATATTATTTGTAATGTCATCTTGAAAGACACCAGAAAAACTTCATATCAAAATGATATGCACAAATCACAACAAACCAGCTTGCTTTTCTTCACCCTACATAGTGACTGATTGCAAATGACTTTATTTCTCTTGGCTTCATTTGACATCTCCTCCGGGTCCCACAAGCAAGAGCATGTCATTTTTATGCTCTAGGAACCCTTTCATTTACAGGTTTATTTTAAAGAATGCGTAATTGACCTTTCTGTTTTCTGTTTGCATGCATGATTAATAGTGTTCAGGCTGTGTTGAACCAAAGGGAGACTAAAGGGAGCTTCTTCCTCTCCCTCTTAAGAATACCAGAGTATGACAGCTGCTTTTATTGATCATGTAATTTCCATAGACATTCATAGGTGAATATGAAATATACAGAATTACATTATGCATACTTTACTGTAATATAACTATTTTTATTCTGTCTTATTAACCTAACTTTAATCTATAAAATAATTGAAGAAAAATGTGGAATAAGCCTTACCTATACACAGCTACATAGCTAGATCCCATTCTGAAATGTTATTTTTTCAAGAACACTTATTTAGGAAGTTATCTGCTGAATGTGATGTCTATACACTGGGACAAGGAAACTATGTAGATGGCTTTTAGTTTTTCCTCAAACACTGCTTTGCTTGGCTAGATCACAACTACCATATTTTCCAGTGTATAAGACGCACCTTTTTACCTCAAAACAGTGCGTCGACAATGGTGCGTCTTATACACCGAACGTTGCCAAGGCCGTCCAGCAGCCCTCAGCGGGAGGCTGGCGACTTGGCCCTGGGGATGCCCCCAAAGATGGGAGATTGGGGTGGGGGCTCATGGAGCCAAGCCCCCTCCCATTGGACGATCAGGGCCACACTATGGGCCTCCTCCACCAGTCGGATGCACTGAAGCGATGCCCTTCCCGCTTCTTTACAACTGCATGTGGGGAATCCTCCTTGTGAGGAGCTCCTAGAGGCTCTGCTCCACACCAGGTTAAGTCCCAGAAGCAAAATGTTGCATTCCAGGTGCCTGCCCGGGGTCTCCGGGTGGCAGGGACAAGGCGGGTGCGCCACTGAGTTAGCTGGAGCTGGTGGCGGCAACTGCTGAGGTGGCTCCAGTGGCTTCCTTTAGAGGAGCAGCAGTGCTGGAAATGTCACGTTCATGCCCCAGGCCCCCACCATCGCCACTGACTCCGCCAGGACTGGAAAAAAATTACTATATCATACATCATATAATAACAGCAGCGAGAATCAAATTTGCACAAAATTGGAAGAAAGACAAGAACCCCTCAAATGCAATGATTATTAAAAAGTTGTCAGAAGGCACAGAGATGAGTAAACTAACAATGAAAATGAGAGAGAGAGAGAGAGAGATGAAGCAAGGGACATGGGACAGGGAAATATGGAACAGATGGTACAGTATGATTGGCTTGAAAAGAAAAGTAAAATCAATGTGTAAACCAGGATAAAAAGGTCATAATAGGAAGGAAATGTGATAGATGTAACTTTAAATCTAAATGGTTGTGAAATTATGTATATGACAGTGTATCATTATTAGTTAATGGTGTATAAAATGAATAGATAAAGATTAAAAAAGTATAAAACAATAGCCAAAATTAGGAAAAATGTTCAATTTAGAAGGAAAATTCCAATGCTGTAAAGTTGTATCAGTGGAATTATATTTTATGTGTGTGTATTTTACATGTTTGTGTTTGTCTTAACTTGGAAAATTTCAATAAAAACTTTTTTTTTAAAAGAAGGATGGAAGGTTGGAGGGGGTTGCTTTTAGCTGGGACTATAAAGATTCTGGCATTCTCTGATATGTTGTGATGTTTAATTGCTGTCACACCGTTTAATTTTTCAGCACCAAAGTTGTCATGAAGGCTCTAAACTTATTTTTTTGTTTTTCTGCCATTTCTAGTTGTGTGTTCCTTCTTTCACACATTATAAATAGCATCTATTCTGTTACAATAATATTGGCATATTCCCAGATATAGTAAAATTGGTATCTTATTTTACTTTACTTTTAAAGCTTATACATCACATTTCCAACTAACAGCAACTAGTAATAAGAACAGAGTTAAAAACATATCTGAAAAGTCATTAAAACACAATTGTACCATACCTTCATCAACAAAAGAAATTTATGTCAAACATATCACTGTTTAAATAAAAAATGTGTTAACATTTTTTTAAAAATAAGCTAAAACACCATTCAAAATAAATGCAGGCTAAATTCAAACATATTGACTAAGTTCTTTCACTATGCCTGAAAGCAACAAAACAATTTCCTTTCCAATTAGAAAGTAAAGGTTTAATTCCTAATTATAATTAGCAATAATTATTTCCTAAGAAGGATATTATAACCAAGATTGTAAAGTAGGTCCAGGGCATTGCATGAGCTAATAAAAGTGGTTAATATCATCTTCTGATATATAAAACATAAAATTCCAGAAGTATCTATACAGGGAATTAAAAGAAAGTATCTTTGATGATATAATATTTGTATTACTGTGTCTAATTGTAGAACCTGCCCTACAATGCAAGTACTTCTGGTAAGATTTATTTATTTATTGGATTTATATGCCACCCTTCTCCGAAGACTTGGAGATGTAAGATGTAAGATAGTCATTCTAACTTTCCAGTTTAGTGTCCAGATTTTATATTGTTCCCTGGTAATATTCTTTTTCTGATTACATTTATAACTAATTTTACTTTAATACTTTCTCTGATGGCTGACTCTGCGTTCTTTGTTTGGCCTGAAAAAAACCAAGTACTTGTAGTTTAATATCAGTTATGTTTTACACCAAATGAAAGGAACAGGACATAGAATTCAGAACATCAGCAGGATTTTATTTAATGAAATTGAGAGTTCATTATCAGCAGTGAACATAGTAATAAATTTTTAAAACAATTTGTCTCACTATCAGTTATAATAATGAAAGCTCTAAATACAATGTTTGAATACCTTTATTATTAAATTTCAAAAATATATAAATACTGTTTGACCTCTTCAGTGGATTTTTTTTCAATAAAAGAAGTTCACTGGAAAATTTATTTCGACATTATCCATGTGCAAATTTCAGCCTGCTATTAAATGGCAAGAAAATGACAGATTTATTCTTGCCAGTTTGGTCTACTGATTAAGGCAACAAGGTAAAACCCAAAAGGCTATGAATTCTCATCCTGCCTGAGCATGAAAGTTGACTGAGTGAGTTTGGGCCAGTCACTCTCTCTTAGCCCATGATGTCAGCCTTGGGCGACAAGCCAGCCAGTCAATTCTTTTGGAACCCATACTTAGTCGAGGTGAAAAAAGCAGTACTCCCGTACTTGTGGAAAACACTATGAAGAAAAAACAATCTATCCATTATACATTCTCTTTCTCCCTCCCCCCACGACTGCACAATCTGAATAGTTTTTAAAATATATATGTATATAGATATATTCTTTTTTACAATGGAGTTGATTTTACAGTAATTTCATCGCAGACACAACCATAAGATTTCATTCTGGTTCTTTATTTGCTTAATTTTTAAAAAAAAATTCTGGTCTACCATTCAATTCTACAACACTACTTAATCTTTTGAAAATCAGCCAAGGTCATTTAGGTGCAGCCATTTAGCAGGAGCTAAAGTATAGTAAAATATGTTGTTGCCTTTGTTACAACAGGCTAACACTAAGTTGAATATAGTTACAATTTCAATTAATTTGCTTCATTTTTAAAAAAAATAGTTTTTATTGAAATATATGTTTTAAAAAGACATTACAGAAAGAAAGTAAAAAGACATAAATGTAACATACAATTAATTTGGTTCTTAATATCTTTCAGCTGTACAGTTCTATGGATTTTGGAAGGAGATGGCAAATCATGCATGAACGGATCACACCAAACCGATTTTATTGGTGAGTTCCTTGCCTTGTATTAAAACTGCATATTCATATATGACATATTAGAATTATATAGTATTGCATACAATAATTTTTTTAATGTATTATCATGTTAATTTGTTTTCTCCAGGACAGGACGGGAGTGGTATCCTTATTTAGTTTAGTATTAATCTTCCATCTCATCTTGATTCCAAAGGTATATAGTATTTACTATTCTAGCTTCAGGATGTTTTTGGAGGAATATGGTATTGAGTAAATTATACTTTTTTTAATCAGGATGATGCATGAGTTGAAAAGCATTTTGTTACTCTAAAATGACCTCTTCCTCGTAGCTTATGGTATTTGTCCTTTTATTAGATCTTATTTGGGAAAGGAAACTTCTACATTTTCAAATTCTCTGTCATTACTATTCTAATATTGTTAGTGAAATTCTATCTTGGGATGAAAGGAGAAAATTGATGTTCTGCTATCTAAAATTTAAAGGTATAGAATTATGATGCATCTTTGTGTTTTCTTCTTTACCCCATAATTGCCTTTATTCTTTTTCATGTTTTCCTAACTACATAGTTGTCTAAAGGGAGTTTTGTTATAGATGTAAGATATTGTTATCTCAAAAGAAATGCAAAGAAAATATAAAGAAACAACTGCAAGGCTCCACATATATTAGAAATAGGTATGATTGAACTGGTAATTTTTTTTATTGTTGACTTTTACCTGATTGCTTTTGCTAAGGAGTGTGAACAAGTGCAATATAGGGAATTAAACAAAATGAGTTGTTTTCAGGAAGAGAATGTTTGTATTCAGTCAGGTTTTCAGATGAAGGAATAATCAAATAAGAATGTTCAAAAAGCAGTTTTTATTTTTTGAAAAGGCAACTGGACTGATACATTTTATTTTATTTTCAAAAAATAAAAATCACTTTTGATACAACTATGACCTGGATGACTGAAAATCTTGTAACTTGGATTCCTTTGACCACTGGAACATCCTCCTCTGAGTAGATGCTGCAGTCCAGTCCTCTGCTCAAGCAGGAGAACTTATACCAGTGTTCCCTCTAATTTTTTTGGGGGGTGGGCGGAAAAGTATAGTGTCTGAGAGGCAGTCCCTTTGGGACTGGGCGGCACAGAAATAATAAACAAACAAACAAACAAACGAATGAATAAACAAACAAACGAATGAATGAATAAACAAACAAACGAATGAATAAACAAACAAACAAATAACTAAAAAACCCACCCTGTTTTGCCTCAGAGAATTTCAAAATAAAATACTGTACTGTATGTCTATAACAGTGAGCTCATAATAGGGCAACTCTATCAATATCAAAATGCCACTGAAATAGTTGAGCTAGTTTCAAACTAGATTTTGATTTTCTTTCTCTCTTCCTTACTCCCATTCTTTTTCTTTATCTTTTCCTTCCTCTCTTTTTTCTGTTTCTCTCTCTTCCTCTCTTCCTCTCTCTCTCCTTCCCTCTCACTCTTTCCCTCTCGGCTTCTGGGCAGATTTGGAAAACTCTGAGTTGATGATGATTTTTAAGTGAGCGATTGCTCACTGCTCAGCTTAGAGGGAACTATGACTTATACCATCTCAGACAAGTGACTGTCTCAGACAAGTCTCTTCTTAAAAAGTGATGGAGCATCCAAAATTTCTGAAGGCAAGCTGTTTCACTGGTTAATAGTCCTCACTGTTAGGGAGTTTCTCCTCAATTCTAGGTTATTTCTGCTTTTATTAGTTTCTAACTATTATTTCTTGTCCTTCCCTCTGGTGCTTTGAAGAATAATTTGACCCCCCTCTTCTTTGTGGCAACCCCTTAAATACTGAATACTGCCATCATATCACCCCTAATTCTTCTTTTGACTAGCCAGACCCAAAACCTGCAGCCGTTCTTCATTTAGTTTCCAGGCCTTTGATCATCTTAGGAATGATAGGAAATGGAGCCAGAAAGTAGGCAACAACATATGGCTACTTTCTTTCTTGAAATACAAAATATCTTCCTTACAGGATCAGGTCTCAGTTATGTGCCCCTGCAGGTCGAATTCTCCAAGATTGTATTAGCTTCCTTGAATTGGGACTCAAAGGAACTGGAAAGAATTCAAATGAAAAGGATGTTGTCCTTTTGAAATCTCAAGTAAAGGTCTTTAGAGAAATGGGTTCATGATGGGGTGCGATGGAATCTGGACTGCTTGTTTGTCTTGCCCTGGTGTTAAGAGACACATCAATAAAATCAAGAAGAGTAGGATATTGAAAACAGATTCAATACTAAATAAACATCAACAAAGATCTAGGTTGATAGTCTCTTACTTTCAAAATGAGGTCTAACCAAAGATGACAAAGTAGTAACAATCATAGCCCCTTTATTCTGAAATTGCTATTTTAAAGTCAGGTTTGTTTGTTTATTTATTTACTAAATTTATATGTATTTCATATGATAAAAATCCTCACAGTACAGTTTTACAGAGCCTGGGTGCTGGAAGAGGAGGAGGTTTATTTCTGCCAATTTTGTGGGATGGTTGTCCAGATTTGAAGGGCAAAGAGGTCTACCTGAGTTCCCCATATTTTACTTTGCCAATTTGTAATGTGCTGTTTATCTGGAAGGTTAATACTACAAACATTTATCGTTCTTTTCCCCCCCCTTGTCTAGCAGTTACAAGGGAGTTGGTAAATGACGTAGCCTTTTTATTTCAACATAAATGTAGAGAAATGACTAGCAATGCTTCACTATATATTAGAAATAGAAGTAGCTGAACTGGTGTTTCACCTTGCTGCCTAATAATCTTTTCCTAAGCTAGCTGGGGTAAACTTGTGTAATGCAATAGGATTTCCATAATTTTTTTGTCCTGTCTGCTTTCCAGGTAGGGATGGCTTCAGAAGCCGTGTCTTAAGGGAAGGTTACTCCTTTGTCAGTTTTATACTGAAGACCAGTATAAACGTTTACAATGTTAGGACTCATTAAAATGGTTTGATGGATTTGGATGATTTCCTGAATGTGTTTGGGGAATTATTCACATAGTGGCACATCTATGCAGTTGTTAGCAATTTAAATTTAATTGCTATTTTTAATTTGCATTTTAAAATATCTATTTTACTGTGTCATAAATGTTATTAGGTGGTTTAATATTGTCAGGCTTTGAGTTTGGCTGATTTTAATAAGCTATTACTAACAAAGAATGTATTGACAAACCATGGATAGTTAAAAATAAGAGGGTGCTTTTGATCTTGTGGTTGGAAGAAGCAAATGAAGTGTGCATTAAAAATTAAAACTTGTGCATTACCTTCAAGTTTAACCAATATATAAAATGCTTTGAAATGTCATGAATTTTCTTGCATTTCCAGATTTAGTGGAAATAACTCATGGGTTTGAATGACAATGTTAAATACAAGTTCTTAATCCAGTTAGAGACTCTGATTCTTTTTTTTTTTTTTATTGTTTAGCAAATAGTGCTACAAAACATCTGGGAGTTTTCCTCTCCCTGTCTTTAAAGAGTTCTCATATTTAGCAGATTGAGTAGAATGCACACTGTATACTAAACATGGTTTCTTATCATGGCAAAACAGACAAGACTTTTCTCTACTTATTTTGAATGTGAGCCATTTTGTATAGTTCAGTAACATTCCATTAAAGATAAGGAGATTCTTCTTTTATGCCTTTTCCCATTGGAAATTAACCAACTCTTTTAAGATGACTATACATCAGCGGCTATATGAGGCAGAATCTATTCTCAGCAAGAAGAGAGAATTGAAACCCCTGCTCTTTTGTTTCCTGATATTCCCCAGAGTCTCATCTTTGGAAGAAGCTTAGTTTAATTTTGCTGTTATTAAGCAGAGGAGATTTGAGGTTACAGAAGAATTTCAGATACATATACCATGATATACCATCGTTCTTTGAATAAAGTAGGTTATTTGAGTTGCAATCGAATACTTTTCTATGCAACATAACATATTTTGCGATTAATAAGAACAGTTGTGTTTTCTTGCTGTCCTTACAATAACTGGACAAGTTTGTTGCAGTTGCATCATTTGGACTTTATAGGAAATTAATGAATTTCTGGATAAAAGCTCTTCATGTGAAAGTATATAAGTCTTAGTCATAGATTGTATTGTGTACAGAGTCCCGTACCCTAAATTTGCATGCTGGTTGTGGATTGGTTAAAGCGCGACCGGCAGATTCAAAGGACTGTCAGAGCTGCGCCTTCAAGGCAGCCGCTTTAAAAGTAGCTTGCTTTGGAGCGTGGCTCCATTCTTGTACCACTACAGTTTGCTCTTTGCTAAATAAGGAAACAGTAACTACAGCATCTCAGCTCTTTTTGCCGATTTAACAGATTGGGTGTGCAGAATGATTAATTGTCTTTGCAAGTGACATCTTGCTCTGAGAACTTAAGATTGTGAACAAGTGTCCTATCATGCCATTTTCATTCTTTTAAACTGGCATACTTCCAGGCAAAGTTCTTTTAAATAATTATTTTACATCTCAAATAAGTCCCCTTAATTTTATTTTTTTTTAAATCCTGTTGAGAAACAAACAAAAAATGCACAAGGATAATATGGAATCCCTGCAGGAAAGCGAACTACAGAAAATGGTAGATGCCATTTTTGTAAATAAGCTCTCACCACTCTATTTAAGAAGCTCTACTAAGGAAATATATGCATAGAATTAGAGTTCAACATGATTTTGAAAGGGCATGAAAATTGTAAACTTTGTAGTCATCCAGATTGTTTACTGTAAATTGTTTATGAAATTTCTAGGTCATTCAATTCTACTCTCCCTTGGAAGAATACCAAAAGTACTATCATATCCTATGAATTAAAGGTTAGGCATCACATCTCAGATACATGGTTTAAATCTATTTACATGATAAAGAAATTATTTAAAAAGCATGCTTTCTAATTCCTTAAACTGAAAGATTGAACTAATGAAGACTACAAGGACTATTGGAATAGACCAGCATCTAGACCAACATCACATGTAATTAAAGAAAGATATTGCACAATGTTTAGGAAAAAAACAATTAAAAATGGGTAGCCAAAAAGGTAAGGAAGATTTAAGATTAAAAGAGGAAACAGATTTTTTTTTTTAAATGGGTAGAAAAAGCTGAACAAAGAACTTCTAACCAAGTAATAAGAATTAAAAATGAATGTGATAAAATGATTTGAAGTTAAACTTGAGAGTGGGGATGATGGAAAATTATTTTAATGATCTTCATGGGATTGATAGCGACATCAAATAATGGAATCAAAACAAATGGAATTAAAGTTAATATCTAAAAAAAGGTGATTAAAAGTAAGTCATAAATGCTGTGACAACTGAAAATTGATGAGGCTGCAGCTGTAACTGGGGAACTGCTAAAATATGGATGTTGCTTGTTTATAGAATGGCTGTACAACGCATTTAATGTGTGTATAAAGACAGAATTTGACAACTCATTGAATGCACTTGTGGTAGGAAAAACTGCAAAACCACAAGGGCATTGGTTTGTTAAATTTGCTTGAGCAGATGTTTGTAAAATTTTGATTAAAAATGTATCAGTGGTGATAATGAACAAAAATTTAGAAAGTTCAAAAAGTTTATTAAGCTTGTTGGTTTCTATAATATGGAATTGAAGGTGGATTGCAGAATGCACTATAAGTACTTTATTATAGAAATGAAATGAAAAGCTTAATGTATCAATTATAACTGAGCTTGGAGTAACACAATATTGTTTAATGTCTATATGGATAAAAATATAAGAGATGTTTATGATTTCATTAGAAACATGTATGTTGGAACAGAAATATGTATGCATTCTAGGCAATGCTGTGATTTTGTTGAGTACCCAAATGAATTGCTGAAAATGTTACATACGCTGTATTATATAATAAGGAATATGGATTGGATTATTAATGTATAAAAGATTGAGGTAATTGTGTTTGGTAATAAAACTGAGTATATTATTGCAAATTACTTTAAATGTGAAGAACCAGAAAAAATAGATTAAATTGTGCACTTTGGGTTCATGAAAATTCTAGTAGAAAGATATATGGTATGTTGAGAAAAATGAATCCTTGGGCATTTGGGATGGAACTGAATTTTGCATATGTCAGGAGGAACATAAAAGTAATTTGAGTTCAGTGGAGTTAAGATATTAAGAAATATTTGTAGTAAAATGAAAAGAAATGGAATCCAAAATTAATGGGTACCAAATGAATGTGAATTGAGGAGTCCTTGGTGCTCTCTCAGCTTGGTTGCTTGTTGCAGACACTTCATTACCCAAACTAGGACTAGCATTGATGATGTTACATAGTTTGGGTAATGAAACATCTGCAAGAAAGCAATGAAGCTCAGAAAGCACCAAGGATTCTTCAATTCAACCCTGATCTACAAATATTCCGCTTTATTTGACACATACGGTTGTCAAATGCT
The DNA here is from genome assembly GCF_031021105.1 of Erythrolamprus reginae. Classification (NCBI taxonomy): domain Eukaryota; kingdom Metazoa; phylum Chordata; class Lepidosauria; order Squamata; family Dipsadidae; genus Erythrolamprus; species Erythrolamprus reginae. The sequence goes on along the minus strand of NC_091954.1, from coordinate 61,785,361 downwards.
TCAGAAAGCACAAACATTAGAAAAATTTGCCTGCAGGAACACTTCCACCAAGAAACAACTTTCCTTCCTGCATGGATGCCTATCACAGCATTCCCTACCTACCATGGTCAGACATAAACCTCCAGTCAACTGCACAGCTGGATGGAAAATAGCCGAAGAAAGTGAGCAAAAATGATAAAGCTCAGATGCACACCAGATTAAACAAATATCTGCATACCATAGCAAATTTCAAGGAACAGCTGGCACAGACCATCCAAAGCACATGGAAAGATTGGCCATTACCAGTAGGAGTACTTCCCAGATATATGACAAATATAAAGGAAAAAAGACTAGCACTGATGATGTTACCTAGTTTGGGTAATGAAATACCTTCATGGAAACCTCCCCAAACCCACAAAACTATAACGTTAGACTATTTACAGTCACATTCACCCAATTCTTAAGAAATCTATAAGGGGCGTGCATAAGCTCACCATTGTGCCTACTGTCCTGGTCCTACTGTCCTATTGCCTAATTTACCTGTATCTACTTTGCTAACGTTTATGTTTATACCAATACCTACTATCTTGTACATGTTTGACAAGAAATTAAATTAAATTAAATTAAATTAAATTAAATTAAATTAAATTAAATTAAATTAAATTAAATTAAATTAAATTAAATTAAATTAAATTAAATTAAATTAAATTAAATTAAATTAAATTAAATTAAATTAAATTAAATTAAATTAAATTAAATTAAATTAAATTAAATTAAATTAAATTAAATTAAATTAAATTAAATTAAATTAAATTAAATTAAATTAAATTAAATTAAATTAAATTAAATTAAATTAAATTAAATTAAATTAAATTAAATTAAATTAAATTAAATTAAATTAAATTAAATTAAATTAAATTAAATTAAATTAAATTAAATTAAATTAAATTAAATTAAATTAAATTAAATTAAATTAATTTTCAGAGAGCACTCAAGACCTGCTATTTCAACTCTGAGCTACAAATATTCTCCTTTCCTGGAATGTGAATTGAATAAAAAAAATAACTAAGTACGAAGCATGTTATTTTTTTTTTCATCATATAAAGATAATGAATGAAGAACAAATCATAACATGAATACATACAGGGCTTTAAAGTTCAACATGCAGCTTGAATTGGATCCAAAAGCAAACTAACAACCAACATTGCTCATGGAGCAGAGAGATATACATCTAGGAACACATATAACTGCCTGTGCCGCTGCAACAAGTACTATCCAAAACTTTTTGATATGGCTTTTTAAAAGTATATTTTAGATATATTTATTGTGTATGCAAATTATTAGTATTATTTATTATTATTTATTAGATTTGCATGCCGCCCCTCTCTGGAGATTCGGAGCAGCTTACAACAACAACACACAGTACAAATCTAATGGTTAAAAAACAGTTTAAAACCCCTATTATAATATACAGTCATGCATCCCAAATAAATCATACATAAAATGAAATGGCCCAAGGGAATCAATTTCCCCATGCCTGATGGCAGAGGTGGGTTTTTAGGAGTTTGCAAAAGGCAAGGAGGGTGGGGGCAGTTCTAATCTCTGGGGGGATTTGGTTCCAGAGGGCCAGGGCCGCCACAGAGAAGGCTCTTACCCTGGGCCCCGCCAGATGACATTGTTTTGTTGACGGGACCTGGAGAAGGCCAACTCTGTGGGAACTAACCGGTCGCTGGGATTTGTGCGGCACAAGGCGGTCCCGGAGATATTCTGGTCCGATGCCATGAAGGGCTTTATAAGTCATAACCAACAATTTGAATTGTGACTGGAAACTGATCGGTGGCAACCAATGCAGACTACGGAGTGTTGGTGTGACATGGGCGTATCTGGGAAAGCCCATAATTGCTCTCGCAGCTGCATTCTGCACAATCTGTAGTTTCCAAACACTCTTCAAAGGTAGCCCCATGTAGAGAGCGTTACAGTAGTCGAACCTTGAGGTAATGAGGGCATGAGTGACTGTGAGCAGTGACTCCCGATCCAGATAGGGCCGCAACTGGTACACCAGGCGAACTTGGGCAAACGCCCCCCTTGCCACAGCTGAAAGATGATTCTCTAATGTTAGCTGTGGATCGAGGAGGATGCCCAAGTTGCAAACCCTCTCTGAGGGGGTCAGTAATTTCCCCCCCCACCAGGGTAATGGATGGACAGATGGAATTGTTCTTGGGAGGCAAAACCCACAGCCACTCCGTCTTATCAGGGTTGAGTTTGAGTCTGTTGACACCCATCCAGACCCTAACAGCCTCCAGGCACCGTCACGTCACTTCCACTGCTTCGTTGACTGGACATAGGGTGGAGATGTACAACTAGGTATAATCAGCATACTGATGATACCTCACCCCATGCCCTTGGATGATTTCACCCAGTGGTTTCATGTAGATATTAAATAGCAGGGGGGAGAGGACCGACCCTCCAGAGATCAGAACTGCCCCACCCTCCTTGTCTTTTGTAAATTGCTTAAGACCCACCTGTATCGCCAGGCATGGGGAAATTGAGACATCTCCCCCAGGCTTATATAGTTTTATGTATGGTATGATTGTGCTGTATGGTTTTTAAATGATGTTTTTTTAGATGCTTTTAAATATTGGATTTGTTACATTGTAACATTGTTATTATTGTTGTTGTGAGCCACCCTGAGTCATTGGAGAGAGGCAGCATAAAAATCTAAATAATAATAATAATAATAATAATAATAATAATAATAATAATAACTCTACTCTTTACTCTACTACTACTACTACTACTACTACTACTAATAATAATAATAATAATAATAATTATTATTATTATTAGAGTAAAGTGACCAGATTTTAAGACTGGGAAAGAGGGACACCATTGAGCGGGACAGGGGAGTTGATCCCTATACATATATATATATATATATATATATATATATATATATATATATGTGTGTGTGTGTGTGTGTGTGTGTGTGTGTGTGTGTGTGTGTTTAGCTGGAATTTTTAAAAAAAAATTAAGGGAGACTATGATGGTCCCATTTCGGCCTTGTTCTGGCCTCATCAGCTAGCCACACCCTTCCTCTACTCTATATATCTCCCTTCCTCTCTTTTTTCTCTCTCTCTTCCTTCCTTTCTCTCTCTTTCTCTCTCCCTCTTTCTTTTTCTCCCTCTCTTTCTCTTTCTCTGACTCTCACTCTCTCTTTCTTTCTTTCTTTCTTTCTCTCTGTCTCTTGCCCTCTTTCTCTCTCTTTCTCTCTCTCTTGCTCTCTCTCTGTTCCTTTCTCTCTCTCTTACTGTCTCTCTTTCTCTCTTACTGTCTCTCTTTCTCTCTTACTTTCTTCTCTCTCTCCATCGGTGGTGAGCTCCTGCGCTGCCTCTCTCACCTGCTTCTGAGGCAACGCCAATCCAGAGATAGAAGCAGAGTGTGCTCAGTCACTCAATTGGTAGTACCAGGGTGAATGCCGTGCCAGGACGGAGCCACCTGTCTTCGCCGGGCCAGCTGCTGCTGGGAAGGATCGGATAGGTTTTTCCGCCTGGTGCAAATTCCGCTCCGCCAGCCTGCCTCCAAGCACAGCAGATGGGCTGTCAGAGGAGGAGGGGGGTGAATGCCTCAGCCGCTCTTCCCTTTCTTTCCCCCACCTTTGCTGTCATGGCCAGTGAGCCCTCCTGCATGGGTGGCTCAGCTCCACGGCAGTGGCCACGGGAAGGTGTGAAGCTGGGGGTGAGGAGAGTGTAAGAGTGGAAGAGAAAGAGGGGAAAAGCAAGCAAATATAAAGAAAGAAAAGAAATGGTGGGGGAGAAAAGCAGAAGGGGCGCTGGATGTATTACTCGATGGCTGCGGGAGGCTGAGGGAGCAAAGAGCAAAAGGTTGCGAGACTGGAAGCTGAGCTTCCTTCTTCATGGCTTCCCGGTGGCTTGTTTAAAAAAATCGAGACTTTTTTAAAATGCCCCAGGATGCGGGACAAATTGTGAAAAGCGTGACTGTCCCGCGGAAAGCGGGATGCCTGGTCACCTTAAGCTAGAGATAAGAATGTGGATCATGCTAAAGATTAGTTTTATCCTTAGTATTTGTATCACATACTGTCCTGATGTGTCATCTGGATTGGTTTTAAACTTGTTTTTTCTTTTTCTTTTATCCTCGTGTGCTGAACTAATTTATTAAATGAAATTCTAATGCCAGGCCTTTTTTCATTCCTAAGTGTATTTCCCTGCCTAAAAGTCCAGCCTGATCACCTAACCATAGCATATCAGGTTTGTCATATTCACAATAAAAATGTTCATGCATATGAAAAGAATAAAACAGGAGCAGAAAATTGAGCATTCTCCATTGACTCTGGAAGGAGAGTCCATCATGGGTTGTTAACCAATCCTATTGGTAGAGACTGAGTTAATTTAAATAATTAATTAACTGGCACCGCCCCCTTAGCAGCCCCCATGAGCCAGTTTTAAAAACTCAGTCTAAGTGTAGAGACGTTTGAGTTTTTGTCTTATGAGTTACCTTATGTTATTTTGACATAGGGTTAATTAAAATTGATTAAAATTGTTTTGTTATTATTTAAAATTGAATACCTTACCGTTTTAATGTTTTCTCTCTTGTGTTTCCACAGGTAACTTTCCAGTAAGGGGTCTCTGCCCTCCGTGGGCACTCCCCCACCGTTTTTCTCCTCGGGGGCCCCTTCCCTCCGTGGGTACCACCCCAAGCGAGGAGCAACACAGCCTGGGGGCCCTGGCCTCCGAGACCAGACCCGGCTGCGAGGCGAAGGTGGGGGGGTCCGCCCCCCCCCACTGGGAGGCTTCGGGGAATCTCCACTTCCCCAGCAATATCAAGAGGCTTCCAGAGCTCCCCCGGCCGCTTTGCTTGAAGGGAGAGGGCTGGCGCGGAGCCAGCGCCTCTCAGCTGTTCGGCGGCTCGTAAAAAAGCCGCCGCCGAAGCCGCCGCCGCGTCGCTCGTGCTAGAATCGCACGAGAGCAGCGAAAATAAACAAAATTCCTGAGCGTGCCGGCGGCTGTTTAGAGTGGAGATATATTGCCTGGGGGGGTTGCCCCCCCCCCCAAAGGAGCAGCGCGGTGGCATAGAGGGCTAATTTCCCTCAGAAGTCTTTCCAGCGCCTGCCATTTTGTCCCTAGGCGGGAAAGTTGCTCTCCGCCCAGAGAATGGGCGCGATCAACCGATCGGGGCAGGAATTGCGCATGCGCTAGCCCCAGGGGTGCCTGGTCGCCATTTTGTGCGTGGTGTTGGTGTGAGCTAGTTGCCAATTGATAATCTCCGGTGTTACTGTAAGTACAATGGAAGATCAAATGAATCCAGGGAAAGTGCCTTCTCCTAGCACTGCCCCCAAGGCCAAGGCCAAGGCTAAAGATAAAGCCAAGTCCCAGCATTCCTCTTCCTCACTTAAAGATGCAGAAAAGAGGATTCAGGCCTTGGAAAAAAGGCTGGAAGCGGCCCTTCACACCCCTTTGGCTGTTTCCCCTCTGTCTGCGCAATATTTGCCCCTGGCCAGGGACACACCAGTTCCCCATACTGCCATAAGGCCAGCAGAGGTGATGTGAGACCGCGATTGGTCTCCAGACAGGCAAGCTGCAACTATGCCTCAGGTGTTCCCTTCCCCTGGGCCTATCCAACCTAGACCAGGGTCAGCAAGTCAGTCTCTAAGGAGCGGCCAGGGACCCTCAGCCACCTTCACGCCAACAGCAGCGGGGCTTCGTGGTCCACCTGAGCCTTGGTCTTCTACAGGGATTAGGCCTCAACCAGATACTTGGCCTCAGATGTCCCCTTCGGTTCAGGATTTAATTAACAATGCCTACACTCAGGGGATGGCGGCGGGGGTGCAACAAGTTACACAGCAGCCTCGCCAGGTGCAATCAAAAAGCCTGTGGTGCGCACCGCCCCCCTCAGGCTTGGGGTCTTGGGCTGAGGAGGCCAGCCCGTCAGAGGAAATTGAAAAAGACTATGAGCTCTCTGATGATGAGACACCACCAGAACAGCCGGTGGCTGCTGGGCTCTTTAAAGCCTCAACTTTCAGGGTATTGCTTCAAAAAGCAAAACAGACTGTCGACTTGCCAGGCCCTGAAAAAGCAGCAGACTCCACAGATGGGACAAAACCAGCTACAGTCCTCTTTAAAGAACCCCAGCCTGAGTCAGAGCACATCCCATCCTCTGATATCATCCTGCAAAGTGTCAAAAGACCCTGGCAACATCCAGCTGCCTCTCAGGGCCCCTCTGCAGTAGAGAGAAGATTCTACACATGTGATGAGGAGGTAGAAAAATTGTTGGAATTCCCTCCTATAGACCAGCCTGTCATGCAGCTGATTTCTAAGTCTTTAGTGCCCTCTGAGACAGGCGATAGCCTAAAGCCTGAGGACAGAAAGGCAGAGGTGTTGATCCGAAAAACCCACCAGATGGCGAGCTGGGGATTTCGAGCAGCGGCGGCTGCTTCCTTTTTCACCCGAGCATCTATCGTCTGGCTGCAGGAAATGCAGGCCAGACTTGGACCGGATGAGGGTCGCTTGCGACAGGATCTTGGGAAGCTGTTGGCAGCAGCGGAGTTTTCAGCAGACGCCACTCTGCATGCTGCCAAGTTTTCGGCCAGGAGTATGGCAGCAACACTATCATCAAGGCGCCTACTCTGGCTGCGCAGCTGGCCAGCGGACCTCAAGTCCAAATGGAACCTGGCCTCGGCTCCTTTTCAAGGGGAAAAGCTTTTTGGGGAGGCGTTAGATCCAGTCCTTGTGGAAGACAAGGATAAAAGAAAGTCTCTCCCCAGAGCCTACCGACGCCAAGAGCGTCGCTATACTCCCTACCAGCGCAGACCGCCCTTTCGGTGGGACTCTTCTGCTCCAGCGGGTCAGAATGCAAGACCCTATTCTCAGGTCCCATATAACTCCAACACGTTCCGGGGAGATAGAGCGCCCTTCCAGGATCGCCAAAGAGGGTACCAACAGTCGAGACGTCCCTTTCGTGGCAGCCAGAGGGGCTTCAAGCGCTCTAAGTGACTCTCTTCAACAACCCCTGGGAGGAAAACTTCGGTTTTTCGAAGCCGCCTGGCGGACTACATCCTCCGACAGGTGGGCGTTAGCAACTGTCTCCCAGGGCTTGCGCTTGGAGTTCCTGCAGCCCCCACCTTACCGTTATGTACAGTGCCCAGTTCAGCGGGACCCCCTGAAGAGGTCTCAGCTTCTGCAAGAGGTTGCCCATCTGTTGGAGATCCGGGCAATAGAGGAGGTGCCCAGGCACGAGATAGGTACCGGCTTTTATTCAAAGGTCTTCCTTGTGCCAAAGTCATCGGGAGGGGTTCGCATGAGCCTCAATTTAAAGCACCTCAATACTTACATCAAATATCGGCGATTCCGGATGCATTCCCTTCAGACCATCTTGGCCGCAATTCGAATGCAGGACCTATTAACCTCCATAGACTTAAAAGAGGCCTACCTGCATGTGCCCATCCTGCAGTCTCATCGGAGATTTCTCCGGTTCGCCCTGGGAGGCTCTCACTATCAGTACAGGGCAATGCCGTTCGGCCTGTCTTCGGCCCCTCGCACCTTTACAAAGTTGCTCGACGTTCTGACGGCGGAGATCCGATCCCAGGGTATTCGTGTTCTGGCATACCTGGACGATCTCATTATCCTGTCCAGATCCCCCCAGAGGGCGCAGGCAGATTTGGCAGTTACCAGACACACGTTGGAATCCCATGGGTTCACGATCAACGAGGACAAAAGTCATCTTCTTCCGACAGCCAGGCTGTTGCACCTGGGCTCCATGATAGACACCTCCACAGGGACTGTGACTTTGTCTCCAGAAAGGATGGCAAACATCCGACAATTGATTTTGCATCTTCGGCAACAACAACGGGTGTCTCTCGCATTCCTTTCCAAACTCCTGGGCACCCTTGTTTCAACTATCGGCATTGTACCTTGGGCCCGTCATCATCTCAGGGCCCTTCAATGGTTTCTTCTACCTTGGCAAAAGGCCAAACTGAGTCACTCTCAGAAATCAGTTCAACTTCCTTCCTCGGTCAAGGCATCGTTGGGCTGGTGGACTTCCCCTGCCTTGAACAGCGGAACCCTCTTCTGCAACCGGGACCGCTTAATCCTCACAACGGATGCCAGTCTGTCCGGTTGGGGGGCCCACATGGGGCTACACATGGCCCAGGGCCTCTGGTCTCCGGAAGATCTGAGCCCAATCAACATCAATTATTTGGAGCTCAGAGCTGTCTTTCTGGCTCTTCAGGCCTTCCTCCCTTGGGTTCTGGGCAAACATGTATTGGTCTTAACCGACAATGTTGCTACCAGGGCCCACCTGAATCATCAAGGGGGAACGAAGTCTCTTCGGTTAATGGTCGAGTCAGCGGCTCTCTTCGACTGGGCGGAACCCCGTTTAGCCTCTCTGTCGGCCGAACATATAGCCGGGACCAGCAACGTTCAGGCAGACTGGCTGAGCAGATCTACCCTGGACCCCGGAGAGTGGAGACTGGATCCCGGAGTATTTCACCTGATAAGTCAACGTTTCGGGACTCCTCTGGTGGACCTCTTTGCATCTCAAGCCAACACGCAGCTAGTGCGGTTTTATTCATGGTTCCCTTCACCGAGGGCGGAAAAAGTCAACGCTCTCTTGTCTCCATGGCCCAGCGGCCTACTGTATGCATTTCCCCCAACGTGTCTATTACAACGGGTGCTGGACAAAATAATTCAGGAGGCGGCAGAGGTCATCTTAGTGGCGCCATATTGGCCCCGTCGGCCGTGGTTCGCGGACCTGGTAGCTCTCTCAGTGTCCCCTCCTTGGAGGATTCCGGATCGCCTGGTCTCCCTCACTCAGGGCTCCATTTGTCATCCGGAGCCTCAATGGTTCCAGTTAGCCGCCTGGCATGTGAGCGGGAGCGACTAGTGCAGCAACGTCTACCGGACACTGTCATTGCGACTATGCAGGCGGCTCGTCGGCCATCGACCGTGCGGATATACCAGGCAACGTGGGCAGCCTTCTGCAGATTTTGTTCGGCCCGTCATTGTGATCCAAAGCAGGCCTCGCTCATTGCAATTCTTGAATTTCTCCAATCAGGCATTGAGCGGGGTTTAGCCCCCAACACCTTAAAAAGGCAGGTGGCGGCCCTGTCAACTATAGTCCGAGTATCAGAATTCCGATCCTTGGCTCAACATCCATGGGTGAGAGATTTCATCAAAGGAGCTATTAACCAACACGCTCCTCCGGTAAGGAGATTCCCGACCTGGGATATCACCCTAGTGTTACGGGCCCTCACGGGACCCCCCTTTGAGCCAATGAGGTCAATTCCCTATAGACTGTTATCAATCAAGACATTGTTTTTGGTGGCGATTACATCTGCCCATAGGGTCTCGGAGTTGTCAGCACTTTCAGTCAGACCAGACTTATGTGTGTTCCATCCGGACAGAGTGGTGCTCCGGTTGGACCCTTCGTTTATCCCGAAGGTGAATTCCGATTTTCACAGACGGCAAGAACTGGTTCTACCGGACTTCTGCACACATGGTCAACATCCCTCTGAACTTCGTTGGCACAAGATCGATGTCCGAAGGGCCTTGAAGCTCTATATCAGGAGGACAGCGCCTTTTCGAAAGACGGAAAGACTCTTTGTTTCCTTTGCTCAGACCTCAATGGGTCTAGCAGTGTCTTCGCAATCCCTTAGTCGCTGGATTAAAGATTGCATTGCGGAGGCTTATGCATCGAGGTCTCAATCTCCCCCCGCCAGGGTCCTCGCCCATTCCACCAGAAGTGCGGCTGCTTCGGCGGCTTGGTCAACGCAGGCGTCCTTGGAAGATATCTGTCGTGCCGCTACTTGGGCCTCCTCTTCTACTTTTATACGCCATTATAAACTAGACTCATGGGCTTCGGCGGAGGCTTCATTTGGCAGGCGTGTCTTACAGCGAGTGTGTGTCACTCCAACGACCTCGGCCCAGCCTTTTCCCTCCCAGGGGACTTGAACTTTGGTATATCCCATGATGGACTCTCCTTCCAGAGTCAATGGAGAAGAACCGTTGTACATACCTGAACGGTCTTCTCAGTGCTCTGGAAGGAGAGTCCATACCCACCCGGCATGGTGTTTGGCCAGGTCGCCGGAGTGCTGGGACTGTTAAAGTTTATTTTTGGTTATGAAGTTAATAAAATTTTCTGATTTTTACATTGTCTTCGTTTTTAAAACTGGCTCATGGGGGCTGCTAAGGGGGCGGTGCCAGTTAATTAATTATTTAAATTAACTCAGTCTCTACCAATAGGATTGGTTAACAACCCATGATGGACTCTCCTTCCAGAGCACTGAGAAGACCGTTCAGGTATGTACAACGGTTCTTTGCAGGCCACTGAGATTTCCAATGCAGTTTATTAAAATTGATGGATCACACTAGTACATTTACTCTAAAATTATTGCTAGCAACCAATGCCACATTATATTTAAGATAAAGGCAAAAGTAATTTGTGTATTAATGTATAATATTAATAGACCAGTTAGAAAAAAGTAAAATTTTTCTTGAGTTGAACGCAACTCTTGATTATTACATAGACAAATATGTAATGTCTTGTTGGCAAGATTAATGAAGCGATTTGCTATTGCCTTTAAAGAAAAAGCCTTAATCTATCTTACAACTATGGAATTTAGTTTCTAATCAGGGCCAAACCTTGGCTTGATTGAGATCAACTAAGATTGATAAGCACTGCTACCTGCTGTAACTGATTGAAACTACAGTAACATTTAAATTGGTGACATTCTATTTAGCAGTCGGTCTCTTTCAATGGCTAGCAAGACATGGTCTCCTTTCTTTTTTGGCTTTCATCAAAAGTAGAGTTTCCCACAGCATATTTTGTTTGCTTCAAGTTGTCTTCTTATCCATTACCAGGTAGAGTTTGTCCTAGATCAGTGATGGCGAACCTTTTTTGGTTCGCATTCCAAAAGGGGTGTGTGTGAGTGTGCTAGCATGGGTGCATATGCCCACATCCAGTAATGGCCAGCCAAAAATTTTACTGCCACACTGTGGGTGTGGCTTATTTTGTGGGTGTGGCTTGATGGTCATGTGACTGGGTAGGAGTGGCTTGTTGGCCATGTGACCAGGTGGGAGTGGCTTGAATGATCATCATTGTTCAAGTGAACTGTTAAGTCCTCGACTTACAACCTCATCAGTGTAACTTTCTGGGGTGACAATTTGCTTCGCATTTCCCGCGCTCTCTTTCCTGGGTCACCCCCTTCCTCAGGCTGGGTAGCTAGGTGAATGGCTGCCGATCAGCTGTTGAGAAAAGATGGAGGACGAAATGGGCCCCCTGCAACTCCTGCCAGTGCTGGTCTCCCTGCTGCTTTCCGAGGAAGAGGAGGAGGATGGGAGTGGGGGGATAGTCAGCTGGAGCTGGGCACACATCTTCATTTCTGCCGGTGGAACTGCGTTCCACCCCATCCTTCCTGCTGCCCACCCCTGCCCACATCAATTCCCTCCCTTCCACAAGGTAGACCTTCCCCCAGCATACCCCCCCATGCATGCGCACAGACCTTTCTGAAGCTTGGTTGGTGAAAAAAATGCCCAAATGGGCAAACCAGAAGTTTGGAAAAACACACTTCTGGGTTGCCGTTGTGCTGTTTTTTGCACTCCAAAAGATTCAGGGAAGCTTCCTAAAGCTCTGGAGTGCAAAAAACAGCACAACGGCAAACTGGAAGTGTGTTTTTCCAAACTTCTGGGTTTTCCATTGAGGGATTTCTTTCTTTCTGGGACTTCAGGGAAGCTTCCCTGATGCATCTGGAAGATGAAACTGCCTTTAACAAGGCTGAAAAAAGGAGCTGAAACATGGTAAAGTCTTGCATGCCTTCCAATATGCCACATGTGGCATGGATGCCATTGGTTCACCATCACAGCCCTCGGCTCCCTTGGAAACAACAAACTTTCAAGAAGCAACACTATATGTCATCCCCATAGGTCCACTAGTCATTAGACATTCACCTCCAGTCACCTCTAGCAAGATGAATGGCATACAGATTTAGCAAATAAACAATAATAATAAAGTATCAACAATGGTGCATTGGAAGATTTGCAAAAAATACTATTTGCAAATAGTGTCCCAGACTTAACAATTTTCGATAAGAAAGACAAAAAAGCTTGTATGGTGAGGTGGCAGTACCTGGAGACAATTGAACAGAACAAAAAGACATAGAGAAGATAACCAAATACAAAGAGTTGTATCAAATGACTGTGGCAAAAGAAAGCAAAGTACTAATAGCAATAAATGCATTGACTGGAGCACCACCATTGACAATGAAAAATATCTCCATATGTCAATTGCAAAAAGCTGCTTTACTCGGAGCAGCTTACATTTGGCAATGATACCTAAACACCATCAAACATAAACACATGCCTATCCTAGATCCTTGGGAAGGATTGGATAGGTAAATAAAAAATAACAAAACCAGTCTGAACATTTGGCTGACTTTATTTATTTATTTGTTTGTTTGTTTGTTTGGATTTCTATGCCGCTCTTCTCCGTAGTCTCAGGGCAGCTTACAAACAGGAATAAAATAAAATAAAATACAATTATAACAATGAGAAACCTAAACATAAAATCTAATATTAAAACCCCAGGATTATTAAAAACAGACAGTAACATTCATCTTAACCACATTCATACACTCATATCATCAAGCGGAACAGGCTGTCAGTGCTCAACGGCCTCAGGCCTGCTGGCAAAGGTGAGTTTTTAAAACCTTACAAAAGGCCTGGGGGTGTGAATCTTTGGAGGGAGTTGATTCCAAAGGGCTGGAGCTGCCACAGAAAAGGCTCTTCCCTAAGGCCCCACCAACCGGCATTGTTTATCTGATTGGACCTGGAGAAGGCCAACTCTGTGGGACCTGACGGGACACTGGGATACATGAGCCAAGAGACGGTCCCATAATTAACTTGGTCCTAAGCCATGTAGGGCTTTATAGATCATAACCAACACTTTAAATTGCATTTGGAGTCCAATTGGTAACCAATGCATCTCGTGAAGTGATGGTGAGATATGCATTTGCCTTGGAAGGCCCATAATGGCTTGCACAGCTTCATTTTGCACTGACTGCAGTCTCCAAATGTTCTTTAAAGGCAGCCCCATATAATAACTATGATCAATGTCATCTTAACATCATGAACAAGCTCAAACTTGTCATTGAAAAGTTCTTCCTGATGCATATGGGATCAATTGCATGTGTATTTTTTTAAAAAATCAGAATTAGGTATTTATAGATGCCATACAGTATAGCCTAATTTTTTCTATTTATTATATATAATGTACATCAAGAAGAATGTTTGAAATGATGATTCACATGATATTTTTGGGATAATTTTATAATAACTTTTATAATATTGAATTAAGCTTTCCCAAATTAGTACCTTTCTGATATGTTGAAGTTTGAGGAAAACTGTTTCTTTAGTTTTAGAAATCATCAGTTCATCTGTAACAATTAGAAACAGTTCATCTATAACAATTCTTGTAAAATGATGCTTCATTCTATTCCTCTCCTTTTCATGCCTGTTATATGTTTTCCTTGGGAGCATTAAGCAAATAGAACATTTTTCTTTTCTTTCAGTTGCTCTGCTGAGAAGTGAAGAAATTAGCTGAGTACAAGATAGCTGGCAACTTTCTGACTTATCTTGCAGATTAACCGTCCTATTTCCTTTTTTTGCAAACGCCTAGAAATCTAGTCACTGAAGTTAGCACTGCAGATGCTAATTCAATCCGCTGGGACTGGCCTAGAATATTTCATTAAGTCATGTTCCCAAAGTTTTCCAGCTACATTCTAACCTGAAATGTGTTAAACTGTTGAATTACTATATCTATTATTACAGACACTCAGTCACCGTCCTGCAATTGGACATATTGTATTCCCATGTTCAATTAAAATGATGAATCCTGTGCTTCATTGTGTGCCTTTTAAATTAACTTTGTGGGGCTTTCCACACAGAAAGTATTAAAACATCAAAATTTTTAAAGAAGAGCATTTGGAAGAGAAAAAAAAATCACTAAAAAGATAAGCAGGGCAGAAACAAAATTCCAACCAATTGGTCCAAAAAAGGGACCAAAAGATGATTTGAGAAGAGCAGAGCAGAACAAAACAGAACTGAATTTTATTGGCCAAGTGTGATTGGACACAAAAGGTATTTGTCTTGGTGCTTATGCTCTTAGTATACATATAAGGAAAGATAGATTAATTGAGAATCATAAGGTAGAACACTTAATGATAGTCCGGTATAAATAAGCAATCAAGTCATATTAGGAAACATTCAATATAAATCACAAGGATACAAGCAACAAAGTTACAGTCATACAGTCATTTGTGGGAGAAGATGGGTAAGATGCAGAACAAAAGATGACCTTGGACTCTAAGAAAGGAATTTGTTGTGGCTAGTAACTTTCCCTCTCATGCAACTACCCCTCCCAGTTCCTCTAATAATATTCTACTGTGACAGGCCAAATTCTCTAACTCCACATGATGGCTTTGGTCTAACAGCTAGTTGTTCAACCTCCCTTTGTATGCAGATTCATTATTGTCTCAAATGAGATAGATCACTGTTGTGTCATCTGCAAACTTCACTAATTTAACAGATGAATCCTTAGATATGCAGTTATTGGTGTATAGAGAGAAAAGAAATAGAGAGAGCACACAGCTTTGGGGGTTCCCTGTGATAATTGTATAGGAATCTGATGTAATTTTGCCTAGCTTAACCTGCTGCTTCCTGTTTGTTAGGAAGCTTATAAACCACTTACAAATGTGTTCAGGTACTGTTACAGTTTAGTTTAATTAGAAGAATGTGTGGAATGATGGTATTCAATGCTGAACTAAAGTCTACAAAGAGGACGTCTTTGGAGATTCAAGATGTTGTAGGGTGTAGTGCAGAGCATTATTAACAGCATCATCTCTTTATCTATTTGCTTGGTATACAAATTGCAGGATATCTAACAGTGGATCCGTGATGGTTTTCAAGTGATACAGCACTATTCTGTCCAAGGTTTTCATAACTACAGGTGTTAAATCAACTGGTCTTCGACACTGGGATGATAGTAGAATGTTTGTAGTAGAATGTTTGAAGCAAGAAGGAACATAGCACATCTCTAGCGATTTATTGAAGATTTGGATGAAGATGGGAGCCAATTGGTCAGTACAGACTTTTAAGCAAGAAGGAGTTATCGTGTCTGGGTCTGGAGCTTTTCCTGGCTTTAGAGTGTGAAATAGGTCATGCACTTCTTTTTCTGTGATAACTAGGGGTTGTGAACTCAATGGTATGGGTTCAGTTGTAAGAGGCTTGCCTGTTGTTGGTGGGTCTGAAATGAGTAAAACTGCTAGGTGGAAATACTAAACTTTGTTTCTACACCTAGCTAATTTTAAGTAATTTTAAGTGTGCTTTTTCAGAGGCATTAAAGTAGTGCAAAAGGAATAATGTTGTGGCCCATCCACATCCCGCACAGCTGGATGAGTCTGCGGAGAGGGGCGGCATACAAATCTAAATAATAAATAAAATTGGTCCCGAGGATCGAGAGGCGGTTGTGATGTGGTACAATTGACCTGTGCACTTGGCACCTGAGTCTGATAGCAAGGAAGTCAGAGAAGAGAAGGCCAACCAAGGTGCACAAGTGACTTAGGAGAAGGAGAAGAGGAGGAACCTCTTCTTGATGCTAGGGCACGCAGGGCTGTTAGAAGGCAAGAGTGGTTATTTAAGACAAGGCCTATTCATGAATAAAGCTGCAGGCTAATTGGCCATACCCTTAGATTATTTAAGGCTTAGCCACACCATGCTTCAGTGCAGAAGACAACATTGTTTTATTCCAGATTTTGTTCAACTCTCTCTGACATTCTTGTTCAACTTGTGATTTCAAAATGGCATTCCTGCTTCTGCTAGTGACGTCTGAGCTTTCAGACAACCTTTTGTAAGTCTCAGTGAAGGATATCTGTTTGACTAAAGTAGTGGACTGTTTGTTTTGTTTTGTGCTTGGACTCTGGCCAGTTGTTAAGACATTAATTAGCAGCTGGCTCATTATTTATGATTTCCTGAACGGAGTCTTCGGAGAGGGGCAGCATAGAAATCCAATAAATAAATAAACAAAAAGACCAAATTGCTAAGAAAATAGTAGTAGTAAATAATTAGTGTTTACATCAGTTTGTGTGTGCATATTTCTTGGTGGGCTCGCCACTGGGACAGAACAGATAATTTAAACAGTGTATCATAGGAAAAATACATAGATCTATATATTATGGGGTACTTGACTCATATCTCTTTTTGGCTTTTAAGTGGCTATGTAAACCGAAAGAGCTTATGTGGAGATTCTGAAGATTAGATTATATGTACCCTTAATATGTTTCATTTTTTTAAATTCAACATTAAATATATAGGCCTGATCCATTTCATCCTTTGATTTCTTCTGTGGGTATCCAATTCAAATACAGGTCTTTTTATCTAAGTAACTACCATACATGAATGCCAGATAAAAGGAGGCCAAGTCCATATGCTTCCGAGTTTGAACATTTCTGATACATATGAATGTGAGATACACAGATAGTCCTTGACTTATGACCACAACTAAACCCAAAATTTCCCAAA
This sequence comes from Erythrolamprus reginae, assembly GCF_031021105.1. NCBI lineage: Eukaryota > Metazoa > Chordata > Lepidosauria > Squamata > Dipsadidae > Erythrolamprus > Erythrolamprus reginae. The sequence continues at coordinate 61,768,799 of NC_091954.1, read as the reverse complement.
TGTTAAGTGAGACATTGTTAATTTAATTTGATCCCATTTTACAACCTTTCTGCCACAGTTGTTAGGTGAATCACTGCAGTTGATAAGGAACCTGGTAGTTAAGTAAATCTGGCTTGTCATTGAGTTTACAGAAGATCACAAAAGATAATCACATGACCTTGGGACCCTGCAACAGTCATAAGTATACACTAGTTGCCAAGTATTGGAATTTTGATCACATGTTCATGGGGATGTTGCAAACTGTGAAAATGATCATGTCATTTTTTCAGTTCATTGTAACTTTGAACGGTCACTAAAATGAACTGTTGCAAGTTGAGGACTATGTGTATTGGACTGTTTTCATAATTAATAATTAATGTATTATTTTTTTATCATTTAAAACTTTAAAAGCTCCAGTATATACATTGACTTACTTGAATGAGCAAACCAGCAATGCATCCATTATGAGGGTTATATTTTTTGTTTCTTGTAGTCTTACTTATGGATAAGCTGTGCCAAGTCTTCTCCTGATTATATTTCATTAGCAGAAGGAAATCAGACCCTACATTCTTCTATACTTTAAGTAAAATAAATTCTTCATCCATACAAGAAATCCCACTTCTGTCATTTTCAGGGCAGGGCAATGACAAACTTCTCTTATACTCCAGGGCATATTTCTAGACGAGTTACTTTAAAATTCAAGTGCTCAGTTTAGGACTGCGAACATTGCTATAAATCCAATCACTTTTATTTTCCATGCTGCAGGGCTAATTTCCATTCTGCTAGATTTATGTCCATTTTTTAAAATGAAAAATCCATGCTTTGTTGGCTGAAGCAGCTGGGTCTGTGCTTAAGGAAAATATCAAGGGTCAGGGTTTTTTTCCACCCTGGATCATGAGATATTCTTCATAAATTCTGGTTCCCAAATTTGGGGGCAATTTTGGATGTTCCTTCCTAATATCAGAATTAATGTATTTGTCATAGATTCATAAAATGAAAGGCTATCATATAGCAATAATAACCTGGGTTATCAGAATGCAGATGTTAGTACAATATAACACTCAAATACCTCTGTGTCACCCTAAGCTACTGCTCTTAATTTTCATTATCTTGTCAGTGTTGATAGGAGTATCATCTTCCTATATCGCCAGGGATTTCTCAGAGTCAAAAAATTGAATGTGTGAAGATGTGCTGATTTGAGTGTTTCATTTCAAACTATGCAGTCAAGCAAAGCTTTTTATGTCTGAAGAAAATGTCTGCACATTCTGTGCTTCATTGCTACTTTTATAGCATATGATGCTATAAGTGCATGGTCACATTTTGCATATTTATATATCTGCCTGTTAAATTGATGTATTCTTGACCTGCCTCCCCCCCCAAAATATATATATATATATATTTGAAAAACTGAAAGTATTTCAGCAAGCTGCAGCAGATCATGGCATGTGGGAGTGCTTTTATTCTTATTTTTCAATGGTCTTTCTTGCCTGGAGCTTCCGATATGAAAACCTATGAAATTGCGACATCAATCTGATATGACATTTATTTTACAAACTCTAATTTGCACTAATGAAGCTTTACTTGTGTATTTAAAAAATCAAAATTAAAAATGAAGGTTGTTTACACTTGAAAATATTTGTTCTTTTAACTATTCGTCCATTCAGAAAATGAATGCTATCATGATTTCTTGGATCATCTGGTCTCATGATTTTTGGATTATAATCCCCAGGCTTCCCCAAAGCATCATGTTTAATAAGAAAGGGCAATGATTGGCCATCTAGATGCTTATGAACTCTGTATCTCATGTGTTTAGCCTTCAGGTGTGAAGAAATGTAGAATTTGTAATGCAGCAACATATGAAAAACTGCTTATTGCTTTACTTCAGGGTTTGAACTTTCTTTGACTTTTTTACACCATATAGATTTGCTAATACTCAAATACTCAGTTTCAGAATTACTTTGAATTTTATTTCCAGAAGAAGGTCAATAGCAATTCTGCATCCTGCATTACCATTTCTTATGTGCCTCTTTCATTCCTGGCTTTTATCTATATCATCTCTGGAGATTTTTGAAGACAAAAATCTACTTTGAGCCTTTTTAAAAAAAACATGTCACACTTTTCCTTCCATTTCTTTTTTCAGTTCTAACATCCTAACTATTTTCAGTAGATAATAATGGCATCCTTTTAGAAGTTTTCTTATCCTGCCCCAAAGTCTGTTGTGACTACAACTGTAGCTCTGCAGTGCAAAAATCAGCTAAGGAAGGGTCTTTTTGGTCATCTGATAAATTTGCTTTGATTACCACACATAGGACAGTGAATTGATAGAGTATGCTGTACCACTTCTACATAGCACAAGGAAAAAAAAAGGTTTGAAATACATGTTTCTGTTTTAAAAACCAACTTGTACTGACTGGTTTATATATTCCATTCCCATCACCATTTAATTCCTTCCATTTTTCAAAATCATTTGGAAATAGTGAGAACTTGTATAAAGCATCTCTTTGTAAACCATTACATCATCTGCATCTTCTAAGCCCCATTGTAACTCCAGGAGCTGCTCCTGACTGATGCTGCATCTGATCTGAAGGGAAATGGATATGCACATATCCAGTATTGGTCACTAGGATCAATTCCCAGTGCAACTATAGAAAAATATAGCACTTTTAATGGTTGGAAGTATTGGCAAAAAAATTCACCTCTTTCACATAGAAGCACATCTTTCAGTAGATCTGTACTGTCTTTTAACATTGATAATCTTTTGTCTAGGACATCAAATACTGTATATTACTGCAGAAATTTCTATAACCTCATTCTGTAGCATATGAAGTTACGATTTTAATTATTCTGCAAGAGTTCCTCTTTGCTGAAGCCTTGCTAGGTAATAGAAGAATATAGAAGTAATAGGAGAAAACAAAGTAGGCTATGTAGCAATCTACTACTCTCCACCTATAAACTAATAACCTACTTTCAAACAAGCAATTTGGTTTCAGGAAAAAAATTATCCTGCAATCTACAACTACTACACTGCAAAAACATATGGACCTCAAAACCTGACCAGGGCAAAACAATAGATGCAATTTATATAGACTTCTATAAAGCCTTCTACTCAGTGGTTCATTGTAAACTAGTTTTGAAATTGAAATCCTATGGCATCTCTGGACTCCTACATGACTGGATAACTGCATTCATTCATTCATTCATTCATTCATTCATTCATTCATTCATTCATTCATTCATTCATTTATTTATTGGATTTGTATGCTGCCCCTCTCCGTAGATTCCTGTCAAACAGACAACAAGTGGTCAAAATAGGGAGCACCCTATCTAATCCCATTCCTGTTAACAGCAGTGTACCCCAAGGCAGCATACTAGGACCAACATTCTTTATACTCTATAATTATGACCTTTGTGATCATATTACAAGCAAGTGCGTTCTCTTCATAGATGATGTAAACTCTTCAACACTATAATAAGTGAGGCCTCGGGTAAGTCAGAACACTTTAATCAGAACTCATGCCAGGCTGGCAGGTACAGGCTTAAGAGTAAGAAAAACATTACAGAGGCTTTTATACACATAGCTGCCTGAGGCAGCAACCAATTAACTGCAGAGAAACTTCCCGCTTACAGTGTATCCAGGGAGGTGCGCCAATCAGCACCCTGGATAGCCCGGCTCACTAAGCTCCTAGCGGCCGGCTGTTAATAAACAGACAGACATAACACTCCTCTCCCCTTGGCTCGCGCATACATAATCCTTTAAGTAAGATGGTCTGCGGCTGACTCTCTCTGAGCGGCGTGGCTCTGCAACGCGGGGCGAACTTAGATTTAACCCCTCCGCTTCCTGGCTTAACTCAGCACTTTGGGGTAGCTCCGCCTCTCGCCCAGCTCCAGCGGTTGCTTCCCTGGTTCTGTAAGCCTCGATAGAAGGCTCCTGGAACCCATCTTCGAATTGGTCCTCGAGTATCCGTTCTTTTCCATCAGCACTCTTATCCAGGCGCACCTGATCCAGGTGCCGTCTCCAGACCCTGCCATCCTTAAGCATCACCTCAAAAGAACGGGGCCCCAATTCTCTGCTAATAATTCCTTTTTCCCATGTCTTGTCTCCGGAATAAGACCGCGCATACACCCCATCACCCACCTGTATGTTCCTGCCTGACTGATCCGGCCATTGCACCCCCAAGGTGTAACCAGGGTGCAACCTATCCAGAATAATCCTCAATTTCCGGCCCATCAATAGCTCGGCCGGAGTCCTACCCGTGGACACACATGGAGTCGAATGCTGGGCCAGCAACACATCTGCCAATTTCTCTTTCCACGAGCCCTGTGGCATCTTCTTCAAAGCCTCCTTAACCATCCTAACTACCCGTTCTGCTTGACCATTACTGGCCGGATGCCACGGCGAGGACAGGGCATGCCTAATACCCACTGATGCCAGGAAGGACTCAAACAGGACTGAAGTAAACTGTGGCCCATTGTCCGAGACTACCAGATCCGAAAGGCCATGCGTGGCGAAAAGGCCCCTTAAAACATCTATCACTGTCTGAGCCTGAGTGGATCCTAACTGGGCCACTTTTACCCACTTGGAATAGGCATCAATTGTTATTAAGAATGTCTGGCCCATAAATGGACCTGCCAGATCTATGTGCACTCTAGTCCAGGGTCCTGACGGCGGCTCCCATGCCAAGGGCTCTGCCTGCGGTGGAAACGGTCTGCTCTCCTGACAACTCATACAATCGGCCACTCTCTGTTCTATTTCCCTGTCTATACCTGGCCACCAGACATAGTCCCGGGCCAATCCCTTCATCCTCACAATGCCTGGGTGGCCCCTATGTAACATAGCTAGTACTTGATTCTGTAATCTGCCCGGCACGACGACTCTCTCACCTCTTAGTATGGTGCCCTCCTCCACTGAGAACTCCGATCTGCAATGCCAAAAGGGAACAAGAAGCTCGGCAGGGATCGAATTTGGCCATCCCCGCAGCACCCACTGTCTAACCTGTGACAAAACACGGTCTCTTCCTGTTTCTCTGGCCACATCCCTTGCAGACAAAATTGAAGACCCTTCAGATAAGGCCAAAACTGAGCAAGACAGGGCAGGATCGGACAACAATTCGGCCAGGGGGCATCGGCTGAGGGCATCAGCATGGGCTATGTGGCGACCCGGTTTGTAAATTAAGGTATAATTATAATTGGCCAGGAACACGATCCATCGAGACATACGTGGTGATAGAACGGTGGGACTCTGGCGGTTACCTGCTAATAACCCTAAGAGGGGCTGATGGTCAGTAACTAACTCGAAACTCCGCCCATATAGGTATTCATGGAATCGACGGACTCCAGCGATGAGCGCCAACGCCTCCTTGTCTATATGCCCGTAGTTCCTTTCGGCCTGGGCAAGGGTCCGAGAAAAGAATGCTATGGGCGCCTCCGAGCCATTGGGCAGACGATGACTTAGGACAGCCCCGACGCCGTACTGCGAGGCGTCGCAAGTCAAGACCAAGGGTAACCCCGGGGAGTATTGAGCCAGGACATCATTTGACAGGAGAATTTTCTTAACCGCCCCAAACGCGGCTTCCTCCCTCAGACACCAATGCCAATTTGAACGGGAGTCCAGCAGCCTGTAAAGGGGTTCGGCCACGGATGCCTTTTGCGGAATAAAAACCGCATAGAAATTTAAAAGCCCCAAGAATGCCTGGAGTTCAGCTTTTGAACGGGGCCTGGGGGCATCCTGGATGGCCCGAGTTTTCTCCAAGGTCGGGTGTATTCCCTTTCCATCTACTCAAAATCCTAAAAACTCAACCTCTGAAACCCCAAATACACACTTCTTGGGTTTAAGCTTCAACCCCGCCCCTTGGAATTTAGCTAATACCCTTCGAACTCTGGAGAACAGTTCGTCCATGGAACTCCCCGACACCAGGACGTCGTCAAAATATGGTACAGTTCCCTCTAGCCCGTACAATAACCGTTCCATTAACCCCTGAAATATTCCCGGGGCAATGGAGACCCCAAACTGAAGGTGATTACATCTGAAAACCCCCCTATGGGTAACGATAGCCTGAGCTTCTGCTGTTTGGGGGTCCACGGGAAGCTGCTGATAAGCTTGGGAAAGGTCAAGCCTTGCAAAGACCTTGCCATTTCCCAGAGTGTGGAGCAGCTGCTGCACCACCGGCAAAGGATAAGAGTGGTGGGCTAAAGCCCGGTTGACAGAACATTTATAGTCCCCGCATAGTCTTATACCCCCATCCCCCTTGAAGGCAATGACCAATGGGGTCTCCCACGCTGCTTGGTCCACAGGCTCCAGTACACCTTGAGATATAAGACGGTCCAGTTCCGTGTCCACCTTTGGCCTGAGAGGAATGGGGACCCTGCGGGCTTTCAGCCGCACCGCCAGTACCTGGGGGTCAAGGCTGAATGAAATAGGGCTACCCGTGTAACAGCCCAACCCTTCGTTGAATACTGAGGGAAACTCCTTAGCAAGTTTGTCAAAGGCTGAAGCCCCATGTACCAAATTAACCCCCGTGACAGATAACCCCAACGAATTAAACCAATTTAACCCCAAAAGATTTGAGAAGGGTCCATCCACCACTATTAACGGTAGCTTGCCCACAAAAGATTTGAATTTAACCATAAAACGACCCTCCCCCAAAATCGGAATTGAAGAGCCTTGGTAGTCTCTGAGAACTGAGCTGCAGGGCTGAAGGTGAGTCTTGCTTAACCTAGGGAAACAACGCTTCAAAGTAGACCATGAAGCCAAAGAATGCGCTGAACCAGTGTCAACTTGCATCGAGCACCAAGTGTTTCCCAGGCGAACATCAACAGAAATTTTCTCTGTGCCGCTCGACGTCTTCCTGACATACGAGGTAGCTTGACGCGGAAAACTGTAGACGGTGTTGCATTCATCCCGGCGGTTTGATGAAAATTGCTTTTGCCAGCGAGAGTTGTAATTCTGGGACTCCCTCTGCTCCCTTCTCTGGGTTGGTGGGGATCTGCGGGAACGGCAGACCCTCGCAATATGCCCTCGGGCCCCACATCGCCTGCACGCAGCATCCCTGAACGGGCAGCTCGATCTAAAATGGCTTCCCCCACAACCCCAACACGGAGACAGCGGAGGACGGGGACGGGCAGCAGCAAGCGGATTTCGGCTGCGGTTAGCTGCCAGCCGGCAGACCTCTTCCTCCTCCCTGGCATTGGAATCCTCCTTGTCTGCCACAGGCGGGGGCTTATCTGGAAGCGGCAGCCCTTTACTTGTGACATTTACCGAGCTGTCCATGGCCGCTAGAGATAAGGTTGACAACTCGAACGCACGGGCTTCTGCCAGAGCAGTTTGAAAAGTTAAGTCTCGGGTGGCCAGGAGACGCCGCTTAAGGCGTCCATCCCTCACCCCAAAAACCAATCTGTCAAGTAAATAGTCATTTAGATCTGTGAATTCACAGTATAAAGCAGCCCTGCGAAGAGTGGCGACAAAATCATTGATTGACTCCTCTTCTGCCTGGTTCCTCTGGTAAAACTTGTATCTCCGGGCACAGCGGGACGGGGCAGGGGCATAATGATCCTGCAACGTAGACAGGAATTGCTGCCACGGAATGTCATGTATTGAGACTGGGGCGAACAGAGCCCTCGCCGTCTCAAACATCTCTGGGCCACAAAACCCCAGGAAATATGACCTCTTCCTATCCCCTGATATTTCAGTATATCCATTAGAAATTAGAAAACAATCGAAGCGGGCCACGTAGGAGTCCCACGTCTCCCCTTGAGGGTCGAAGGGGGGAAAGGTCAGCTGCACGGACATCCTCACTTACTGTATTTACTTAGTAAGACTTCGCATGGATTGCTTGCCTCTCGTCGCCAGTATAATAAGTGAGGCCTCAGGTAAGTCAGAACACTTTAATCAGAACTCATGCCAGGCTGGCAGGTACAGGCTTAAGAGTAAGAAAAACATTACAGAGGCTTTTATACACATAGCTCCCTGAGGCAGCAACCAATTAACCGCAGAGAAACTTCCCGCTTACAGTGTATCCAGGGAGGCGCGCCAATCAGCACCCTGGATAGCCCAGCTCGCTAAGCTCCTAGCGGCCGGCTGTTAATAAACAGACAGACATAACAAACACCACCGACAACACTGCTACCCTCCAAAAAGAACTTGACTCTGTGTCAGAATTATCAAACATCTCAACCAACAAATGTTCTGTCCTGCACATTGGCAAAAAGAATCAGAACACCAAATACAAGCTGAATAAACAAGGTCTTGCAGATGACCCTCACTCAAAGATCTTGCAATATTCATATCAAATGAACTAAGTGCCAAAGCCCATTGCAACAACATCTCCAAAATGGCTTCAAAAGTTGTTAATCTTATCTTACATAGCTTCTTTCCCAGTAATATCACACTACTAACTAGAGCATACAAAACATTCACCAGACCAATCCTTGACTAGAGCTCATCTGTCTGGAACCCACACTGCATATAGGACATAAATATGTTAGAAAATGTCCAGAGATACTTTACTAGAAGAGCACTCCTCTACTCACAACAGAACACCTTACATAACCAGACTTGAAATCCTGGGCTTAGAAAATTTAGAACTCTGTCACCTTCAGCACGACCTAAGCATAGCTCATAAAATTATCTGCTACAACGTCCTACCTGTCAATGACTATTTGATTGGATTGGATTGGATTGGATTGGATTTGTATGCCGCCCCACTCCGTAGACTCGGGGCGGCTAACAACAGTAGTAAACAGCATATGACAATCCAATATAAACAGTTAAAAACCCCTATTGTAAAACCAAACATACATACAGACATACCATGCATAAAATTGTAAAGGACTAGGGGGAAAGAGTATCTCAATTCCCCCATGCTTGGCGGCAGAGGTGGGTTTTAAGAAGCTTACGAAAGGCAAGGAGGGTGGGAGCAATTCTAATCTCTGGGGGGAATTGGTTCCAGAGGGTCGGGGCCACCACAGAGAAGACTCTTCCCCTGGGTCCCAGCTTCAACCACAATAATACATGAGCACACAACAGATACAAACTTAAAGTGAACCACCCCAAAATTGATTGTAGAAAATACAACTTTAGCAACAGAGTGGTTAATGCCTGGAATTCACTACCTGACCCTGTGGTTTCATCACCAAACACCAACCTTTATCCTTAGACTGTCCACTGTTAACCTCACCCAATTTCTAAGAGGGGCGTGCATAAGTGCACCAACATGCTTACTATCCCTGTCCTAATATTCCCTCTTATCAGTACCCATTTTATGTATATAAACAATGTTATATCTATGTATATTACAAATACAAACTTGACCAATTTTTAAAAAAATGTGGAACACAGTTTGCATGCAACTCTTAATTACAGGCTTAATTATAGAAAAGAAGAGAGAAGAGAAGAGAAGAAAAAAAAGAAAAGAAAAGTATTGATCTGCAACTACTCTGTTCTACTCAGCAAGTGGTGGACTATCTCTCTTATCTTATGAAGAAAGTGCAGATGGTGGTAGCTTGAATCTCCTGCGGTTCTCTTTCTGAAAATTAAACATTGCTAGCATTACTCTGTTGAAGGCAAAGCACAGCAAACATCTGTTTGCAAAACAGGGTTTAAAAGGCTGGAGGAAAAAGTCTTTTCCTCTAGCCCAAAGCCCCAGAGAAGACTTCCAAATGTCCTTTTTTATTTTCCTGGCAACTTAAATTAGTTGCTGAGCTATCCTACTCACAGCATTGTGGCCCACTGCGGAATGGATTTGAACATTTTTATGTGCCTCTTCCTAACAGGGGCCTTGTCTGCAGTCTCCAAAGAATGACTGATAGTCCATGTATGTGCAGAAATTATTGCTTCAACTTTCTTTTCCTTTTAAAAATTAAACAAGAATCAAAATTATTTTCCTGAAAAAAAGGAGAATTCTACTTTAGTGTAGCATTACAATAGTATTCTATTTCATGGAAGTTCTAACCCGTAAAACAGAATATTAATTCCTATGATTTTTCAATACCCGGCAACTTCCCCTGCTTTATTTCATTTTTCTCTAAAGCTATTTCCTGTCCTTTACATAACAAATCAGAATTTACACAGATTGTATTATTTTCATTGATTTAGTGGCATTGTTTTAAGGCATTTTTAGTCTGCTTAGGGAAATTTGATTATTGGATGGTTTAAAAACAATTATCTTATTCTCATCATAAATATAATCAACTTAATTTCTATTTTCATTTATAGAGATTATATAAAACCATACTATATACTGTATACTATATCTTATTAAAATATCTTTTCAAAAATAAATTAAAATTATCCACGCATGGCCAAAATATTATTAATATTATATGAATATAATGTAGGAATGTATTGATAATGGAGAAATGTGTAATATTTAAATATATTTAATAACTTGGTTTTTTTAAAAAAAATATATACATAAGATAAAAAGCAATTGTGTTTTTCAAGTTTTATTGCTTAAAAAAGTATGCCTTAAAAGATGTGTGTGTGTAAACATGTGTATGAAAAAACAAAATCTAATATTTTAGGGGAAATTGCTCAGAAATATGTTGAGTGAATGAAATATAAATGAAAGCTGATGTACAAAAAAGATGAAAGAAACTTCCAGTTGAAATATGGGAAACGGAGTGAAATATTGGTAATATTTGTATGCACAGCAAATTGGACAACAGTATTAATGCATTGTAAAAATCATTGCAATGTATTAGCATTTTAGCTGCTGCCTTTTAGATTAACTACAGTATATATCAGTGATGGCAAACCTTTTTTTCCTCTGGTGCCGAAAGAGTGTGCCCACACCCAAAATTCAATGCCTGAGGAGGGCAAAAACAGCTTTCCCCAGACCCCGGAGGCCTTCTGGAGGCTAGAAATGGCTTGTTTCCTAATTTCTGGTGGGCCCAGTAGGGTTGTATTTTGCCCTCCCCAGACTCCAAAAGCTTCCCTGGAGCCGGGGGAGGGTAAAAACCCTCCCCCATCTCTCCCAGAGGCCAAAACATCCTCCCAGAACTTCTGTGTGAGCCAAAAATCAGCTGGCCAGCACATACATGCCTGCTGGAGCTGTGCTAGGGCAACAGCTCACGTGCCAGCAGATATAGCTCCATGTACCACCTGTGGCACCCGTGCCATAGGTTCACCATCACTGGGATATATGGTAACAAAAACTCAGACTTTCTAAATAACACTTGATTTCATCAATACATCCTCTTTTTAGTAATCTTAGTTCAATTTAATTGTCTTGATGACTTCCTCATTCACTAATATGACTCATCCATGGTAATTGAATTACTTAGCTCACTAGCATGTCAACTGGTTCTTTGCTTCAAGTATCCTGCCATAATCAGGACTAGACAATTCAAACTTCTCTACTGATTCCATTGAATTGCTGTGCTCTCCTTGTGTGGTAGCAAGTCTAATAGTTAATATATCAAAAGGTATCCAAAATATTTCCATTTAACAATTTAGCTTAACATCCTTATGAATCATTTGGACCAGAACCAATTAGACTTCATACACATTAAAGTTAATAATTTGGTCAAACATTTCAGCTTTCCGAATATGACACTTAATCTCTGAAAGAATGAGTTTGATGGTCATAGATAAATTCCTGGAACACAAAATAAATATTAAACATAGAAACATAGAAACAGAAGATTGACGGCAGAAAAAGATCTCCCGGTCCATCTAGTCTGCCCTTATACTATTTCTTGTATTTTATCTTAGGATGGATATATGTTTATCCTAGGCATGTTTAAATTCAGTTACTGTGGATTTACTGACCACATCTGCTGGAAGTTTGTTCCAAGCATCTACTACTCTTTCTGTAAAATAATATTTTCTCACATTACTTCTAATCTTTCCCCCAACTAACCTCAGATTGTGCTCCCTTGTTCTTGTGTTTACTTTCTTATTGAAAACACTTCTCTCCTGAACCTTATTTAACACTTTAACATATTTAAATGTTTTGATCATGTCCCCCCTTTCCCTTCTGCCCTCCAGACTATACAGATTGAGTTCATTAAGTCTTTCCTGATAAGTTTTATGCTTAAGATCTTCCACCATTTTTTGTAGCCCGTCTTTGGACCCGTTTAATTTTATCAATATCTTTTTGTATATGAAGTCTCCAGAACTGAACACAGTATTCCAAATGTGGTCTCACCAGCACTCTATACAGCGGGATCACAATCTCCCTCTTCCTGCTTGTTATACCTCTAGCTATGCAGCCAAGCATTCTACTTGCTTTCCCTAGCGCCTGACTGCACTGTTCACCCATTTTGAGACTGTCAGAAATTACTACCCCTAAATCCTTCTCTTCTGAAGTTTTTGCTAACACAGAACTGCCAATACAATACTCAGATTGAGGATTCATTTTCCCCAAGTGCATTATTTTACATTTGGAAACATTAAACTGCAGTTTCCATTGCTTTGACCACTTATCTAGTAAAGCTAAATCATTTGCCATATTACAGATGCCTCCAGGAATATCAACACTATTGCACATTTTAGAGTCATCGGCAAATAGGCAAACCTTCCCTACCAAACCTTCCCTATGTCACTCACAAACATATTAAAAATAATAGGACCCAGAACAGACCCTTGTGGCACACCACTTGTAACCAGGCTCTGCTCAGAATACTCGCCATTAACAACAACCCTCTGATGCCTACGCTTCAGCCAGCTGCAAATCCACTGAACTATCCAAGGATTAAGTCCAATCTTCACTAATTTATCTATCAGCTCTTTATGTGGAACCGTATCAAAGGCTTTCCTGAAGTTCAGATAGGCAATATCCACGGCACCACCTTCATCCAACACCTTTGTGACATAGTCAAAGAAATCAATGAGATTAGTCTGACATGATTTGCCCTCAGTAAAGTCATGCTGGTTTGGGTCCAATAAGTTATTGTTTTTTAGGTGATGATTTATCCTCTTTTTGAGTAGTGTCTCTATCATTTTAACTATAACTGATGTCAATCTAACTGGCTTCTTCTCTACTGCCCTTCTTGTGGATAGGCACAACACTGGCCATTCTCCAATCATCAGGAACATCTCCTGTTAAAAGGGATTGGTTAAACAAATCAGTCGGGGGCAGCAATCACATATCTGAGTTCTTTAAGAACTCTGAGGTGGATGCCATCAGGACCCAAAGCAGATGTTTGTGTTGTAATATTTATATTGTATTATATTTATTTATTTAGGGAAGAAAAACCAAATGCTTAGGTATAGTATATGGCACCTCACTCAATAGTAGTAACTTTGAGAGGGACATTTGAATCCCGGTGGACAATCACTTAAATATGAGCCAGCAGTGTGCTGCAGCTGCCAAATAGCCAACGCATATCTAGGATAAAATCAAGTTCATATGAAGTGTTAATACCACTATATAATGCCTTGGTAAGGCCTCACTTGGAATACTGCATTCAGTTTTGGTCACCACGATGTAAAAAGCATGTTGAAACTCTAGAAAGAGTGCAGGGAAGAACAATAAAGATGATTAGGGGACTGGAGGCTAAAACATATAAAGAACTGTTGATGGAATTGGATATGTCTAGTGTAATGAAAAGAAGGACTCGGGGTGACATTATAGCAGTGTTCCAGTATTTTAGGGGTTACCACAAAGAGGAGGGAGTCAGGCTATTCTCCAACGTACTTGAGGGTAGGACAAGAAGCAATGGATAGAAGCTAATCAAGAAGAAAAGCAACCTAGAACTAAGAAGAAATTTTCTGACAGAACTATTAATCAGCGGAATAACTTTCCTCCAGCACTGGAATGCTCCAACATTGGAGGTTTTTAAGAAGAAATTGGACAACCATTGATTGTCCACTGAAATGATATAGGGTTTCCTGCCTGAGCAGAGGATTGGACAAGAAGACCTCCAAGGTCCTTTCCAACTCTATTATTCTATTTGATTTTATGTCCAATTAAGTTATTTTATGACATATTTAATCATAAACATCAAGATTCCTTTATGATAACTTTAAAGCTACATAAATGCCAAAACAATAGCAATAGTGCTTAGACTTATAAGTGCTTCATAGTGCTTTTCAGCCTCTTTAAACAGTTTACAGAATCAGCATATTGCCATCAACAATCTGGATACTCACTTTATTGACCTCAGGAAGGATGGAAGGCTGAGTCAACCCTGAACTGGTCAGGATCAAATCCTGGCAGTCAGTACAATATTTTTTTATTTTATTTTATTTTATTTTATTTTATTTTATTTTATTTATTTTATTTTATTTTATTTTATTTTATTATTTTATTTTATTTTATTTTATTTTATTTTACTTTACTTTACTTTACTTTACTTTACTTTACTTTACTTTTTACTTTACTTTACTTTACTTTTTACTTTACTTTACTTACTTTACTTTACTTTACTTACTTTTTACTTTACTTTACTTTACTTTACTTTACTTTACTTTACTTTACTTTACTTTACTTTACTTTACTTCATTCATTCATTCATTCATTCATTCATTCATTCATTCATTCATTCATTCATTCATTCATTCATTGGATTTGTATGCCACCCCTCTCCGGAGACTCGGGGCGGCTAACAGCAACAATAAAACAGTGTACAATAGTAATTCAATACTAAGAACTATTAAAAACCCATTAATATAAAAACCAAACATACATACATACCTACATACCATGCATAGAATTGTAAAGGCCTAGGGGGAAAGAGGATCTCAATTCCCCCATGCCTGATGGCAGAGGTGGGTTTTAAGTAGCTTACGAAAGGCAAGGAGGGTGGGGGCGATTCTAATCTTTGGGGGGAGTTGGTTCCAGAGGGCCGGGGCCACCACAGAGAAGGCTCTTCCCTGCAATACTGCATTCTAACCACTGTGTATCATGGCTCTTCTATAGAAACATAGGCAATATGAACAGTGACTTATCCACAGTATTTACCAAAATCTTTGAGAGATTGTTTTCTCCAGACTGCTCAATACTTCCTTAGATGTACATGCCCTTATGGGTAATAGATAGAAATCAGACATAAAAGAGTGAAATAAAAACTTAAATCTGAGCTGTCAATCAAATATGTCTGTCATATCAGTCAGTCTGGAAAGTGGCCAGAGATCATTAAAGTCTAGGAAAATCTAATTCTGAACAGCCAATCAGGAATAATTAATTTCCTGTCTTTAAAAGTGGATGGGGAATGTTCAAGTAAATGAAGCACCAATTGCAATGCAATTTAAAGCTGGAGAATTAGAAAATAGATATCAATTCTAAGGAACAATGGAGTTAGATGCAGAGTAGTAATATATTTCACGGACTGCTCCTGAGTAGATGGAAATGTGTATATCTTTATGTTAATTTGGTTCCCTATCCTATTTTTTTGTTCTTTGTAAAAGAGCAGTTGGGTAGAGAAGCCTTTTTGAATTAATTATCATTTCTCTTTTGTTTCCCTTCTCTCTTTATCTTTTATTGTGGTAAAATTCTGGGATATTTTTAGAGTGAAATTGCCAACATTTCAGAATTCAATACTGTAGGAAGATTTTAGCCATTGTTATTTTTTTAATTATAGTTCCGTATGTTTTTCCTACATGTAACGAGCAAGCATAGCTCAATTCCTGATTAAATTAAGTTTCTTCATTCTCTTGCTTTTTATAACACAATTGAAATGCTAGTATAATAATACAACAGAGTTGTCTCTGGAGGCCTACATCATGCTTTTACTATTTGGTTTTATAACTTTATTCCTATAGGAAAACTAAATATGATGACTCTAAAAGAAATTTTAAACCTTGAATATGCAAAATACAAGAGACTAGGAATTTTTAAAGTTTTTTCTAGCTGTGGAGCATTTTTTTTAAAGAAGGGCCTTTAAACTGTTCTGTCTGGGTCACTCCAGAAGCTATGACCAACCCAAAAAGATAAGCCAGACACACCGGTTGAATCCAAACACAGTTTTATAACAGTAAAGAGAAAAGAAGCTAACAGAAAATGTCCTTACAAGTCAGGAA
Source organism: Erythrolamprus reginae (assembly GCF_031021105.1). Taxonomy (NCBI): domain Eukaryota; kingdom Metazoa; phylum Chordata; class Lepidosauria; order Squamata; family Dipsadidae; genus Erythrolamprus; species Erythrolamprus reginae. The sequence continues at coordinate 61,752,859 of NC_091954.1, read as the reverse complement.
AGCACTGGAACTCCAAATAGTTACACGAAGGCAATTGTCCATACATAAACACAGGATCCTCAATGCCAAACAAGGCTGTTGCTAACATACACCAACCTCCCACGGGTCTTCAAGACTGCTGGGCCGCAAGCCAGGAACAAAAACGCTGAGAGAAAAGGCAGATAACGGCAACTCCACTTTGATAACACTCCACGCTGCCGAAAGAGTTTGCCTGCCTTATAAACCCTTCCCTGCTAATGAGGATCACACCCAACCCCCTGGTGTTCCTCATTCAACGCTGATAATATTTATTCAGTTGATTCCTCCTTTGATCTATGGGTCTCTGTCGCATACTAATGATAGCTTGTGCTTCATCATCCAATGACTCCAGAGACTCCAGAGAATCCAAGCTACTTGCTTGAGAGAGCCCCTCCCCAGGGCTCCCAGGCCTTTCTTTCTCGTCACTTTCCTGACTGTAATCTCTCTTGTCGGACTGCCAAGAACTCTCCTCTCCGCTCTCAGCCTCCCCCGGGCATGGAGCCAGCAGAGATGCAGCTGGTCTTTTATCTGACTCAGGCTGAACCACAACAGAAACTCTGGGTTTGTTTGTCTTTTCAGAGCTTTTCAAAAGCTCTCTGAGAACATTGAAAATACCCCCAAGACTTTACCCTTAGATTATCTACAGTTGACCTATCCAGATTCCTAAGAGGTCAGTAAGGGGCGAGTACAAGTGCACTAGAGTGCCTTCCGTCCCCTGTCCTATTGGTCTCCTATATCTCCTATACCTTTCTTCTATTCCTATATCTCTTCTTCTATTCTTTCATTGATATATTCTATTACTATATCTTCTTTTCTATTATTTCTTAGATATATTTTACTATGAGTATCTCCTCTATAACCTTCATCATGTATTTTACTATGTGTATATAGATATATACCCACTAAAACCCTCATTGTGTATTGGACAAAACAAACAAACAAACAAACAAACATTGAAAATATCATTGGATATTTAAAGTTTCCAAAAAGGTCACTTGATAAAGCAAGTTATCATAAGAAAAGCCTCCATATCTTTGGTCTGGTTTACATGGCTGTTTTAACACTATTATGGTTTGTCTGTGCATGGGAATGCATATTCAATAACTCCTTTACCTGGTAGCAATAGCAAAGTGATATTGCTTGACATGCTCACCTTCCATTGAGAGAATCTTTGAAGTGAACCTTCCAGACCAGGTGGCTGCTTGAATGCTACAAAATAGGTTGTTGGGTTTTGCTTTGTTTTTTGTTTTGCTTTTGCTAGCAAAGCACCCCTTCTATTGGCTTTGCACTATCCAGTTAAAGAATACATCTTAGAAATTTTTTAAAAGCTTCCTTTGTACTATTCTGTTTGTCCCTGTTCTTTCATTAATTTTTTAAACAATTCTGCTCATTTTTAAATTTATTTTATTTATTTATTAGATTTGTATGCCGCCCCTCTCCGTAGACTCGGGGCGGCTAACAACAATAGTAAAACAACATATAACAAATCTAATATTTAAAATAATTTAAAAGACCCTAATTTAAAAACCAAACATACACACAAACATACCATGCATAAATTGTATAGGCCTAGGGGGAAGGGAATATCTCAGTTTCCCCATGCCTGACGACAGAGGTGGGTTTTAAGGAGCTTAGGAAAGGCGAGAAGGGTGGAGGCAATTCTGATTTCTGTGGGGAGTTGGTTCCAGAGGGTCGGGGCCACCACAGAGAAGGCTCTTTCCCTGGGTCCCGCCAAATGGCATTGTTTAGTCGACGGGACCCGGAAAATGCCAACTCTGTGGGACCTAACTGGTCACTGGGATTCGTGAGGCAGAAGGCAGTCTGTATTTGACCTCAAATCCTGTTTTAATGATCAGAAATAGTCTAAATATGTAGGCTGGATTTAATGTTTCAGTTTGGGAAAGATAGCTTTCAGATAATAAAAATATGACACAGCTATTCAGACCATTTTATTCATAAAAGGTTTTCTTATTCATTAATTCTGATATATTTATTATAAAGTGTTTTACATATGAACATGCATTATATTTTAGTATCAGATTGCTTTTCTATGAAATATTAATGTGTATGAAATTGCAAAGAAATTGATAAAGCAAACAGGGCAGCTCTTATGTTCCTTTTACCAATAATATATTCTCATTTTTTTCTGATAACCTTGAAACACATTTAGTTGCTTTAGTCCAAGTCTCTTTCCATTCTGAAAGAGAAAAGTCCTGTTACAAAACCTCACAATATATTAATAAGCTCACATTTTAAAAAGAGATTATTTATGTTATACTGAAATGCAGCTGAGGTTATGCTTTGATGGGAGAATGGTTGGGGCAGAGAGAGAAAGTATTAATCTTTTGTTTCTTTTTGGGGGGAAATCTGCATCTTTTCCCAGTAGGAATAAATGAAGGTTAATCAGGCTGATTTTTGATAGAAAAATGAATTAGAAAAGCTTCAGAATTGTTCTTTAATATTTCAATTTCATTAAAACAAAACATTTTTAAAACAAGCAGTAAATTCTTTGCTACAGATATAGAACAGAATAGAGCTCACATTTAAAAGATTAATTCCTTCCTAATTGTGAAGTAAAGCCATGATCCCTAAAGCATTACATTCTGCATGAGTTCAATTTCCGATTGACTTAGTGAAGCTATTTCAAATTATTTATTTTTAAAATTGTTGCATAAATTTAAGCAGTGAAAGGAATGAATCCATCCATAAATAAAGTATTCTCTTCCTGTTTCCCACTGTGCAGTTTCTTTGAGTCAGTGATAAGATATTTGTAGAAAATTCTAATAAATGCGGCCAGGCAAAGCATTCTTTCTTACATCCAGGCAAGGATGTACCTTCTAATACTATCAACCTTTGAGAACACTTAAGTCAGTCATAGAAAGAAATTGCAAGATAGTAAAGAGGGCAAGAGCTGTCATGATTTTTTAAAAAGGAATTAAAAGATGTGAGAGGCTATTTCTTCCTAATGGGATTTTGAGTCTGTTAGAGTTATTAATTGGCTAATAATCTTGAACCAGTTGCACATGTAGCTGGAGGCTTCCTATTCTGAAGGTTGCATTAGCAGTAGTCAAGGGACATATCAACAAAATTATGACCTTTATCATTCCTCCTGGCTTCATCATCATCTGCCAGCTTGATTTGATTTGAGCAGTGGTAAAAAATGAAAATGGTTCAGGAAAAAGAGAACCGACCATTGCCTGGAGTCTCTTTTAATAGAAGAATAGAACAAAAATATAGTGCTTCATTGTTCCATACAAATGTATATGTGAGTGATATCATTGAACTATGATTGGTTCACATTATGCATAGGCTAAAATGTGGCTGACTAATTTGTTATTGGGCTACCATGTGGAGTCATAAAAGTAAGCTACTTAAAACCCACCTCTGCCGTCAGGCATGGGGGAATTGAGATCCTCTCTCCCCCTAGGCCTCTACAATTCTATGCATGGTATGTATGTATGTATGTATGTTTGGTTTTTATATTAATGGATTTTTAATCGTTTTTAGTATTAGATTACTATTGTACATTGTTTTATTGTTGCTATTAGCCGCCCCGAGTCTCCGGAGAGGGGCAGTATACAAATCCAATAAATAAAATAAAATAAAATAAATAAATTCTAATGTACTTGGTAAATTAAAAACTAGAAAAGAATGCAACAATATTATTATTTTGTTTAAGTCACTCACATCTGGAGAAAAATATTTCTCTAGTCAAAATATATGATTCACACCCCCCCCTAAGTTTTATTAATAAAATTGTATTGTTTAGATAATCCAGGTAAAAGCAGGAATTATTTATGTTGGAGAAGACAATTGTCTCCCAAAATGTGATTTAATACATCCAATTACTTATGTTACAGAATGTCGAAAGACCTAACAAGATAAGTACTTTTTTATTCATATAGAATAAAGGCAAAATAGATTTTCTGATCATATATGGTTGAGCTACTATTCATGAAATAGTTGCAATACAGGTAGATGGGATTGAATATATTTAATCCTCGGAAAAGTGTAATATAGTTCTCAACTGGAAACATTTCTATGTGACAGATTTTGTGATTATTTATTTATTTATTTGTTTGTTTGTTTGTTTGTTTGTCAAACAAGTATAGTATTATAGTACATATTAACATAACATAACATAGCAGAAGTAGAACGTAGTAATAGAAAGGATAATAAGACAGTAGGACAGGGACATTAGGCACATAAGTGCACTTATGCACGCCCCTTACAGACCTCTTAGAAAAGGGGAGAGGTCAATTGTAGATAATGATTTTGGGGTTGGGGGAAACAACAACAGAGTCAGGTAATGAGTTCCAGGCGGTGACCACTCTATTGCTGAAATCGTATTTTCTGCAGCCAAGTTTGGAGCGATTTACATTCAGTTTGTATCTACAGTGGAACCCCGACATAAGAGCTGCTCTACTTAAGAGCAACTTGAGATAAGAGCTGGGAGGGGAGAGATATTTTTGTTCTACTTACAAGCCCAAATTCGAGATACAAGCGCCAAGGAGCTGTCTCCTGAAGCCAAACGCTAACTTCCGCGTTCGGCTTCAGGAGACAGCTGCGAAGCGGCGCGCGTGTTTTAAAAGGTTGCAGCCGGCCTGGGGGGCTCGGGGGGGTGCTTGCAGCTTTCTTTCTTGCTCTTTTTCTTTCTCTCTTTTACCTTCCCTTCCTCTATTTCTTCTTTTCTTTCTCCTTCCCACCTTCTTCCCTCCCTCCCTCCCTTCACTCATTCCTCTCTTACTCTCCCCTTTCATAAGTTTCCTTGCTTCCTTCCTCTGTTCCTGTCCCTTCCCCCTTTCTTTCTTTCTTTCTTTCTTTCTTTCTTGCTCTTTTTCTTTCTCTCTTTTACCTTCCCTTCCTCTATTTCTTATTTTCTTTCTCCTTCCCACCTTCTTCCCTCCCTCCCTCCCTTCACTCATTCCTCTCTTACTCTCCCCTTTCATAAGTTTCCTTGCTTCCTTCCTCTGTTCCTGTCCCTTCCCTCTTTCCTTCCTTCCTTCCCACCCTCCGTCCATTCATTCACCCATTCCTCTCTTGATCGCTTAAAGCCGGTCCCTGGTGCAAAAAGGGTTGGGGACCTCTGTCCTACAGGATTGGGTGGCAGAGAAGTTGAACATATGTAAATTTAAAAGTTTAAGAAAGTTTACAAGTTAAGTGAAAGAAACTTCATTATTCATTTATATGTACATGTACATTTCTTCATTAAAAACATGTCTTTCTGCATAATTTAGACTAACTTTGTGAGTTTTTTGAGGGCTGGAACCAATTAAAATTATTTACATTAATTCCTATGGGGAAAAGTCGTTCGAGATAAGAGCTGCTCGACTTAAGAGCCCAGGTCCGGAACGAATTAAACTCGTATCTCGAGGTACCACTGTATTACCTGCTCTTGTGTTGTTGTTGTTAAAGGTGAAGTAGTCACTGACAGGGAGTACATTATGATGTATGATTTTATGAACAACAGTTAAATCAGTTCGGAGACGACGTAGTTGTAAATTTTCTAGATTTAGTATTTGAAGTCTGGAGGAGTAGGGTAATTTGTTACGTGAAGAGGAGTGAAAGACTCTTCTTGTGAAGTATTTCTGGACTCCTTCGATTGTATTAGTATCTGATATGCAATGTGAACTATATTCTAGGTCTCATGAATGTTTTGTATGCTCTGATTAATAAATCAGTGTTTCTAGAGAAAAAGCCACGTAAAATTAGGTTTACAATTCTTAAAGCCTTTTTGGCAATGCTGTTACAGTGGGCTCTAGCACCTAGGTCATTGGAAATGAGTACTCCAAGGTCTTTGACTGAGTGTGGGTCCGCTGTTAGTTCAGTTTTACCAAGTATGTATTTAGTATTCAGATTCTTTTTACCAATGTGTAGGATGGAGCTCTACTCTACTCTACTCTATTCCAGATTGCTGCTTTACTATTGCATTAAGGCAGGGGTGAAATCCAGCAGGTTCTGGAGAACCGGAGGTGGGAATTTCGAGTAGTTCAGAGAACTGGCAAATACCATTGCTCTGGCCCCAGAGTGGGGTGTGAATGGAGATTTTTGCAATATCCTTCCCCCAGGAGTGGGAGAGAATGGAAATTTTGCAGTATCCTTCCCCTGCCATGCCCACCAAGCCATGCCCACCAAGCCACATCTCCTCCAAACCATGCCCATAGAATTGGTAGGAAAAAAATGGATTTCACCACTGCATTAAGATACTAAGCATGTCCGGAACATTTCCCCAAAGGCCCTATGTATTGCGGCATACAAATCTAATTAAAATAATAATAATAATAATAATAATAATAATAATAATAATAATATGAATTATGTATGCATATAATGGACATATGATGCTCCTCTCTGTGTGTAATTAATGTTAAAGTAGACTAATTGGAAGTTCTCTTGGCATTCACCATTCTTTGTTATGAATAAAGTTGTCAATAAGGTCAAAACAAATGAAGAATATAAGTAGATCACAGGCCAGTAGATCAGAGGCCAATACAAGTAGATCATAGTTCTCAAACTTGGCAAATTTAAGACTTGTGTACTTCAACTCCCAGAATTCTCCAGACAGCATTTTGGGAGTTGAAGTCCACAAGTCTTAAATTTGCCAAGTTAGAAGACCTCTGTCATAGGCAATAGGAAATGCATAAACAATTGACAGGTTGAAATGCGTTCTGCTTGTTTCTTAATTACTGTTGATAGCCAAAGTGCCAGTTTGATGTAGCAGTTAAGGTATCATGTTAAAACTGGGAAACTGGGAATTTTAGTTCCACCTGAGACCCCAAATCAGTTGGATGACCATGGGCAAGTCATTCTCTCTAGGCCATAGGAAGAAGGTAGTGGCACATATTTCTGGAAAATATTGTCAAAACACTACAAGGATATATGCAGACAGTTGCAAGAAGTCAGTACTGATTCAAAGACAAAAATAAACAAAATTGTACCCATTCTCTCAATTGCATATAAGACCTAAAGAAAATTAAAACAATTTTGAGGACAATGGTATACAAAGTTTTGGTAAGCTAACGTTATCTATTCAAGGTTGACTCAGCCTTCCATACTTCCAAAGTCAGTAAAATGAGGATCCAAATTGTTGGAGGCATTATGCTGACTGTGTAAACCACTTAGGGCTGTAGAGCACTGTAAGGTAGTATATACTGTAAGTCTAAGTACTATTGCTATTGCCTAAGCCTAAGAGAATTCAAGCATGTTTATGAAAAGAAGCTGATTAAAAGGGATCTGGAGGCTAAAACATATGAAGAACAGTTGCAGGTACTAGGTATGTCTAGTTTAATTAAAAGAAGGACCAGGAGAGACATGATAGCAGTGTTCCAATATCTCAGGGGTTTCCACAAAGAAGAGAGAGTCAACCTATTCTCCAAAGTACTTGAGGATAGAAGAAGCAATGGGTGGAAACTAAACAAGGAGATAAGTAACTTGGAACTAAGGAGAAATTTCCTGACAGTTAGAACAATTAATCAGTGGAACAGCTTGCCTCCAGAAGTTGTGAATGTTCCAACACTGAAAGTTTTTAAGAAGATGTTGGATAACTATTTGTTTGAAGTAGTGTAGGATTTCCTGCCTAAGCAGGGGGTTGGACTAGAAGTTCTCCAAGGTCCCTTCCAACTTTGTTAGTATTATAATTATTATAAAACCTTTCTGCTACGTTTGAATTTTTGCTATTTGTCTTTGTAAAAGGAATACTAGATCAGAGAGACAAAGAAGATACTGCTTGAGCCTTGGCCCAAAATATGCAGCAAATTAACATGTGGGTGAATTTCTAAAACAAATCTAGCAACCTTATAACTTTAGTGAGCTGTAATTTTCAGACATTTATTCAAAGCGTAAGCCAGAAGCCATACTTCAGCAGCATAGAAAAATAGAGTCTAATGAATGCATAAAGTTCCACATGTATTATGTGAAGTACAGATTATAATGGTTTCTCTTCTGTGCCTTATAAACTTCAACTGAAGCCTTGAGGCAACTGAGGGCATATTTATCTCCACATAGGAGACAATCAGCTTAATCTGCAACTCTGCGGGAAAACCATATGTGTTCATGATGTCCTGGCTGGGTCCTTTTATTCATTTTAGTGGTGCCTGTAGCTTCTGATTTAAAGCTGGGGACATTTGTACAGAGCTTGTCCCTAAGTAATGAATAAATGAAACTAAGGTTGACTATATGTGTATTGCAATTATTCTTGCTGGGTTTAAAGCAAGTGGAAGGAATTCAAAAGAACATGACAACCAACAAATACAATGAATCGCCCAGAATAAAATTAATCTGGCCATATTAAAACCTTATAATATGAACCACTGTTGCATCTGACAAATTAATTCTAACATTTATCTAAACCAATGTGCTGTCACAAAAAGGCTCCAAGATGCCCAATCGACATAAAATAAATATTTTAAACTGAATTACTCATAGTTTTAAACATATAGAAATGAGATCTCAACATGTTCCTCTGTTAATGTACATATACTAGCTGTTGCAATTACTTATTTAATGCCTCTCTTTAATCTTGAAGCACTAACTATGTTCTACCAATCCTTTATAATAACTGCTCAGTACACTCCTAGCAATGCTTTACAAGTAATTGTTATTTTATAAAGAATATGCCAAATCCTCTAGAAGCCAGGGGTAAGGGGGAATATTCTATAAGACTTAGGTTTGCTGGCTTTTATTTAGATATTGACAAGTTTTTTAACTACAGATACTACAACTCTGCATTTTTTTAGATAAGGTACTTTTTTTGTAACTTCTCAGATAGCAAAACTTCATTAAAAGTTGGTGTAAGGCTTCTATTTAGTTTATTCAAAGAAAAAAGATTGCACTTGCTCATTTCAAATTTGAATTTGTCCATGACATGCATTTAGCATAATCATCAGGATTAAACTGGGGTTTGTAGTCTTCCTGTTCATTAACATGAATAAGATATGCTTCAGGATATATATAATCATGGGGATGGCAAGGGGAGTTGTCGTCCTGCTGCTTCTTCTTTATTTATTCGACTTCTATGCCACCTAATCCCAAAAGATCTTGATATATAGGTTGTTCCAGCTACTGGTGGCTTGGAAAGAAACCTCCATGAGAAGGGGCGGTATCTGATGGCCACAGCAGTGGCGATTATTCCCTCTCTCTTGGGAATGCCCCCGAGTACCCATTGCCCGAGGGTTCTGGTCCTTTTGGACCAGACTAGATCTCTCCTGCAGGGAGAGTGATGCATGGGATGCTGCCGGCATGCCCTACCGGGTGAACTGGCTTGTTTCACACTGGCTGTGGTGAAGCCAGACAGGCAGCCATGCCTGAGCCGACACAGCTGCGGAAACAACGTGACATGGGATGGTAGCTGAATGATTACATCTGGAAAGAGAGTTGGAGGAATTACTTATAGAGGGGAAGAAGGGATTTCCTGTCTATGGTGGTAAGTGGACAGCCTGAATGGGATTTTAGACTTTTGTTTTTGCGCTTGGTTGCTGGACGGAGCTAAAATGGCCTGAGATTAAAGAAGGCAGCTATTTGTGTGATGTGGCATTTCAGCAGAAGCTTCGAAAAGTAGCGAATTGCCCATCATTTGATTCTTTCTAGCTATCTAATTGGTCTTCTTTGAGATTTCATTCATTTCATTTATTGGATTTATATGCCGCCCCTCTCCGAAAACTCGGGGCGGCTAACAACAGTCATAAACAATATACAGTAAAAATCCAATACTAAAAACTAACTTAAAACCCCCTAATGTATAAAACCAACATACGTACAAACATACCATACATACAGTTGTATCAGCCTAGGGGGAGAAGAGGTCTTAATTCCCCCATGCCTGGCGGCAGAGGTGGGTTTTGAGTAGCTTACGAAAGGCAAGGAGGGTAGGGGCAATTCTAATCTCCGGGGGGAGTTGGTTCCAGAGGGCCGGGGCCGCCACAGAGAAGGCTCTTCTCCTGGGTCCCGCCAAGTGGCATTGTTTCGTTGACGGGACCCGGAGAAGACCCACTCTGTGGGACCTAACTGGCCGCTGGGATTCGTGCGGCAGAAGGCGGTTCCTGAGATAATCTGGTCCGGTGCCATGAAGGGCTTTATAGGTCATAACCAACACTTTGAATTCTGACCGGAAACTGATCGGCAACCAATGCAGACTGCGGAGTGTTGGTGTAACATGGGCATATTTGGGAAAGCCCATGATTGCTCTCGCAGCTGCATTCTGCACGATCTGAAGTTTCCGAACACTTTTCAAAGGTAGCCCCATGTAGAGAGCGTTACAGTAGTCGAGCCTCGAGGTGATAAGGGCATGAGTGACTGTGAGCAGTGACTCCCGGTCCAAATAGGGTCGCAACTGATGCACCAGGCGAACCTGGGCAAACGCCCCCCTCGCCACAGCTGAAAGATGTTTCTCCAATGTGAGCTGTGGATCGAGGAGGACGCCCAAGTTGCGAACCCTCTCTGAGGGGGTCAATGTTTCTCCCCCCAGGGTGATGGACGGACAGATGGAATTGTCCTTGGGAGGCAAGACCCACAGCCACTCCGTCTTGTCTGGATTGAGTTTGAGTTTGTTGACACCCATCCAGGCCCCAACAGCCTCCAGGCACCGGCACATCACTTCCGCTGCTTTTGGATTTGCCTTTTGGAATTTGGAACCTTAAATATCTGCTGTGGAAGCTTTATTTTTTTATTTTTCTTTTCTTATATAATCAAAGAGGAATGTAATACTGGAAGAACAAGCCACCAAAAACCCGGAAAGAGCTATAAAAGAGCTATCCAGAAAAGACTTGGAAAATTGATTATCTAGCAACATCATGTGGCCGGAGGAAATATAGCAGATTGTTATATGTTTAAAGACTTTGACATTTTGGCTATGAGAAGATGGATTAGTTAATGCATGGAAGGAAGAAAATATTCAAGATGTAATTGACTGAACTGAACTGATTTGAACTGATTTGATCTGATTGGACTGTTTGATTTGACTGAAATTACATTTGGACTGTCTGATTTGACTGAAATCACATTGAACAATATAATTTAAAATTAAATACTTTTAAGAAAATCCAGAAGATATTAAAAGCTACCAGCACTTTCTTTTTCTCTTTTCTCGGAAAGTTATAAATTATAAAAAGAATTGAGTATGCATAATGAATTAGATTTATTAATATTTTAATCTTATGGGAGTTTACTAATGAAAATACATATATTCTATACATATATACAAATATATAAGCAAGTCATATAAAGTGTAAAATTGAGAACTGTACAAGAGGATAAAATTTAATGGCTTATGAATGAGAAAATTGAAAATAGCTCTGATTATTGTGTGTAATATAGATGAGATATTTGATAATGATTATGATTATTTTTGGATGATTTTCTTTTTCTCTTTTCTTTTTTGTTTTTTTCTCTCTTTTTTCCTTTTGATTGATTGAATTATAAATTGCCTATCTGATTTATGGTGATAAATAAAATAGGAGGAAGGGGGAAAAGAAAAGGGAAGAGAGGTATTATATCAGGAGTAGGATTAGTATGGGATAATAATTAGGACTAATTATGTTAGGCATCATAAGGAAAGACAGATGAAACAAGGAAGAGTTAAAATGAATATAGATTAGCGAAATATATAGATTAGGGAAGATTATGGCACTGCACTCAGCAGTGAAAATAATTCGAATAGGGAAGATTATTGCACTGATATGACAGTGGCACAAGAATTGGGATGATAATTATACTGGGATTGGCAGGGAAGACTATTGCACTAAGAACAGTAGTGGAAAATATCTAGATTAGGGAAGAATACTAATACATTGGTCTTTTTTTAATGGAAGATACTTTTCACACAAAATAATGGAATAATAATTATTTATATTTATTTTGACCTGTTAATGTAGAAAGGATATACTGATATAATGAAAGAAGTGAAAGAAATGAATTGAGTAGGAAATACATTTTAAAATCTCTAACAACAACCCTTCATCCTATGTATAGATTAAGATACGATGTGAATAGTGCTTCTTTTTTCTTCTTTTTTTTCTTCCTGGGTTTTTAAAGAGAAGTAAATTCAGATATTTCTATTGTTAAGACAGTTATGATAAAATGAGGGTTTTTTCAAATGAAAGTAGGAATTTGTTTACTAAGAATGCTAGAAAGGGACTGAAGCATGATGGCACAGTTAATAATAATAATAATAATAATAATAATAATAATAATAATAATAATAATAATAATAATAATAATAATAATATTTGTATGCCGCCCCTCTCCGCAGACTCGGGGCAGATCACCACAATAATAAAACAATGTACAGAGAACAAATCTAATATTTAAAAATATCTAAAAACCCATTATTTAAAAGAACATACAACACAAGCATACCATACATAAAACTATATAGGCCTGAGAGAGATGTCTCAATTCCCCCCATGCCTGACGGCAGAGGTGGGTTTTAAGGAATTTGCGAAAGACAAGGAAGGTGGAGGCAGTTCTGATCTCTGGAGGGTCAGTCCTCTCCCCGCTGCTATTTAATATCTACATGAAACCACTGGGTGAGATCATCCAAGGACATGGGGTGAGGTATCATCAGTATGCTGATGATACCTAGTTGTACATCCAGACCCTAACAGCCTCCAGGCACCAGCACATCACTTCCACTGCTTCGCTGACTGGACATGGGGTGGAGATGTACAGCTGGGTATCATTAGTGCAAATAGCTAAGAGAAATTTAAATAGCTATAGCACTTTAAATACAAATGAAAGCGAAGAACAATATCTAAAATCCAGATGATAGTATTTGGAAAGGGGGTAGCACAGGATGAATGATATATACCAGAATAAATTGGATAAATAATTACAAAAATTTGATTAATTTGACTAAGAATTTGGCATTTAATATTGTATTGTATTATATTTTAATTTGAGGTATGTAAATTGGAATCTCTTTAAGGTGTGAAAAATAATAATACAATTATACCCACCCACCCCAAAAAAGGAAAGAAGCCTCCAGACACTGCTTGGAAGGACTTCTAGAGACAAGGAGAGTTGAATTGTTCCAGCCACTTGAGGCTTGGAAAGGAGCTTCCAGACACTGCGTGTCAGCATTGCTCCAGCTGCTGGCAGTTCAGAAAGGAGCCTCGATACACCATGTAGAAAGAATGGCAAGAGACAAGGGGGGTGATGCTGTTCCATCCACCAACAAAATCAAGGCGTTGTTAGAAGCCTTCAGGTGCTGCCAGCAAGAAGACAGCACAGCTCAAAAGAGAAGATATAAGCTGATTGAGGTGGTCATTCTGTAACAGCAGGCAAATCCCCCAAACCAAGAGAAAATTCCCAAGTGGTAAATTCCTAGAGCCAGCAGAAAACTTATCAATTTACCAACTTACCAATGTTGATCAATTATTTCATTGGTTAGGCACTAAGCATAAGCTTTGAAAAATATTTTAGGACCAGCTCCTTACCCAACCTATGGTCACTAGTCATAGTCATCCCTCTCTTCAAAAAGGAAGATCCCAGCCTAGTTGAAAATTACATATCAATCTCTCCATGCTGCATCACCTTAAAAGTCATGGAATTAATCATTAACCAATCCATTACCCTCAACTAATAAACAACCAACCCACTTTCAAATAAACAATTTGGTTTCAGGAAAAAAAATCCATAATCTACAACTTGTACACTGCAAAAACATATAGACTACAAAATTTGATGAGGACAAACAAATAGACACAATTTACATAAACTTTTGTAAATCCTTAGGCTCACTACTTATAAACTGAAATCCTATGGCATCTCTGGACACCTACATAATTGGCTAACTGCATTCCTGTCAAACAGAAACAAGTAGTCAAAATAGGAAACACCATATCAAACCCTGTACCTGTTCAGATCACAGAGAAGGAGAGGAAGGTAGTCCTTTTTTACTTTTTGCATTTTGCATTTTTGGAATTCAAGGAGAAGGAGGAGATTTAACTGGCTGTAACAGACAAAGGGAAGGATAAAAACAGGAAAAAGCCATTTTAATTTGCACTTCAGATCACAGAGAAGGAGAGGAAGGTAGTCCTTTTTTACTTTTTGCATTTTGCATTTTTGGAATTCAAGGAGAAGGAGGAGATTTAACTGGCTGTAACAGACAAAGGGAAGGATAAAAACAGGAAAAAGCCATTTTAATTTGCACTTCAGATCACAGAGAAGGAGAGGAAGGTAGTCCTTTTTTACTTTTTGCATTTTGCATTTTTGGAATTCAAGGAGAAGGAGGAGATTTAACTGGCTGTAACAGACAAAGGGAAGGATAAAAACAGGAAAAAGCCATTTTAATTTGCACTTCAGATCACAGAGAAGGAGAGGAAGGTAGTCCTTTTTTACTTTTTGCATTTTGCATTTTTGGAATTCAAGGAGAAGGAGGAGATTTAACTGGCTGTAACAGACAAAGGGAAGGATAAAAACAGGAAAAAGCCATTTTAATTTGCACTTCAGATCACAGAGAAGGAGAGGAAGGTAGTCCTTTTTTACTTTTTGCATTTTGCATTTTTGGAATTCAAGGAGAAGGAGGAGATTTAACTGGCTGTAACAGACAAAGGGAAGGATAAAAACAGGAAAAAGCCATTTTAATTTGCACTTCAGATCACAGAGAAGGAGAGGAAGGTAGTCCTTTTTTACTTTTTGCATTTTGCATTTTTGGAATTCAAGGAGAAGGAGGAGATTTAACTGGCTGTAACAGACAAAGGGAAGGATAAAAACAGGAAAAAGCCATTTTAATTTGCACTTCAGATCACAGAGAAGGAGAGGAAGGTAGTGGCCCGCGCGCCTAACGGCGCGCGAATCATATAACTATAAACCAAAATCAGCAAAGTTTGGTAGCAATAGGGGTTGTGGATTTTATTGCTAAGTACTTGTATTTCAATACATTGTTAAGATGACTGGCTTGGTGCAGTGTAACACTTGTTTGGCTGTTGTCTTCCGTAGTACCTTGTGGAACTTGGGGTACTGCCCTCTTTGCATTAGGACATCTAGGTTAGATGGCGAGATCTCTAGATTGCAGTCCTTAGTTTGTAGCTTGCAGTCAGAAGTGGAAAGATTGTCCCAGCCACGTGCTGTAATGCAGCCATGTGTCCAGCCTCCACTTCCACAGCGCCCCCCGAGGAGGAGGGCTGTGTGGACAACTGTCGGTTCAGGAAGATTGCGTGCAGTTGAGCAAAAACATAGTAATTTTGGTCTCTCTTTATCGAATTCCTATACTGTTCTTGCGGATTTAAATAGTAAGGATGTTGGAGATATTAGCAAGGCCCCTCAGGCAGAGAATGAGGGGATATTCAAAGGGGAAGTTGTTGTAAATGTCACCAAACCATCAAGTGCAGTTAGTAGAAATATAAAGAGGACACATTTTCTTGTGGGTGATTCGACTGTTAGAGGTGTTGATTTGGGACAGAGTAAGGACGTGGTGAAGGTGCTGAGGTGTCTCCCAGGGGCCACTGCCAGCAGGGACAGGAGGAGGATTACAAACATTGTCAAGGCTGTGAGTAAAGGTAATAACATTGATGTGGTGGTGCATCTTGGCACAAATGATTTGTCCCAGAGAAATGTCAATGTAGTAAAAAGAGATTTTCAATGTCTAAGTGTGGAGCTGGGTAAAATAGCAGATTCAGTGACTTTCTCAGAGGTGTTACCGGTTTGTGGCCAAGAGGATAAAACAACGTGTATCATAGAGTTTAATGTGTGGTTAAAGCAGTGGTGTAAAGCTGAAGGTTTTGGCTATGTAAGTCATGATGTCAGTAGGTGGTCTAATAGGGAGTTGTTTAAGAGGGATGGTTTGCATCCATCATACAGAGGTACCCAGGTACTCGGTGAGGAATTCAGAACTTTTTTGGACAGGCATTTAAACTAGGTAAAGGGGACAGAGATGTAACTGATGTGGGTGATTTCTGTCCCCGACCAATGAGGATAAAGCAGTTTTTGGAAGCTTATGAAAAGGGAGCTGCAAATAAAATAGATGTAGTTGTTGATGATAAGGGGCAAACTAATAATGAAAATAATGTTCTTCGTGTAATGTGCACGAATGCTCGAAGCTTGAGCAACAAGCTCTGTGAATTAATGGCCATAATATCTAGAGATAATTTGGACCTGGTTGCCATAACTGAGACATGGTTTAAGGATTCTAATGAATGGGAAATATCCATACCAGGATATGCACTGTATAGGAAGGATAGAATAGAGAGAAGGGGAGGTGGAGTAGCCATTTATGTTAAAGAAACTCTAAAAACAACACTAATTCAAAATACATGTCAAGATCTAGAGACCCTCTGGATTTGCATGCAAAATAAAGACGGTTCTATCATTAGAATTGGGGTGATCTATAGGCCTCCAGGGCAATCTGAGGAATATGACAACAAGATGGTGGATGAAATTACCCAAATGGCAGTAAAGGGAGATATTGTGGTTATGGGTGATTTCAACATGCCTGATGTTGACTGGAATATCCCCAGTGCCCTTACATGCAAAAGTAAGAATATAGTAGAGGCCTTTACAGGAGCAGCTCTGGCACAGCTGGTTAAGACACCAACTAGAGGGGAGAATATTCTAGATTTAGTTTTTACAAATGGGAATTGGGTTTCAGATGTCAAGGTGGGAGAAAATTTAGGTTGCAGTGACCATCTATGTTTGTGGTTTGATGTAAAAACTCATTGTGAGCAATCCTATAATGCAACCAAAGTATTGGATTTCAGAAAAACAAATTTTAATGCAATGGGGGAATATTTAGATAATGAATTAAAGGGGAGGGATAAAATGGCAGGAGCGAGCACCCAGTGGACTGTATTTAAAAAGGCCATCTTAAAAGCCACTGGACTGTATGTAAGACAAATAACTAAAGGTAAAAGGAAGAAGAAACCGCTATGGTTTAGCAATGATGTAAGGACTATAGTCAATGAAAAAAAGGCTGCCTATAGGAGGTATAAAGAGTCTGGAAGTATAGCTGATAGGGAGGTGTATAAAATGAGACAGAAGGAGGCGAAACAGATAATATATGCTGCTAAAGCCTCAAAAGAGGAAGAAATTGCCAAATCTCTAAAGAAGGGAGATAAAACCTTCTTCAGATATATTAGTGATAAGAAGAAGAAAAACTGCGGCATCACGAAGCTTAGTACCGGGAAAAATACATGCATTAATGGGAATAAGGAGATCGCTGACCATTTCAATAGCTACTTCTGTTCAGTTTTCTCAAAAGACACCTTACAAAATAATACTATAGAGGGATATAGCATTGCTTCCAACTGTACGGATTCAGCTCCAGTGATCTTAGAAGCCGATGTCTTAGAAGAACTTGAACGATTAAAGATAAATAAGGCAATGGGTCCAGATGGCATCCACCCCAGAGTTCTTAAAGAACTCAGATCTGTCATTGCTACCCCCCTGACTGATTTGTTTAACCAATCCTTGTTAACAGGAGATGTTCCTGAGGATTGGAGAATAGCAAGTGTTGTGCCTATCCACAAGAAGGGCAGTAGAGAAGAAGCTGGTAACTACAGGCCAGTTAGCTTGACATCAGTTGTCGTTAAAATGATGGAGACTCTACTGAAAAAGAGGATAAATCAGCACCTAAAAAACAATAACTTATTGGACCCAAATCAGCATGGCTTTACTGAAGGCAAATCATGTCAGACTAATCTCATTGATTTCTTTGACTATGTCACAAAGGTGTTGGATGAAGGTGGTGCCGTGGATATTGCCTACCTGGACTTCAGCAAAGCCTTTGATACGGTTCCACATAAAGAGCTGATAGATAAATTAGTGAAGATTGGACTTAATCCCTGGATAGTTCAATGGATTTGCAGCTGGCTGAAGCATAGACACCAGAGGGTTGTTGTGAATGGCGAGTATTCTGAGCAGAGTCAGGTTACAAGCGGTGTGCCACAAGGGTCTGTTCTGGGTCCTATTCTTTTTAATATGTTTGTGAGTGACATAGGGGAAGGTCTGGTAGGGAAGGTTTGCCTATTTGCCGATGACTCTAAAGTGTGCAATAGGGTTGATATTCCTGGAGGCGTCGGCAATATGGTAAATGATTTAGCTTTACTAGATAAATGGTCAAAGCAATGGAAACTGCAGTTTAATGTTTCCAAATGTAAAATAATGCACTTGGGGAAAAGGAATCCTCAATCTGACTATTGTATTGGCAGTTCTGTGTTAGCAAATACTTCAAAAGAAAAGGATTTAGGCGTAGTGATTTCTGACAGTCTCAAAATGGGTGAACAGTGCAGTCAGGCAGTAGGGAAAGCAAGTAGGATGCTTGGCTGCATAGCTAGAGGTATAACAAGCAGGAAGAGGGAGATTATGATCCCGCTATATAGAATGCTGGTGAGACCACATTTGGAATACTGTGTTCAGTTCTGGAGACCTCACCTACAAAAAGATATTGACAAAATTGAACGGGTCCAAAGACGGGCTACAAGAATGGTGGAAGGTCTTAAGTATAAAACGTATCAGGAAAGACTTAATGAACTCAATCTGTATAGTCTGGAGGACAGAAGGAAAAGGGGGGACATGATCGAAACATTTAAATATATTAAAGGGTTAAATAAGGTCCAGGAGGGAAGTGTTTTTAATAGGAAAGTGAACACAAGAACAAGGGGACACAATCTGAGGTTAGTTGGGGGAAAGATCAAAAGCAACATGAGAAAATATTATTTTACTGAAAGAGTAGTAGATCCTTGGAACAAACTTCCAGCAGACGTGGTAGATAAATCCACAGTAACTGAATTTAAACATGCCTGGGATAAACATATATCCATCCTAAGATAAAATACAGAAAATAGTATAAGGGCAGACTAGATGGACCATGGGGTCTTTTTCTGCCGTCAGACTTCTATGTTTCTATGTTTCTATGTTAACAGCGGTGTCCCCCAAGGCAGTTTTCTAGGACCAACATTATAATCTACATAAATGACCTTTGCAAACATATTACAAGTTGTGCCCTCCCAAAGGTGCCCCCAAAGGCGAGATATTGAGATGGGGGGCGATGGATCTGAGCCCCCTCCTGCCAGATGATCAGGCTGGCTGAGACAGCTTAACTCCGAGAGAGGTGGCACCTGACTGGTCCCTGCCACAGTTGCTCACCCGAGCCGAGCTTGCCACCCAATAATATGCTACCGGTGCAGATGACAGTTCTGCCCCTTCAGTGCCTCTGATTCGGTGGCAGCGGCGGCCTGGAACGTGGAGGTGACATTCCCGGTGCTGCTGCTACTCGAAGGGAAGCTGCCAGAAATGCCTCAGTACTTTCCGCTGCTGCTGCCACCTCCTGTCCCGCCTTGGCAGCATTCTATGTATAAGATGCACCCAATTGTCAAAGCATTTTTAAAGGTAATAAGGTGTGTCTTAAACACCAAAAAATACAGTATTTGAAATTGGAAAACAAATTCTGTAACATAAAATTAAGGCAAATTTTTCCTAATAAACCCCAAAGCATTAAATTTCTGAAAATATTCTTTCTAACATATACTTGGCAGCTTAGTAAAATTAGTCTTAATTTTCTCATTTGAGCAAGAACAAGATTCTAAAAAAAACAGAGTTGTGTACTTTCCCTTTCTCTTTTTCAAAACTATTTTAAACATATCCTATAATTTCTTATCTTGCCTATCTCAAATAGTATGAAAGATTACCATTAATTCTTAATAAACATGTTGAGGGATTCACATTGCATTGAGAATCTCATTTTACATTTCTCAAATTGCATTGAGAAAAACATTTTACATTTACAATTAATCAAAGAAAACATTTGATAAATTTTACTATTGATTCAGTCAATTAGTAATATAATAGTATTACTATTATTAAGTATCTTTCACAAGTTTTGTGTGCAAACGTTTGTCAAATATGTAAAGCAGATGCTGATTAATATTGTCATCATCCTTGCTAAAAAATATCATAATTGTCCTTGATTGCCCTTTCATGTAGAGAGATTCATTTATCTCTTCCTTTCTTCTATAACAAGTGATGTTTTATATTTTCAGCTGGAGTTTCACAGTAACAAAAATTACACATTGTTTGGCCTTTGCACTGTCAACCAACAGCCTAGTTGGAGCCACTAAATGCTAAATGATCATTTGCATTCAGAAATTTATGGAAAGTTACTACTCTGCTGCTCTATACTGCAATTGCTCCACTTTCAGAAAAAAGCAATCTGGACAATGATTTCTGAAATAAATTCATAGTAGTCCACAGTGACTGCATCATTCAGCAACCATTCAAAGTTATAATGGTGCTTGCAAATAGCTTTATGACACAGGCCCACAATGAATGTAATGCCACCAGCATCCACAAGGCCACTAGGAAAACAGCCTGATGTATCCCCTTTGTGTCCTTGCTTACTCTCTTGTAATCCCTTCCTTTGAAATATCTTTAGCTTGCAAGGTGGAAAGGGGAAAAAAGTAAATTAGACAGGGAAGAGAATGCCTAAAGAAATTGTTCCCCCTCCCCACCTTGCAGAACAAAGTTTGCTTAAATAAATTAGAATAGGGAAAAAAATAAGAATATAAGATGCTGGTCTAAATTGTGATTGCTAAATGAGAAATACCTATATCTCATTTCTTCTCTCTTCCTTGCTTCTTCCAACATTGTCTACGAAGCTTCCTGTTCACTCTGGAGAAAGAGGAAATTGGACACTTTCCTTGTTTATGCTTGTTTAACTTTATTAAGCAAATCACTCTATATTAAACAGTCACTCTGTTTCAACCCAATTAATCTGTTGTCTTCCGGTTAATATAAAACTGGCTTAGATTTGTCCCTCCCAAATAATATTTAGATAAGAGGGTAAATATGTAAATATGATTTGGACCGGGACTTACTGCTCACAGTAACTCATGCCCTCATCACCTCGAGGTTCGACTACTGTAACGCTCTCTACATGGGGCTACCTTTGAAAAGTGTTTGGAAACTTCAGATCGTGCAGAATGCAGCTGCGAGAGCAGTCATGGGCTTCCCCAGGTATGCCCATGTTACACCAACACTATGCAGTCTGCATTGGTTGCCGATCATTTTCCGGTCACAATTCAAAGTGTTGGTTATGACCTATAAAGCCCTTCATGGCATCGGACCAGAATATCTCCGAGATCGCCTTCTGCTGCACGACTCCCAGCAACCGATTAGGACCCACAGAGTGGGCCTTCTCCGGGTCCCATCAACTAAACAATGTCGGTTGGCGGGCCCCAGGGGAAAAGCCTTCTCTGTGGCGGCCCCGACTCTCTGGAACCAGCTCCTCCCAGAGATTAGAACTGCCCCTACCCTCCTTGCCTTTCGTAAACTCCTCAAAACCCACCTTTGACATCAGGCATGGGGAAACTGAGATATCTCCCCCGGGCCTATACAATATATGTATGGTATGTTTGTATGTATGTCTGCTTAATAATGGGTTTTTAAAAAATATTTTAAATTGTAACTTATTAGATTTGTCATGAACTG
Organism: Erythrolamprus reginae; assembly: GCF_031021105.1. Taxonomy (NCBI): domain Eukaryota; kingdom Metazoa; phylum Chordata; class Lepidosauria; order Squamata; family Dipsadidae; genus Erythrolamprus; species Erythrolamprus reginae. Next base: position 61,731,424 of record NC_091954.1, on the reverse strand, counting down.
TTTTATTGTGTTGTGAGCCGCCCCGAGTCTACGGAGAAGGGCGGCATACAAATCTAATTAATAATAATAATAATAATAATAATAATAATAATAATAATACTTCAGTGATCACAAAATATTTTCAACTCAACCATTCCTGCATGTGGAACTGGGGGAAAAAAAAACTTAAGTCAAATCTATTGCAAGAAACAATACCAGAACAATTAGAAAAGAATTAAAAGTAAATAAAAATATAAATTTCAAAGGAAAAAGAGCATTCAGCAAAAAAAGTAAATTAAATAGCTCCACAAGTTAAACAAGCTTTCCTAGCAAAATTCTCAGCTGTTGAGGGAGAATTTCAAACAGAAAGTACCACAAACTATCTGTATTTTGTTTCTTTACCTTTGGAACTCTTTGGTTGTTGAGGCATCTTATAAGGATGAGGGCACTATGAGGTTTGTGATAAAAGTGTCTGGAAACATGACGGGAAGGAGTGACCTGTCTGGAAAATAATCTGTTATTTACAGTTCTGTTTACACCATACTAAGTGGGAAAAATTTGCCAACAAAAAGCGGTTTCTATTCTAAGCTTTTGATTAATTTGGTAGAAGTTACTTCATAAATCACATAGGCAATTATAGATTTTTGTTTTGTTTTGTTTTTGCCAACAATTTCTGAAGCTAAATATTCATTTACATGTCACCTTTAATGCTTACAATAGCAATATTTCTTTTGTTCAAGGGTCGTGCTGTGTCTTTTTGGGGAGCCAAAAGGGATCTTCCCTTTGTATATCTGCTTTGCTAAATATCTACAAAATTGAAATAGCAAGACACAAATCCATTTTAATTGCAGTCTTTTAAGTTTATATATATTTCTGATATCTCTATTCATTGAGAATGGGTTATATTTTCAGTTTTGGGGATTTCTTTTATTTGCAATGCTTTTTTCATATTTTTAATATATGAATATGTGTTGTAGCTTATCTTTCATTTTTCCAACCATAATAATCACTGATTAAGTGATAGTTCTGTATGTTTTTAAATTGTGCATCTTTGCTAATGTATGATAGGCACCAGGCTGAGTTTTAATGGGAAATAATTTTATTAATACCTATTGTTAAGGAGTCCTGATTGACTGACTGCTAGGTACTGAATGCATTCTTCTTGACAGTTCCTGATGCTCTGAATTTTCTCCTAAAATTACTGTGTGGGCAACGTTATATCTGTGCGTTCTTAAAGATAGTCCCATATTATTTTAAATCACAGTATTCAATCACTGTGAACCACTGAAACAAATATTAAATAAATTTACTCTATACCTACTCTATAACTCTACTCCTGTAACTTTAACTCACATTACCATGGGCAAATTAGACAGGAAATATGACTAAAAGAGCTAATGTTAATTTAAATTCTTAAATTCTATTTTAAGGCTATATTAAGAGACCTTTGCAAGCCTGAAGGTACAAACTTCATGCTGCCACTTTTAACCCTCTAAATTACTTCCTTTACCTCTTTATCCATTTATTTATTTGAGACTGCCCCCAACCTTATCTGATTTTTTGCTAGGCACTCTTTGCTTTATTCCCCAAGTCAACCCTATTTTTCGTTGCAAATTACATTTCAAAATAAGCCTCCTTTCCAAGTTTTTTTTAAGGCAATGCAGATAATGCTTTTTCTAATGTTGGATCCTTTATATTATGAGATACAGTGGTACCTCTACCTACAAATGCCTCTACTTACGAACTTTTCTTGATAAGAACTGGGTGCTCACGATTTTTTTGCCTCTTCTCAATAACCATTTTCCACTTACAAATCCGAGCCTCTGAAACTGTAACCGGAAAAGGCAGGGAGAAGCCTCCATGGGGCCTCTCTAGGAATCTCCTGGGAGGAAACAGGGCTGGAAAAGGTGGGGAAAAGCCTATGTGGGGCTTCTCTAGGAATCTCCTGGGAGGAAACAGGCTGGAAAAGGTGGGGAGAAGCCTCCATGGGGCCTCTTTAGGAAACTCCTGGAAGGAAACAGGGCCTCCACCCTTGTTGTGGTTTCCTCAATCGCATGCATTATTTGCTTTTACATTGATTCCTATGGGAAAAATTGCTTCTTCCTACAAATTTTTCTACTTAAGAACCTGGACACGGAACAAATTAAGTTCATAAGTAGAGATACCACTGTATTTCTATTCCTAAATTTATATTTGGGATATATTCTTCTACTCTGGATCACTGAAAAGTGATAACTAAATGGAAATTGTTATGGTTGTTTATATATTGCATTCAGAAAATTGTACAATCAAATGATTATAGAGTAAGTAAAAACAGCCAGTATGTAAACTTCCTAATGGTGAAATAGATTATTCAGAATTGTATAAAACCAGGATGTATTTTTCTAACGCCTGGCTATTTATATGACAATGCCAAGTGTACAAAGACAAGCATATATTACCCTCAAGGGGGACATCAAAGTATTCAATTTAACAGAAAATATGTCTTTTCATTCATGACTCAAATCAATCTGTATATCAATTAAAACATAGTATCTGAGCAGAAATTCCACAACTACTCTCCTGTCTTGTCAAGGAAATTAGAAAGTATCAATTCTTTGTCTTTTTTGATGCTACAGTCGCTAATAGTAAGGCTGGCTCTGGATTTGTTAAAATTAGACCATGACTTGTTGATGCCAATCACTTAATACAATGGTTCAACCTTTACATGCTGACCCCCTGGGAAAAACGTTACAGCTGGAAAGATATCAAAAATAGATTAATATCATTACTCATTTATGGGACTGCCTCCTCCCTCATCCCTTGCTGCGGCCAATAAGGGCCCACAGAGGCCTTCTCTCTGGGTCCCGTCAGCCTTCTCCAGGTCCCATCTGCCAAACAATGTCAGTTGGTGGGATCTCTGTCGTGGGTACAACCCTATGGAATCAACTTCCCACAGAGTTTCACGCTATCTCCTCCCTACCAGTCTTCTGGAAAGCCATTAACACCTGGTTTTTCTGGCAGGCCTGGAATTAGGATTGACTATAAGTATGCATGTTTTTTTATTATTATATTGGAGTTTTTATGGCACTGTAGATTTTATTTAATTATTTATTGCTCTTTTTATTAGTATTATATTTATGACTGTTCTTATCCATTCAGAGTCTGCTTTGGAGTGATCCTTCTTTTTCACCCACTCTGCCTCTGACACTGGGTACCCCTTCCATTCTACTAGTTATTGCAACTTTATTGGAGATACCATTTCAGTATTGAAGAATCAAAACTAACTCTGGTTTTTCCCAATTCATGTATAGTTAAACAATAGTTTCTCCCCACTCCTACTTGGTCACATTGGCCAATTATGAATTGTCCTTTTTTTTTTTTTTTAGAACTGTTCACTTTTCTGGCAGACACTTGAATTAATGGCCTTGTGAGTTCTTAGTTTTCACAGTCCATCTCTGGCATGTCTGCATTCTTTCTTCCTTTTCTTTCCCCCAGTTTTTTGACAAGTTGAATAGCGATTAGACCTAAATGTTTCAGAAGCAGTTCAACCTTGACAGTTTTTCATATGCATTAGCTATTAGACTTTTGGTAAAATGTTTAGTAAAATATTCATTTCAATGATTGCAATTCTTCCTGGCCATATATCTCTTATTCTAGTTTTCTAATTAAGTGATAGTTGTTTATAAATTAATCCCTATATTTTTGGTCATATAGAATTCCATATTTTTACGTAATGTTAACTCTAGTCTTCAATAAAGTTATAACATTCCCTGTTCAGTATCGTGCTTTATTACAATTTTTAGAAAAACTGTTCTTCTGTTTTTTCCTTTATAAGTACTATGTACTGTATTTCATTAACACAATTTGAGCTATAACATACTTTTTTCAAAGAGGTTGCAACTATCAAATCATCAAAAGTATTTTCTGCATGCAATAAAAATAGAAACAAATATCTTGGCCACTTTAAACATTTATCTTGCCAGTAACAATCTTTTTTTGAATAAATGTAGTCCGATCAGGATGTATCATTTAGTTAACTTCTTAATCCTTTTTTCAAATATCTCTGCAAAACAACTTACAACGTATGTAACAAAAAAGTTCAAACTTTTCCCTTCTTTATAAATCAAAGAGATAAAGTCATTTCAAGATGTAGGAAATTCTTTATGTTCCTGAATTTAATTCATTACTATGATAACAGTTTGACCAAGATGTGAAGAGTTGATGGTAAAAGGAAACCAGGCCATCAAACAACATAGAACAACTCAAAGAAGTAGTACAAGATCAGAAGAGCAGATGGAGAGACCTAGCTCAAAGAATTGCCAAGAGTCAGACATAACTAAATGGATAATATGTTATCAATCATCATTATATAACAAAAATATTATCAGGATTCTATTTCAGTTTTTAATCATCTCTTTTGACTTGTCTTCAGCAATAAGAGGGCTACAAGCTTCCCTTTGTTGCTCTCTAAAATTGGTAAAAGTATATATTCCGAAAAGTGTTTGGAAACTCCAGATCATGCAGAACGCGGCCGTGAGAGCCATCGTGGGGCTTCCCAGATTCGCCCATGTATCTACAACACTCTATGGCCTGCATTGGCTGCCGATCAGTTTCCGGTCACAATTAAAAGTGTTGGTCATGACCTTTAAAGCCCTACATCGCATTGGACCAGAGTACCTCCGGAACCACCAGCTACCGTACGAATCCCAGCGGCCGATAAGGTCCCACAGAGTTGGCCTTCTCCGGGTCCCGTCGACTAAACAATGTCGTCTGGCGGGCCCCAGGGGAAGAGCCTTTTTGTGGCGGCCCTGGCCCTCTGGAACCTCCCCCCCCCCAAGATTAGAACTGCTCCCACTCTCCTTGTCTTCTGTAAACTACTTAAGACCCACCTATACCACCAGGCATGGGGGATTTGAGACATCTTTCCCCCAGGCTTATTATAATTTATGTTTGGTATGTATGTGCTGTTTGGTTTTTAATTATGATAGGGTTTTTAGTTTTTTAATATTAGATTTGTGCCATTATAATATCATTTTTATCGTTGTTGTGAGCCGCCCCGAGTTTTCAGAGAGGGGTGGCATACAAATCTAATAAATAATTATTATTATTATTATTATTATTATTATTATTCCCATAATGTTCATTTTTTTCTGGATCTGTTATATGCTTACTATATAATCTACAGTAGTAATTCATGAATTGCTACATCATCTCTTTCATTGTGGAAATATGTTTTGTTCCACTCCAAATAAAATAATAATACTTTTATCTTGCATTCAGTCGATAGGCCAGATTTCTGACATTGCTTAAAAAAAAAAAATTAATAAAAGCCAGTTTTCTGTAAATCTCTTTTGCTTCCAATAAATCTGTTGATTGCATATTGCTATTTTCTTCTAAAACCAAGACTGGGTTAAGTTTTGGCTTAATTCTAAGTGTTTGGGCTCATCCAGGAATATAACTTTCTGTTTTTGCATGGCTTTTTATCTGATACCAGAGAGATAAACAAATCTATCATAAATGTTTTACTATCTTTTCATTCTGGTAACAAGGGAACATCAGGGATTAAATTGATTTGAAAGAAGCTCTAGAGTATTTGGAAACACATATGTCCTCCTTAATAATAATAGTTCATTGTCTCTACATATTGAATCTTGGAATCCTTTAATTAATCTTGACATTATCAGTGTATTGGATTATAAACTGCCACCTCCATATCTATGAATTTGGTTAACGATGTATTACAAATTCAAAACATCTGTCTTCTTGAATCAATTTTATGAATTATTAAAGAATACTCATACTCTGTGTGGGCTATATATGCATGCCTCTAAACAAGGCAAGAATGATGTACAAGGTGAAATATTTTGAGGAAATATTCTGTAGTTATCATTTTATTCATACAGGGATGGGATGGAAAAACACATATGGCAAGAAAGCTTCATTTTTCTTCCAAACTTACTTGTGATACCAGTATGCCCAGTTTTGCACATGCTCTGTTACACATCTACTGTATATGCTTAGATCTGCTCAATTGATATATCGGAAATTATGATTAAGACATAGCTTTTTCATTGGAATTGGTCTCCCCCTGCTGAGGTGATATGGTTTAACCATTGCTCATATGAAACAATACAAATAGCAGTTAGAAAGAAGGATTATGAGCAAGGAACCACAGGGTCAAAACTTTACCAGCTATTGTAACTCATTAGATTGTGCTAAGCAAGTCACTCTCTTTCAGTCCAACCTACTTCTTAGACTTGTGATTGTACGATAAATACAATGTATGTCATGTATGTCCCCCTTTGGGGGAAAAAGGATAATATTTAATTAATGAATAAAATAACTAAAATGGATGTCAAGATATAAAGAATGTAAATCTAACCTTTGAAAAAGCATGGACAAACTGTTAAGGAAGGGATTGGACAATGGATGGTATGATCCAAAGACTGAAGCAAGTATGAGAAAGAAACTCATGTAGTATAAGATGGACAGAAATAAATTTGGACAGATTTTTAAGATTCTGTTATTATTATATACTACAATAATAAAATAGCAGTTTTTAGAATCCTTGTTGTATCTTTTTCTTGGTCTCTCCCCAAATATCGATTCAATCAATACCAAGGCAGGTAATTTTACACTGAACAGTATTCGCATAGTATGAAATGTGAAGACCAAGTTATTAGCATGATTTGTGTCATCCTGAAGCATAATTGAAGCAGACAAAAAAGTCTTTCTGGGCATTATTTACAATATGTATTCCAGCTCTACATGTTATACGCAACAACTAGTTGTTCTCCCTGCTTTACTAACAAACATTTTCAGAGATTTGAATGCAAATTAAATAAAATGAAAAAAAATGTGCTAATTCTATGTACTTTTAAAACTAGACTACTATTATTTCCATGTTTGTTGCTTTCTTCTGCATGCATTGAATCAATCTGAATTTTAGGTTGAACTGTTTAAAATGAGAAGCCTGTGTTTTTTCTCCCCTTTTCATTTCTCAAGCCAACTTCACCTTTGCCTGTGATTATGCATTCTGCTTCACAGATTGATTTGCTTTTTTTCCGCTTCTTTTTCTTTTCTCTCAGGTCTGTCACGGATTTGGACAAGGAGCCTGACCTTGTACATATGGAGGCTCGGACACCAGATGGACGTGAGTGTCTAAGCACCATGTCTATAAAACCAGAGAGGAAAAGATGCAATTTCATTTGACTTGGTTCTGTTTTTTGATTTACATTTTAATTGCTAGGGAAAATGTGAGTCTCGAAGCTCTCTTTGCTGCATTTTTCCCAATTCTAAAACTTTCATTTCTGTGGAAAGAAATAGAAGTAGAAGGGAACAAAAACTTATTAGAGGCAGTAAATAAAGGGGAAATAAACAAACAATAAACAAAGACAAGGAATAATATGCCAGAATAACTACATATCTCTTAGTCTCTCTTTGTCTCTCCCTCCTCTATATCCAAAAATGGGACTCTTGGTTTCTACTTCAAGCTGATTTAAAGAGGAGCAAGGCAGAGTCCCTGATTCACAAACAAACTATGGATGGAGCCATATGGGTGAATTTGCTGTAAGAAACCAATAAGAGCACTTCCATTTGTTTGCTAAATTGGGAATTTGATAGCTATTTGGTTTCTGCTCTATGTGTCATTGAAATGCCCCAATTAGAATTTGGATTTTAGGGATCAAGTGCTAAAAGAAACTGGGATTTTAAAACTATTTCCAAGAGCTAGTTTCCCATTTTTAATTAGTAGTTTTATAAGACTTCTAACTTGGAATTTCACCTTGCAGTGAGAAGAGTGGTAAACGATTTTTTAAAAAATAATATACATAATATGAAAAAAGCATATCTTTATGCAAAGAATATTTATATAAAATATATTTCATTTCATTTATTTTTAGAGAAAACAATTGTACTGAATACTGTATGTTTTCATACAGATAATGCTCTTATGGACATTTGTTACCAAAGAATAGTATAGAATTACAAATAGGTTTGCACCTTAATTTTTGTTTTCTAAGCCTCTTATGTATTGCGAGAAAGTCAGATAGAATACAAAGCAGAATACAGATTGTCACAATTGCTAATCTATATGTATATATGCAAACTTGAAATAATAGCCTCAATTTAAATGGAAATACAATACATATCAACATTGTCTTCAAACCTCTTGAATGGCAAAATTCATTTGGAGGTAAGTACTGCCAGCAATTGGAATCCCTAATTAAGTAATGCTAGTTATTGTAAACATCATGTGCAATTAACCTAGGATATGATGTTTGTTTACTCCACAAATTTATTTTAAAAACTTATTATATTTTCATATTTTATGTTATCAAAAACTGTGATGGATTCATATGGCAAATTTAATAACCACCCCCGCATGTATCTGGTCAACTTTGTCCCACCTGGGTTTCAGAAAAGTGTTGAATACATTTTTTCCACTTGGCTGGGAATGAAGGGGTTGGTGGCATATTATATTTGTATGTTTCAATTTTTAAATCATTTTTAAAATAACTATAACTTTTTAAAATATGCAATTTGCAGTTTGATAGTATTGGGGATTTTTGTTTTTTTGTTTTGGTTTAACATTGTTAGTCATCCTAGGCTTTTTTTTTTAGTAGCACACAAGCAAAGATAAAAAATGTTAACAGATCTACTTTATGCCAACACTATTTCCTATACATTTCCATAATTTCCATATAGTTTGTAACACATTGATATACAAATTTTATTCAATAAACTTCTTAGAACTCTCTTTTGAGATTTCCTCGTTGTTTATAGTGATTGTTTTGCAAGAAGCTTCCTCTTGGAAAATTCATTCTTCATTCTTATTTATTTTCTAATTACATCATTCACTCTGCCTCTATCATCAGATTATTCTGAAATATTTATTTTGTACTCGTTACTCACTTTTATATTCAGCCTATATTCACAATAGCCCATTTTACTTTAATATTTGTCACAAAGGATGACAAATGTACATGTCCTAAGATAATATTACAAGATCCATCTGTGTTGGTTATCGGAAATAGAGATTTAGTATTCAGAGCTTTCTGGTGAAAGAGAAGTTCTCTGTGAATGAGTTCTGGTGACCGACCCAGATTCGGATCCTTTAATATTTGTCCTTATAACCCAGCTCACCTCCATATAACTTAATGGGAAAAAAACATTACTAATTGTTCTGTCTGGGTCACTCCGAAAGCTATGACCAACCCAAAAAGATAAGCCAGACACACCGGTAAAATTCAAATACAGTTTTATAATGTTCAAGAGAAACAAAGCTAACAGAAAATGTCCTTACAAAGCAGGAAAACACTGGAACTCCAAATATATACACGAAGGCAATTGTCCATGCATCAATATAGGATTCTTGCTGCCAAGACAAGGCTGTAGGTAACAGACATACACCTCCCACGGGTCTTCAAGACTGCTGGGCCACGAGCCAGGAACAAAAACGCCAAGAAAACAATGCAGGTTACAGCAACTCCAAACTGATAACACTCCACATGGCTTCAAGAGCTTGCCTGCCTTATAAACCCTTCCCTGCTAATGAGGACCACACCCAAGCCCTGCTGTTCCTTATTCAATGCTGATAATATTTCCTCAATTGATCCTTCCTTTGATCTAAACGTCTCTGTCGCATGTCAATGACAGCTTGTGCCTCATCACCTAATGACTCCAAAGACTCCAAGCTACTGGCTGGAGTGAGCCCCTCCCCGGGGCTCCCATGCTGTTCTTCCTCGTCACATTCCTGACTGGACTCTCCCCCATCCAACTGCTCAGCCCCCTCCTCTTCGCTGTCAGCCTCCTCTGGGCATGGAGCCAGCAGAGACGCAGCTGGCCTTTGATCTGCCTCAGGCTGAACCACAACACTAATCAGAGAAATGTAGTGGTTAAGGCAACATGCTAGAAATCATGAGATCTGGAGTTTTAGTCCTACCTTGACAGATGAAAGGTAGATATATCAGCTATCAATCCTAGGATTGAACAAGACCACGTCTGTCCAGACTGAGGATTGAGTGGTAACTGGGGGTGGAAGTTCCCCCAGTATTTAAATTAACAGACTCAGTCTGTATCTAACTGTAACGAGGTCAACCCATCCTGGCTGGTAGTTCTGCCCACTATAGAGAAAAGAGGTTTCCATTACATGCATGATCTGTAAATAAATCAACCAAACTATTCAGCAGTGCACATTTCCAAAGCTGCTTCCAAACTTCAAAGCATTATCAAATGAAAATGCTTTAATTTAAATCTTGGGTGCTCTCACGGGACTGTTAAAAGTTCTTTTTCTCCCGGTTTCTCAAATAAAATAGAATTAAAGTTCTTGTCTCACAGCAGAATATGTATTTCCTTATAGTAATAAATATATTATTTATTATATCTTAAATAATAAATAGATCATTGTGCCTTCTTGCTTTTCTCTCTAATGTTAAGAGACACAAGAGTTGAAACAGATAATTACATAATCTAAAAACCTAAAAGGCATTTGAATGGCATTCAAATGTTAGGGACAAGGTTATTTTATCTCGCTCAGTAATTTTTATTTTCCATTAGAGGTACTAGTATTTTTCCTAGTATTTTTATTGAGTCATAATTTCATTAATGCAATGTGTATATTTCCAAGAGCAGAGTAAGATTATTGTACCATGCATTTGCTCTGGAGACAGATTAGAAAACATTTCAGTATTGCCTCCTTCGAGAGTCAATATCCTATTTCTGGTCCTGTCTTGTTTATAAGCCTATCAATTCTGCCAAGGATTCGCTAAGTTTTTCCAGTTTTTTTTTCTTTCACCTTCTTTCCCCTTTTTCTTCTGCCAGTTTGGCAGATTTTTCTGAAATGGCAAAAAGTTGCAGATAGTAATAACTGGCAATGACTATTGTTCAATTGCATAGATGCTGGAGGTGGAAGCACCCAGGAATCTAAGGAAGGCTTGAGTGCTTACATCTCAGATTACTTCCTGCAGAATCAGTCAGATAGAAGAAATTCAACAAAAATTCAGTAAAAGGAAAAGAGGAAGATCCTCCCTCACTGTTAATCTCTGCAATATTAGTCAGGCTTTTCTAAATCTCTTCCTATCCCTATCCCAGAAGAGGATGCTTACTACATAGTTCAAAGGCCACAGTCAATTAAGATAGAGAAGACACCCTCAAATATCCAATAGGACAATGGACAATGCATATCATTCAAATGAGTCTATAGCTTTAGGCATAAGGACTTCCCTGAATACTTCAATCATTACAAAACTTCTTTCTCCCAAATACAAGAATTAGTATATTGTTTTAGCATGAAAAACTAAGGAATATATGTATAAAGTTGTCAGGTCTGCTATCTTAACAATGGATGATAATCAGGACACTATTAAACCAGATGCATGTTGGCCAATATGGCTGTGAGAAAACATTTTTGCCTGTTGCCTAAAAAGTAAAATATCTCCAAATCAATCCTCCAAACATTCAGAAGGGAAGCTGTCCAGAGAAACTGTATTTTTTTCCTAATTAAAATTACAGGTATAGATGAAATCATCTATATCTACCTAACCAAAAAAAAAAAAGAAGAAGGCAGGGGCAACAGGGCATCAGGCTACACCTTTCCTTATTTTCTTCCTTATCACATAACACAGATTTTTGGATAACAAATAACTCAGTGGTTAAAGCAGCCCGCCGGTTAATCATACCCCAATCTAGAGCGAAAATTTGGCCTTCCTAGCAAAAGAGGAGGTGATCATCTGGGGCTTTCTGCATAGGGGAGACTAACACAGTTTATCCTTGAATTATTATGGTATTGGGTGTATAAGTCTCCATAATATTCTCACAAACAGACATCATAGAATTTACTAGTTGGGATCCCTGGAGTTACTTCACTTCCTCACCCAAGTAATACAAAATGACAAAACATCACTAGTCTGTAATACCATGAATTTTTCTGAACATAATCTTTCTATGTGACATTATCAAATTCAATTTTCTTCATAATTCCCAAAAGTGTAAAAGGAATGCTATAAAAGAATAAAATTAAACCACACCAAATATCATAATACACTAACTATACAGAGAACAATCACAAAGTGCTTCTATAAGAAAGATATACTGTCCTTACAGGACCCTATCTATATATACATTGCAATCTATTCCAAGCATTTGATTACGAAAACATTCATTACTTATTTAAGACCTTTCTATTTCACCAATTGTCAGCTCTCAGAAAATGTATGAAGAACATCGGGGTATCCCATTACATATCCTAGAGAAAAAATATGAATCCCTCACTACGTTACTGGTTAATTTGATCTGTTTCAATCAAACAGGACTCTAGATCCCAAATGTAGGCCTTGGCTTTCTTAATCAAAGCTTAATCATTTAAGCCACATTGTTACCTCCAAAACAAGTCTGATTTTCCTGCCAAAAAAAGAAAAGAAAAGAAAGGTGGCTCTTCAACAGCTAATCTTATCTGTTCTTCTGTCAGCTTTACTAGGTATACCAGATAGTGACGGGACCCGTCTTCTCCGGGTCCTGTCAACTAAACAATGTCGCTTGGTGGGACTCAGGGGAAGAGCCTTCTTTGTGGCGGCCCCGGCCCTCTGGAACCAAATCCCCCCATAGATTAGAATTGCCCCCACCATCCTTGCCTTTCGTAAGCTTCTTAAAACCCACCTCTGCCGCCAGGCATGGGGGAACTGAGATACTCTTTCCCCCTAGGCCTTTACAATTTTATGCATGGTATGTCTGTATGTATGTTTTGTTTTATAATAAGGGTTTTTAACTGTTTTAATATTGGATTGTTATATGCTGTTCTTATTACTGCTGTTAGCCGCCCCGAGTCTACAGAGAGGGGCAACATACAAATCCAATAAATAAATAAATAAATAATCTATTATTTCCTGCTGTTACCTCTCACTGCTCTGTCTTGTTCTGCTTTCTGCTCCCTTTGCTTTGCTGTGCCTGGCCCAACATTTTAACACTTCTTAGACCTAACAAATTCCATTCTTAATTAGCCAAAAAGGAAGTTAAATGTGATTGTACATTCAGCCACACAGTGACAATGGTGCCTACATATGTCTGCCCAACATGTGGCAGAACATTTCGTGCCTGTTTAGGCCTTACCAGCCACCTGCAGACACATCATTTACAGCCCACAACCCATTAGATGTCAAGGTCCTCCTCGAATATGATGGACAAATATAATCACATTCAGCCTTTTTATTAACAACACCCTGACTTTAGGAGTAGAGGGAGAAGAGATTAGCTCTTTGCTTTCTGGACAAACAGCATGGAAAGTGCGCTTCCTGAATGATGATGCTTTAAGTTGCTTTAAGATAGCTAAACTGTAGTCAGAGCTATATTTCACACTGGGAAAGTGAACTCCATTGCCTCTTAAAAATTGATTGACAATCAATTATAATACAAGCCAATCATATAAAACTATAAAGCAATAACACAATAAACATAAAAAGCAAAAATAAGACCATTAATAATAATGAATATAACAGATAAAATCACAATAATACGTTTAACTATTCAATAGAATGACAAGTCTTAATGGGAGGGAATGTTATTCATCTTGTGATGGAAAGACCCATTAAGCAAGTTCCCTAGGGGTTGGACAAGATACATAACAAAATGAAAACATACAACCATTATCAATCCATCATATGCCTTAAGGTTACATTCACATTACAGATGAAGAACAGAACACTCCTGGTTGTCATCTAAAGTTATCAGCTCAAAACACTCAACATATTATTAATCAGCTAAAACTCTATTGCCTATTGGGCAATAACAATACATTTCCTCAGGCACTTGGAGGCAAAGCTCTGTTTGTATCCAGGGAACCACCCAACTAACTAGGTTCTCACAAGCAACCACAAGCAGCATACACATTTATACCAACATTAGAATCAGAGCCAGCAAAATCAAAAAATGTCTCTTTTGAGCCCATATCTACATCAACAACTAAATCACAGGCCTTAACCCTGCTGCCCTGTTCAAAACCACTATACACTTGTACTGTTTTCGAGTCTGTATGACTCGAACCAAAAATTCTTTATTTTAAGTGCTTATATTTGGTCAAATTGAAAACTTCTTTCCCTTGGAAACTAGGTTGAACATTTCAGCACACAATGAAATGAAAATTGAAATAAAAAAATAATGCTTATTGGTTTATTTTGCTCATAAAAGTCCCCCCTCCTTTTTTGTGAATTATTTTTCAATTTATAGATAGTTTTGCCTGCAAGCAACGTACAATTTTACTAAATTTGCTGTGGAATTACTAGTTTGAACATTTCTGAACATAATGATATGAAAATTGAACTGAAAAAAAATGATGCTTATTTGTTTATTTTGCTCATAAAAGGGCCGTGCCCCCCCATTTTTTCAAGCATACCACTTTATAAATTTTTCTAGGCCCCTAATTCAAAATATTTTCAATAACTTTAGCATTGAATTACCAGTTTGAACATTTCTAAACACAATGAAATGAAAATTGAACTAAAACATTGATGCTTATTTGTTTATTTTGCACATAAAAGTCCCCCCCGCTGTGTTCAATTATTTCAATTTATATAAAAATTATGCTGCTAATTTCAAAATTATATACTTGTTTTTAGTAAAATGGATTTATTTCATAAAATTAGTTGTCTGGATATCATGTGCTTGCTTTTCAAAAGGATATTCCCAATATTTCTAGCCAAATCTATATAAAAAGTGAAAATAATGGCACATAGCAAGGCTAAGGGGTGTGGCCCTTTTGTGAGCAAAATAAACAAATAAGCATCATTTTTTCAGTTAATTTCTATTTTTCTTATGATTAGGAATGTTCAATTTAGTATATCAAAACTTTTTTGGGGAAATTCCTTAGAGCCTAAAAAAATATAAACTGACACAAAATGCTCAAAAAATGTCAATTTTCATATCATTATGTTCAGAAATGTTCAAGCTAGTTTCCTAGTAAATCAATGCCTAAGATATTAAAAATATTTCAGATTTGGAGCCTAAAAAAAATTTAAACTGAAAATGGTTGCAAGCAGCCGGGGGTGGGTGTGCTTATTTCTGATTTAAAAAACCCAATAAGCATCATTTCTTTCAGTTCATTTATAATTTTCTTATGATCAGGAATGTTCAAACTAGTAATCCCACACCAAATTTAGTAAAATTGTACGCATTTTGCAGGCTAAACTATCTATAAATTGAAAAGAAATTCACAAAAAAAAGGGGGTGGGGCTTTTATGAGCAAAATAAACCAATAAGCATCATTTTTTAATTTCAATTTTCATTTAATTGTGTGCAGAAATGTTCATCCTAGTTTCTATGGGAAAGAAGTTTTCAAATTGACCAAATATAAGCACTTAAAATAAAGAATTTTCCGTTTTGAGTCACACAGACTCGAAAACAGTACAAGTGTGACTTTTTTGCCCAGCAAAAACTAAGCCCCCCACCCCACCCACCCCAAAATTCTCTGAACCCCTAAAATGATGAAAAGTCATGAAATTTCAAGTTTCAGAAATGCAGGGGAAATTTTTTACAGGGTCTCAAACTTCGATTTCAAGTCTCACAGACTCGAAACATAAAACCAGAAAAGGTTAACAAGTATACACAAGATTATAGATACCTTCATCAATCTATATCTAATGAAATAAATTATAATCATCTCCCAGCAATGTTTCTTTGAATTCTGCACAAGATAAATAGGGACAAAATGTCCAAAATAAGTGACTGACAGAAGCTTGATATCAGGACTCAGAACAAGGATAAAGTAATGTCAGATAATTTCAAACTTTGTAAAAACTCTCAAAGTACTGGTAATTGTTTTGGAAAAAATAGGTTTTACAAGGACTATTAAGACAGAAATTGTTGAACCATGACCAAAAATAGTCAGATAATCTCAGAGGGGCTTTCTAACATATTATAATTGTTAACTGAAGAGGTACTTTTAATTTGTGTCACATGTAACCTTTGTCTCCAAAATCAATCTTTCTTACTCTTTCTTTCACCCACCTCACCTCCTTCCAGTTTAAGTCCTATTAGTCAAACTACTGTCTGCATCTTATGATACGAGTTGCACTGCACAAACACCCATGAACACATATGTCTTTTGATAAAATTTGCCAAATGGAAAAAGTGCTACCAGATGCCTTCTGATTTTTTTCATTGTACACAAACCTGGCTCTTACTTTACAATACCTTATATTTATATTCTACCTATTTAGTAGCTCAAATGTTTGGAAATCTAAGTTCATTTTATTAATATAACAACATGCCTTTCAAATTGGTTGGATGGCACAGAAAGATGTTCACTTTCTGATAATGTCAAATCTTGAATGGAGTCTTCTCCATCTAAATTCAATGTCTTGCTATCTAGGTAGAATGTGATTACTGTGTAAGCCTCACAGAAAAATAGGCCAGGTAAAAAATCCAAATTCTAAAGAGTAATCAGATGAAGTTTAAATCTTGGGCAAGGGCAAAAGGAATTTCTTCATCCCATTAAGTTATTTGGACCTCATGAGTTATATTGCATATGCAAGCTGGAAGTGTTCCACGAAAATCTGAAATTTGTGCATAATAAAAAATTCCCTTGAAATGGAAATACAGAACTTGTTCAACAGAAAATTGACCCAGCCATCGCACACTGACATTATTTGCTTCCATTTTAGAACTGAAATACTCTGCACAATATAAAGTAATTTATATTATGAATTAATATAAATATATAAAATAATATAAATATTATATATATCCAGATATAAATATTATAAATAATATACATATTATTTATAAATGAGATAAATATTAAAATATTATAAATACTATAAAATATAAAGCAGGCAATACTGCTTACTTAATGGAATCTGTTTTTCTGTTAAATCTTTATGTGGTATTTAATTTTGCTTTCCTCAATAACACTCATACTTCTCACTTATAAAATAGCTTGATCCTCTATTTCAATAATTGTTAAATATACCAGCTGTCTCTGACATATGTTCCTTTGTAGGATTTTCTTTTTTAATCATAGAGATCAAAATGCCATTCCCATTGCTTTAATGGCTTCTTTATGTTGGGAGAAAAGAAATGTGGTTCATTACGGTTAAGAGCTGATCTCTTTTCTGCTTCTTTGCTTGGTAAAATGGTTCTTATTTGCTTCATGGATTCTGAGCTCCAGAAAGTGCCCCCTTTCATTTCTTTATTGAATCTGATTATTTATTGGACATGGCAATTTTTATTCCTTCATTCGTTGTTTCCTGCAGAACTGGGTGTTGCATTTGCACTAGGAAATGGATGTTAGATTGATTTTGTGACTGTAGCTGGATGCTTGCATGTCTGGAGGATGTTTACACACTGTTTCATTATACTATATTTACAAAATAAATGCAGGTGTATATCCCTGAATGAATGAATTGATAAGTATATAAGCTTAAATGAGGAAAAAAGATGGGAAAGAAGCCCAAGGGAGTAGAATTTGTCCTATGTCCCTGTGATAGTTATTGGTGAAAATTGGATTATTGGTGAAAATATGTCAGAATGATACATTTCCTATGCAGTATGGAATATTTCCATATATTATTGATAATAAATCAAAATTCAGTCTAGTCTCTATCGTTCAGTGCTTAAACCTTTGAGTCACATTTTATGAATCTATGCTAAACAAAATCTCATTGTAGAAAAAAAGTTTTTATATAGTAACTGATAAACTATGGATAACATGTAGTGGACAGTTCCATAAACTCTACAAGAAATTACCTTTTTAATGCCTATCTAATTGTTGGAGTCATATATGAATGTGTGTATGCGTGTGCGTGTGTGTGTGCGTGTGCGTGTGCATATGTATGTATGTATATGTATGTGTGTGTGTGTATATATATAATATATATATATATATATATATATATATATATATATACAGTGATCCCTCGAGTATCGCGAGGGTTCCGTTCCAAGACCCCTCACGATAATCGATTTTTCGTGATGTAGGGTTGCGGAAGTAAAAACACCATCTGCGCATGCGCGCCCTTTTTTTCATGGCCGCACATGCGCGGATGGTGGAGTTTGCATGGGCGGCGGGCGGCACCCAGGGAAGGTTCCTTCGGCCGCCCAGCAGCTGATCTGCTCTGCAGCGCGGCAGCAGCGAGGAGCCGAAGATGGGGTTTCCGCGTTGCCCAGGCAAAGGGGAAACCCCATCTTCGGCTCCTCGGTGCTGCCACGCTGCGGAGCAGATCAGCTGCTGGGCGGCCGAAGGAACCTTCCCTGGGTCTTCCCACCGCCCAGGCAAAGGGGAAACCCCAAGATCGCTTGCCGCTTGCCCGTCACCCGCCCACCCAGCCGCTCGCTTGCCGCTTGCCTGTTCACCCGCCCACCCAGCTGCTCGCTTGCCACTTGCCCATTCACCCGCCCACCCAGCCGCTCGCTTGCCGCTTGCCCGTTCACCCGCCTGCTCGCTTGCCGCTTGCCCGTCACCCGCCCACCCAGCCGCTCGCTTGCCGCTTGCCTGTTCACCCGCCTGCCCGGCTGCTCGCTTGCCGCTCGAAAGCAAGAGGGGGAGAGATAGAGAAGAGAGAGAAGGAAAGAAAGAGATGAGAGAGGGAGGAAGAGAGTGTGAGAGAGGAAGAAGCAAGATAGAGAAAGAGAGAGAGAAAGAAAGATGAGAAAGGAAAGGAGTGATGTCATCGGGTGGAAAAATCGCGATATAGCGTTTCGCAAAGATTGAGATCGCGAAAATCGAGGGATCACTGTATATATATATATATATATATATATATATATATATATACATACATACATACACACACACACACACACACACATACACACAGAGCTGAAGGGATCAGGTCTGGTAGCTCAGCGAGCTCTCTGGTAGAATCCTCCCAAAGATGCACAGATACAATTTCAAACACACACGTTTTGAAAATTCAAAACAATGTTCTTTATAATGAAAATTCACTTAAACCAAGCCCTCTTTTGGGATAGCAAAGAGCACTTGTCTCCAAACAAACTGGTAATTTGTACAAGTCCCTTATCAGTTCTGTGATGCTTAGCTTGCAGCTATGAGGCAATTCACAGTCCTTCTTCTTTCACAAAGTGAAACACACTTTGCTCTGGTTTAGTTTCAAAGCGGGGGAAAATCAGCATGCAAAGATCAAAGTCAGCAAAGCAGGCATGAAACACAACGATCAGATAATCCTCCACAATGGCCAAACCCTCAGGCTGCTATTTATAGCAGCCTCACTAATTACCACAGCCCCACCCAACCACAGGTGGCCTCATTTTCCTTGTTGTTTTCAGTTGTTGTTGCCTATGCATCGCTCTCCGCATGCGTGGCTGTATCATTAACTCTTGTTCTGAATCCAAGGAGGAGCTAGATAATTGATCTCCTTCTGAGCTGTCTGCCACACTCTCCTCCTCCCTGTCACTCATGTCTTCTTGGTCAGAGGAGCCTTCATCAGCAGGTTCCCACCAGGGGCAAAAAAGGCCTGCAGCATGTGGATATCTCTCCCACATCCACAGTCCTTGGGCAGGAGCTGGGCCAGAGCTAACCACAACATATGTATGTATGTATGTATGTATGTATGTATGTATGTATTGTATGTATGCATGTATGTATGCATGCATGCATGCATGCATGTATGTATCACATGTTTTTTGATACATACAGAATATAGTTGTCCGCTATGAATAAATTAACTGCCTTGAAATGGCCCTGGGTTGGGCCTAGAGGCAAAAAGGAGCTGTGACGTTCCTTCAATATACCAGGGTGATCCGACATAAAAACCACACACACACACACACACACACACACACACACACATATATATATATACTGATATATAAATAGTAAATTTATCTCAGACTCTATTATATTTAGTGAATAATTACAGTATTTTTCAGAGTATAAGATGCACTGGAATATAAGACGCACCTTAATTTGGGGGAGGAAAATTGAGAAAAGAATCTGCTTACCAGGTATTCATCTGGCTAGCGTCCTTAGTGTGGTCAACTTCAGCACATTATTTTATCCCCTGGTTAAGGGCTTAAAAAAATTATTCTGAGAGAGTAACAATGAAATAGCTTGCAAGCCAATAAGAGCTGGGAACAATATTAGCACGTGGAAAGAAACAGTCTGTGCAAGTAGAGCAATGGAAATAACCCTGGAAAGACTTAGTGCTTGGAAAACATTATTCTTTGCAGAGAGTAACAATGAAAGAGCTTGGATACATTAATAGCACCTGGTCAGGGCTGGAAAGAAACATCTGGAGCAAGTAAAGCAATGAAAAAAGCCCCCTACAAAGACAAGGTTTGGAATACATTCTTGACAAAGAGTAACAATGAAAGAGCTTGCAAGCCCGTAAGAGCTGAGAACATCGTTAACAACTCGTTAGGGCTGGAAAGAAACTTACTCAGAGCAAGTTAGAATACTGAAAAAAAAACCCTGCAAAGACGTAGGGCTTGGAAAACATTCTTTGCAGGAAGAAACAATGAAAGAGCCTGCAAGGTAAGAGCTGGGAAGATCGTTACCAGCTAGTTAGGGCTGAAATAAAAAGTTACATTCAGAATATAAGACGCACCCTAATTATCAGCCTCTTTTAGGGAGGAAAAAGGTCTGTCTTATACACTGAAAAATACAGTAATTATTGCTTATTATTGTAATAGGATCCAGTTTGTGTCAATCTAGGTATTGTAATGTCTAATTCTTGTAAGATGAAGAAGAAATACAATTCAATTGCTTTATATTTGTAATGACACTTTGCTATTTATTTATTTATTTGTTTGTTTGTTTGTTTGTTTGTTTATTGGATTTACATTTTATATTTATATAGTCTGATCATCAAAATATACAAAATAATGATTTTTAAATGTACTGTTTTTAATCATATAATTAAGTTGTGTATATTTGCTGCTCAGTCTTTTATGATTATGTAGCTAGATTTCTCAGAAAATCATAATCTGAATAGTTGAACTCAACAAATTGCTGACTAATTTCATTTAAAAACATGTTTATCATTAGCATTTTAGAATAATGAAGAGTTAGTCAGAATGATGGTGTTAAATCTTTTTATAGTATCTTTTGATGGGCACTACAATGCATAGGTAGAGTTAGAGATAATTTTTTCATAGAATATGGAAAGCCTCTGAACTTAAACAATAAACAGTGCAAGACTAATAGATACAATTTTTGCTTTTGTGGATAAGAAGCATGGATATTAAGCATAAATGAATGAAAAACAATTAACGGCATTGTAACATTGCATTGTATTTTAACTGAAGACAAAACAAAATGCTGAATAATTTGGAATAGTAATTGAAATGAAATACATCTAAAATTGTGATGTGAATAGAATTTTACTCCTATTGGATTTTGGAGAAGATCAGACAGAATGAAGTCCTATTAACTTATCTTAAGTAACAGGCTTTACCAGATGAATACAGTGGGCATAATAAAGTAGTTTGGCTTGCTTAAAGTGGCATCAGAAAAAGGATTACTTTCTGGAGTTTCTTGGAGTGATTAGGAGCATTTTATAGTTCTTGTAAGGTAAAAATATTTAAATAAATGCTTATGCTTAAGTGTGCCAAAATCTCTCACTGTTCAGTGAAGAGGAAAAAAGAATATCTCACCACCTCATTTACCTGTTAAAGCAAATTAATCCTACTTCTATTCCCAGGCCTTATCCAGCAAAATTTCAGTAAGACTTTTTTAATTAAAAAAAGACCTGGGAATTTACTTTTCACCTTCATCTAAAAGTGGTTTTTTTAATATATATATATATATATATTTCATAATCTTCATACCATTCCTTCTATAACCATGATTACACCAACCAATCAGATCACGGAAGCATAGTCACCCAATCTATTTGCTACATTCAAAGCAAATCTCCACCCCCACACTACATGCTAAGAAGAAATGTCAGTTGCTAATATTCATTTGCAAAAACACAGAGATTGGAACTCCAGCCTGATGATGGTAAATGTGATTTTACCGAAACGTCGCATAGACATGCAAAACATTACACAGGGCAAAACCCGAACTCAGAACAATCTACATATATATATATATATATATATATATATATATATATATATATATATATATGGATGCATTGCTTAGGCAATACTTAAGTGGGAGCTTAAAAGGAGAAGAAAGAAAGCAGTGATTTCAGAAATAGGCAATAGAATGGCAAGATCAACATGAAAATACAGTGGTACCTCGTGATACGAACCCCTCGTGATATGAACACTTCGAGATACGAACCCAGGGTTCAGAAAATGTTTGCCTCTTCTTACAAACTTTTTTCGCCTTATGAATGCACCGCAGATCGCAAAATGGTGCTCCGCTGGGCGCCGCCGCCCAGCTGTCACCTTTTAAAACAACCAGGGGGCTTCTTGGCATTCTCCCAAATCTGAACCCGAACTTTTCGGGTTCGGGAGGCCACGTTTCGGCCGACCAAGAAGGACGTGTTCGTGTCATCAAAGCTCCGCCCATGGAATTCCCGATTGGGATTCCCCACCTCCTTTCCAGCCTCCAGATCGGCTGAAAACGCTGCCGCCGATCGCAAAAACGTCGCTCCACCGAGCACCGCCATCTGGCCGTAACCTTCTGAAACAGGCGGGCGCTTCTTGGCGGCCTCCGGAACCTGAATCCGAACCCGAACTTCCGGGTTCAGATTCGGGAGACTGTCGAGAAGCCCCCCTGCTGTTTAAGAAGGTGACAGGGGGGCGGCGGCGCTTCTCGGCGGTGTCCCGAACCCGAACCTGAAAAGTTTGGGTTTGGGTTCAGGAGAATGCTGAGAAGCCCCCCGGCTGTTTTAAAAGGTGACAGCCGGGCGGCAGCACCAAGCGGAGCACCATTTTGTGATTTTTTCCCCCTTGCATGCATTAATCGCTTTTACATTGTTTCCAATGGGAAACATTGTTTCGTGTTACGAACATTGTTTCGTGTTACGAACATTGTTTCGTGTTATGAACCTCCTTCCGGAACCAATTAGGTTCGTAAGACGAGGTATTACTGTGTAAGGAATGTGAAGTTAGTCATGGCAAATGATGAATATTTGCTTTACTTAATCCATTACAAACTATCGGTAATGTTTTTTCATACAAAGTTATCTTTCCCATACAGATGCCCATTATATAACTTGTAGGATTCAAGAATGTTCAGAGACCACCAGGAATGGACCTTTTTTGCACTCCATTGATACAAGTTCACTTGTTGTCCAGGATGAATATATCTTTATTCAGGTACGTCTACACATTTTGGCATATTTTTATGAGATAATTGCCTCCCAGTTATCAAAATGGTACTAACTAGAAAATAATATAATAGTATGGGGAAATCCTCTGTTAAAGAATCAAGACTATTGATCATATTTTCAAAACAAAACAAATCTTCATTGACAAAAAGTAATAAGAACACAGTTGTTTTTCCTGTTTTTTAATAAAGAAGAATCTAATATATCCCAAAATGCTTGTCTTAATATCAAAAACTAAATTATCTATACCTCAATATATGTAATATTTTTATTTCTCTGTTTTTATTTGTATTAATAATTCATAGCAAAATGAATGTGGTATGCTACTGTCCCTTTTCCCTTGTTAAAAATATTTTCTGTTACATCCATGTTTTCTTTAGTTGTCGGTAATGTAATGATCAGTCTCTTAAATTATGCCAGGTTAGGTTAAAAACATACACTGAAAAGACTACTAGAATTTTGTTTTATTGTTTTAGGATATATTAACAAAATCTGAAAAGCCTGACAGCATTTTCCCTGCTGCTTCTTAGACTAAAAATAATTCAGAGAAAGTTATCTTGAGCATATTTCTGAACTCTTATTCTGATTCAGGGTTCAGATGACTGTATTTAATTGCTCCTTCATTCCTTTTTAAAGGTTTATGACAATAATCCCCTGATAACTGTCCAAAGAATATAAATAAATATTTATTATAATTGTAATGTTCATTTATTATTAAATATAAAATACCAAGCTAATATAATGTTAAATATAAAGGATGTCCATCTTTACATTTAGAGAAATAGACATTTAGTGACTATTCAATTGACAGACTGTCTTTAGATATGGGGAGAACAGGTGCTTATAGGTTACATGTTCCCTAATTATAGACCTTAGTATAATTATGACATAAAATTTATGTGAACAAACAATTAAAATCATGAATTTAATTCTTCTCTCTATCATACAATACTAGGATGAGGGGGCACCCCCTAAAGTTCATAGGTAAGAAAGCGAGGACAAATAAAGGGAAATATTTCTTCACCCAGATAGTCGTTGGTTTATGGAATTCACTTCCAGAAGAGGTTGTGACAGCTGTCAGCCTTGATAGATTCAAGGCAGGATTAGACAGATTCATGGATGCCAATTGTATTGGTTGTTATTGAAACGGATGTCCATGTGCTGCCTCTATATTGATTGAGGTAGGCAGGATTCCCTTGAGTACCATTTGTTGAGGGTCAAAGGAAAGAGAGGGTTTTGCCTTCTCTTTCTGCTCAAGATCCCCATGTACAATTGTGGGCCACTGTGTGACACAGAATGCTGGACTCAATGGGCTTTGGCTCTTCTTATGTTCTTAAGAAATGAAATAAAATATATACAGATATTTTTAATGATGCTATAAGTAGGAATATTCAAAGTCTCCCCTCCCCCCTCAATTGTGCACTAATCTAGCAATAGCAATAGCACTTAGACTTCTATGCTACTCTGTAGTGCTTTATAGCACTCTCTAAGCAGTTTACAGAATCAGCATATTTCCCCCAAAAATCTGGGACCTTTATTACCGACCATGGAAGAATGGAAGGCTAATTCAATCTTGAGCCAGTCTGGATCTAACTCCTGGCTGTGGACAGAGTTAGCCTGCAATATTGTACTATAAACACTGTGTCGCCACAGTTTCTAATATACTGATTCCAGGTATGGTCTAATCTACCATGCATACATTCATACATATTGAACATAACATAATTTTCAGTGTTCCTGTTGTAGTTTGGCTCCGGAACACTTTGAATTGATTCCTGTTCAAAAGATTTATTTTCAGGAAACAATTGAACTATTTTTGAAATGGCCCTCTTACAGAAGAAAGTGAACCTTATTTCATGGGCAGACTGGAATTCATTTGCTGGGACATCACTTATGGAAATTCACTGACTGACATTAGCTTCTCTCCTGAATATCTCCAACTTCACAGCTTTATAATGGTAGGAAATATGAATTGAAATTCCCTATGTAAGTTGCTATGAATTTCTGGAGAAAAGGATAACCAACGGCTGTAACATAAATGTTGTGACGTACACTGGTACAAATAAAGATTGGTTCAAAGGTTGCTGCATGCATATAAAAGAGTCACTGTGGCAAGTAAATAACAATAGCAAATAAATTTAATAATAAATATTTTTAAAGGCAAAATATAAATGTCATTTATTTTACACAATATCTATATTTAATGCATCAATGTCCTTAAATTATAAACCTTTGTAATTCTATCACAAACATTATCCATTATATATGTTCTCCACCCATTTCTAACTCAAAACATTGGTGATCATTGAGTTGCTGAACTACAGATCTCAGAGCTTTGCAATTTTCACCATTCTAGCCCTTGATCAATTTGTCTATGAGGAATATGGGTGTGCATTTTCAATAATGATATGAATTTGCCTAGAACTTCTTTCTGGAAAAAGCAAGCTATAATAGATGAGGATACAACAGAAGCAGTTCAACAAAGAATTATAGAACTTTTCTTCACTCTTAGAAATCCTGATTGTCTAAAGCAGCCTCCTCCATTATGTCGATCCCCTTCATATGTTGAATTTCAACTACTGTAATTCCAATCATCATTTCTAGAGGATAGGAAAACCTTCTTAAAGACAGGTTTTATTTTTCATTGTGAAGTTAAGCAACGAATATCTGATACTTTGCACTGGATTGACATGATAATAATTCATTTCCACTGGCTGGAATTCATCAAAAACAAAATGCTTGGGGCTCAAAATCATTGCTGCTATTTTTAAAAAAGCAATGCACTAAAGTTTTGTATTATTATTTTTCAGTTAGTGTTACAGAATATTTTTGTATTTGTTGTTTGGAACATTAAAGTTCAGATTAAGATTTTAAAATTTACAAAACTCAGACAATTCATTCAGCTTTTTATGCCAAGAAAGACCTGTATGTTATTCCCTTGCTTGTATGGCTCATGAGAAAAGTATGGAAGGTTATATTTAACCAGAACTTTAGTTTTATTTGAATCAGAATAAAACTTGAAGATAATCTTAGCATGTCAGTGTATGCTCTGTAGAAGAGTCCACATACCTGCAAAAAGTAAATTCCATGATAATCAAAGGCATCTACAAGAACAGAGGAAGATAATCCATACCCCTGCAGTAATTGTTGAACTTAATTCCTGTCAAATATAGCCAGCATAACAAAAAGTCAGACTTTATGGGATGGGTCATCCAAAAATATCTGGAGGGCCATAGATTTCCCCTCTGTATTAGACTACAAGAATCCAAGTAACACATTATGAGAACAGATTACATTAAAGCAGCAATGCTTGTATTACACAAATTGTCAGTTTTATATAGTCATACTGCCTGCAGTTACGTGCAACTTTCAAGAAATATTCATGTCTTGATGCAGGTTTTGGAGGCCTGCAAAAATTTATCTGAGTTTTTCACTGGCCACTTGATCTCTCTTTTTTCTGGTAATACTATCAGGGTTTCTTTATATCTCCCAGCAATCTTTCTACCAAAAGAATAGTATGGACATGATATATGTGATTATTATTTCCTAAATCCAATGACACATTTTGCACATATCTTAAAACAAGAAATATTGCCTAAGCATGATATAGACTATAATATTTTTAAAATGTTGAGTCTTATAAAAAAGCTATCACTCATAGTTCCCTCCCCCTCAATTCTGCTATAGTTTTTATTCAGAACAAAGGTACAGGAGTTGATGTTTCAAGAAATATTATTTAGTAGTAATGTATTTATTATAGTCATTAGCTAGCATTTTATATATTTATAACTTTTACAAAGCTCAAATTTAGATATAGATATATCTAAATAAGACATACATAGAATATTTAATAATATTAATAGAAATAAAATGCTTCAAACTGCAAGGCATTATACGTACAAATTAGTATTAAAACTAAATTATAAAACTACTTTGCGAATAAAATACTAAAATATTAACATTAATTTACTAAATGAATAGATATGTGTATGTACATATTTACATGTTGTGGTTCTGACCAATGAAATGTAACAGAAAGATATAGCATAGAAATCATAAAAATAGTTTACATATCATATTGCATAGCATAGCATAGCATAACATGTTACATAACATATTAACAAGAATTTAAATTCAGCAGAAAGTTTGCCTTTGTAAAGTTGTGGCAGCTTAAGGACATACACAACTCTTCTGGAGAAACTCACCATAGAAGAGTTTAAACTCATTCAAGCAAAGTTATGAAGGTAGGATATATAGTACATTTCTGGAGAAAGGATAACAAGGAAGTATGTGGGCTAGAATCATATATTCTTTCAACTCATGGGGAAAGGTTTGCACTTAAGAGAACTACTGTTATAACTTCGCTTCAATATTCAGAGGGCAAGACATTAAAGCAAACTTAGAAACAAATTTTGGCAGTTAATATTGAATAGTTACCGGTAATTAGTTGGTCGGAAGGGTTTCCTGTGTACATCCTGGCAATATAGACCTCCTAATTTGTCCTGAGAAGGGGTATTAAACACCTGCTATCAGATTGCAGCTCTAGAGCTGTACATTAGACATCTCACTGACATGACACTTCTGGATATTATTACTTCCAGAAAGAAGTAACAATAACTAGAAGGATCCTGGTGGTTAAAGATTTTATCAAACCTTGAATTAGACAGCATATGCGGACACTAGATTCCAGTGGGATCATGCCAACTTCTAAATAAAGTGTTGTATTCCAGATACAGCAAGATATTTGGATTAGCACTTTTATGAATCTGAACTGAGCAAACAATTAATATATGCTCTTTGAAATAGTGGAGGCAATTAGAAAAATAGAATGAGTAATGTTAAATTTTGGGTAGTCACAGAATTTTGTAGTACCAGATGTATTCTTGTCTGCTTTCCTTTAGTATGAAAGACACCTAGTATGCCCCTGGCATTCTTGCTGATACTGTCAGAAATATAGTTTCAGTTATTCATGAAAATTCCAGAATTTAGCAGTGTCAAGTTCTGCTTTGGTAAATATGAGGACAAACCTCGCATAAATATTCAGGACAAAAAAGGGCCAGAATGCAGCCTTTTTTCACTACTTTATGAAAGGAATTAGTAGTAGAGACATAGCAAGTACCTGTCTTTTTGTGCAAATTTCTAATTAAGCAAAATAGTCTTTGAGTGATGAATGAATCAATCAACTATTATCTTTAATTAATAGAAAGATGGTGTATTGGGGTTCTTGCCATTTCCATTTGACCTTATTTGCCATTTTCAGTTATGGGGGAAGTCAATGTCTGTTTAACATCAAGGGTTTTGTTGTGTCTTGATCAGTTCAGCTATTGATCCTAAAGACAGGTCTTAATAAGGTTCCCTGAACAGTCCAACGCAGCTGGTGGTCTTCCAGATTCAGATTTAAGGCCTATCAGCAATTAAAGATTGAGCAATTAAAAGGTAAAAAAAAATAAGTTAGTTTTGAATACCTTATTGAGTTTGAAATCACTGCCTCTCAGAGAAAGAAAGAGAAAGAAATAAAAAAGAAAGAAAGAAAGAAAGAAAGAAAGAAAGAAAGAAAGAAAGAAAGAGACAGAGACAGACTGCCTTTTGTACCCTTTCTGCTTCTGATTTTCCTTTCATATTCCAGGTGCCTAAAGCATGGAAAATGATCCCAAGATATTTAAAGGTCTTGGACTATTCTATGTAATTTCCATTAATCTGTCACCTACTGTACATCTCTTTGAAAAGACATGATCTTTATTTTTCTATAATTTATAGTTAGGCTTTCCTCAACATAATAAAAGTAAAAATTTGAAGCCCTCTTATAAATCTACCAAACCTATCAAAAAGACTGCCATATTATCAGTATACAGAAACTTGACTATGTCAGCATATAAGGATAAAGCTGTTTATTGGTTTAGGATTGTCCCCACAAAGTTAACATAAATATTGAAAAAGAAGAAAGCTAATATGCAGTCAACCTTGACCCCTTTTTGGTAGGAATCTGATCAAACAAATCTTTGAGATGATTATTACATCTAAGGGACCTAAAATAGATTTAGAAGAAATTGACCTGATTTATTTCTCCAAAATAGAAAGACCACCTAATTCATCTCAGTGAAACCACTTAGGTAGCTTCAAATATCTTCAGTCAAACTGGGGATGATGTGGAAACATGGGAAAGAAAAGAAAGAGAGACATAGAGAGAAAGAGAAGAAAGAGAAGAAAGAAAGAAAGATCTGCTTTTGTCTTTGATATTGGCTATCTTCTTGGAATTGCCCTCAGTGTTTGATAAAGTTGTTCAATCTGCAAGATTTCCAGCATGTTATGGTCAAGCAGATCCAATCTAAGTGATTTCAGAATCGGATCGTAATGTTACGCCTGCCAAAGATTAAGGCATCAGTGAGATGAGCCTCTGGATTATCGAATTGGCATTTAGAGAGAACAGTTCTGAGGCGAGTCGTGAACTGATTGATCGTTTCCCCCTCTGCTTGTGACATTTGGGAGAATTGATGGCGAAAAACTCTAGCTGGCTTCGTAGGTTTGAAGTGAGCGGCTAGTTTGGACGAGAGAGCGTCCCAGGAAACTGAGTTCGCTGGTTCAGGGTCAGTGAGGGTTTCTGCCAGCTCAAAAATCTGTGTGCCACAGTAATTGAGGAAAACGGCACGCTTGCGGCCGCTGTTGGCGTTTTTCATGAATAATCATGGAAGCCATCGAGATAGGAAAACATCCCCAAAATATGAACAAGCGGGATGATACCTCCCGCTTACCAGACATCTGGAAACCAGCCCTCAAACGTATCCCAGCCATAGAAACCAGACTCAGAACACACATTGTAAAACAATCAAGCAGCCTGCAAGTTCCAACTACTCAGGATATCACGCCTAAGCTACAACCATTAACTAATCAGCATACCTCAGCTACATCAACGACCCCAATTGTTACCCCACTGACTCACCAGGAAGTTTCTACACAGCAGGCAATTGCTGAGCCATCAAACCACACCCAGCCACCAGTATTTATAGAAGGAAGGCAGCTCAGGTCTCGCAGTGTTCGCCTGAGAACAAGGACAGAAACACGTCGCCAGAAATTTCCAAATCCTACACGGGAAGAAACCCGAATATACCAAGACCGTCATACCTGTACCCGTGAAAATCTACAAAAACAAATATATATATATATATATATATATATATATATATATATATATATGTCACATGTTTAAGCTGAATTTGAAAATTAAGGGAGACTAGGATAGATCTATTTCGGCCTTATTTTGGCCTCATCAGCTAGCCATACCCACTGGGACTGACGTTTCGGTGAAATCACATTCACCATCATCAGGCTGAAGTTGTAAGCTTCGTGCTGCTGTAGTTATAGTTTGTTTGCAACTGCCATTTGTTCCTTATAAATAGTGGTGGGGGTGGAGATTTGGTTTAAATGTAGCAATTAGATTGGTTGGCTATGTTTCAATGATTTGATTGGTTGGTGGATTCATAATGTATTGTATGTGTGTGTATGTATGTATGTATATATATATATTATATATATATATATATATATATATATATATATATATATATATATATATATGTATATATGTCACATGTTTAAGCTGAATTTGAAAATTAAGGGAGACTAGGATAGATCTATTTCGGCCTTATTTTGGCCTCATCAGCTAGGCATACCCACTGGGACTTGAACCTGCAACCTTTGCCTTGTAAGGCAGAGAATTATCCTCTAGGCTACAGTATCCAATCCCTTCAGCATATATTACCTCATATGTTCAGCATATATTACCTCATATGTTCAAAATTCATTCCACTTTATACAAATAATCAAAAAACAAAACCTACAACCCGATGACCTACTTGTGAGTTTTGATGTCGTGTCCCTTTTCACACAAATACCTATTAAAGAAGCCTTGACAGCTATCCAGGACAAACACAAACCCCCCCAAATATATCCTAGACCTTACCAACCACTGCCTGACCAATACATACTTCATCTATAATGAACAAAGATATAAACAGATAGAGGGAGCCCCCATGGGATCACCTCTCTCACCGGTCATCGCCAACCTCTATATGGAATATTTCGAAAATAATGCATTAGAGCAATCCAAATACAAACCTAAACTTTGGCTGAGATATGTTGATGATACCTTTGTAATTTGGCCACATGGTAAGGAAAAACTAGACAATTTCCTCACACATCTTAACAGCCTACACCCCAAAATACAGTTTACTATGGAAACAGAAATCAATGATCAACTTCCCTTTCTAGATGTACTGGTCTATAAAAAACCCAATGGCAGCCTAGGACACACTATCTACCAAAAGAAAACCCATACCAACCGTTATCTAAATGCACACTCACACCACCACCCCGCACAAATCACCTCAGTGGCCAAAACTCTCATCACCAGAACCAAACGCTTAGCTGACCATGACCACTTAAAAACTGAATTGAACAAACTCAAAGATGTATTAATTTCTAATGGATTCGAAGAGAAAACAATCACAAATCTAATCAAAAAAGAGACACCCCCCAAAAAACAAGATCAAGAACAGGACAATGGTACCACCATCCTCCCTTACATCAAGGGCACCACAGACAAAATTAGTAAAATCCTGCACAAACATAACATCAAAACTTCATTTTGCACCAACCAAAAAATATCTAATATCCTAAGGAGCCCCAAAGATAAAATCCAATTGGAATACCAAGGAATCTATGAAATCCCTTGCAAAACATGTGCAGCCACATACATTGGACAAACCAACCGAAGAGTAAGTGCACGCCTTGCAGAACATGTGAATACAGTTAAAAAAGAAGATAAGACTTCCTCCCTTGTCCAGCACATTAAAAAAACAGGGCACGAAATTGACTTTGAAAAAACTAAATTACTTCACAAAACAGAGAATTTATATAGAAGAATTGCTCTAGAAGCCATAGAAATTGAAAGGAGCCCCCTTTGCATGAATAAAAGAGATGACACGTCCCGCCTACCAGAAATTTGGAAACCAGCCTTAAACAAACAAAACACTTCATAAAAATCACCATATCAACCCTTCTAATAATTATGATTTTGGACTTTTGAAATTTGGAAACCAGCCTTAAACAAAAAACACCTCATAAAAATCACCATGTCAATCCTTCTAATAATTATGATTACACCAACCAATCAGATCACTGAAACATAATCACCCAATCTAATTGCTACATTCAAACCAAATCTCCACCCCCACACTATACACTAGGAAGAAATGACAGTTGCAAACATTCCATTTTACAACAGCACGAAGCTTGGAAACTTCAGCCTGATGATGGTGGATGTGATTTCACCGAAACGTCGCATAAACATGCAAAATATTACACAGGGCAAAACCCGAACTCAGAACAATCTACATATATATATATATATACATATATAATGTACATAGGGGTGCTATTATGCCTTAATTTCATTAGAAACAATAGCCACCTAACAATGTATGATTCTGACTACTTCTTTCATAATATACTGTACTTTTGGGAATTAAATGACATTTTTAAGTTCACGAAAATATAAAGACGCTCTTGGGGCAGTAGAAAATTTCTTGGCTGAGTGATACAGTAAAACCTGACATTAGTCTACATCCTCATTCTCTCTCACACAGACATTAATACACCCAGTTCCTCCATCACTGTATTATTTTTTTCTATTCAATTTGGAAGTTTTTTAAAGTGATACCTTGTACAAAAGTTTGCTTGTAATCCTTAGCAGACTGATAGTTGACCATAGTCAGATTCAACACTTTTCTTGTAGATAAATAAAGTGACTGAGCATTTCAAATACAGTGGTACCTCTACCTTGTAGCTGGTGCCTTACCTTCGCTGTGGTGATTCCTCGGCTGCCCAAAGCAAAGGGAGCGTTTCTTTTCTCTGGGTGCTGGCAGAGGTTTATTCCCTCTCCAAGAAAGGGAAACGCTTCGTTCGCTCTGGACTGCCAAAGCCTCCTTAAGCACCACCAGAAGGCTCCTCTGGCAGCCCAGATGGCTGGGATTAAAGGGATAATAGCAGGAAACTGGCTGGGCCTCAGTGCCGCTCTCAAATTTCCTGGGAAATTTTTCCAGGCTCGGGTTCTTAAGTAGAAAATGGTTCTTAAGTAGAGGCAAAAAAATCTTGAACACCCGGTTCTTATCTAGAAAAGTTCTTAAGTAGAGACATTCTTAAGTAGAGTTACCACTGTATTTGAAGTTCCATAGTTCTTAGCTGTCAACTGATCAATTGTATTTATACAGTAAATAAAGTAAGTCCTGGAACCCACAAGCTGATTTTCAACTGAAATATTTCACAATTAATCAAATCACATCCATTCAGATGAATCATGTGATTCACCACAATACCAATTGATAATGAAATTGACATTCAGTAGATAATACTTAGGTAACTTAAATATGAATGCTTCTGGTTTATAATGTTTAATTATACTGTTGAATAAAACTCTTTCTCCTTAATGAAATACTTCTATCTCAGGATATAAAATGAAATCCCACAAATATGCAATTAATGAATTTTTAACTGTTCCACAAAATGTTATTTCCACCCCACCCACTCGGAACCAAGTCTTGTAAAAGTAAATCTTTTTTAAAGTTACAAATATTTTCTTTGAAGAATTGGGGACAGAGCAGTCTGGAGTAGATCAGAGAATGTTCATTAAGGACATGAAATTTGGGAAATTTTGACTGCTTCAATATTGTTGGGCTGCTGCTGCAGCAGCCACATGTTGATCAATTTGAACATTCTGTGACAGTTTCCCAGTCACTCTTGAAGTCCCTTGCTTTCTCTTCCACTCAGCAGGAACCACTTACTGTAGCTACCTGCTGGAAAGGAAAGGGAAGAAAAAGGGATATTAGCTACTCATTAAGCCTACTGGAATTACCAATATCTAGATATCTACCCTTTATAATGAGTCATGATTTCTAAAGACAGCCTTGAAAAGATCAAATCAATAAAGTCTGACCTAACTGCTTCCCCATTTTAGCTTTAAGAAATAAATATAGGCTCCTTTAACCTTGTGAGTATGTTGAGTTGGCGTTATAGACCAGACCCATAATGTTCATCTGTATTAACTATAATTTATTTAGATATAAAATAGAAATTAAGTGGAACATAAATTTATTTAAGACTGTTGAATATCTTCACCCTGACATACAATTTTGTATTGTCTCAATACAAGTGCTTATATGTGCCCTCATATATATATATAAACTCAGAGATATTATGTTCTAATATAAATTGAACCACTCATTTATTTTTAAGTTCTTCCTCCTTAGTGCCAATTGACTTTTATCTTTGCGATCAATGCTGACAAGGAATCTCTGGCTGCACTGTAGAGGTCAGCTCC
The DNA here is from genome assembly GCF_031021105.1 of Erythrolamprus reginae. Lineage (NCBI taxonomy): Eukaryota > Metazoa > Chordata > Lepidosauria > Squamata > Dipsadidae > Erythrolamprus > Erythrolamprus reginae. Next base: position 61,696,861 of record NC_091954.1, on the reverse strand, counting down.
CTGAGATTTTTATTGAACCAATCATTAACAGCTTATAATGAAAGAAATAGAATGGATACAGTTCTGGAATGAACATGATGTCAGCTATTTTATTGGCAAATAATGACTGACAATGTTGATCTGCATATTATGGAAAGAGGGGAATGCATTACTCCTTTTCTCTAATTTCCAACAGGACTTGAGGTTATGCAAACAGAAGCTTTTTTTCTTTTAAGCAAAGATACTTTAAAGATATATGAACAATATTCAAACTGGTATTTTCTTATTTGCTTTTCTGCAAATTCCCCAGTCTCGATCACTGTTTGTTCTACACTAAGCCAAGTATTATTGGATTTGGTACCTGAAGCAAATCATCTGCTGGCAAAAATGTTTTAACTTTAAGTCCTTCTGCTTCTGGGAGCTTTTATTTCTGCTATTCTTTTTATACTCTCTCTTTCTTTTACTTTATTCCTCTTCTTCTCCTATTTTGTTCGATAGAAAGAAAATATATGCATAAAGTGATATAAGACTACTTAAGAAGCCTACATTGTTCTCTTCCTGATGTTCTTCATAAAAATGATTAAATGTAAAAAGCTTTCTGCTGAAAAAAACCCCAGATGTAATATTTTTTGTAGGTGCTGAAGTGAAAGTTTCATTTTTTATTTCTTTCTATGGCTGTGTAAAATTATTTAGGACAGCTGGAACCACTGGGAAGAAAAGATAAGAATGTTGCTTAATTAGTCAATAGGCACACAAGAAGCTTGCTTATTAAATAACATTACTGGTACTCCTTGAATTACAACCACAATTGAAACCAAAATTTCCATTGCTAGAAAGGTCATAAACTGAAACACCATTGCCTACATTGTTAATATTAACAAAGAATCACAGGTTGTTTAAATTTATTTATTTATTTATTCATTCATTCATTCATTCATTCATTCATTCATTCATTCATTCATTCATTCATTCATTTGTATGCCGCCCCTCTTCGTAGACTTGGGGCGGCTCACAAAAGTGATAGAAAAAACAATGTACAATACAAATCTAATAATTGAAACTAAAAACCCATAATTTAAGAAAACATACAACTGGCTCAACTGGGAGTCCCACAACATACCATACATAAACAGTATAGGCCTGGGGAAGTTATCTCTGTTCCCCCATGCCTGATGACAGAGGTGAATTTTAAGGAGCTTACGAAAGGCCAGGAAGGTGGGGGCAGTTCTAATCTCAGGGGGGAGCTGGTTCCAGAGGGTCGGGGCTGCCACAGAGAATGCTCTTCCCCTGGGCCCTGCTAAACAACATTGTTTAGTTGACGGGACCCAGAGAAGGCCAACTCTGTGGGACCTAATCGGTTGCTGGGATTCGTGCAGCAGAAGGCGGTCCCGGAAATATTCTGGTCCAATGCCATGAAGAGCTTTATAGGTCATAACCAACACTTAGAATTGTGACCGGAAATTGATCGGCAACCAATGCAGACTGTGGAGTGTTGGAGTAGCATGGGCATACCTTGCATGATCTGAAGTTTCCGAACACTTTTCAAAGGTAGCCCCATGTAGAGAGCATTACAGTAGTTGAATCTTGAAGTGATGAGGGCATGAGTGAGCAGTGAGTCCCGATCCAAATAGGGCTGCAATTGGTGCACCAGGCTAACCTGGGCAAACGTCCCCCTTGCCACAGCTGAAAGATGGTTCTCTAATATGAGCTTCATCCTCAGGAAAGTAAGTTGCTTCTAACTCCCTCCACCTTGGGCAGGGTGGCCAAAAGAGCAGAGATAGGAGGAAATAGGTGGCTGGGGTAAAGTTGGAGTTCTCTTATGTTATTGAGAAACCATACAGCTCTGGCCTTGCTTGCTGTGTCCTGACAGTTGCTGTCTAGCCCAGTTCCAGGTTCATTTATCCTCACTACACTGCCCTTGGACACGTCTGCCACCCTATGCTTCACCAGTTGATCTTCACCATCTTTTTGCTTCTACTGCCAGTGAGGTATGCCCTTTGCTGCTTTCGCTTTTTGCAAAGGGACTTTTGGAGTGCTGCATATTTTATTTTATTTCTTTTCTCTTTTTTTGAAGTGCGAAACCAATCTCAGACTGGCCCTGTAGTGAGATCAGGTCGGCCTCATTCACAGTGGGAGCAAGAAGATGGTAGCAGGGTGCCAAAGGGAAATAAATGGAAGCAGGAGATAGTTGGGTGGGAGAGTTGAATCACCCCTTAGGTGGCCATAAGTGCAGGCAGATTGCCAAACATCTAAATTTTGTTCATATCACCATAGGGGCTCTGCAATGGCCATCATTTCAAGTCCATGCCATAAGTCCCTTCATTCAGAACCATTGTACCTTCAAATTGTTACTGAATAATAATTCTGACTACCTGGAACTTGTCAATCAAAGCAAGTATGTTTGAAGACCATTGCATTTTACTGATTCCATAATCCCACCTCAAAATACCTAAATTCTAGTTTCATCAATAGCACCTCCTTTAAAGAAGAAGTATACAACTTGAGGTCGCAAAGGCAAAATCTGCATCCTGAAGGCTGGAGTTTGACTTCTAAATATGGTTTTGAATTGTAATTAACTTGTTAATTTAATATATATGAAATTTCATTTAAAAGGATAAGAAATAGAATAGAATTTAGATTCGGTCTATTCTAAACAGGATGTGGCTAAAGTCTTGAAGATTCTTTTTACCCTCAAAACAGTTGTGCATTTATTTAGAGTTTTGCTGTAAATGGTTTCTAGCAGAAGTGTTCTGTACATTTTTCCCTTTTTGCCAACTGCTTGGAGTTATTCCATTAAGAATCAGCATGAATTGGAGACTTCTGGTGGTAACATCATGCTGTTTAAGTATAAAATTGTAAATAGAAATAAGAATGTTTAAGTTAAGAATAATAGCCTTAGATATGGAAAATGTAGAATGAAGAAGATACTTCCGATAGCGACAAGCTGTATTATTGAAATTTCGTTTGTCTTTTTAATGTGAAAAACCTCAATAAAAAGCATTTTTTTTAAAAAAAGAATTAGCATCCAGCATGAATTATATACTCTAAATACACTTGAAAATGAAATTAAATATTCAAACCATTTCACTTGTTTTGGCTCACATCATAATTGTCATGTAAATCATTCAAACCTATTGAAATATTCTTCAGTTTTGGATACATCTCTGATGGTTAATGTGACTCTCCTTGAGATATTCTTCTCAGTTTATTCTGTCTAAATTGTACTGTTCCTTTAAATATTCTTAAAATAACTATAAAGGAGGCTATGATGTTTGTGTTTGATTTTCTATTGATTAGGAAGGTTCGTTTTTATGATTAATAAAGTAGAGCATAAAGATGGCATGATATGGAGATGGACAAGAGAAATGGGAGCGTGTATGTGGGAGGGAACAAGAGGGATGACAAACACAATTTGAAAAAAGAAGTGGTGTCAATTGGCCAAATTCCCAATTAAACCCATTAAATGGAATGTCAACAGTCACACATACCCATCCTTACAGATTAATGAGCCCATCAGTAAGTAGAGGGAGAGGAAGGGAGAAAACAACCCAGCTAAATTTGGGTTAAGCATGATGAATGAGCAGAGGGGAAATAATTAAATGGCATTAATCAAATATGAAATAAAGGGTAGGGGGCTGGGAGCTGCAATAATATTCAGAATTCAGCGTAGGCAAGTTTGCTTATAGGAAAACTTCATTAAAATAAATTAAAAGTGATTCTGCCCAACTCCATTACTAATCAGAGAGTTTAATGAATTTTTTTATAATTTCCTGTGATATATATTACCATGGAGGTCAATCATGCAAAGGCTACTTTATTTCCTTGCTAGGACAAGTACCAAATTGGCCCTATCAGCTAAAGCTTTATTTTAATTACTGGATCAAACTCCTCGCTAAGTCCATAGCTGATTTGGTCAGGTCTCTTCCCCTCCCCCCTAAATTTTAAGAATGATCTTCATGCTTTATAATCATTTAGATCTTTTGCCATATACAAAGGTGAGATGCAATATGTTCCTATAGAATTGGTTGAAAATAGGAAAATTGGAATAATTACATCTCTGTAATTTGAGCACATGTTACTTCTTATAAAGGAGACATGAGAAATCTGTAGTCTTTATCAAAGACTATCAGCTATGGATTATCAATGTTTAGATAAACAGGCCCTGCTGACTCACATTTTGCTTTCAGACTGTTCCACCTTCATTTGCTTCTTTCCTACTTTAAGATCATTGTAGCAGAATAACTAGGCATAGAAAGAAAGAGGATTAAACAACCAGACAGACTATATGAGTGGGGATTAAGGCAGTGCTGGCATTCAATTTTTTTTCACTGCTAGTTCTGTGGGCATGACTTGGTAGGCATGGCTTGGTGGGTATGGCATGGCAGGGGAAGGATACTGTAAAATCTCCATTCCCACCCCAGTCCAGGGAAAGGATAAAGCAAAACCTCTATTCCTTCCACACTCCAGGGGAAGTTTACTGCAAAATGTCCATTTATTTCTAACTAGCTGAGACTCAGGAGGCAGAGAATAGATTGGGGTGGGTCCAGTGAGACATGATATTTACTGGTTCTCTGAACTACTCAAATTTTCTGCTATCAGTTCTCCAGAACTGGTCAACATCTGCTGAAACCCACCTCTGAATTAAGGAATTGGCTAGAGAAACTGAGGTCGAAACTATTACTTTATTGTGAAAGAGATTGGACTAGCCATTATTTCTGAATGTTTTAATGGATTTTTATGGTGAGGATTAAATAAGGAAACACTTCCATTTGGGCTCCTTTCAATTGTTAGATGAAAGATAGGATACAAATATATTATTTTATTTATTTATTTATTTATTTATTCATTCATTCATTCATTCATTTATTTATTTGAGTTGGAAGGATCCTGGTAGGTCATCTAGTCCAACCCCTGCTTGTGCAGGAACCCTATACCACCACAGACAAATGGCAGTCCAATCACCTCTTCAAAGTCTCTAGTGTTGGAACGTTCACAACCTCCATGGGCAAGCCAATCCACTGGTTGATAGCTCTCACCGTCAGGAGGTGAGAATTAAACATATACACATGCCCATTGCTTTATTCATTTCCACAGCATGAAACACTAAAAGGAAGAAATAGTAAGCAAAATAAAAGCAGAAGTGGAAAAAAGAAAAAATAACAAAATCTAGTTTATATCAATATTATTCACTATGCTTTTTCACAGCTGTCTATATTTCCAAACCATTTCCACCATATCCTTACAGTGTTTTACACATTGTCTTTAAAATACCCACTTCTCTCATTCTTGATATCTCATCAATTCTATCTAATGATGCTCAGTCCTTCACCCATTGCCTTCTTCCTTCAGATTTTTTCCCCTGGTACTTGACCCTCATTCACTGTCTTTGCATGACCAAACAAATATAAGTTTTTCTATTCTCTATATATGCCATTAATCATTTGTTGATCTCTTTTAAGTAACCTAACCAAGTTTCATTTCATTTAATTTATATATTTATCCTGCTGTACTCAATTACAATTTCCTTAAAACAAAGTGAGCAGAAGCATTCTTTAATATTGTTGCTTTTTGATCAAATAACATTTTTTCAACAGATCACATACTATCCACTAACTTTGTTTTTGTCTGTCTGTCGAAAAAGTTCTGCATTCACTGTGTTATCTTTAATAAATATTCCATAAGATACCTAACTTCATTTCACTAGCTTTTTGCCATGTATGTTTAGCATGCATTTGTTCACATCATCTTCCTAGTCTTTCCATTTTTTATCTTGAGTTTGACAAAAAAAAGTCAATCCACCAATACAAAAAAACCCAATATAAATTTATATTTATTTACTGTCTCAGTCAAGACATTTCTAATGTTACAACAATTTATGTATTTTTTATTCTGCAATTTATTTCATTTCTCAGCCAACAATATGGCATTTTCTGAGTACAAAAGTACACATGTATTCACATCTCCAATCAATAAATTCCTCTAATGTCACTAAATAATTCATTATACCAATTTCAAAATATATGTTAAGCCACCAGAGACAATATACGTACTTGTCTTAATCCCTGCATGGTTTTGAACAACTCACTAAGCTTATTCCAAAATAACTGTTTATTTTTATGTATTCAGCAACTAATCTTCAATTATAATCTCACACAAAACATTCCTCTATGAGAATTTGCCTTGGACGGGAAAAGAACACTCGGACACCAAGCTGGGTAAAATGGGTCACTTTATTAAATATTAACAGAAAGACCTGCAGGGGTCACTAAATGGGGCGGAGTTTCCTGAACACAACATACTTGGGCAACTTAAATGGGCGTTACTCCAAGCCTGGTCAGGGTGAGGCGTGTCCCGCCTACTCCCGACCCGAAAGCCACGCCCAGCATGTGGGAGGGCTCACCTTGCATGACCCGGAACCGGAAATGACGTAGGTGAGCCCCAAGGGCACTCCCTTTGCACCTCTCCGTCCGTGGAGGAAGCGTGAGTTGTGCAATGGGGGTGCCAATCATCTTACAAAAGATGCCCAAAGGAGAACACACAGTTGCTACTGATACCCTTTCCGCCCCGTTTCTGCCATATAGTGACCAAGAATATAAACATCCAATTGCTGAATCAGAACCTATTTACATACAGATGCACCCCGTAACCACAAATCCTTACCCTCGTCCAGGATGGAGTAGGCGAAAAACAATCTGTAGCAAATGCCCTAAGACTGCAAAAATTCCTACTCGGCCCCAAACCAGGCGACCTATAAAAACATCCTGGATTGAGCGGAGGGTGGGTGGGTGTCCGTTTTGCGGCGAGCTCGTCGGCAAGGGAAGCCAGGGGAGGGCAAGCAAGCCCTGATAAAGGGCACATGCCCCGCCCCTCGGCTTTCCCAGAATGCCCGAGCGGCCGCTGATTGCTCAGGGGCGTTCCCACGCTATCGCGGGGAACGCCCCCCAGCTGATGGGGGAGCCGAGTTGGTTCCCGCCATCGGCAATTTTCGTCCAGGCGATATTTCGCCTGGCCTTTCATTTGCCTTGGACGGGAAAAGAACACTCGGACACCAAGCTGGGTAAAATGGGTCACTTTATTAAATATTAACAGAAAGACCTGCAGGGGTCACTAAATGGGGCGGAGTTTCCTGAACACAACATACTTGGGCAACTTAAATGGGCGTTACTCCAAGCCTGGTCAGGGTGAGGCGTGTCCCGCCTACTCCCGACCCGAAAGCCACGCCCAGCATGTGGGAGGGCTCACCTTGCATGACCCGGAACCGGAAATGACGTAGGTGAGCCCCAAGGGCACTCCCTTTGCACCTCTCCGTCCGTGGAGGAAGCGTGAGTTGTGCAATGGGGGTGCCAATCATCTTACAAAAGATGCCCAAAGGAGAACACACAGTTGCTACTGATACCCTTTCCGCCCCGTTTCTGCCACAGCAGGGGGTCAGATCTCTATCTTGGCCCCCTGCTCCCCCCCTAAGCCTGCCCCAGCTCACGCAGGCACCACTGCAGGTCTGTGTAAAAATTGCCACTCCTGACATCTTCCTAAATTGACCCAGTGAAAGCTAGGGGGGGGGTTTTTAAAAACACATGCCCGTGTGTCAGATCACTTTCCCTCCCCCTGCCATGTTAACCCATAACCTGGTCCCGTCAACAGCTGTTGGTGTGACGGCAACTCTGCATCCCCTCCATGTGGGGGTATTAGAACCATACACCAGAACCACACACCACGGCCGTAGGCCCCGTACGACCGGTGGTTCACCATGACATGACATCACTGTGCCAAGTCCTTCACCGACACCAGGTCGTTGCCACCCGTGTGCAAGACCAACAATCTGTTCCATATGCTCTGCAAGCCCCGGGGGACTGCCACGACTTGACGCCACTGGGCCAAGTCCTTCACCACCACCAGGTCGTTGCCACCCGTGTGCAACACCAGCAATCTGTTCCATATGCTCTGCAAGCCCCGGGGGGCTGCCATGACTTGACGCCACTGGGCCAAGTCCTTCACCACCACCAGGTCGTTGCCACCCATGTGCAACACCAGCAATCTGTTCCATATGCTCTGCAAGCCCCGGGGGACTGCCACGACTTGACGCCACTGGGCCAAGTCCTTCACCGACACCAGGTCGTTGCCACCCGTGTGCAAGACCAACAATCTGTTCCATATGCTCTGCAAGCCCCGGGGGACTGCCACGACTTGACGCCACTGGGCCAAGTCCTTCACCACCACCAGGTCGTTGCCACCCGTGTGCAACACCAACAATCTGGGTCCGGCCCATCACTGCTCCCGACTTTTCACAACGGAAAAGACCCGTCTCAAACGAAGACCTCCGAGCTCAAGCCTTTCCGCTGAAGCCCCAGCGACTCAGCAACCTCCACATTCCTGAAGATAATGTTGCAGCTCAATGTTCAGCCACCAAGCCATGCTGTGGCTGCCGTTCACTACTGTGGGCAACGGAAGGGCAGCTCCTTCGCACTTCGCACGTAACAAAGTGGAGCAGGGCCAGGACCTAGAGAAACGATAAGGATACAAAGACAGTGTTAGCCACCCAATCCCAAGAGTGCTTGTACTCAGGTGCTCTGAATCTACTTTATGAAAGCCACTGACTTCCATCTGCCACCGGATTCATTACTTTGCTGAGAACTTGTTGAAACCTGCATTCAGTATTGTTGAGGGAATACCACCCGATATCTTGCCGATCCTCCTGTAACGGCCCCTAACTGTTATTTTAAAAGGCACCCTTCCCTGGCTTCATCGCTTTACTTGCACTAAGTCCATCATACCCCGGCATATATCCTTGTTTGATATACCAGGCCAGTGATCAATCCACCATCTGTGTTATTGGTCAGCCACCATGTGTAACCAACGCGGCTGCCGCAGCCGCTATTTAACATCAGTTTGCTGGCCCAGGGAACCTTGCATGATCCACTACTATGCGATCATGACAGCACCTTGCAGACCTACCATGTCCCAAAGGCCATTTTTATGGCTGTTGTGTGAAACAGACTCACCTCGTTGGGTGAGGATCTGGGTCTCATCCAATGCCCGCTGCCCCTGAAACTGGGCAATGTATAGCGGCTTACTAATTTCTCCCCAATCTGAGTCCTTTTCCTTGGACCATCTCTTGATCATTCCCCCTATCCTCAAATAGTTTGACACCAAGGTCTTTTGTTAGGGGAGCTAAGCCCCACCTGTTGCCCCTACATGATGGCATGTAACCATGTGGTCCAACCTGCACTCCTTTGCTTGAGCGATGGCGCCGTTCACCAATTCTGGGTACCCTGCGCCCCAGCCTATGCCATGTGGCTGCCAACCGCCTGCCCATGCACACATACTCCCTGTTAACAGACTGGGCCTCCTGTTGCTGGCTCGCTTCACTCCACTGATGGGCCAGCTGTACACCATAGTCGCAGTCCCATGTTCCTGTATTCCTCTCAGTAAATCATAATACTCTTCCTCCAGCATTAAAATGCCAGGGGGATTAGCCAATATGTTCCGTGGCCTTGCTTGCTAACCCAGGGAGTAAAATAATTGCAAGAAATTTATGAAGATAAGCAAAGGCCCATGCCAATGCTTTCTTTACCGTTAGCGCATGGATTAGCTTTACCAACCTGACTTAATCAATATAACCATAATATTAATGGTACCATCCTGGCACCACGACTTCAATATTGTTTATGATAATAACATTTTCTGAATTATTCATTAAAACAATTAATATAATGCTTAATAATTATATTAAGCTTAAAATCAACTCAAACGTGAGTTTGATTCAGATGACCTCAATGCTTAGCGTTCTTGCAAGCCCCCCATTCCGGTAAGTGACTATACCATTTCTTATGAAAAAACTAAAGGGGCTGAGATAAGCCGACTAATTTATTTATTCGATTTTTATGCCGCCCTTCTCCTTAGACTCATGGCGGCTTACAACATGTTAGCAATAGCACTTTTAAACAGAGCCAGGCTATTGCCCCCTCAATCCAGTTCCTCATTGTCTTACTCATGAGGGTTAGCCAGAATTTGGGAGATTTCCAACCTTCAGCATGGTAATGACATGGGGATCTGCAGGCTGTAGTTATGGTATTAATAGTATCTTTCAGTTTTGCTTGTCCAGAAAGGGGGGGGGGGGCTTGCTACCAACTACACCCGTACTGTTGTAGCCTCCAGTACAATAACTTCACATTTGGAAATGTGGCAAAATTCAGAATATTAGTAGCACCATTCAGGGAGACATAATGACTTCCATGCGCAACTGCTCCAGGATCTGGCACATCATGATAATAATAATAATAATAATAATAATAATAATAATAATAATAATAATAATAATAATAATAATAATAACAATAATAAATACCCAGGAGCAAGCACATAAGAAAACCCCCCTGTTACCAAGTACTCCTTTAGTGCAGTACATCACTAGTTAAGTATGGCCATAAAATTAACAAAGATAATTCCTCAGGGCATATTTGACCAGGAGGATTGCCATTAAGCCAACTTGAAAGTGAAGAGGAAAACATACCAAAGTAAACCTCTGGCCTGATAACATGTATATACAGTATTCTCAACAAAAGCTTTAATAAACAAATTTTTCTATGTAAGGTGTAGAACATGTTTCACCTGCCATAACAGTTTATATTAACACTGTCACCCTTCTTAAAGCGTGAGAGCAATTAATTATTTATTTATTTTAAATTGAGGGTAAGGGAGCAGCATGAGGCTATGTTTACTTACCGCCCAATAACCTAATTGCTATTTTCAATGTGATAAAGAAACATATGCCAGACCTGTCTGCCAAACAGCTTCTTAGGTCCCCATTCCACAATGCTTCAAAGAAAGGACAAGATATATTTCTACACAGTGCTCTCGGTAGGAGATCCTTACATAGGAAGAAACAAATTCTTTATATTCAGCAGCGCTGTTCCAAATGAAGTGCAGAAATTTATAATGCTTGATAAAAGTGTAATAAAGGTTAACAGCCTTCCAAGTAGCAGAAAACCCTCATCATTTGCTGTAGTGTTTCTTCTAAACCCGCTTATGAGCAGAAGCCAAGGTTTTAACTGCAAAGTTGCTGTCAAAAGCCAGCTAAGTCCCCTGAAGCTATGATGAACAAAAGGGGCCAAGGTCTATAGTAATGCTACAGTCTTTTGATCACTACAAGCCATTCTCACTGACAAAGCAGTCTTTCCATAGATCCAGTTGCTCAAACACCACCTAACCTGGTTTCATGGCTACTATCCCTGCTTGTTATTGTCCCTCTTGTGAGAAAATGCCATAGGAGGGCGCCATTATCCACTGGGTATGAAAGAACTGTTATCAAATGGTAGTGAGACCGGGCTGCTGAAAAGCATTTCAAATATGAAATTTTTAATCCCCATACCATTTCTATGTCCACCACATTATGGTTCAATTATATGTCTCGTTATAACCAATGCTCATAACCTAGTGGCTTGTTTGGCCTACCCCAATATTTAACTGGCGTACAGGAGCCTTATTTCTCCAAATTTGTGTACGCTAAAAATTGCCTTAAGGGGATGCTCGGATTGCCCTGTGGAATTGGTGGGGCGGGCAGAGGGGGGGGGGAGTTTTCCCCCACCACCCCCCGCTGTAATATCACAACCCATGTGTTGTGACCCTCAGTAAATCAGTTTAATTTCAAATTAATTCATTTTAAGCTCACTCAATTCAAATATACTAACTTAATAAATTAAACCATTCTTATAATTCATTAAGCACAATCCATTCCCATATACTGACTTAATAACCTAAATCATATTTTTTTTTAAATCACTTTATGTTCAACCAATTCCCATATAATCGCTTCAATAAATTAGCTCGTTTTAATTCATTCTTCTTATGATCAATTCATTCCAGTATACTAGCCTAAATTAAATTAGATCATTTTGATTCATTTATTTTAAGTTCAATCAATTCAAGTCTATTGACTTAAATCCATAAAATCATTTTTATAATTCAATTCGAGCTCAATCAATTTTACTATACCGACATAATAAATAAATCATTTTATCAATCAGTTTATGCTAAACCCCTTCAAATATACAGTTTAAATAAATTAAATCAGTTAATTTCTCAATCCACTCAAGTATACTGACTTAAAAAATTAGATCATTTTGATTCATTCATTTTAAGCTCAATCGATTCAAGTCTACTGACTTAAATCTATTAAATCATTTTAATAATAATTTTATGGCATACTTGTTATGACTGACCATCTAAAATAGCACCAAGCAAATGATAGTTTATTCCATACCTCATCAAATAATCTCCCTAATGAAGTAAATAGTCTGAAGACAAATCATGACTTGCCCAGAGTTGCCCAAGTGAGATGGGCAATATATAGAATATAATGTAATATAAACAAACAAACAAAGAATGTTTATTTTAGATGATTTCTTTGTGTGTGTGTGTGTGTGTGAAGTAATGCCATGAAGTAAGTGGTAGAGCCTTAACCCTACGCGTGTTGCAAAGACCACAAGGGCCTCTTCCATCCTTATCCAGGGAAGTGCTAATCTCTCCTTTCATACAACATCACGGCCATTACCAGTTTGCTGAACCGGAATGAATGGAAGCAACCCACCACTTTTGCAGATCGGTGTCTAATTGAGATGCCTCAAGTGAAGGGGGGGAGGGAAGGGCGCCGGCATGCTGAAGTCAGGCCTTGCCCTGTCCCCCCCCCTACAAAAGCAAACCTCGGCGCAACCTGCCATGCTGGGAACGGTGTGCGTGCAAGCCACGTGGCACACACCCCGGCGCCACCCTGTGTGCGGCCCGCCCGAGACCCCTGCACTCGCAACACAAACCACGTGGGGGAAGGTGCTGCTGCCGCTCCCTCCCCAGCACTCGCCCTGGTGAAAGCTCTGTGACCATCACCAACTGGGCCGTCCGAACCACGATCACAGCAGGCAAGCAGGCGAAGCCTCCGCGCGCCCCGCCGCCACCCACACAAGGTGGGGGGGCGGAGCCACCGGCCCCCGTAAGCCATCCGACCACCATTCCCCTTTCCCCAAGCAAAGTAAACCTGAGCTGCCCCTGGCGATCCTTAGCGATCCCAGGGGTTCCGAAAAGGCATCGTCCTCAGCTTCTTCCTAGCGGGAGAAAAGGCTCGCTGGTCCGTTTTGCGGTGAGCTCGTCGGCAAGGGAAGCCAGGGGAGGGCAAGCAAGCCCTGATAAAGGGCACATGCCCCGCCCCTCGGCTTTCCCAGAATGCCCGAGCGGCCGCTGATTGCTCAGGGGCGTTCCCACGCTATCGCGGGGAACGCCCCCCAGCTGATGGGGGAGCCGAGTTGGTTCCCGCCATCGGCAATTTTCGTCCAGGCGATATTTCGCCTGGCCTTTCATATTTATTATAAATTTCAACTAAATCAATAAAAAAGCAACATTTTCAGTCTCACATTCATACATTTTTTCAGTGACCTTGTAAAGAACAAAAAAATGGTTCATCTTTTCCTACCTCAAGTACGCCTCCACACACTTTCTTATTTTATTCAGAAATCTGGTGGATTGCTAACACCTTTCTACAAGTTTTAGTTAGATTTTTTACATTTCTTTTACTATGTTTCGTTCTGCATGGGAAACAATAATGGTATATTTCTGACCATCGGGCAAAAATGTAATCTAGGTATACATTGAACAAATTTCATAGTCACTCCATAAGTAAGCTACATCCATATTTTAACATTTTTTCCAGTTAATCTTTTTATATATGCAGAGTTGCCATTTTTTCCCAATTCATTTGCCACATTTGTGATTTCCTTTTCAACAAGCTTTACTTGAACAATACATTTTGTAGCATATATTATAAATCTGTTTTTGACATACTATTTGTGTGTGTGTGTGTGTGTGTTTGCACCTTTGCACCTTTGAGTCAGTGTTGCCTTCTGGCAACTCCAGTCCCTACAGTTTCCTTAACAAGTTGTTTAGTAATGATTTGCTATTAACTTCTTCCTAGAATTAAGAGAGAGTGACTGGTTAAAGGTTACGTAGTGGATTTTGTCCTAAGGCAGAAGTACATTTCACACTCTCCCAATTTATAGCCTAATGCTTAATCATAACTCCAAACTGGCTCTCACTATTACACAAATCTCTAAAATTGTCTTTCCAACAAATGAATACTTTTTGTTTCTATGTACATTCTTGTATAGATACCAATTTCACTTTATAGTGGCAATAAAGTAAATGGCATACAAAATAAAAACAAAGTAGATAAAACTATTAAAATTATGATTTAAATTAAACAAAACCAACACCCCAAAAAAGTTGCAAAATGCCAACAAAGTAAAATATCATGGGATCTCCAAGCGCATTGACCAAACAATGTTTGAGGGCTTTCAGGAAGGCCAGCAATAAAGAAATATTTTTATGCATGGATATCTACTGTGTAGTTATATTGCAAACAGGATAGTATCTGTGAGTTAGCTATTTCCTCGCATATAATGAAGTGGTCATGAAACATTATTTAGTCATGGATTCAAACTTATATACATTCTTTGCCATTCTGTTGTGTAGGGATAATCTACCAGAGACTAGTGTACAAGTGAGATCTTTTATCCAAAGAGAACTTAATAACTCTACCTTCCAAATATGGACCACAAAAGTGGTGACCAAATAAAGTTTAGGAAATGCAATTGTTTTTATTGAAGGAAAACATTATAAAAACATTTCAATGGGAAAAGAGAATGAAAGAAAAATACCAGTCAGTGGAGGATTCAATAAGAAAATAATGTTTCAAATATAAGCAGTACTGAGGGAATAGCAATGAAAACATGAAAAAAGTTCATGAAGTCTTAGTGGGGTGCATTAACAGTTAATGCGACATGGCAATAAGGGCAAAGTAACAATCATTGGGCAAATGCCACTCAGTAGGGAAATAGCATTTAAGCAGCGTTGAGGGAATAGCAATGAGCAGTCCTTGGAGGCTAACAAAGGAACAGCATGTGCAATGCAATTTTTAGGGTAAAGAAAGGTTCCAATACATGTTTTTTTGACACTGAAAGGGGGGAACTGAAACAGAAGCAGTAGAAAGGAGAGAAAAAGAGGGATTTTAACCAACAAATGAGAATAATAACAATAAATAAAAAAGAGAAATGACAAAAAGGAAAAGTAGGTTGAAAAACAACTTATATATACATATAAATAATAGATAAGGGGTTGAGGGAGAGAATAGATGTCAAGCAGTGTTCCCTCTAATTTTTTGGGGGGGTGGGCGGAAAAGTATAGTGTCTGAGCGGCAGTCCCTTTGAGACTGGGCAGCACAGAAATAATAAACAAACAAACAAACAAATAAAAAAACCACCCTGTTTTGCCTCAGAGAATTTCAAAATAAAATACTGTACTGTGTGTCTATAACAGTGAGCTCATAATAGGGCAACTCTATCAATATCAAAATGCCACTTAAATAGTTCAGCTAGTTTCAAACTAGATTTTGGTTTTCTTTCTCTCTTCCTTACTCCCATTCTTTTTCTTTCTCTTTTCCTTCCTCTCTTTTTTCTATCTGCTTCTCTCTCTTCCTCTCTCTCTCCTTCCCTCTCACTCTTTCCCTCTCGGCTTCTGGGCAGGTTTGGAAAACTCTGAGTTGATGATGATTTTTAAGTGAGCGATTGCTCACTGCTCAGCTTAGAGGGAACTATGATGTCAAGCATACATTTACATCTTATTATTCTTACTAATGAAAATTGGGAATAGGACTATTCTCAGAGTGAGAAAGAGGAACTCTGTGAGGGGAAAGTAGTGCTTCCTTTTCTGAATACACTAGCTTCAGTTCGGGGGCTAAAAAGGGCTATTTTTCTAACAGCATGGGAGAGGCTAATTTCAATTTTTGGAAGACCCACCAGCTTCCATTTTATTGAAAGTGTAAGAAGAATTCCAACAGACCTTAGCTTGTTAGGTGGTCATGATGACTTCTCCATTAAAGAGATTTGATCTTCAAAATGTCAGACAATTTGCTGGAATAAGCAGAAGTTTTTTAGGAAAGAGAAATGATCAGAGCAAGACATCTAGTTCTTACAGATTATTTTTCAGTGACTTTAGCTAGAGAAAAAAACCCTTCAGCATAGAGATGTTCTTCTTTTTTTTTAAGCTGATTGGCAGAAAAATCATAGTATTTATATGGAATTTTCTCAATTGGGATTACTTTGAAGGTGGTAGAGGACTGAAGGATCATCCTTTGCAATTATTCCCAAAAAAGAACAATTGACTTCTCAGCTTGGGTTATCTTAATTGTCTTCTGACTGGAGCTTGGAACCCCAGTGAGAATCAACCTTTCCTCTTATGTTCAGTGTTAATATTGGTTTATAATCTAAACAATCTACAATAGAATAGAATAGAATAACAGAGTTGGAAGAGACCTTGGATGTTTTCTAGTCCAACCCCTGCTTAGGCAGGAAACACTACACCACTTTAGACAAATGGTTATCCAACATTTTCTTAAAAACTTCCATTGTTGAATTTTTTACAACTTCTGGAAGCAAGCTGTTCCATGGATTAATCGTTCTACCTGTCAGGAAATTTCTTCTTATTTGATTAATTTCTACCCATTGCTTCTTGTTCTACCCTCAAGTGCTTTGGAGAATAGTTTGACTCCCTCTTCTTTGTGGCAATCCCTGAGATATTGGAACCCTGCTACCATGTCATTCTTTTCATTAAACTAGACATACCCAGTCCGTGCAACTATTCTTCATATATTTTAACTTCCAGTCCCCTCATCATCTTTGTTGCTCTTCTCTGGACTCTTTCTAAAATATCAACATCCTTTTTGCATCATGGCAATCAAAATTGAATGCAATGTAGTATTCCAAGTGTGGCCTTACCAAGGCATTATAAAGTGGTATCTTCTAACACAATGTCTACATGTTTGTTCTCTCTCTCCACAGTAGGAGTTTTATTCCTATGGGGAACATTGAACAAAAGGTCACATTTGCAAATTGAGTGGAGATGTAAGGGGATAAAGCCTCCTGCAGGCTTTACCCTGTAGTAATCCAGGTCTCCTCTAAGATGTGCTATTTTGCAAGGCCTTTCCCTTTGTATAAGATTAGAATGGTGTCGAATGGGGGTGGGGGGTTAGGGAGTAAAGGTCTCTCAGGAGAACTGAAGAGAAGGGTGTAATAAATTGAGTCAGAGTCACAGCATGTTGTAACCAAAGCTTTATTTATTTTAGGCTTGGCTGCAGTGTTCCCTCTAATTTTTTGGGGGGGTGGGCGGAAAAGTATAGTGTCTGAGCGGCAGTCCCTTTGGGACTGGGCGGCACAAAAATAATAAATAAATAAATAAACAAACAAACAAACAAACAAACAAACAAATAAAAAACCCACCCTGTTTTGCCTCAGAGAATTTCAAAATAAAATACTGTACTGTGTGTCTATAACAGTGAGCTCATAATAGGGCAACTCTATCAGCTTTAAAAACTCATCTTTGCCAGCAGGCCTGGGTCCATTGAGCGCTAACATCTAGCTCCAGCCGACAATATGAATGTAAATTTTTTGATGGGAGGAATGTGGATGACTCTTTTTAAGGACTGGAGTTTTAGACTACATTTTAAGCTTAGATTTCTTATATGTTCTATTTTTTTGTATTTACCTTTGTTGTGAGCCACCTCAAATCTACAGAAAAAGGCAGCATAGAAATCAAATAATAAATAAATAATAAAATGTAGGACTTGATACTTCTCTCTCTCTTGCCTTTGGGTAAAAAATGCCCTGATTTATAATGTAGCACTAACCACAGAAAATAGGGTTGTGATTTATCTTGGCAATGCAGAATTGGTGCTCAAGTCTTCAGACAGATTTTGTTCTTGTATCTACTGCTAGTTCAAGACAAAACAATTCACGACAATATAATTTATTCCTAAATGTCTTATTTAAAGTGTGGCTTATTACAGCTTTAATGATAAAATGTTTGTAGTTCAAAAAACTTGGCTCTGAAAGGAGAATCTTTTTTCACTCCTTCTGTGAAAGGTAGCATTACAGAGAGTCTCAGTGGCACTTTTGAATGACAGTTTATCTATAGATATGTGCCACTTGGTTAGAGATAATATGATGACTGAGGGTGTTATTGATGCTACAGAAATACAACAGCCTGAATTTTTGAGAAAGAAAAAAAGAACCTTTATCTGCAGAGATTTTTTTGTGTGCGTTATTGGAAATCTTAACAGACAGACAAGATTTGATATAATAGAGAACTTTGCTTTATTGTATTTTCATAAACCATGAATACTTCTTAAATTAAGTACTACAGAATGAAAAAAAGGTACTTGGAAAGCTTATGTTGAATGTTGCCATGGTCCATTCAAAAAACTAATCTAATAAAATGGTGTCATATAAAACATACAAAATACAAAATGCTATATCTCTACTTATAATTCAGATCATTGGACCCATCCATCAAGAATAAAATTTGTGGTTGTTTGTTTCAAACCAAGTTAGGGAAGGATGAGTTCAAGGAACCAGAAACAACTGCCCTGGTTCATTTCTCTGGCTTTTCCCAACCCTATTCCCCTGAGTTATGCTGGGACCAAACTTTTTCAGAATTCTTGGGAAACATGGTCTCATCAAGTACTAGGTTGTGATTTCGGCTGATCTGGAGGACACTACCTTGGAGAACTCTGATTTCCCATTATGATTTCCCTTTTCCTTCTCAGAGAAGATGTGTTTTTTCTACCTTGCTCTCAGGGTCTTTAAATTTCCTTAGGAATGTTTTGGATGGAATGTTAAATTTGGTCTTATTTTATCAATCAATCAATCAACAAATAAATAAATAAATAATAAATAAGATGTTGATCTTGGGTTACTTGTTTATTCATCTTTCTTCATCTTTTCTGGCTTCCCGATTTGAAAAAAACTTCATGGGATGAATTAATGATAATTTAAAGTATGAGAAGCCAGGAAGACTGCAGAGCACCAGAGACATGATTTCACTGTGAATATAGGGTAATTAATACAGAAATACAAAAATGCTGTAATTCATTTGTAAGTTTTTTCAATTTAATGAAAATAATCAAACAGAAGGAAAGCATTCACAATTTGTCACATAATTAGATTTCACTGTATTTTATTTCAAACATAAGAGTTTTATATTTAAAATAATCTCCCTGCTAAATATTATGAAGCCAATAGCTAAAAAGATCTTCAGTAAAAGTAAACAATTTATGAAAGAAAATCTGATTTTGATATTGCTTTTCTAGATTATGGATTCTTCTCCATTCCCTTAAAACCATGCCTTTTCATGGCTGTTCAGGAAAAATCCAATCATTGCATTCTATTAGGTGTTATTGCTTTTTAAACTGTCTTTGAGCTAAATAATTGAAAAAAAGTCACTAAAAAATTCCTGTAAGCGAACTCTGAAAATAGTTGTCAGTTTTCATGTAAGTCCTCAAAGTTTTGAAAATTTTGGAAACCTTTTTGGTAGGAAAACTCCTATACAGTAATCCCTCGCTACTTTGCAGTTCATCTTTTGTGGATTTGCTACTTCATGGGTTTTCAAAGGGGGCTCAAATCCATTAAATCCATTGAAAATTTTTAAATCCATTAAAAATTCATAAAATTCTTCTACAGTACTACTGTACTCTATTAAAGAAACTGGTAGGATATCACATGCAGTTCCAGCTGAGAAACATTATAGAATGACTGTTTAATGCAAAGGGTGGATTTTAAAAGTCCAAATACTCGTTAAATACATAAAAAATATCTTTCTTCTACTTTGCGGAAATTTGTTTTTCATGGATGGTCTTGGAATGCATGCCCCACGAAAAATGAGAGATCATTGTACTTCTATTTGCTAATGAGATTGGCATAATTTCTCATTTACCTGCTTGTTTATTTTATAAAATGAAGAAATTATAATAGAAAATTGCATGAGAATAGCAAGGGAGATAAAAGCTGCTCTTCCAGGACTAAGTCTGGATAAACTGCATGCAATTGAAACCAATTTGCAGAATTTCCATCAATTGCTGACTTGCAGAAAAATTGCTAGCTTGGCCCAGCAAAATTACCAGTGAAAATGTGACTCTAAGGTTTTTCTGAAAGGGTGTGTGGGTCACTTTGTATTTCTTTCTCTTTTTTTCCTTTTTTCCCTTTTTTTTTAATACAGGCCAAGCTTTACAGATGACGATTGGAAAAGAGTTTGCACTGTTTGCACTATTTTGCTTATTTCAAGAAGTATTGAAGCTTTAAAAGTCAGGGTGGGGAACAATGATCTTTTTATGATTTGCTGACTGCACCTCCTGGAATTCCTGAGCCAACCATGCCATCATTCCCCACTTTTATTTAAAGGAAGAAAATGCTTCAGTTATCTAGTTTCATTCATGGTATGGCCTAGAGATGAGGAATACGGGAAGAATAGAAAAGAGGAAAATATTTATAGTCAATTGGCACAAAATAACTACAGCCCTAAAACAATACATAAAAATAAACTCAAATAAAATAAGAATAATAAAACTACCATGTAGACTCTGCTGGTTAAAAAATATTCTTACACATATAAGAAGTAATTATAAAAGAATGAAATATAATAAAGCAAAACAGAATAGAAGACATTCTAAGCCTTCCAATAGTAATTGCTGCAAATAAGCTTAGAGACACCATTTGTTTTCTGGATTCTGGTTAGAACTTTGGTTAAATTGGAAATAACGCTTACTGAATGCAGGATTTCATAAACAAAAACTCCATCTTTATTTCTCCTCTCCTCCATATTCAAAATGCATCACAGGCAGACACATTCCTTCCTCTCTTATCTTTAACAATTAGAGCACACCAAAGCATTCCTCCAGGTCTCCTCCCTTATCTTAAGATTTATGTTTAACAGCTGTTAAATAGCAGAGAATAAACTAACTTACTTCGTAGCCATACCGGCACACGTCCATGATGGATTTACAACATTGAAAACTCCGCCCTTCTTCCCTGCTGGCACCCAGACGTGATGAATAAATCACTTCAGTAATTAACCTGTTCCCCCCCTTAATATCTCTTCCCTAACACTTGTTCCCTGTGCCTTTGCACCCTCCTGAAATGGGGATTTAACCATCTATTATCTGTCTCTTCTTCACTGGAGTCTGGACTCATAGCAACGTCCTGTGGCTGGCCTCCCACCTGTTCTAACACCTGTAACCCAGGACCTGCCACTAATTCATAAACACTATCTGTATCAGAGTCAGCAACCTCTTCGCTGTCCTCCAACTGACTAGGAGTATATACAACAATTTGTAATAGCAGAGTTCAATCTGAAAGCAGAAAATAAACCACCTCTTATTCACTGAGTTCAGTTTCTACTAGTAGTTGGTATACATATACCAGTATGTAGGTTCCATAAGAAAGGACCTGGAAGAAATATGTGTACAAGGTTTCAGGTTCATTCTTGCCACAGGGACAAATGATGAATTCAAAAAATGCCATATTTGTTCAAATTATGTCCACAATACCTGCCTACAAATAAACAAACAGATTGCCACTTTTGTAACAAAACCCAATATTTCCTAATTACACCCCAAACAATTGCAATGATCTAACACAAATTGATTTTACAGAAGATAATGTTGGAAAACCATTACAAAACCTAAAACCATCCCTATCCATTGGACCTGATGGTCTATGTACATATTTCTTTAAAAAGCTTTCCACAATCATAGTGGAACTTCTAAGCAATCATAGTGGAACTTCTAAGCATACTTTTTGAAAAATCCTTCAGGACTAGCCTCTTACCCAACTTATGGTCGCTAGCCACAGTCATCCCTATCTTCAAAAAAGGACATCCAAAGAACATTGAAAATCACAGACCAATCTCTTTAGGTTGCATCACCTGCAAAGTCATGGAATCAGTCATAAATCAATCCATCACCCCTCACCTAGAAACTAGCAACCTACTCCCTAACTAACAATTTGGATTCATAAAAAAATTATCCAGAACGTGCAACTCCTACACTACCAAAAAACCCATATGGACTTCACAACTCAATCAAGGTAAATCAATAGATGCAATTTACATAGACTTTTGTAAAGCCTTTGATTCAGTAGTAACATAGAAACATAGAAACATAGAAGACTGACGGCAGAAAAAGACCTCATGATCCATCTAGTCTGCCCTTATACTATTTTTTGTATTTTATCTTGACATGACAAGATACATAACAAACTACTTCAAAAAATCTTATGGCATCTCTGGTCCCCTTCATGATTGGATAACTGTATACTTGTCCAAGTTAAAATAGTTAAAACATAGAGTGCCCTATCAAATCCTGCACCTGTCAACAGTGGTGTCACTCAAGGCAGCATTCTAGGACCAACACTATTCATTCTTTACATAAATGACATTCATGATCATATTATAAGTAACTGTGTTCTCTTTGCTGATGATGTTAAACTATTCAACACCACAGACAATACTTCTATTCTTCGAAAAGACCTATACCATGTATCACAATAGTCTGATAAATGGCAACTTCAAATCTCAACCAATAAATGCTCTGTTTTATACATTTGCAAAAAGAATCAGAAAACAAAATACAAACTTGGAGGACACAACTTTGTAGATGACCCTCACTCTGCTAAGGACCTTGGAATACTCATATCTAATAACCTAAGTGCCGGAGTAATTGTAACAACATTGCCAAAAAGGCACTAAGGATTGCTAACCTAATCTTGTGTAGCTTCTTCTCTGGGAATATTAAGCTGCTAACCAGAGCATACAAAACATTTGCCAGACCAATCCTTGAATACAGATCACCTGTCTAGAACCTGCACTGCATATTGGACATTAATATAATTGAGAGAGTCCAGAAATATTTTACAAGAAGAGTCCTCCACTTCTCTGCTCGTAACAGAATACCTTATTCCACCAGAGTTGAAATTTTGGGCTTAGAAAACCAAGCTATGTCACCTTCGATCTGATCTAAATGTAGTTCATAAAATCATCTACCACAATGTCCTACCCATCAATGGATACTTCAGCTTCAACTGCCCAACACATTTGCACAAAATAGGTTCAAACTCAATGTAAACCACTTGAATCTTAACTGCAGAAAATACCACTTCAGCAACAGAGTGGTGAATGCATGGAATGCACTACCTGACTCTGTGGTTTCTTCCCCAACCCCCAAAAACGTTAACCTTAGACTGTCTATAGTTGTCCTCACCCCATTTCTAAAAGGTCTATAAG
Organism: Erythrolamprus reginae; assembly: GCF_031021105.1. NCBI lineage: Eukaryota > Metazoa > Chordata > Lepidosauria > Squamata > Dipsadidae > Erythrolamprus > Erythrolamprus reginae. Next base: position 61,673,734 of record NC_091954.1, on the reverse strand, counting down.
GAGAGTGCATAAGACACCACTGTGCCTACCACCCCTGTCCTACTGTCCTATTGTCTAAATTTACCTACACCTACTTTGCTTTTGTTTATGTTGATGCTGTAGCTATTACCTTGTACACATTTTGAAAAACAAACAAATAACCAAATAAAGTAAAATAAAATAAAATCAATGGGGTTTTATAAAACCTTCAATCCAATACTATGGAGGGTAGAAATTAATGTAACTTAAAAATAAGGCTCTACAATGTGCTGAGCAAACCGGATTATACAGATTCTTAACCAGACTTAAAGGTTTCCCAAAAGTAATCCATCCTTGTTGATTGTCTATAACATTCAAGTCACTCTGACATGCAATATTGAACAATCTTCAGCAAATATCTCATCTGCCACTTTCTCTAGGTTTAGAGATAGCAAAGAGTAGGTAGAACGGCTGCAATAATGCAAGTCATCTATTGTTTTTGTTTTTGTTTTTACTTTCCATCCTGATCCCAAGTTATCAAGGAGAATTGGTGACATGAAGTCATTAGGGAGAAAAGTAGGGCCATTGCTAATGGAAAACAGAAGTTTGAGCCACTAAGACAGACGACAGAGGTAACATTTTTATGCCAAAGGTGCTTTTCCAAAAGGCAAATAGACTTTTCCTCTTTTTTTCTTTCTTGAAAACATTTTGTTTCTCATCCAATAAGTTTCTTCAGTTCTTGGATGAGAAGTGAAGTGTTTTCAAGGAGAAAAAGAACAAGAAAGTTCAGTTGTCTTTTGGAAAAGCACCTTTTGGGAGACAACCATGACCTGGATGATTGAGAATCTCCATACAAAGGTAACATTCTTGTTTCCATGAAAATTAGAAAGTTTAGACACTGGAGGAGTGCTTGAAAAATGTTAGATTTGATAGCATCCAAGAACTTTAGATTACTAAAGGGACACATCTCTATACACTATACATTACATAGATTTAGCTTTAAACAGCTTGATGGTCACAGGAATGCATCAACTTACCTTAAAATGAAAAAAAGCCCAGGATTGCCTTTGGCATGGAAAACTCTAAGCTGTTCCTATAAACTTTCAGAGTCTTAAAAAAAAACCCAACACCATCCGGATATTCAACGCCTGGAGTTTGTTCCATTTTTAAAGTTTTTATATGCCATGGATGCTTATGATGTTTACATGACTTCCCTAGGCTGTAAAAGTCTCTTGCCACATACCTCCTAGAGACCAATGAGAACACACAGAGTCGCCCTCCTCCAGGTCCGCTAAACAATGTAGGCTGCCGGGGCCGTGGGGGAAGGTCTTCCCTGTTGTTGCCCCGACTTTATGGAACCAACTCCCCCCCAAGGTCTGTATGTCCCCCCACCCTGCTGGCTTTCCATAAGGCCGTGAAGACTTGCCTATGTCAGCATGCCAGGGGCCTTAAAACAACCACTAGCTTGTCCACGTGTTTGAATTAGTTTGAATGATGAGCATGTATGCAATTAAATTGTCTTAGTTTTAATGATGATTTTAGAGATAAGGGGTTTTTTTCCTTTACTTCTTTTTATTATTATTGTTAATTGTAATTTTTATACTGTTGTAAGCCGTTCTGAGTCCTTTGGGAATTGGATGGCACAGAAGTCTGTCTAAATGAATGAATGAATGAATGAATGAATGAATGAATGAATGAATGAATGAATAAATAAATAAATAAATAACACAAATTGTAAGCTCTTCCTCTTTACACAATTGTGGTAAAATTTGTAAACCTCTCCTTTGTCTTTTTAAGCAACAAAACAGTATTGCCAAATAATTGTTGATTAAATTCTTTCTTTTTTTGTAAGAATAGCAACCATTTAATATGTATAAATATTGTACAGTAGAGCAGCTAAAACACAGACCTGTTTTTCTTCTCAACTGACTGGAGTATCAGCAGTAAGATAACCATATTTATTGAACTTAACTTGAGTGGCTGTGTTTTCATGTGGCATCTTGATTAGTGAAAGTAGCCATCAGTCAATAGGTGTAACAGCAAGCTTCTATCAAAGTCAATCTCTTGGAATGGAACTGGAGGCTGATTTTAGTCAATAAAGCAAAGTATAAAAGATGTTGCTGTCTCCTGGTATATTTTTCTATTAGGACTTACAAAATAACCACTCTTCCATTGTAGAATTGTTTTCTCTTGGGTTAGGAAGAATAGAATATGAATACAGTAAGTACTGATGTAACAAGTGACAAGGAAAAATAAAATGGAAGGGAAAAGAGAAATCTTGTTATGTGGCTTTCTTTTCTTTTTCTTTTGGTTGTAATCTAATACAAAGAAATTGTACTGGGCTCCCCAATTTAAAAAGCCACTGCTTATTGCCAGGTCTGCTACTGATAAAACAATTGTTATCCATGATGTATGAAGATGTTGACCTGGTATGTGTCTGAAAACCTTGTCAAGGGAAAGGGAAGGAGAAAATCAGGACTACCTCTACACATTGGGTTCCATGACACAACAGGCCAGAGCTAAAAGGTGGGTTAGGGGCATAAATATATAACAATACCATTTCACTGACCAAGCTTCCATCAGACAGTTTACCAGCTCAATTTTGAATATTTGCTAATGCAAATGAGTGGCAGGAATGGTATAGAGATACCATGACATAATCACCACCTTTTTGATTGGATATTTCTCTTACTGGAATGATTTCTGACGGATAATGAACTATTTTACTTGCTTTGTCCTAGAGATTTCCATATCTGAGATCAAATAATTCAGAATTTAATTTCTGCTATGATGACTGTAGATCTGTTCCAAGTGATATCTTCACAAACAGAATTTGGTATGCTGTTTATTTGGAGCCAGCAATCTGAAAATGAAAGAGCTCTCGGTAACTCTGTTTTCACTCACAGATAATTGTTAGGTTTGCAAAGGATGAGTAAAAGCTAGTTAAAAGGATAAAATTGAGAGATGATTTTCCCACCTTAACTTTGGCAAGTCTATTGAAACACTAGCTGATTCATGGAACATAATAATGGGTTGGCTTGATGTTATCATAAATGTTTATTTCTGTCTACCAGAGGGAATAAAAATCTATATTCATGTTGGCAAATTTATGACACGCATGCCACAGGTGGCACGCAGAGCCCTCTGTGCCTCCCACTAACCAGCTGGCATTTGCAGAGTAGGACACATGTAGGGATGTGCACATGTGTGGGAAAGGTGGGGTACATGCACAAGGGGCACTCAAAATCACATTGCATTTTGGAGGTTTATGGACATGCACGCGTCCACACTATGCCCCATTTTTGGCCTGGAAGGTCTCCTGCACCAATCTGGAACTCAAATTTTGGCATGGGAGTGCTGTGCAAGCCCTCTCCCAGACCCTATTTTGAACGTTGAAAGCCTCCTGCACCAACCTGGAAGCTAAAAATGTGTGAGAGGGGATTGGGATGCATACATGGGGCATACATGCATATATGCAGGGAATGTGGATACATGCATGGGGAGGCACATATTTGGGGATGCTCACATTGCATTTTGGAGTTTCAAATGTGCACAGGTGCATTTGTGCATGCACAGGTATGCTTTGAGCACTTAGTGCCAAAAAGGTTAACCATCACTGATCTATATAATTAGCATAAAACAAGTATGTTCTTGAGGTCTCTAAAAATCAACCAATTTTATATTGCTGTCAATTATTACATAGCACTTTCTCCATCTCTTCTAACTATAGTTTACTTTGAAATTAATTATTGGGAGTTAAATGTTTTTAAAAAAAACATTTAACAATTGCAAAATGCTTTCAGGTTCGCTTATGGAATAACAGGTTATATATTAAATGAATATTAATTGTATCCCTTTGTATCCATATGCAGGTAACTTCTGGTGGAAGAGCAAATTACTATGTATCTTACAAAAGGGAACCCTTTACTCAGATAAAATTACCCAAGTATTCACTACCAAAGGTAAATGCATCTCAACAACTACAAAAATAAGTATGATGTATTTGCATGTCATAGTATTATACACAAATCAATTGTTACATTTATATAATTTCTATGATTAATAAATTATGGCTAAACTGCTGATATGTGATTCACCATCCAAAAGCCTGAGAATCTTTGCTTTCTTTTCTCTATTCAATACAATGGGGATGTCGACCATAGCTTATTGGCTACATATTTGATAAGCTGCTTTAATGTTATGCTAATAACATCTTATTTTCATTTCTTTTTGGCAATTAGCATGCAACTGGTTAATTGTGTTTGAAAGCATCTGGAAATCAATGGATTCAGTGCATTTGTGATTTCCTACTGAAATAGTTCTATGAGTAGTAATAATATACCCACAAGAAATGGCATTTTACTGGAGACATTTGGCTTTGGATAGCTCTTCTCTTTACTAAATAAATCTATAACTAAGAATTATATTGATAGCGGCTCCAAATTTAGGCATTTCATGTATTAAAAATTGATCATCTTTGTTAGTGGCTGTATCAAAAAACTAGACTCGGTGTCTTTGTTATCTTGACAGCTGTGCTTTGTCTCTTGTAGGCTAAAGGAAACCTTTAGGCTCTGAAGCTACAAATCTTTGAAGAGCAATAAAAAACGTGCAAGTGTATAAATAAAAAATGAAGTAGGATGAAACTTCTTTAAAGATTCTGGAATCTGCCTTCTTCTTCCCCACTGACCACCCTGCAGCCAATTTAAAATTAAGAAACATACAAATAAGAATACCTGAATATCACAATTTATTGGCTTGGTCTAATGGAAAATTGTTTAACATCACTCATAACTCATGATCTTTCCCCTACAGTGGCATAAGGCAGGATAATTGCTTTGAGTCCCAAAGGGCAAAGAAATATAAAGATTGGAAGTAATAAGTCTTTTATCTTCTTTAACAGGACATGCATATTATCAGCACAGATGAGAATCAGGTGTTTGCTGCAGTTCAGGAATGGAACCAAAATGACACATACAACCTCTACATTTCTGATGTCCGTGGAGTCTACTTCACACTAGCCATGGAGAATGTTAAGAGCAACCGAGGACTAGAAGGAAATGTTATCATTGATCTTTATGAGGTATGCACCCAAAGTCATAAGGTGGCGACTTTTCCTCTTATATCCATAATGGCATAGTTGAACTCTGAAAGAACCGTTGTACCTACCTGAACGGTCTTCTCGATGCCCTGGAAGGAGAGTCCAGCATGGGTTTAGCTCAAGTCTTATTGGTAGGACTGAGTTTCAAATTAACATAAATAAATAATAATTAGGTACCGCCCCCTTGCTGCCCCAAGTACCCAGTTTTAAAAAACGAAAAGATGTAAAGGTAATGAACTTTATTAACAACCATAATAACATAAGAAAACAGTATCATCAAACCAAACTCCCATGGTTCTTCGGGAGGGTATGGACTCTCCTTCCAGGGCATCGAGAAGACCGTTCAGGTAGGTACAACGGTTCTTCTCCCATGCCTCCTGGAAGGAGAGTCCAGCATGGGATATACCCAAGGTCCAAGGTTCAGGGAGGGAGATTGTGAACCATGGGTGGTACCTCCCCGCACACCTTCTGGAGTACCCGTCTGCCAAAAGCAGCTTCAGCTGAAGCGAAGGTGTCCAATTTGTAATGGCGAATAAAAGTTGTGGGTGAACTCCAGGCCGCGGCTCTGCAGATATCTTCAAGGGGGGCTTGTGACGCCCAAGCTGCCGAAGAAGCCGCACTCCTTGTCGAATGAGCCTGTATACCACTCGGTGGAGTCCTGGCGCTCGCCTTGTATGCCTCAACTATACATAGTCTCACCCACTGGCTGATAGTATTAGACGATACCTTGAGGCCCAGTTTGCTAGCACTAAACGAAACAAACAAAGCCTCAGTCTTGCGTGAACTGCCGGTACGCCTGATGTAAAGCTTCAGTGCTCTGCGTACGTCTATCTTGTGCCATTTAAGCTCTAAAGGGTGAGTACCGTGAGCACAGAAATCCGGTAACACCAGCTCTAGAGCCCTGTGAAAGTGAGTGTTAATCTTTGGAAGAAAGGTGGGGTCCAGACGTAAACAAACTCTGTCTGGATAAAATTGACACAAGTCTGATCTGACCGACAGGGCGGACAGTTCGGAAACCCGCCTTGCCGAGGTGACTGCCACCAAAAAGGCCGTCTTAAAGGAAAGGTAACGCAATGGAACAGTTCTCAACGGTTCAAACGGTGGCCCCGTGAGGGCCTGAAGGACCAAGGTCAAGTCCCATGTGGGAAAACGACGAACAGGAGGGGGATGCGTGTTGGTAGCCCCTCTGAGAAAATCCTTAATCCAAGGGTGACTAGTTAAAGGTCCCCCATCGTCCCGCTTTATAATGGTGGCAAGCGCTGCGACCTGGCGTTTTAGCGTGTTCGGCGCCAAACCGTTCTCCAAACCCTTCTGCAAGAATTCCAGGACAGGGATGACTGAGGAATCCTGTGGTCGAAGGTTCCTGTCATTGCAGAAGGAATGAAAGGCTGCCCATGTTGCCTGATAAATTCGGACTGTGGAAGGGCGTCGAGCCGCTTGAATAGTCGCGATAACATTCTCGGGAAGGAGACAGCTCCTCAACCTGTCTCCTTCAAATGCCATGCGGTTAAGTGAAACCATTGAGGTTCCGGGTGGTACACGAACCCCTGGCTGAGGCATATCCGGTCGTCCGGTATCCTCCACGGTGGAGAAATGGACAGTTCTCTGAGGTCCGCAAACCACGGTCTCCGAGGCCAATGAGGCGCTAGCAAAATCACCTCCGCCTCCTCCGACAGGATCTTCCTTACCACTGATGGAATGAGTGGAATCGGGGGGAAGGCGTACAGTAGGACCTTTGGCCACTGAAGATGTAGTGCATTGACTCCTTCGGCTCCCGGGGTCGGAAACCGGGAGTAGAACCTCCGGAGTTGGGTATTCTGGGGGGTAGCGAAGAGATCCACCACCGGTTCCCCGAACCGACGCGAGACTTCCTGGAACAGGTCCGGATCGAGCCGCCACTCCGCCGGGTCCAGTTCCTGGCGACTGAGCCAATCCGCCTGCTTGTTGTCCTCCCCCGCGATGTGCTCTGCATGGAGGGAGGAAAGATGAGTCTCCGCCCAGTTGAAGAGGAGGACCGTCTCTTCCATCAACCTGAGAGAGCGCGTTCCGCCTTGGTGATTTAAATGCGCCCTGGTCGCAACGTTGTCCGTGCGTACAAGGACGTGGTGACCTTCCAGTAAGGTGGCGAAGGCCAGCAAGGCCAAGCGGACAGCTCTCAACTCCAAGAAATTGATGTTTATTGGACATAGCTCCTGGGGGCTCCAGAAGCCCTGAGCCACCTGAGACTGGGTGTGAGCCCCCCACCCCAACAGGCTGGCGTCTGTGGTGAGGATCGTGTGATGGCATGGTCCGAAGGAAGTGCCCTGCCGCAGTGCTGCAGATCTCCACCAGCGGAGAGAGAGTTGCAACTCGCGTCCCACGACGGTTAGACGGTGTGTATGGCTCAGTCTGCGACGCTGAAACGGAAGCAAGGTCCACTGGAGCAGTCGATAATGGTAACGGGCCCAAGGGACAATGTCCACACAGGATACCAGGGTCCCGAGTACCTTTGACAGGAAGGACAACGGCACCGTTCGGCTCTGCTGAAGGCCGCCTATGAGAGAACAGATGCGGTGCTGTCTCTCCGGAGATAGATACACTCTTTGAGAGACCGTATCTATCACCGCACCCAGATGAATGAGTCTGGTGACAGGAGCCAAATGGCTTTTTGGCATGTTGATGGTAAAACCATGACGCTGTAGACAAGACATCGTGGTTCGTAAGTCCTTGTGCGCCCTCTGGCGGGTTGGAGACAGAAGTAAGATGTCGTCCAGATATGCGAGAATCCGTATAGGTCGGGACCGCAGATCGGCCAGTAGTGCATCCAGTACCTTCGTAAAGGTACGTGGGGCCGATGATAGGCCAAAGGGCATGGCCCTGTACTGGTAATGGACGTTGTGTAGACAGAATCGAAGAAATTGTCGATGGTACGGGTGTATGGGGATGTGCAGGTAGGCCTCCTTTAGATCCACTGAAGTAAGCAGGTCCCCTGCCCGAACAGAGGCCAGGATGGAGCGGAGGGAGGCCATCTTGAACCGTCGGTACAGAATATACTGGTTGAGACGTTTGAGGTTCAAGATGAGCCTGCAACCCCCGGAGGCCTTGGGTACAAGGAACACCCTTGAATAGAATCCCGTACCCTTGGAATTGTCCTGAACGGGTTCGATCGCCTGGATTTGTAAAAGGTGGAGAATTTCCTGATCTAACAGAGACCTCCTTTCGAAGTCTCTGGGGACCGGACAGGCAGTAAAATGGTTTGGAGGATCGTGTAGAAACTCGATCTTTAGCCCCTGCGAGATAGTGGCTAAGACCCAAGGGTCTGAGGTGGTAGCTCGCCATCTGTCGCTGAACTTTTGTAGCCTGCCCCCCAAAGGAATGTCGTCCAGGCAGTCACTTGGCACATCTGGCGTTCCGTTGTTGGTATCCCCGGTATGGGCGTCTCGTCTGGGAGAAGCCTCTGCCTCGTTCCTGGGAATACTGTCGGTCATTCCTATAGGATGTGGAAAAGGCCCCCTGCGAGTAAGGTCTGGTCTGCTGCGAGGGGGCGGACCACGAGTCCCACCGAAAGGACTGCCTACGGGAGTACGGGCCAGCCCTGCGGTCCTGGCGGCGGAAAGATCTTGGGAGGACCTTTCTTTTATCCTTATCCTCCACCAGGACAGGATCTAGGGCCTCCCCGAACAATTTTGTACCCTCAAAGGGAGCTGAAGACAGAGTCCACTTGGACTTGGCATCCACCTGCCAGTTCCTGAGCCAAAGCAGGCGCCTTGACGCAATGGTGGAAGCCATAGCCCTGGAGGCAAATTTCGCGGCATGCAGGGTGGCATCTGTGGAAAATTCCGCAGTCGCGAGGAGCTTATTCAGGTCCTGCCGCAGTCGAGTCTCCTCAGGAGCCAGTCTCGCCTGAACCTCCTGAATCCACATAATGGACGCCCGACTGAAGAAGGAGGCCGTGGAAGCTGCTCGAAGAGCCCAAGCGGCCATCTGGTGGGTCTTTTTGAGAAGAGTTTCCGCTCTCCTTTCATCCGGTTTCAAATTGTCCGCCGTCTCTGAAGGCACAACCGTGCGGGAAACCAAAGTGGCCACCGGCTTGTCCACGGGGGGGAACTGGAGCAGCGTCTCCATGCTGTCATCAAAGGTATAAAACCGGCGTTCCAGGTTAGAAGGCCCTTGCGCCGCCGCCGGATGTTGCCACGGGCGCTTGACATTTTCAAGGAAAATCTCCAATGCAGGAACCTTGTCCGATTCCTTAGCGGGTTCCTTGCATAGAGCAGCCGAGGTGCGTGGCCCGTCTGAAGACTCCACTAATGACGTTGCTCCTGGTACATCTAAGGCTTGCTTTGCCTTGCGCAATAAAACCCTATACAAGGAGGGTTTAAAAAGTCCCGCCACTGCTGGCTGCTCTGGAACAGTGAATTCATCATCTGACAGGCCGTCACCGTGGTCACTGTCCTCCTCAAAATCAGTGTGGTCAATGGATACAGAACCCAACCCAGTCGGGGGCGGTGGTGCTGACCAAATGTCTCTGGGCTGGATAGGCTGAGAGGGAAATACATTGGCTCGTTGTGATGCCGCAGCTATGCCCTGCGTAAATGCATTGGCCACAATGTCCTGTATGGCAGGGGCAAATGCCTGCCAAGCATCTGCATTGTCTCTAAGCCCCCCTGCCGTGGGGGTGAAGGTAGATGAAGGCAAATAACATGGTGCCTGTAACTCCACTTGAGACAGAACCTGCCTATGAGAAGAGGTAGGCCTCTCAGACCTCGCTGCAGGTGATGGCAATGGAGGGGGGATCTGCCTGTCAGGGGACCAGTCTCTCTCCGTTGCGGTGCCCTGGAGACCCATGGAAGCAGCAGGTGGAAGGGCAGATGGAGGAAGAGGCTGGAAAGGGCCTATAGTGAGTCCACCTACGATGGGGGGGGACAAGGCCGCCTCCAAACGTTGCTCTAGGGCCTTGATCTTCCTCTCAGCCTCACGAAGGGAGGAACCTGATTGGGAGGACTTATTCTTAGGCTTGGTGGCCTTATCCTTCCCTTTGATAGGAGTGACAGTCTGGGCCTGTTCCTCTGCAATGACCAGTTGGTCTGCCATATTCATGAAATTAATATGGGGCAGCGTACTCACGATCGAATCCACAAAACGTGCACAGCCACAGTTATATTGAGAAACAGAAGGCTCTCACTTGCAAGCAATGGCATGAATACAGAGCTGACAGTGAAAAAGGAAGCGTTTCAATAGGCTGACAGCCTACCACGTGACCTCGTCGGCTGTCTCCGGGCAGGTTTCAGGAGACTGACACTTGGCCCGCTGCCATTTCGCGCCTAATTAAAACGGCAAGGCTATGCCGTTCGCGCTCTTGGCCCGTTGCCAACAAAAAAACATGGCGGCCAGAGGAAAAACGCCTCACAGGGCGAGTATGTACTTCAGCGAGGTCGGGAAGCCTCGCCGCCGCCGCCAACGACAATTTGCCCGTCGCAGGGAGGTTGCCAAAGCCTCCTCTTGCCGCTCGCCCCTGCGAGCTATCGAACAGCTGTTAGGCGGCTTTAAAAGGCCGCCGCGGCTTTCCTTAGGCGCTCTCTGTCCCACGCCGCCGCTCTGAGGCTGCCGACGCCTCCCTTTGCCGCTCGCCCCTGCGAGCGGTCAATCAGCTGTTAGGCGGCTTTGAAGGGCCGCCGCGGCTTCCTTTAGGCGTTCATAGCCATCCGCAGCCCCCGAAAATGGGGAGGGACGGACCCCCCCATCTGGGGTGATTTGGGCTTATTGGACCATCAGGCCCTATAATGATTCCATTATAGCCCCGTTGCTCCTCGGTGGGCAGTACCCGCTGAGAGAAGAGGCCCCAAAAGGAGAAAGGTGGGGGTGGTGCCCGCGGAGGGCAGAGACCCCATCAGATCAGGAACCTATTGAAAAGAAAAGGGAACAAAATTAAAAGGTTCACATAATATTTATTATACATTAATTCACTTTATATACTCAACCTAAAAGGGAGAGAAAAAACTCATGTCCTTAACCTCGACTGAGTTTTTTAAAACTGGGTACTTGGGGCAGCAAGGGGGCGGTACCTAATTATTATTTATTTATGTTAATTTGAAACTCAGTCCTACCAATAAGACTTGAGCTAAACCCATGCTGGACTCTCCTTCCAGGAGGCATGGGAGAATGAAATATTTCAGAAAAATGAAATACAGTATTACAAGTCTCGAAACTTCTTTGTTTTTGAGTCATCAAATTCTGAATTTTCCCTATGCTTATGGATAGCAGTTCAGTAGTTTCTGTCTTTCAGAAATGTCACACCTGTCCTTTCCCTCCCAACTCCTCTGTGTAAAAGAGTTAAGCCTCTTGCAACAGATTCTGTCTTGCTGACAATTAAAAGTAAATAATGCAAAAGTTAAAACAATGTCTGCATTGTTACTTGGTTATATAGCTTAGAGGCATGGGAAAAGAGGATTCAGTCCTTCATCTCCCCACTTCCTAGTCTAATGAGAAAAAGGAAACCTTTTACTCATACTATATAAATCCCTTTCAACCTTTTCAAACTTATGCTGTATATTGTGCAGATGCACATACACACACGCACACAGAGATAACATATTGTAACATAGGATAAGAGGGGATGGGATGGGAAGGGAAGGGAAAGGAAACTGAATCATGTCACCTAAGTATGGAACTGAAGTTTAGTTTCAGGTATTTTTATAATTTTGAAGGATGGTATATAATATTTTAAATAAACAATCTTTATACATATATGTACACACTCTCTCTCACAGATGTTAAAGAATAGAGGGGAGATTGAGATGTAATCAAGATTACAAGAGCTAGATATTTTTGTGATAAATATTCCTTCTTTTTTATTAGGAGCACAGTTCAGAATCAGAGTTATAGCAGAAACGACCAACGTCTATACAATAAAGAAGAATAAAATGGGATTGTAAAATTCCTATGATGCGGGGGCGGGGGAAGCAAAGGTTTTAGAAATTCTGCTGCCAAGAAGGAATTTCTCTGGAGATGAGATTAAAGTTCTCTTATGCGCTCTTAAAAAGCAATTTGTTTTTTGATAGGATATTTTGCACTCACTTCCCTGGTGAATTTCCAAAATAGGTCTCTATCTATAGTTGGGCAATGATGGAAGCCTTTGTGAGAAACATTTGCTGTACTTAAAATTACATTCATTTTCTTTTTTTAAAAAAGCCCTTTTTCTGAGATGTTTTTTCATTTTTCTGCCAGTGTGAAAGGTAATTCTGTGAGTTGATTTGTGGAATAAATTATATTTTTTTCTCTTAGAATGATCTAAATTGGAGCAAGTTGGTGGAAAGGCAGGATCTAAAAGCAGACACATCTTTGATGTTCTTTTATTGAATGTCTGAAAAATTAAATGCAATCCCTGGTCCAGTCTTCCCTAACTAGATATCGTGAAATTATAGGTATTAGTGGCCCCAGAACCTCTAACAATATATTAATGGTTTCTATGTAGAATGGGAATTCTGAAAACTGAACACCCAGTATATTTGCAGTGCATCAGACTGATAAAGGATGGATAAGTTAACTTTGAAACATTTCAAAAATTCCAAGAAACTAACAGTGTGTAGAATTTGAGATTTACCACAGTGCTGAGAAGCTATTGCAAATGTGGAAGTAGTATTCAAACAAACAATTTCATGTTTTATTATTATAACTGTAACCCTAATCCTAACCCTATAGAATTGAGACAGAATATTTTGACTTGTTTTGAACACAGGGGGAAGAATGGCCTAGCTTCCCCTTCCCCTCAAAATTCATATGCCAGTTAACTCTCTCAGCAAGGTACAAAAGGGAAAATATATTTATTTATTTACGCTATAAAAATCACATAACTAGCAAACATTGGGCTATTTATTTATTTGATTTATGTAGAATTCCCCTGGCCCCCAAATGACTCATTATCATTTATACTATAAAATATAATTAAAACATACCAAAACATACCACCAATTTTGATGAATCTTCAACTCTGATTCTTGAAGAATAAGCCAACAGGGCCAGGGCCAGGGTCTTTCATATCTAAGAAGGAATGCTATTCCATAACAGAAACATAGCAACAGAGAAGGCATGACCAGAAGAGGACATTGCTTAAGAGACATGAGCCAGAGTATTCTGTCCCTCTTAGATCTTATTGGATGACTGCTCCAAACTCTCATGACCCTGGGCTTAATGAAGAAGCAAAATGGACCAATACCAGCAGATGACATGGGTCCCCAAATCAACACAGACTGTGGAAACTTCACTCTAGACTTCAAGCATCTTGCTGTGGGTCCTTGGTTTCTAAATGAGATGCAAAAGTTTCCACAGTCTGTGTTGATCTGGGGAGCCATGCTTTATTAAGTCCAGGCTTGATGCAGCTGTCTATCAGGAGATTTTGGAGCACTTCATGCTTCCTTTCGCAGCCGAACTTTATGGGGATGCTGACTTCAATTTTCCAGCAGAACTAGATACACTGCCAAAAGCACCAAAAACTGGTTCAATGACTGTCGGATTACTGTACCTGATTGGTTAGCCAACTCACCTAAATACCATAGAGAATCTATGGGGCATTGCCAAGAAAAATATGAGAGACATGAGACTGAACAATGCAGAAGAGCTGAAGGCTGGTATTGAAGCATCCTGGTCTTCCATAATACCTCCGCAGTGCCACAGCTGATAGCCTCCATGCCATGTTACATTGAGACAGTAATTGCAGAAGGGTCCCAAACCAAGCTCTGAGTACATATTCATGCTTATACTTTTCAGAGGTCCAATATTGTTCTATATACAATCCCTGTTTTACTGATCACATGTAATATTCTAATTTTCCGAGATTGTGGATTTGTGAATTTCATGAACTGTTTCCCATAATCATCACAATTATGACAAATCACGGCTTGAACTATCTTGTCTTGCATGTAATGAGTCTCTTTCATATGTTATGTTTCACCTTTTAAGCTGCATTTTTTAAATAAATTAACTTTTGTCCGATATTCTAATTTTTCAAGTTTCACCTGTATTTATGAAAGTCACAAAATTGCAAAATAAGCAAAAATATCCTAATATTTAAGAAATATTATATTTCTTGATATTTTTTGAAATTAGAATATTTCATTATATTCTAATTTTTCGAATTTCATCTGTATTTCAGGACTGAGCATGTTAGCTCTTAACTACAGGGATAATGACTTTATATAAAGTTTCTATGTTTCCTTTAATTTAAATGATTTTAAAAATTTCATTATTGACAGAAACAGCAATATTTCAGTACAGTCCTCACAATTTCCTTTTTTTCATGCATAAAATATCATCTGTGCCTCAAATCTATGTTGCAATTTGTTAAAAATTGTTCCATTTCTGGAATTCTCATTCTTCAGTTCATATTTATATTTACTTGAAGAATCCTAAATAATGCATTATCCAGGCGTATCACTCTTCTTCTGAACAGAAAGATGACATGGGAGCATAGGAAAATATGTGTAATCATTCTGATATTCTATTGCCAAATTAAACAGTGACTTGCCTGGTGCTACACAATTAGCTATTCAGTTGACTGTGGACATCACTAAATAAATGGCTATCTTTCCTGGCTGCTAGATCAGAGACTTGCAGCTTTGCATCTACACACCGATGCACCTATGCACCTTTAGAGACATATAGGCAGACAGACAGACAGACTGACAGGCGCGCACACACAGACACACACACACACACACACACCTTAATCTCTTTCCCTTCTTAGTTTTATCTCTCTCAGTAATTTTGAATGCTATTTTCTGGGAGTAACACAAATATTTGCAATCCTAGCAACTCTGCTTATATGACTGCAGTACGATAGGTGATTTTCTGCAGATTCATTTGCCATGTATGTTGAGAGCCAGGAAAATCTACAGAATAGTCTGGCTGCCAACAGTGTGACTCAATATGACTGCAGGGTCCCACGTCAAAGTTTAAGTCAAGTTGTGACTGGCTATAAATTGAGGGCATAGTCCAGTATTTGATTTTAAAAAATATAAACAATGCTTCACTTCAATGCTTAGATAACCTAGATATTGATATTTGAACATAGATCTTTTAAATATTTAAATTTTATTGCGTTTTACTAATCTATATGAAATTGTAATATATAGTTCTATGATATGTATGATATGCCACACACTAAATAAATAAATAAATCAGCAGATTTGTTGCAAAGGAGAAAGTATCTTCTGCCCTTTTAAATCTAAGGTTGCTTGTTTTTCATTGTTGTTAATGATGGTAAGCCCTGTAATTATCTGATGCATGTAAAATAGATGATATATTTTTCTCCTTAAAATCAGTGACGCATTCCCTCTTGATCATTATGATCAACTGTTAGTCAATTGGACAAGAATATCTGGAGTGCTTTTTACTCAAACATTTTCATGAAGCCTGTGGTTCCTACTGGTTAATTCTGGATTTGATATTTTGAGGTAATGCAGTAGAGATGTATTTCTGGATTAATTGGCTTCAGACTATGGATTAGGTAAAACTTTTAATTTTATTTTGCAAGTTTTATGAATGAAATAATTTTCCATTAAAATACATTACCAAGGAAAAGAAATGAATTATTCACATTAGAATAGAATAGAATAGAATAGAATTTTTATTGGCCAAGTGTGATTGGACACACAAGGAATTTGTCTTGGTGCATATGCTCTCAACGTACATAAAATAAAATATACATTTGTCAAGAATCATGTGATACAACACTTAATGATTGTCATAGGGGTCAAATAAGCAATGAAAAAGCAATATTAATAAAAATCTTAGGATATACGCAACAAGTTACAGTCATACAGTCAACATGGGAGGAAATGGGTGATAGGAATGATGAGAAAAACTAGTAGAATAGAAGTGCAGATTTAGTAGAAAGTCTGACAGTTTTGAGGGAATTATTTGTTTAGTAGAGTGATGGCGTTCGGGAAAAAACTGTTCTTGTGTCTAGTTGTCTTGGTGTGCAGTACTCTGTAGCGACGTTTTGAGGGTAGGAGTTGAAACAATTTGTGTCCAGGATGCGAGGGGTCAGTAAATATTTTACCCGCCCTCTTTTTGACTCGTGCAGTATACAGGTCCTCAATGGAAGGCAGATTGGCAGCAATTGTTTTTTCTGCAATTCTGATTTATTTTTAAAAATTACATATGATTTCTATATGACTAGAAAGTGTTCCTGCTAGAGTACAGATATTTGGCATTGTCTGCTAAATTATATTAACATTTAGATGCCCACAATGGATGGAAAGCTACTATTTAAATAATAGATGTATTATATATGTTTCTCTCTTATTTTGCTTTTTTAGCTCCCAAGTTTTGAATTTTTCTAATGCTACTGATTATGCACCATGGAGCATCCAAGCGGCATTTTCATAATAAGTTTTTAGTTGTTTGTGTTTAATCCATTTGCTTTAAGCAATTATTTAGACTTTGATACATGCCTATGGACTATTTAGCTGTGTCTTGTCTTTAACTAATCGTGCCATATGGTTTTTCATTTCTTATAATTTTTTCCTAGGTAGCAGGGATCAAAGGCATATTGCTGGCTAACAAGAAAGTAGAAGACCAAATAAAAACATTCATCACCTATAACAAAGGAAGAGACTGGCGTTTGCTACAGGTTCCAGATTCTGACCTGAGAGGGGACCCCATTCACTGTCTGCTGGTCAGTGATGGAAAATTTCCAAGCTCTAATTTTTGTGTCAATTTCCCAAGCCCAAATAGAAAACCTACAGATGTCTATGGCAGTGTTTCCCAACCTTGGCAACTTGAAGATATTTGGATTTCCACTCCCAGAATTCCCTAGCCAGAGAATGCTGGCTGGGGAATTCTGGGAGTTGAAGTCCAGATATCTTCAAGTTGCCAAGGTTGGGAAACACTGGTCTATGGAATACTTCCATGAAATTCAACCCTTTACAATTAATGGTTCTCTGTTTCCCCCAAAATAATTATTCAGGGAAACATTTAATAGCAGGTTGTGAATTTATCTTAAATTTCATTGCTTTCTACAGAAGATGGGCCTGGAAAGATTATTATTTAATTATGCTGTAAAACTATAGAAGGTGACTATAAGGCAGAGTGATTTAGTAGTTTTACTTCTCAAACCAGAAACAAATTATACCATATGGTCTGAATTGCTATCTGCCATTGCAACTGCAAAGAAACCTCTTGATTAATACTCAGTGTCTAGCAAGTTTATAGAGAAGATTTTCATAGTTATTCCCACAATATATACAGAAACCAGAATGCCTTTCATGTTACCTTAATGTGTAACCCATATAAGCAGCAATAATCATTTATTTTTGGAAATGAATTGTTAATGTTGTTGGTGGGAATGATATTATTTTTCAATGAAGAAAATTTGAACTTTGACATCAAGACAGTAGATTAGTCTATATCCTCAAGGTCGATTTATCAACAACTATGTATATAATTTCTCAATTCTTTCAGCCTTTCTGTTCCTTACATTTACATTTGCAAGTCCCTGAAAACCCTTACACTTCAGGCAGCATTTCAAGCAAAGAAACAGTCCCTGGACTTCTGGTTGCTACAGGTAAATAAAATAGCTGTATTTAGTTGTTCCCATTCTTTTCAAATATATGCTTACTTCCCAGTAGTGGATTCTAAATCCTGCTGCTAAATCCTGTTGCTAAATCCTCTTGCATGTGCATAAGTGTCCCAGGCAGGAAGGTGCAAACTTCCTGCCACTGGTGCTACTGGTATACAGAACTGGGATGAACCGGGAGCAACTCACCAGTGCTTCTACCCAAGCACAACTGACAGAATAATGTTAGGTGTATTTGAATATTTCTGGGGAAGAACAGCTATAGCCAGAGCTTTGTTTATTTATCATTTAATTATTATTTTATTTAATTATTGAGTACAGTGTTCCCTTGATTTTCGCGGGTTCGAACTTCGCGAAAAGTCTATACCACGGTTTTTCAAAAATATTAATTAAAAAATACTTCATGGTTTTCCCCCCAAACCATGGTTTTTCCTGCCCGATGACATCATATGTCATTGCCAAACTTTCATCCACTTTAATAAATATGCTTTTAAATAAACTTTAATAAATAAACATGGTGAGTAATAATCTAAATGGTTGCTAAGGGAATAGGAAATTGTAATTTAGGAGTTTAAAGTGTTAAGGGAAGGCTTGTGATACTGTTCATAGCCAAAAATAGTGTATTTACTTCCGCATCACTACTTTGCGGAAATTCGACTTTCGTGGGCGGTCTCGGAACGCATCCCCCACGAAAATTGAGGGAACACTGTACCTTCAGGTCAAATTTGTTGCTTGGTTTGTTTTGCTTTTGTTGACAATCTGGACAAGTCCTTAGAGTTTTCTGCCAAGATTTTGAAAGTGATTTTCCAGGATCTCCTTTTTAGGGTTGACAGAGTCATTCATTTGGCTTTGTGCCTACAGTAGGACTACAAATCACCCTCTCCAATCTTTATATGGCTGCATTTACAGATTATTTAATCTACTCAAACCCACATACATTCACTCATTCACTTACTGTTGGTATTTCCTCCAAAATTCCTGATCTGAATACCAAGACTATCTTTCCCCTATCCATAACTGGAGTTCTACTGAAGTTCTTCTACAAATAACTTATTTATTATAAATGCACTATGTAGCAATAAAAGTAAAAGTTTGAAGTTTGGTCAATTTTGTCACACGAGTATGAAATGTCCAGCCTATAGAGATATTCTTGGTACCTATTATTATTTATTATATTATTTTTTATCTCAAGTTGTGATGATTTATTCTGGGCATTTTAATCTGAAAAATCCTTAAACTGCTGTATTTTTAACTGCTACCTGATTGCTATGATTTTAGTATATATTTCAGAGTTTTGTTCATTTTTTGCTGTTCATGTTCCTGGAATCTAATCAAGCAACACATGTTTTAAACTAAATGTATACCACATTTTTCAGAGTATGATGCATCTTGTTTGTGAGAGGAAAACAAAGGAAAACATTCTGCCTCTGCTTCACAGAAATTTGTCTCACAGCAAACAGCACAGATGATGTACACTGTTTGCTGTGTATTTCTGTTCATGTGTGCCTGACCCATACAAATAGCAAAGAATTAGAGAAATGTACATTATGGACGTATATTAATGCCAGAAAGTTTTCATCAATGTAGTCATACCAACTACTCCCAATTATTTAAATAGATCTACTCCAAACATCACTAGATCAAAGTTTAACTCAGCTGCCTTATCTTACTACTAAAACAGGACACTTACATTTCAGACTATACTTGTACAAATTCTGTTAAAATTGGTGTGGCATTCATGTATTTGTTTTCATGTAACAATTTCATGCTTTTTGCATGAAAAACTGACAAGCTCTAAGATCAGATCAAACAAGTAGGTTCCATCTTTATTTGTATATAAACTGCACTTTTTGGCTTTTCTCTTGTGAACTGGAGTAGGATCTCCACCTGAGGAGATTGCAGTAGTAATCAGCAAGCATGAATGGACTACATTTCCCTTGGTATCTTTTCTCCATGCTTGCAATATCCTGGTGGAATCTCTCTCCATGCTCATCATTCACTGCCCCACATTTCAAAGATAAATAGTCTAATTTTGAGTGTAAGAAGTGAATTTTCAGTCAACTGTTTACACCAAGTGCTTTATGGGACCTAAGCAAATTTTCCACGTGTTTTTCATAGTAATCTGCCTTGGTGTTCTCATAGTGAAGATAAATTTATAAATTTATAAATTTCCATGTGGTACCATTTTCATTGTTCTACTATACAGTGTTCCGAGACCGCCTGCAAAAGTCGAATTTCCGCGAAGTAGAGATGCGGAAGTAAATACACTATTTTTGGCTATGAACAGTATCCCAAGCCTTCCCTTAACACTTTAAACCCCTAAATTACAATTTCCCATTCCCTTAGCAACCATTTAGATTATTACTCACCATGTTTATTTATTAAAGTTTATTTTAAAAAATGTTTTTTAAAAGCAGACAAAAGTTTGGCAATGACATATGACGTCATTGGGCGGGAAAAACTGTGGTATAGGGGAAAAAACCGCAAAGTATTTTTTAATTAATATTTTTGAAAAACCGTGGTATAGACAATCCACGAAGTTCGAACCCGCGAAAATCGAGGGACACTGTACTTCGTTGAGAAGTTACAAGGCATTTTTATATACCACATATGTTGGATTATGATATTATCATGATTTCTTTTGAGCCTAGCAATTTATAGAAAACAGAAAGAAAATTTATCCCTCAGGTTATTATTCAGTAGCATAGTTTCTTGGAAGAACCATCATGTTACTGTGTATTCCACTGAATCTAAGGAGACTATGTCCTATAATGTTCCCCTATTCCTAAGCAATGTACCATTTAAGCTTTGTACTGGAGCTGTTATGGTTTGGAAAAGGAGTGATTGGCAACTACTGTGTATACTTTGGGACATTCCCTTACAATAAAGCTGTATGGTGATGGAATTAGAAAGAGCTATACAATACACATGATAGTTACTTAAGAGTATCTGATAAAATGCTTTCTCCCTTATCAAAAATAACTTGGAAACATTTTGTTGCCATGTATTTGATGTTCTGTGCTTTTCAATAAAGCCTATCTTTAACTGATCACATGATTTTAATAACAGCTGTAATAATGTTAAATGCTAGCAGTGTCCAGGCCTTGATAATTAATCTGATAGCCATCACAGCACTTCTATATCTGCACTTGCCTTCTCACAGTAGGCTCTCTCATCAGGGTAGCCACCATCAACCAGCTTGATGCAGGGGTACACAGCATGTTTAGTTCAGCAAGAGATGTCCAAGGTTATCAAAAAATGTTGAATTGTTCTCACTATAGATAACTTGTATTTATGTCTTGGCATGTGTTCTGTAATTTCTCAGAAATGTCAGACAGCTGGCATATTGCTGTTTATAGGAGCCTCAGCTATTATCCTATTACATTCATGCCCGCAATAAATCTGCATATGGCTGTTACACGCTCAGGCTTAAAGTGTAAACAAGTTTCTTTGACTAGATTGTCCAGCGACAAGGTAGTATAATGCACATAGCTCAATCTAAGAAATAACAATGGATTGATAAGATGGTAGATTTCTCAGACCAACTAGTATTACCAGATAGGCTTTCTAATATGATATTTTCTGGATGAATATGCATTATATAACTGTACTATATTATGTTCCATAATTATATAACTTGGATTAATTAATGGCAGGTGGGCTAAGGCAGTCATAGAATGAATTCCACTTTATAAATTTGTCCATAAAAGAGACCTGAAGTAAGATGGAGCCACAACATCATCAGTAAGTATGATGTCCAACTGGCAAAAGTAAACTCAAGACCTCATTGGTTGGAAGTGTGCAGAAGTAGCCTGTAAGAAATCCCCCCTGTAATTTGATCTACAATTGTAGCTGGATCAAACCTTGAAAAAGAACTTTTCCTTACACTCATCCATATGTTATGTTCTTCTTTCTAATCAAGAAAACTGCCCTTTGTTTGTCTATATTTCCTCGTGTACATCTGTAGAAACAAGACTGCTGGTTTTCAGGAGAAAATTTTGGTTGTCTGAATTATATGTGCAATGTGGTATTTCTTACAGGGCTGCAAAAGGGATTGTACACCTGAAAACACCATCAAAATTATCAGGAGACTCAACTGAAAAGACAGTTCAGACAGTTTTAGACAGTTATTGAAATAAAATACATGATATGCACCATAAATAAGCTTCTATTTGCATAATTTATAAAGTATAAGAGTGCTTTCTTTATTCAAGAATTCTAGAGGGAAAAGGTTAGTGATATTTTTTATTAAGAAATCACTAAGAAATCATTTTTCTTTTTTCCTCTCTTTGTGTGTTGAAGTGGGTGAAGTGATAACACCAACCCAAATATAAAAATCATCTCAAAAATATGGGTTGTATGGTATCCATAGAATCACCGTACCATGGAAAATGAAAGGGAAACAGCTAAATGGCTTTTTGTTGTTACATTCTGCATCAATGGCAGAGTTTCATGTTGGACATAAAGGACTAGGCAATGAGCAAGTGCAGCACAGCAATTTGAATTCTGTTCTGTCTGGGTTTTCCCAGACCTCCACACCCACTGAAAAAACAGCCAGACACTCTGGTAAAATCCAAAAGTATTTTATAGCAGGAAAAAATAAGCACAAAGGAAAACCTGTCTTCACAGCAGACAGGTTACAATACGTTACAACAGGGTCCTGATGTCCAGTCAATTCCACAAGCTTCTTGCTGGCACCCCCCCCCCCCAAGGTTTCAATAGTCCAAGGCACAAACCAGGATTGTAGCCACCAAAGTTCACAGACAGGTCTCACGAATCTCCAAGATAAAACTCCACAAGCCAGGAAGGGTGGGGCCGCCTTTTATCCTTTCCCAAGAGCACCACACCCAAACCCAGCTGTGACCTCTAATGCTGGAAATACCTAGCCAATTGAGTTCGTCTCTGATTAGCTCTCCTTTGTCGCATATCTATGATGTCATGAGCATCTTCCCCCAGGGAATCCAGGCTGCTTGCTGGGGAGAGCTCCCCCTGGTGGAACTCTGGCTGTCCTTCTTCTTCAGCCTGGGATTCCGCTTCCTCGTCAGTCTGCACCTCCTAGTCCTCAGCCTCTCCCTCTGAGCTGGCAGCCGACAGCAAGTCAGCCATTCCCGGAGGGGTCCCAGGCTGAACCACAACACCATCCCCCCGCGGAAGGCCCCTCCCCACCTGCCAGCGGAGAGGACGCGGTTTCTGAGGGAACTGAGCGTGAAAAGCCCGAAGAAGATCGGGAGCGTCCAACAACGCCGCTTCCACCCAGGAGCAATCATCCGGATCCCCCTCTACCCATTGCACCTTGTACTGGAAACACCCATCCACCCAACGGGAATCCACAACGTCATGTACCATAGCTTCAGGGAGGTGATCACGAACACACGGGGCAGGAAACACGGGAACATTGGGACGGAGCGGACAATCGGGAGGGACAGGGACTAGCAGCGAACGGTGAAACACAGGGTGAACCCGCAAGTTGTCCGGCAGGGTGAGCCGGTAAGCCACCGGATTAATCACCCGCTCAACGGGAAAAGGACCCAGGAACCGGGGATCTAGTTTGTGCCGGGGTAATTCAGAGGCTACATATTTCGTGGACAACCACACCTGATCCCCCACCACCAAGGGGGGCACATCCCGTCTGGAGCGATCAGCCACCCTCTTGTAGTCCTCCTTGGCTTTATTCAGGTATCTCTTCACCATCTCGTGAACCGCCTGCAGCTCTGAGAGAAAGTCCTCAGCAGCATGCACCGGGGAATCTAGGAGGGTCAAGGGAAAGAAGCGAGGGTGAAATCCATAATTTGCGAAAAAGGGCGTGAGCCGGGTCGATGAGTGACGGGAATTGTTGAAAGCGAACTCCGCTACAGGGATAAACCGGGACCAATCCGTCTGGCGATCCGCCACTACACACCGCAGGTATTGTTCCAGTATCCCGATCACTTTTTCTGTACCGCCATCGGTCTGGGGGTGCTGCGTCGAGGCGAGGCACACGGACACATTCAGGGCCGACATCAATTCCCGCCAAAACCGGGCTGTGAATTGTGTGCCTCTATAAGAGACCACTCGATCCGGCAGCCCATGTAACCGAAACACGTGACTAATAAACATTTGAGCCGTGAGTTGGGCAGTGGGCACCCTAGTGCAAGGGACAAAATGCACCATCTTGGTGAGCATGTCCATCACCACCATGACTACCGTGAAGCGAGCAGAGGAAGGCAAATGAGTGACAAAGTCAATGGACACGGCACCCCAGGGTCTCTCAGGCGTGGGCAAAGGTTGCAGTAATCCCGGTGGGGCTCCAGTCACCCCTTTGGCCGTACGACACTGGACACAGGTGGCCACATAGGAACGCACATCATCTTGGAGGCGTGGCCACCAGAATGTCCGAGAGACTAGCTCCAATGTTTTAAACAGACCAAAATGCCCCGCCACTGGACAGTCATGACACTGGGTCATAATCAACCCTCTCACTGGGCCGGCGGGAACATACAGCTGCCCCCGGTACCGAAGCAGACCGTCTTGAAACGTCCATGGGGAATTGGGTGTTAACTCCCGCACTCTCTGCGCTACAAACCCATCCTCCCGCTGCGCCTCCCGTAAACGGCGACGCAAGTCCACTGGGTCCTGAGTGGCAGCCAAAGCTGCCGGGGGTACAACTGTCTGCAGAGGAGCCGGCTCCTTCGGGTGCGTGTATTCCGGCTTGCGCGACAAGGCGTCTGCTCGAGGGTTCTGGGCACTGGGAGTGTACCTGATGCGGAAATTGAACCGCGCGAAAAAGAAAGACCAGCGGATCTGTCTCTGGTTTAATTTCCGGGCCGTCTGCAAATACTCAAGGTTCCAGTGATCCGTCCATACCTCGATTTGATGACGGGCCCCCTCCAGGTAGTGCCGCCAATGCTCAAAGGCGGCCTTCACCGCTAAAAGTTCCTTCTCCCAAATAGTATAGTTCCTTTCCGAGGGAGACAGCTTCCGGGAGAAGTAGGCACACGGAAACAACATGTCACCGGGCCGATGGGCTTGGAGAAGCACTGCGCCAACCGCTACATCTGAAGCGTCGGTTTCTAACACAAACGGCTGAGCGGGATCAGGATGGCGCAGAAGCGGTTCCGCCATGAACGCCGCTTTCAGGGCATCAAAAGCCCGCTGTTCCGCCTCCCCCCAACCAAATGGGACTTGTTTTTGTAACAACCGAGTCAAGGGCGTGGTTAACGTGGCATACCCCGGAACAAAAGCCCGATAGTAGTTTGCAAACCCCAAAAGACGTTGTACGTCTTTCACCCATCGTGGAGGTTGCCAAGACTGAAGTGCGGCCACTTTGCTCGGGTCCATGGAAATGCCACCTGGAGATAAAATGTGCCCCAGGAATTTGACGGTAGTCTGGAAGAATTGGCACTTCTCCAGCTTGGCATACAACTGCTGCTCCCGCAACCGGAGCAGGACCCGGCGCAAATGGGTCAAATGCAAGGCATGGTTCGGGGAATACACTAAAATGTCATCAAGGTAAATCACCACAAAATGGTCCAACATGTCCCGGAACACGTCGTTCATCAGATGTTGAAACACGGCCGGGGCGTTGGTGAGGCCAAATGGCATCACTGTATATTCAAAGTGGCCGTAACGCGTGCCAAACGCTGTCTTCCACTCATCCCCGGCCCGCATCCGGACCAAATTATACGCACTGCGCAAATCGATTTTGGTGAATACCGTTGCCGTCCGCAACCGGTCCATGAGTTCAGGGATCAAGGGCAAGGGGTACCTATTCCGCACTGTGATGGCGTTAAGGCGGCGATAGTCACAGCAGAGGCGAAGATCGCCTGTTTTCTTTTTCACGAACAAAACAGGGGCAGACAAAGGGGACTTGGATGGCCGAATAAATCCCTTGGCCAGATTCTTTTCCACAAACTCCTTGAGAGCCACAAGCTCCGGCTCGGACATGGAGTACAAACGACCAGCCGGGAGCTTGGCGTCAGGGAGCAGGTCAATGGCACAGTCATACGTCCGATGTGGTGGTAGCCGATCCGCCTCCTTTTCGTTGAACACATCGGCGAATTCCTCGAGGCAACGGGGTAATTGAATCGCGGGAACTACTGGGCCGTGGGCTGCGCACACATGTCGGTGATGGTCCACGCACTGCAAACTGGAGAAGGTGACCAAGTTCTGAGACCACACCACCTGTGGGTCATGTGCACGCAGCCATGACAACCCCAACACGAGGGGAAAATGAAGCCCCTTGGTAACATAAAACTGTAGGGCCTCCTCATGAGTTCCGATGCACATCCGCACCGGCAGGGTCTGGAAACGGATGGGACCAGCCAACAAAACCCGCCCATCGATAGTCTCCACAGTTAATGGCGGGGTAACAGGACAAAGGGGCAAGGAATGACGTTGGGCAAAGGCTTCGTCTAAGAAGTTCGTCGTCGCCCCCGAATCCACGAGGGCCAACGCGGGGTAAGTCCGAGTCCATTGCGCGATATGCAAGGTCACCGCAAGCGTCAGGTGTCGAAACGGTCCGAATTCGGGAGTCGTGGAGTCAGACGAAAGTGGGATCCCCGCCCGACCTAGTGTTGCCACCAAGCCGGGCCCCCCTCGTTTCCCGATCGTTCCGGCGACGGAGGACATCCAGACGAAGGCCCCGCCATCGGAGAGTTCAGGGCAGGAACGGGGACACCAGGGGTTGTCTCCTGTAACTGCACAGGGGACGCCATGGGAAGCACGGGAGGGCTGTAGGGTACAGGAACGACGGCAGCCACGGTGCTCCGCCTCTTGTGGGGACAAACGACAGCAAAATGTCCCGGGGCCCCACAATAGAAGCACAACCCAGCTGCCCGCCGACGCCCTCGTTCCTCCGGGGTCTGTCGGGGTCGGGCGTAACTTACGTCCATCGGCTCCCCGGCAGCAACACGATCCATCAAGCGTGGAGGCAGCGCTGGTGAAAAACGTCGGGGCGCAGGGACCGGAGCCGGGGTGCTTACGGTTGACAACCCCCGCCGCGAAACAGGTGTCGGCGGGACGCCTGACGCACGGGGGTTGGACCGTCCCGCTCGACGGACTTCCCTGGCCAACAGCCTGGCCTCTATTGCCAAGCAATGCCGCTCCAAACCGTCCAACGTGCCGGGCATCACCTCATGCACTAATGCGTCCAACATCGTGTCGGATAGTCCATCCTGAAAGGCCTCAATCAGGGCAGCCTCATTCCACTGGACTTGCCCGGCCAGAGACCTAAAGTCAGCCATATAGTCCACCAGGGGGCGTGAACCCTGGCGTAATTGCTTCAGCGCCCGCGTGGCCGTTTGTTCCTGCACCGGGTCCGCAAATTGGTGACGCAGCAAGTCACAGAAAGCATTGTAGTCCTGGAGTAGCGGATCATCCCGGGCCAGGTAAGGTGCCACCCACGACGCTGCAGGGCCAGCCAATAAACTGCACAGAAACGCCACCTTGTGGTCATCCCCTGGGAAGTGCATCATCTGCGCATTGATAAAAAGCTGCACCTGGCTCTGGAACGCAGAAAACAGCCGCCGGTCCCCCCAGAACTTTTCCGGCATCGCCACAAAACATTTCCTTCTGGGCAAAGGTGCTGGAGGTGGTACCACAGGTGCCGCCTGGGGTGGGGCCGCCTGGGACAAAACCTCCACTTGACGTTGTAATAACAAGACTGTCTGGGTCAAGTGAGCAATGTCCCCTCGCAACTCTGCAAAGACAGCCTGCATGTCAGCTGCAGAAACATCCATGGTGACAGGCAAAAACAGGAAGCCGAAAAACAAAAGATGTCCAACCAGGAACCAGCAGCAAAGAGCAAGGAACAAAACAACCAAACCACCCCTCCAAAATGAGCACCAGGTGTCTGGTGGTTGGTGGAGTTTTATTCTGTTCTGTCTGGGTTTTCCCAGACCTCCACACCCACTGAAAAAACAGCCAGACACTCTGGTAAAATCCAAAAGTATTTTATAGCAGGAAAAAATAAGCACAAAGGAAAACCTGTCTTCACAGCAGACAGGTTACAATACGTTACAACAGGGTCCTGATGTCCAGTCAATTCCACAAGCTTCTTGCTGGCACACCCCCCCAAGGTTTCAATAGTCCAAGGCACAAACCAGGATTGTAGCCACCAAAGTTCACAGACAGGTCTCACGAATCTCCAAGATAAAACTCCACAAGCCAGGAAGGGTGGGGCCGCCTTTTATCCTTTCCCAAGAGCACCACACCCAAACCCAGCTGTGACCTCTAATGCTGGAAATACCTAGCCAATTGAGTTCGTCTCTGATTAGCTCTCCTTTGTCGCATATCTATGATGTCATGAGCATCTTCCCCCAGGGAATCCAGGCTGCTTGCTGGGGAGAGCTCCCCCTGGTGGAACTCTGGCTGTCCTTCTTCTTCAGCCTGGGATTCCGCTTCCTCGTCAGTCTGCACCTCCTGGTCCTCAGCCTCTCCCTCTGAGCTGGCAGCCGACAGCAAGTCAGCCATTCCCGGAGGGGTCCCAGGCTGAACCACAACAAATTCCAGATTTTCTTGACTTTCTAGTACATCCAGAAGCCTCCAATAGTCCCTATAATAAACTCTGCTGAAATTTTACACGTAACAATTCTTGAAGTTTATTCAATAAAATAAACTATTTTAGTTTTTACTTTTTACTTTTTCTTTTTCTTTTTACAATGACTGTGTATCAGAATGGTCAAACAATTGGAAATATCAAATCTCAATCAACAAATGCTCTGTCTTACACATTGGCAAAAAGAATCAGAACATAAAATAAAAGCTTGGAGGACATGAATTTGTTGATGACCCTCACTCTGTCAAAGACCTTGGAGTACTCATATCTAATGATCTAAGTGCCAGAGCCCACTGTAACAACATTGCGAAAAGGGCACTGAGAGTTGTTAACCTTCTCTGGCAACATCACACTGATAACCAAAGCATACAAAACATTTGCTAGACCAATTCTCGAATACAGTTCACATGTTTGGAACCCAGTCTGTGTATCAGACATTAATACAATTGAGAGAGTCTAGAAATATTTTACAAGAAGAGTCCTCCGTTCTTCAGCAACAAAATACCTTATTCCACCAGACTTCAAATTTTGGGCTTAGACAATTTAGAACTATGCTAGCTTCAGCATAGTTCATAAAATTATCTACAATAATGTCCTACCTGTCAATGACTACTTAAGCTTCAAACACAACAATACACAAGCATACAATAGATATAAACTTAATGTAAACCGCTTCAAACTCGATTGCTGAAAATACGACTTCAGCAAGAGTGATCAATGCCTGAAATGCACTACTTGACTCTGTAGTTTCATCCCCAACCCCCCAAAAATTTTAATCTTAGATGATCAACTGTCAGCCTCACCCAATTCCTAAGAGGTTAGTGAGGGGCGTACATGCACACATTATTGTGCCTACCGTTCCTGTTTTACTATCCTCATTTATCTGTACTTACTTTGTATATGTTTATGTTTATACATATAATTGCTGTCTTGTACATGTTTGACAAACAAACAAAACAAAATAAAATAAATAAAATTAAAAAATTAAAAAATGATGCAATTTAATAGTTTCTATCAAGAAACTAAATTTCATATGACTTTTTGTATCAGTCATTACCCTTAAATTTTATAATTTATTTTTTTGCAATATTATGTATCTTTGCAAGTTGGTAGGCTGTACTTTTTACTGACAAGTAGGAATGCATCAAGCTACATCTGGGCTTTCATCGTTCATTTTCCAACATTAAATGTCAGACGTTCAATTAACATTTTCATTAGTGTGTATTTATTTTGCCTGTGCAGAAGTGATAAAAGTTAGGAGCTGACTTTATTTTCCTTTCATTGTTAATATAAAACAAAACAGAAGAAGCTAGTTTTCATTTAGCCATATTTTCTTATGGTGAAATAATAATTTCCAAAGTTGATTTTCCCATCAGATATGTAATTTAGGAAACTTTATTTAAACTGAGTAGTGTGAGATTGCCAGAGCAGAAGCTACATAGGATTAGGTTTACAACTCTTGAAACCTTCTTGGCTATGCTGTTGCAGTGGGCTTTGGTACTTAAATCTTTTGTTATTAGTATACTGAGGTCTTTAACCGAGTGGGGATTATCTGTGATAATTTGATTATTCAGTTCGTATTTGGAGTTCAGATTCTTCTTCCCAATGTTTAGGACAGAGCATTTGCTAGTTGAGATTTGGAGTTGCCATGTGTTAGACCACTCAGAAACAGAGTTCAGGTCTTTTTGGAGAGTAGTTGTGTTATCGGTGGTGTTGAAGAGTTTTACATCATCGGCGAAGAGGACACTGTTGCTTGTGATGTAATTGCAAAGGTCATTGATGTAGAGAATGAAGAGCATTGGTCCCAGTACACTACCTTGGGGAACATAGCTTTTAACTGGGATGGGGGTGGATATGGTGCTTCCTATTTTGACCACTTGTTGTCTGTTTGACAGGAATGCTGTAATTCAGCTATGGAGGGATCCTGAGATGCCATAGGAGTTGAGTTTTAGGAGTAGTTTGTCGTGGACCACTGAATCAAAGGCTTTGCAGAAGTCGATATAAATTGCATCTATTGATTTCCCTTGATCTAGATGAGTTGTCCATATATTTTTGCAGTGGAGGACCTGCAGGTTCCAGGATAGTTTTTTTCTGAAACCAAATTGTTTGTTAGAGAGCAAATTATTAGTTTCTAGATGGAGAGTAATTTATTTATAAATTGATTCCATGACTTTGCATGGGATGCAGCATAGTGAAATTGGTCTGCAGTTATCTTGTAACTACAAGATAACTTCTGTAAATTGTCTCTGATTCAATCAGATTGAAGTTCTGCAGGTGTTAGGGCCACTTAGATTTGAGTATGCTCCATATTTCATCCTTGATGGAAGAGGAATATGTAAATAAAAGACACAATTGATCTGTTTAAAGGAGAAATTAAGTCAAAATTTCGAAGGTATGCCTTATTCCAAAAAATAATGAAGCCCTTTGAAGACTAGCATAACCCTATTGCAAACAAACTCTTGAAGTATACACATAGATTTATGAGACAAGTACAGTGGTACCTCTACTTAAGAACGCCTCTACTTAAGAACTTTTCTAGATAAGAACTGGGTGTTCAAGATTTTTTTGCCTCTTCTTAAGAACCATTTTCTACTTAAGAACCCGAGCCTGGAAAAATTTCCCAGGAAATTTGAGAGAGGTATGAAGGCCCGGTCAGTTTGTTGCCATTTCTCCTTTAATCCTGCCATCTTTGGCTTTTCTGGGCTGCCAGAGGAGCCTTTCAGTGGTGCTTAAGGAGGTTTTGGCAGTCCAGAGCAAACAAAGCATTTTCCTTTCTCTGGGCGCTTGGAGAGGAAATAAACCTCTGCCAGGGCCCAGAGAAAAGAATCGCTACCTTTGCTCTGGGCAGCGACTGTCCTCCTCCTCTTCTTCCTCCTCCTCCTCCCACCCAAATTCTGAGCTTTTATTTCTTTCCTAATGGGTTTGCATACATTATTTGCTTTTACATTGATTCCTATGGGAAAAATGCTTCTACTTACAAACTTTTCTACTTAAGAACCTGGTCAAGGAACAAATTAAGTTCTTAAGTAGAGGTACCACTGTATTTCAGTTAGCTAGCTTTACATTTATATTCATTCTTTTTTATTTATCCCATCCTGGTTTTGCAAATTATCCAAATTAACACAAATTTTAAATACAATTTTAAAATTTTTTGCTAGTGAAAAATAGACTAGAGCAGAACAGAACAGAGCAGAATAGAATTCTTTATTCGCCAAGTGTGATTGGACGTGCAAGGAATTTATTTTCGGTGCATATACTCTCAGTGTACATAAAAGAAAAGATACATTTGTCAAGAATCATGAGACACAACACTTAGTGATTGTCATAGGATACAAATAAGCAATCAGAAAACAATAAATATTAACATAAATTGTAAGGACAAATTATAAGTGGGAGGGGATGGGTAATAGGACCGATGAGAAGATTAATAATAACAGTAATGCAGCCTTAGTGAATAGTTTGACAGTGGGGAGGGAATTATTTGTTTAGTAGAGTGGTGTTTGGGAAAAAATGTTCTTGTGTCTAATTGTCTTGGTGTGTAGTGCTCTATAGCGTTATTTTGAGTTGAAACAGTTTTTATCCAAGATGTGAGGGATCAACAAATATTTTCACCGTCCTCTTTTTGACTTGTGCAATATACAGGCCCTCAATGGAAGGCAGGTTGGCAGTAATATGTCATTGTTCTCAAGCCAGATAGGAGCTTATTTTTATATATCTTCTTGCATTTCAGGCAATGTGGGTACAGAATTGTCATACACTGAGATTGGCATGTTTGTTTCTTCAGATGCTGGAAATTCCTGGAGACAGGTAATTCTTTCATCAGGCTCAATAAACATGTTTTTCTGTAATATATTTATTTCACATTTCTTGGAAGGAATGCACAGTTCATGCTATGCCTTTCTTATTTGCAGATCTTTGAAGAAGAATACAATGTATGGTTCCTTGACTGGGGTGGAGCACTTGTGGCCATGAAACACACATCAATGCCTATTCGACATCTGTGGTGAGTTTCTTTTCACTTCTACTATGCTCTTTGCAGAATAAAGAATCCTCCTGCTGGCTTATCCAAAAGCAATCACTTGAATATTGTTTGCTGCTGATAGTAATAATTAAAAAATATAATTCAGTATGTTTTTCAGAGGCATCTATGTTTCTTTTGGATGGATTCTTCTTTTCTTTTGCTGAACCTCCAGAGGTTACAAAGAGCTTAAAATAGCAAATAAACTAGAAAAGTGTAAGGGGCTGTGGGAGTAACCTTGTGGAATAGGAGGAAGAGCTACAGGGTTCAGTTAAATGAAATATCAGTCCAAAGCAGAAATGTAATTTGACAAAACATTGTAGACTTGATCCTCCTAAATTATCTTGACCCCTTTATAGATAAAGACAGTTACAGGGTAGGCACATTTAGACTGATAAGATTCTGACAACCATACTGATAAGATTCATACAACCATATTAAAAGGTGATATTAATATTAGTGCATTTATTTTCCTAGGATGATATATCTCAAAGGTCTGATAAAGACATCTGCAAAAAATTATAAATTTCCAGAAAGTAAAATGGCAAGCAAATACAAAGCAGAAATGTAATTTGACAAAACATTGTAGACTTGATCCTCCCAAATTATCTTGACCCCCTTATAGATAAAGACAGGTACAGGATAGGCACATTTAGACTGACAAGATTTTGTCACTACTACAAGCCTATTAAAAGGTGGTATTGATATTAGTATATTTATTTTTTTAGCCTGATATATCTCAAAGGTCTGTTAAAGACACCTGTAAAAATTTATAAACTACCAGAAAGCAAAATGGCAAGCAATCCCATTTTCAAATGCTCAAATGTTATCATAGCAGTACACATATAATCATTAGATTATACTGGGATGTCTTAATAGATTTAGAAAAGCAGCAGAATTATAACAAAATACCCTGCTTTGCAGTAAGGGGGCGTGATGGCTCAGGAGTTAAAGATTTCTGAACTTGTTAGCTGGAAAGCTGAAAGCTCAAGTTTGAGACCAGAGTGCTGCAAGACAGGGTGAGCTCCTTTTATTGCCTCAGCTCCTATTTGCCTAGCAGTTCAAAAGCATGCAAATGCAAGTAGAAAAATAGGTATTACTTTGGTAGAAGGTAGCAGCATTCTGTGTGCCTTGGTATATAGTCATGCTGGCTGCATGATCACATATAATGTCTTTGGACAATGCTGGCTCCCTTGGCTAAGAGTACCATACCCTATACTCAAAAATGATTGGACAGGGAAACCTTTCAATCCATTTTATTTCATAACAACTCTTTTTATGACAAATGGAATAATAGATATAAAACATATACTGTATGTGTGTGTATCCACAACAGGTTTGTCATATTTTTGCTCAGGAAATCTGTCTTTTAATACAAACCTTCGCAGATGTTTTATTTAAATGCCAGCATCTGATTACAAGAAAGGGAGACTAGCAGAAGGACAAATGATGATTACTTGCTTAAGGTTATCTTATTCTTTCATTCTATTATATATCACAGTTTTTATGAACAGCTTTTCTGAACCAAGGGAATGTGGAAAACAGTGAGAAGCATAGAAATCCACCTACATATTAAATCAAAATATAAAAAACGCATTCTCATCCAACTTTCAAAATAATCCTGCTTGTGCATTTGACTATTTACTCGAATTATAGCCTGTCCTTTGAAAGATTCATACAATTTTAACAATAGAACATAATTATCAGCAAAACTGATAAAAATCAAAGTTTCCTTCTTACTTGCAAGACTTTGGGAAAAATGGAGTATTTTTCATCATCATGCAGCCAGACATTGCTGGAGATGGGAATGTGGGAAGCTCATTAAGTTTGTCTTGTTATCATAGTCTCCTACATTAGGCATTTTGGATTTTCAAATGGATTGTTTGTATAACTTTCCATGGCCTAATAGAATTGAATTGGATTATTGCTATGTAGTGGTTGATGAATGGGATTGTGGCTGACACCTTTTATTTAACTTACTGAACAGGTTAGTTTACTTTATTGTCATTGCACCTTGTACAACAAAATTAAATTAAAATAGCTACAGTTAGCTACAGATGAAATTTAGTCTGCATCATGAGGTAAAAAAAAAAGATCTATCAAACAAGCTCAACACACCAGTGTTCTGGAGAGCATAACATAAAATAATTTAATTTATAGGAAGGCAGATTGAATGTTAGAAAAAAACACTTTCTTTATAGATCAATGCAATATTGAGAATAATCACCTATATAATGGTGAGCCTTGTTTGGTGGACAATTCAAGATAAACATCTGTCAAGATTGCTTTAATTTGAATAATTATACTAGGCAGTAATTTGTTATACCCAGAGTTTCAAAAGTTGATTTTGCTGGTTGATTTTTTATTTTATTTTGCAGTAGTCAGTCACTTCTGTTTATTTGGATATTAAAGGACCAAGTTAAGAGAAAAAACTGCTATACAGAACTTTTAAATCACAATTTAAAAATATTTTTTCTTAAAATGCACATTTACTATGCCTATTTTCCTCAAGTTGGTTATTCTGAAATGCATTTTAAACAAAGAGTTGCATCAGGATATTTTTGAAGTGTAAAAGATTAAGTTTCAGTGTGTAGATTAGTTCATGAAGTGCGGATCAGATTTCATAAAGAACAGTGTCAACAGCATCTTTTATTCAGTGGAAATATTTTTCCAACTTCTTAAAAGAACTGTGTATTAGATCAAAGCTGCATTTTCTTTTAATTTGCTGGTTACTACTGTAGAAACTTTCACAATGAAATGGTAACAGTGTATAAACAGCATCACAATATAGTTAAATCTATGAGATTCCTCTTTGTCATTCATTTCTTCCACAATAATTTTTCATAGTCACTCTAAAAAGAAGTATAGTTGAATTTTATAAATACCATCAGAACTGAATGAGGAAACTTACTCCAGAAGGAAAGACAATAATTCACTGTGCAGGTTATTTTATGTGATCTTCCATTTTCCTCTAATTAGAGCAATCATTTTACTCAAACACAGCTGTCACTTACTTACTTTAATAATTGGGCTGTATTATCACTTCAAAGCATGTTGAATCAGACTATTAATAATATGGAAGATTGTGAAGATTGATGACTATTTATAAATCCAACTATATTCTCTTTCTCTCTCTCTCATCATCCAAAGACATTTAATTACCTTAGAAATGGCTGCAGTGAAACATTTTCATGTGTTTAATCTCTTTCAATCTCAGGGTCAGTTTCAATGAAGGAAGGACCTGGAATAAATATGGATTCACATCAGCACCGCTCTTCGTGGATGGGTCCCTGGTGGAGCCAGGCATAGAAACTCAGATAATGACGTAAGTTGAAGACTTAAACAAGATGCCTTGTGAGACAGTAGAGATGAGCCATTTAGGCCATCCATCAAACAGAATGTCAGGTTTGTTCCAGGGGATCTCTGGGTTGCTCTTTAAAGTCTGAAATATTATGCTAGTATATCAATTAATCTTCTTGTTCTTGCAGCTTTGATGGTATGCTTCTGTTGTAAATTTCCATTGTAGCTTTAATTTAAATACATGTGGTACTAAAACAAGATACTAATACTTACTGAGCTAGCAACAGTTAGAATCAGAATTCTGTTTTATGTATACCAATTAAAAAACCTGATCATCAGGATATTCACATCTTCACATCTTCATGTAAAATGAGAGTAGACCATTTCTTTAGATTTCCTTGTACTCTTGTTATCCAGGCACAGGTTAGCAAGGTGTAACATTTTTTCCTAAGACTGACATATGTCCATTTAGATAATTAAGATAAACCCCTGTAAGACGAGGGGTGGCATACAAATCCAATAAATAGATAGATAGATAGATAGATAGATAGATAGATAGATAGATAGATAGATAGATAAAGTCTAGATCTGTGCTGATGAACCTATTAGACTTATATACTGTTTCACAGTGCTTTACAGTCCTCTCTAAGTGGCTTACAGAAAGTAAGCATATTGCCCCCAACAATCTGGTCTTCATTTTACTGACTTTGGAAGGATGAAACCCTGAGCCTACTGAGCAGTGGTGAGCTCCTAACGGTACAGCTAATTGTGTGCAATTTTGCTTCTTGCACCTGTGCAGAACCCAAAATCTCGCACATGGATACACTTTTCGGTGAGTTTTTTTTGCTTTCGCACATGCAGGGACACAAAAAACTAGCCAAAATGTGCACACACATGCGTCCCTCTGCAAGATTTTGCTACCTGCACAGGTGCAGGAATCAAATTTGTACTCAATCCCGCACTCCCGCACCAGAGCCACGGAACTGCACGCAATTAGCCATATTGGTAGGAGCCCACCACTGCTACTGAGATTTGATCTGCCAAACTGCTGGCAGTTGGTGATCAGCAGAAGTACTGTAGCTTGCAGTACTGCGCTCTAAGCACTGAACCACCGAGCTATGACACACATGCCATAGATGGCACAGGGAGCCCTATCTGAGGGCACATGAAGAATTGCCCTATGTCAGCTTCAGCATGCACCTGTTCACTGGCCAGCTGGTTTTTGGCCTTCCAGAGGGCAGGGCGAGTCCATTTTTGCCCTCACAGGCTTCAGGAAAGCCTCTCAATTCTAGAGATGGCAATAAAAAGACCTTGTGGGCCTCCTGGAAGTCCAGAAACTATAGTGAAGCCTATATGCATGTGCGGAGAGAGGGCACTGCATTATAGCTGTTAGCATGCATGTGCATGTGTCATGTATCCACACACCCTTTTGGCACACGAACGAAAAAAGGTTCACCATCACTGATCTAGACAATACGTAGAATAGGGCTTCAGAATTTGGCAAATTAAGATTTTTGCAGCCCCAACCTGGTAATCCCTTAGATAACTTTTTGCCAAATTAATCCATATTATCATGCCCATGTAAGATATTAATTGGTATACATTAAAGTATGATACTAAAGTATAATTATCATTCTTTGCCACTAAAGTATTATTATTAGTATCAAAGTTTGAAGTATGATATTTATAATCTTATTAGTAATAAGATTACCATTTAAATGTACAAATTAAATTATACATGGAACGAAAAGTATTTCCAGATGTTTCTTTTTAATCAGAAATAATACAGTATTTGTTTTTGTCAAGACTCATATGATATGAGTATTACTTTTCAATGCCACAGTTCATTGGTAAATGTCTTAACAATTCTGTCTGTCAAGGAATATGTCAGTAAAACTCAATCTTCTTTTGTAACTACTCACCTTGAAAATTAAGTGGACTATAAATCTAACTATTGTGTATTTGGGTATCCGAAATAAGTGAAGGCCTGAAAACAAGGATACAGTACAGGCTCCGAGTGTGACTTGAACCTTGTACTTTTTTCATTTCATGTGTCATTGCCACTTATCCCCTTTAAATAGGAGATCACTTCACACCTTTTCTTTAAGCAGAAAAAAAGTCAATCCATATCAAATGTTCCTTCTAAAGAGAAAACAATTGTGATCATTTGTTTGATTTATATATCTAGCTGCCTATAAAATGCTTTGCTTCTTTATCACAACTTCTTCCTTTTTAAAAGTTTTGAGAAATAACAGCTGGCTGAATACCAGATGGTTTCTGGTATTTGAAGTAGGAATCAGGATAATTTCTTTTTATATAGGGGAGTTACTCAGATGGTTTATATTTTTGTTTTGGAGTTCAATAAAGAGTTTGCCAGAGGTTGAGACTGTCTTTTTAAAGTGACAGAGTTTACATTTTGAACTTTAAGCCTACTGGCCTTAGCTAGTACTAGTGGTACAAAGC
The DNA here is from genome assembly GCF_031021105.1 of Erythrolamprus reginae. NCBI lineage: Eukaryota > Metazoa > Chordata > Lepidosauria > Squamata > Dipsadidae > Erythrolamprus > Erythrolamprus reginae. The sequence continues at coordinate 61,635,810 of NC_091954.1, read as the reverse complement.
CTTCTCGGTTAAGAGTGAGTTCTATTCCTAATTCTGTCTTTAACTTGAATTTCTACGTTGTTTGGAACTCATCAATACAAATGGTCTACTTATTACTGAAAATGGTGGACTGTGCTTTCCTTCCTAGAGCCAACAAACTGCTGAAGGCAATACTTTCAAGATGTTTATTTAAGAAAAAACAAGGCTGATTTCAGTGGTTCCTGAAAGCATTGCATGGCTTCAACGGTTCAATGGCTCCAGAAAGAACACTAGCCCCATTTTTAACCATAGGCATTTAATTTGCATCTAAGGTTTGTTCTTACATCTGACATACTTAACCCATGGACTGCCTATATTACTACCTATTACAGCTTTGCAGGTGAATTATTTCATACAGATTTACAGTATGTTGCTCTCATTTACATTGACTCTAAAAAGAGTTCATATTAAATAACAGTATGACTCATTTTCTCTATAAGAACTCTTTACTAGTACATCAGGGACAAGGTTTGATGCATTTATTTATTTATTTATTTATTATTTGGATTTGTATGCCGCCCCTCTCCGAAGACTCGGGGCGGCATACAAATATATAACCCAGTTTCTCTTCAAGGGGGAAAATGTCTCATTCTGCAAACATGGACCAAACAGTTTATTTTTATATGACAAGCCAATGAATATTTCTTTGGCTCTTTCATGTTTAAGAAAGTGTTTTTGCTTATATTTCTTAGTGTAGTTTCAATTTTGACTATTGGATAATATCAGATAGATAAAAGGATAGATTTACCAAAATACTCAATTATTAGTTTTTTTTAAAAAAAAGATTTCTGGATTTTTTAGTCTCTGTGTCTCTATATATTTAAATATAAAGTGTTCTTTGCAAGCAAAGATTTTACCTAGGGCATAAAGGGATTTAAATGGAGATGTTTTATTTGCATTTTATACAGTATATGCATACCTAATCCTGCATTTACAGTATGCAATCAAAACGATTAATCTTTGAAAAGACAAGTCTCTGAATTTTATTATATAGTTGTCCAAACCTCCAAAAAAGAGCACAGCAAAATGCATCTATTTGGAAAATGTGTGCCTAAGAATTCAAATTTTCATGAAAATATAAATATATACAGTGGTACCTCTACTTACAAACTTAATTTGTTCCATGACCAGGTTCTTAAGTAGAAAGGTTTTTAGGAAGAAGCAATTTTTCCCATAGGAATCAATGTCAAAGGAAATAATGTGTACGATTGGGAAAAACACAGGGAGGGTGGAGGCCCTGTTTCTGTCACGCTGAATATTGCCAGCCTCAGAGACATTTAGTAATAAAAGAGTTAACTTGTGTGCCTTTATTAATCTCCTCCTATTTTTGATGTAACATCCTGCCTTGTCATTTCCGCCTTTATGCTCCTTTGTTCTCTCTCTGCCTTAAGACTCCATTATGTAAGGTACTCTGTTATTTTGTCTACTCAGACAATGTTTATTTTTACTCTTATAATAAAAGAAATCTTGTTTTGAACAAATTATTGGAGCTCTTAATCCATTGGCTCCACGGTTAAGGTTCTAACAGACTTTTCAAATCGTGACAGTTTCCTCCCAGGAGATTCCTACAGAAGCCCCATGGAGGATTCTCCCCACCTTTTCCAGCCCTGTTTCCTCCCAGGGGATTCCTAGAGAGGCCCCACGGAGGCTTCTCCCCACCTTTTCCAACCCTGTTTCCTCCCAGGAGATTCCTAGAGAGGCCCCACGGAGGCTTCTCCCTGCCTTTTCTGGTTACAATTTTGGAGGCTCGGGTTTGTAAGTGGAAAATGGTTCTTGAGAAGAGGCAAAAAAATCTTGAACACCTGGTTCTTATCTAGAAAAGTTCGTAAGTAGAGGCGTTTGTAGGTAGAGGTACCACTGTAGTTGAAATATAGTTGTAAAGTTATGACTATATTTGATTTCAGCTGGAGATAACTGATAACTGAGATAATACATTATTTTGACATAATGGAGACACGGGATATTGCACTAATTTATTTTGTGTGCCTGTAATTTGCCAATATTTACACTTCCTTTATTGTAAAGAGAGTAGATTATCTCTTGGCGTATACAGTACAGTATATCTGATGAGGTAATGATTGCAAACCTTGATATCTTCCATGTGTTCATTTTAAAATACTTATGAAGAATGTCGTCAGCATTGTCCATACCAAGCAACAACAACAAAATCTTTAGAAATTATTTGTGAATGGTTGTAATTAGGTGAAGGGCACATTATATAAATATTCTTTGTGATCAACATCTGAGAAAAACAGCTGTACATATTCCGGCTCCGCAGAATTAGAATGTATGATTTTATTGATATCCCAGTTGGGTACAGAAAGAATCATAAGTATCTGTGGAAGGGTCAAAGAGGGCAAAGGTTTGTCTGGATGAATCAGGATAACTTGGCTATTTCAAAGGTCAAGATATGTATTAAAAAACAAAACAGATTAAGTAATAATTAGCAATTAGTTCCATTTTAAGACTTTTGATTTTTAAGAGCTACTTTATGAGTCCATTATTGTTTGTAATATCTACAATATAACTATATACTGGTTGCATAGTCCTGCCTTGTAGACTACATCCAAAATTAATGGTTTTTTAAAAAATTAATAAATGACATGCAAAGTGACATTCGGTAAAACAGCAATGCAAAATATTAAAAACACATCAAATGTTTATAACCTTTTAAACTTATGCACATTTTCATGTATAAATAATCAGCTAATCATATATTTAATAGCTCATGAAATTTCACAGTCATCCTTTTCAAACCTAATTATGATCAGTTTCCTAATCCTGAAGTTGGATAAGGAAATATCTATCTCTGGTCTAAAAGCTCTGGTCTCAGATTTTCTAAGAATACTTTTACAAGCAGTTTCTGTTCCCAAAACATTTGCATAATGGTATTTTGAATATACTCTCACAGAACTAAGCTAGATGACTGCTCAGTTTTCTTTTTTTTTTTTAAGGTAAATAAGACTAGACACTTCCAATTAATGCCTGGTATAAACATCAGAAGCTATCCCTACAATCCTATGTGCATCAATTATATACTAAGCTCCTCTGATTTTACTGATATTATGCCCAGGTAAAGAAATCAGACCAACTGAGTATTCTGTATGGAGATGGTCTCAGAGAAGAATTTCAGACGCCATTAGTTAAATATCAGAAGTGATATTTACTGATAGACAGTGAAAAAGAAACTCAAGAGACTTCCTGCTTGATTCTATTTGGTTATACAGTAGAGGTAAAGAGAAAGTCTCTATCAGGGTTTCAAGATTATGCTATTATGCCTTGCATTAATAAAATAGAGCTCATTTGGAAGTCTGTTTCCTGACTTGGTTTATCTCTAATGGTTAACCTCTAAATGGTATAATTTTACTGACATATTAGATCATTCTACCCTTGGGAATGAGCTTTAGGAAACTTTAGGAAAATATACGCAGCAGAGTTGGCAAATGTGGTTTTTTTTTTAAGATAACAGTGTTGAAGTTAATTTTGTTGAAAATAATTATATAAACAAATATGTGCTCAAACCGGAGCATCTGTTGGTGTTTAGCAAAAAAAAAAAAAAGTTAAGAAAAGAAATTAATGCTTGGTTAAAACAAAGACAAAACAACAAACACCTATAATTAAATATTAATGAACTATTTTTCCCTCCTTCTATTTCTTCAAAGCTATTTTTTACATATGAAGAATGTAAAAAAAATATTTTAGAAGCAAATGTCATATAAAATCAATGGGGACACTTTAACAGATTTTTTTTTTTAAAAAAAGCTTTGATTTCTAATTTTTCAAATGCATATGTTAATATCCCATTCATGTTTTTCCACATTCTCTTCACAACCATCTGACTAATTTGTAAATCCATTCTGAACAGAAATCTCCCTCCCCTAGTAATTATATGTTCAGCAGCTTACTTCACTAATTGCACTTGGCATCATGCAGTAGCTCAGAGATTGCTCCTTGGCATACCATTTGCTGTGTTTCCACACTTGTGCCAACCTTTTAAGGAAAGTGCCTGTTACATTGTTAAGCAGCTGAATGACTACTTTCTTAAAAATCTAAGATTCTCACTGTAACCACTAAAATAAATTAGCATTCAGTGGTTTATGGTTATTGTCCATTTCTTTCTTGCTTCTTTTTGAGAGGTTACGAATAGATGCCAATCCTTTTCTCATGCATTTCTAAACTTTTCACTGAGACAGCTGGGAAAAAAATCCTTAATTAGAAATAAAGCTATTCTAGGCATTTGGGTTAGAGATGCTGAACTGGAGATGCATTCACAAAAGCAGAGTCGATGACTACAGCAAAGACCAAGGGACTGGTGAATGGACTGACTTCTTGGAGCCTCTCCAAATATGAGAGATTGGATAACTGGTCTTTGCAAGAAGATTACAAAATAGTGGTTTTTCTGTAACTTTGAGAGATAAAGGGTTTAGCCATCTTGCTCACAACCATGGTAATGTTTTTAAGGGGCACTAAATTTGCAAGTCTAGTTTTTCAAATCATATTCAGAAATTGACTATTAACCATTTTAAAGCTGTTTGAGACTTTTGGAACAGCAAAACTGAAAATTCACTGGGTGAGTTTATCTTCCAGACTGAACAAAGGAAAAAATCAAAATTAAGATAAGGATTATTTAAAAAAAACAATTGAATTAACTATTACTATTTACACTTGTCAAAACTAGTATCAATTAAACAAATAAAATAATAAAAAGAAAACGAAATAGAAGATTCCAGCAAGAAAAAAAGAAAGTAAGAACTTCTGGTGGGGATGTGGGGTGCTGCAGCTGGAAAGGGACAAGCTCTGTTCTTTATGGCTGCCGAATTTTTGCTTATTCGAGACCCTTCAAGGCACACGAGAAGAAGGATAATGTGGAAGAAGAGGGGCATCCTGGGCCACAACAGGGCAAAGGCATTTGCCTACTGGGGCAGAGGGCACCCTCTCTATCCAGAGCGGAGAACTTCTGCCAGCGTGGATAACATGGTGGATCTGAAGCTGCAAAGATTCACAGAATTAGGAAGCTTTTAATCAAAGAGAAGCTAGTTGGGTCTGTTTTGAAATATGCTCATGAGACTGAGAAAAGTGGATACTTAGAGACCAGATTGCAGCGGTAAAAAAAACCCTTCAAAATTGTGGCATGGCTGCGAGTAACAGAAGAAGATGAAATCAGAAGAAGAACAAAGAAGAAGAATCGGAAGAAGAAGAAAGTGAAAGTGATGGAGGAACCAGGGAGGGGAAATCAGTAGAGGAGATCAGATCCTCGGACCGTAGAAGATTAAAATAAAAAAGAGAGCAAGTCGCTGCGAAGGTCCTAAGATTAGCCACGATCCAGGAGTGATTATATACTTTTAAAAAACTTTTTTAAAAGGGATGATTGAGTTAATTGGAGATATTATGGGAGTCCAGGAGCTTACAAATATCAGACAGCAGAATTGTTGAGCCTACTGAAACTATTAGAAGAGCCTGATAAAGAGCCTGACAAACGTTATAGAGAAATCCAAGGAGATCAGCTCTAGTTACTAAAAAAAAAAAATATTCCAGAATATATAAACTCTTTAATTATAAATAGGACAGAAACTTTAGATAAAGATTTATTGGCATTTCTTATTTAAACTGTTCCTTCTGCATGATATTGTGAAGAATCCTTTTGGAGAAGCCCATCTTTCAATACGAATGATAGATTGTTGCACTATTTGCCTTTATAAAGATTGCTACAAAGGTATCTCTGTAGGTTTTGTGCTACTGGATTTCCTCTTTGCTTTTGGAATTTGAATTTAGGACAATTTAGGACTTTTTTGAATTAATTTTCTGTATATTAATCCTTCCATTTTTTCTAATTTTTTATTTTCTATTTCTAACTTTCTAGTTCCATTGTAATCTTTAATTTACTATTATTATTTATACTAATCCTGATAGAATATTATAGATTATACATTGTTTTGATATTTAAACACCTAGATATTTAAAATATTGGAATATTATATAGTTACTACTACTTTCAATTTCAGTCTTAACTTTAATTTTTAACTTATATTACAGCTAATTAAGAATTCACTATTAAACAATTGGAAAGAAATCAAACAGAAATATTATCTAAAAGTCCCAAATTGGTTATCAACAATGGAGGCATTAATATGTCCAAATACAATTGACATAGCAAAGACAATCAAATACAAAGAAATTCTAGATCCATGTGGTAAACTAAAAAGTAGAGAAGAATTGGCAAAACAAAATATTAACATAGATTGGTGGATATACCTACAAATTCAAGCAAGACACAAAAAAGACTCCAAAGGAGCTGGTATAGAAACCCAAACGCAAAGGTTAGACAAATTGCTTACAGGTCCAGAGAGAAAAATGATATGAAAAATATATAAATATATGATTGAATATGATAAACAGAAGAAGGTTGTAAAAGGATCAATGATCACCTGGGCAAAAATTATTGGCCATAACATATCCCTGGCAGACTGGGAGAAAATTTGGAATAGAAACATTAACCAAATCAACTGCATACAAAGAAAATCATTATAACATGTTTTATAGGTGGCACCTGGCCCCAAATAGATTGGCTAAAATATATCCAAAGTGTAATCAGATCTGCTGGAAGTGTAAAAAAGGAGCGAGGCATCTTCTTTCGTGCATGGTGGACATGTCCCGAAGATAAAAAATATTTGAAAAACCTCCATAGATGGTTACAAGAAATAACAGGAACCATGGCTGAATTTACCTCAGAACTATTCTTACCAGGTATTATTAGGAAAATATATCCAAAAAATATTAAATATTTATTGCTACATATTGTGGCAGTGGCTAGAATCACCTATGAACTAAAATGGAAGGACTCAAAAGTACTTAGAGATAAAGAGACAATAAATTTTTTTTGACTGAGCAGAAATGGACTGGTTAACGATGGAATTTATTTATTTATTTATTTATTTATTTATTTATTCATTCATTCATTCGTTCATTCATTCATTTGGATTTTCATGCCGCCCTTCTCCTTAGACTCAGGGCGGCTTACAACATGTTAACAATAGCACTTTTTAACAGAGCCAGCATATTGCCCCCACAATCCGGGTCCTCAATTGAATTGAAAGACAAAAAAGATTCAGACTATTATTCTACCTGGACAAATGGATGCAAAAAAGGAAAGAAAACTAAGAATGTATATAAATAAGAATGTTAAAATATGGACGTTGACCAACTTGAAAATATTTAATTTATATGTATTTAATTTATATATGTTTATATGTTGTGTTTGTCTTTTTTAATATATATATATTTAATAAAAAACATTTTAACACAAAAAGAAAGATAAATAGACAGAAAAAATAAGAATACAGAAAAAACCAAAAAGAAAATAAATATATAAATACACATTTTCTTCCTTTTTTATAAGTATAAATAATTTAGTAAGTTGTTACTCACCCTTAAAATGCAACAAGTAATCTTTCTTTAACATATTCCATCTCTTATCTATAAATTTCAATCTTGGTATCACTAAAGTACTTTGAAATGCATTCTAACTACAGTATAGAGCCATACACACTGAGCAGTTTAAAGGTACTTTTAACAAGTACTACTGTATGTTCTCATAGATAGGCCCATCTGCAGATAACTTAAATCCAACTTTTATGTGCATTTTGACACCTAAGATTCTTGGCTTATTTGCAAGTACAGTAGTTTTCCTGTTCTTTCTTATTTTATTCCTCCTTTAGTAACTAGGATCAGTGAATGAAGTGGATTGAAGTAGTATTCCATTCCAGTTCTTTTCAGTGTTACTTTTAAATATGAATTTTGTTTAGCTATCTATCTTTCATTTTTCTTCTGCTCTGAAAGTTTTCCACTTCCTATTTTTACATAGTCTAGTCCAGTGTTTTTCAACCAGTGTGCCGTGGCACACTAGTGTGCCGCGAGACATGGTCAGGTGTGCCGTGAAGCTCAGAGAAAGAAAACAAGAGAGAGAGAAAGAAAGAGAGAGAAAGAGAAAGCAAGCAAGAGAGAAAGAAAACAAGAAAGCAAGCAAGAGAAAGGAAGCAAGAGAGAGAAAGGAAGCAAGAGAGAGAAAGAAAGCAAGAGAGAGAGAAAGAGAACGAGAAAGAAAGCAAGAGAGAGGGCAAGAGAGAGAAAGAAAGAAAGCAAGAGAGAGAAAAAGAAGGTGGGAGAGGGAAAGACATAGAGGGAGGTAGGGAGGGAGAGAGAAAGAGAGCAAAAAAGAGGAAAGAAGGAAGAGAGAAAGAGGGATGGAGAGAGAGAAAAAGAGGAAGGGAGAGAAAGAGGAAGAAATAGAGCGAAAGGGAGGAAGAGAATTTTTTTGTCCAATCTTTTTTTAGCTGCCCCCCCCCCAATGTGCCCCATGGTTTTGTAAATGTAAAAAATGTGCCGCGGCTCTAAAAAGGTTGAAAATCACTGGTCTAGCCTCAATTAATGGAAATTATTAATTTATATTGCATCTAGACTTACTTCCAAGTTGGCATGAAAAGTACATTTTAGCATAATGTGTGGAATGAATTCAGCTTATTTGATCAGTTTATGTTCAGTATGTCGTAAGATACCTGTAAAATTAGGTTAATTGAATAAACTATACTTGACTATAAATATGCATGTGGTTCAAGTACAACCTTAGACTAAATAGATTTCATATGATTCAGCATTTTCTATTTTTCTGAAATAATTCCTATGCTTATTATTCTTTAGACAAACATCTAAAAATACTAAACATACAAAGAAAAAATGCACATCTTTTACATTACCAGATGTGTTAGATTTCAGTTTCTAATAACAAAGAATTTTAAGTTGCATTCTAGACTAGAGATTGTCAACCTTAGCAAGTATAAGATGTATATACTCCCAGAGTGCTGGCTGAGAAATTCTGGCAGTTGAAATCCACAAATTTTAATGTTGCCAAAAGTGAGAAACCTGGACTATACTATCTGGACTAATCTAGGATATTTTTATTTAGGCAATTAAATATTCTAATATATTCCGTTCCGTAGTTCCTAAATCCCACTGTTAAAATAAAATAAAACAGGAGATTTATTTTTAGGGATGTTGAGTATTATATTGAAGGCAGTGTTTGTTTTACAAAATCTCTGTATGTTGCCATGGTTTTTGTATAATTGAACATTTCCTCATGGGTTTATGTAGTAATTTCCTTTTAGGAGTTCTTTCTGCTACCTTTGAAGCTGATATGGTCCAAGAGGATTTCAGCTAGAGATGTTTAATGATACAAGGCTTAACAAGCCTTTTAGGGAAACTGTTATAGTGATGTAACTCATACATGTAACCTCTAATTGCTATTTGATGTGCTGAGATACTCAGCAGTTGTATGTTTTGGCCTTCTGTGGTATATGGGAAAGTGAATTGGGAATTTTTAAGAATGAGAAGTAGAATGGAGGGAAGGGGGAGAAAATCACTAGCATTCCCTTTCTTAAAAATAAACCCCATTTTTTTTTCACAGAAGCTTGCTTTTGGCCAGTTTAAATCTAATTTTTAGACTTTATCCTGGATTGAATGTATTACTGTTGGATGAATGCTTAATTTTGAGTTTTATATATTTGTGAATATTTGTATTTTTACCTTATTTATGTTGTTGGACTATACAGGAAACCACTATGGACTATACCTCTAAATGAATGAACCAACTGAAAATTTCTAAATAATCTTTCCAAGTCTTTGATTGCTTAGTGAAATAATTATGAAGTGCTGAGGTAGCAGATTTTCCTTTAAGCCAGTATTTCTTAAATAGTGGAACGGGGGGCCCTGGGGGGGGGGTGCGGAGTGATGTCAGAGGGGTGTGTGTGGCCCCGGGGAATATGATATTTTTGCCACAGGGAGTAGGGGCATTTTGCACCGAACAAAAGTACAGAGCACAGAGTAGGAGATATGGCATGCAAATAACAAACCCTTAAGAGACATTATGGAAAAATATTTAACAGGGATGAAAAGAAAGGAGGAGAGAGATGGAGATAATGAGACAAATGTAAGTCTCTGAAAGCTAAGATGAAGAAATACGACAAAGCGTATGTAGCGCTTGGCTTCACTGTAACTATGGTGGGAAATGAGGAAAGACTGGTTTGTTTACTGTGTCTAAAAATGTTGGCAGCAAACATCATGAAGCCAAATAAATTAAGGCATCACTTAAATACATTACATCCCAATCTCGCTGAGATTGAGTTTTTTCAGCGAAAACGTGCTGAATATTGCAAACAATCATCCCAGAGGAGAGTTGGGGGTCTGTGAAATGTTTACTTCCTCCTGGGGGGCTGGGACATAACAGAAAATAATTGAGAAACACTGCTTTAACCTGTCCTTTTTCATCTTTGGTGCCTCTTTTATTTTTATCATTTCTTCCATTGGCATTATCTTGCCAGTGATTAGTTAATTTAACTTGGGGTCCTCTTCCAATTCTTTATCTATATCTGCATCAATTAGATCCTGGTTCTTGAACTGACTTTCTTGCATTCAATTTCTGTGGAACTGATGACTTCCTTGAACACTAATTTTATTTATACCCCAATAGAAAACTATCAGGAGGTTGTACAGGCCATTATGTTGACTTCAATGTTACAGTTACAATTCATATTTTATTATTATTATATATTTCATATTTTATTCTTATTCTAACTTTCTATCCTTTCCATTGGGCTTGTTGGCCCAAACTGTATTTGTCTGTTTCTCTATTCATTACCTATATCATAGTAGTAATGCTAATGTCCAGTCAGCGAAGCAGTGGAAGTGATGTGCCAGTGCCTGGAGGCTGTTGGGGTCTGGATGGGTGTCAACAGACTTAAACTCAAGCCGGATAGGACGGAGTGGCTGTGGGTTCTGCCTCCCAGGGACAATTCCATCTGTCCGTCCATAACCCTGGGGGGGGGAATTATTGACTCCCTCAGAGAGGGTCCGCAACTAGGGTGTCCTCCTCGATCCACAGCTCACATTTCAGCTGTGGCGAGGGGGGGGGGGCGTTTGCCCAGGTTCGCCTGGTGCACCAGTTGCAGCCCTATCTGGACTGGGACTCACTGCTCACAGTTACTCATGCCCTCATCACCTCGAGGTTCGACTACTGTAATGCTCTCTACATGGGGCTACGTTTGAAAAGTGTTTGGAAACTTCAGATCATGCAGAATGCAGCTGCGAGAGCAATCATGGGCTTCCCAAGGTATGCCCATGTTACACCAACACTCCGCAGTCTGCATTGGTTGCCGATCAATTTCTGGTCACAATTCAAAGTGTTGGTTATGACCTATAAAGCCCTTCATGGCATCGGACCAGAATATCTCCGAGACCGCATTCTGCCGCATGAATCCCAGCGACCGATTAGGTCCCACAGAGTTGGCCTTCTCTGGGTCCCATCGACTAAACAATGTCATTTGGCGGGAACCAGGAGAAGAGCCTTCTCTGTGGCGGCCCTGACCTTCTGGAACCAGCTCCCCCCAGAGATTAGAACTGCCCTTTCCTTGCCTTTCGTAAAGTTCTTAAGACCCATCTCTGCCGTCAGGCATGGGGAACTGAGACATCTCCCCCGGGCCTATACAGTTTATACATGGTATGTTTGTGTGTATGTTTGTTTTTAATAATGGGTTTTTTAGTGGTTTTTAAATCATTAGATTTGTTCTGACATTGTCTTTGTTATTGTTGTGAGCCGCCCCGAGTCTACGGAGAGGGGCGGCATACAAATCTAATAATAATAATAATAATAATAATAATAATAATAATAATAATAATAATAATATAACATGCAGATCAGAAGTGAGTTCCTACCACTTCTAACTGGTTCTTTAGAACTATTAGTAAACTGGTGATGACGTCACAGAGCCGGTTCTGTCAGTGTCAGTCAATGGGTGCTGCTATCTTGTTTTTGGCTTCTGTGCAGAAGTTTGGTTTTCAGTACTGCGCAGGTGTGCACACCCACACAGTACAACCGCACAGTGTGCAATGCGCACGTACTCACAAGGCGTGGGAGAAAGTGAACCGGAGGTAAGGCAAGTTAAAGCCCACCCCTGATACAGACCTTTCATATTGAGCTTAATTTGGAAATGCAGCCAGAAAAGAAAAATCTTACGTAGCAAGCTGATCCCAGGTATTTCAAGCACAGGTCTTTCAAAAATGATATGGATCTGTCCTATTACTTGTACATCAATTAGCAGGTTAGTTATCATGTTTTATGCCAAGTGATTTTTTTAATAGTACTTTCTTTCAAAAGCTTTTAACAAAGGTTAATTATCAGATATGTCTGATCAGTGCAGAAATTCTCATCCCACTCATTGTCAAGCATAGAAAGTGTTCAAGCACACCAACTTCTTTCCTGGAAGAAAATAGGAAAGAAAAGTAGAATTCAGTATCATAATTTAAATGTTACAATAGATTGAAAAGGTGACATTGAGGAAACCACTGTTTGCATAAGGATCAAACAATAGTTCTCTCTCATTTTCTGAGAGATTTAAATAACTGCAAAACAATATCAATAGGATATTGAACAACCCCCACAAAGTGATCCACCCAGCAAACACTGTAATTTTATTTAGTTTATTTTGTTTAACCCTGCTGTTCTGTTCGAGTCTGTGCAACATGAAATAGAAGTTTGAGACCCTGTAAAAAATTGTCCCTGCATTTCTGAAACTTGAAATTTCATGATTTTTCATCATTTCAGGGGTTCTCTCTATGAGAAATTTTTTTGGGGGGTGGGGGCTTAGCTTTTGCTGGGCAAAAAAAGTCACACTTATACTGTTTACGAGTCTGTGTGACTCACACTGAAAATTCTTTATTTTAATTGCTTATATTTGGTCAATTTGAAAACTTCTTTCCCTTGTAAACTAGGTTGAACATGTCTGCACACAATGAAATGAAAATTGAAATAAAAAAATAATGCTTATTGGTTTAATTTGTTCATAAAAGCCCGCCCGCCACCTTTTTTTGTGAATTTGTTTTCAATTTAGCCTGCAAAATGTGTACAATTTTATTAAATTTGGTGTGGGATTACTAGTTTGAACATTCCTGATCATAAGAAAAATATAAATGAACTGAAAAAAATGATGCTTATTAGGATTTTTAAATCAGAAATAAGCCCCCCCCCCCCTCCGGCTGCTTGCAACCATTTTCACTTTAAGGCTCCAAAACCGAAATATTTTTAATATCTTAGGCATTGATTTACTCAATTTAACATTGCTGATCATCATAAAAAAAAATTGGGGGATGGGGGCTAACTTTTTTTCTGGGCAAAAAAACCTCACGTTGAGTCTGTTTCTGGTCGTATACGACCCGGACCAAAAATATTTTTTAGGTACTTAAATTTGGTCTTTTTCAAAACCTTTTTCACTGGGAAACTAGTTTGAACATTTCTGAACATAATGATATGAAAATTGAACTGAAAAGATTGATGCTTATATTTTTATTTTGATCAAAAATCCCCCCCCCCCATTTTTTGAATATTTTGTGTCAGTTTATATTTTTTTAGACTACAAATCTCTAAGGAATTTTCCCCCAAAAGTTTTGATATACTAAATTGAACATTCCTTATCATAAGAAAAATAGAAATGAACTGAAAAAAATGATGCTTATTTGTTTATTTTGGTCACAAAAGGGCCACCCCCTCAGCCTTGCTGTGTACCATTAATTTCACTTTTTATATAGATTTGGCTAGAAATATTGGGAATATCCTTTTGAGAAGGAAGCACATGATAGCCAGAAAACTAATTGTATGAAAGAAATCCATTTTACTAAAAACAAGTATGTAATTTTGAAATTAACAGCATAATTTTTATATAAATTGAAATAATTAAATACAGCGGTGGGGGGACATTTAAGTGCAAAATAAACAAATAAGTATAAATGTTTTCAGTTCAATTTTCATTTCAATATGTTCAGAATTGTTCAAACTGGTAATTCAATGCCAAAGTTATTGAAAATATTTGGAATTAGGGTTCTAGAAAAATGTATAAAGTGACATGCTTGAAAAACGGGGGGGGATGGCCCTTTTATGAGCATAATAAACAAATAAGCATCATTTTTTTCAGTTCAATTTTCATATCATTATGTTCAGAAATGTTCAAACTAGTAATTCCACACCAAATTTAGAAAAATTGTACATTGTTTGCAGGCAAAACTATCTATAAATTGGGGGGGGGGAGGAAATCACAAAAAGGGGGGGGGGCTTTTATGACCAAAATAAACCAATAAACATTATTTTTATTTCAATTTTCATTTCATTGTGTGCAGAAATGTTCAACCTAGTTTCCAAGGGAAAGAAGTTTTCAGATTGACCAAATATAAACACTTAAAATAAAGAATTTTCAGTTTGAGTCACAGAGACTCGTAAACAGTACATGTGTATAGTGGTTTTGAACAGAGCAGCAGGGTTAATTTTAATTCAATAAGCTTATGTAGCTGTATATATCCACCAAAGGAACTCTGGATGGCAAATAGAATAAGTATAACTACAAAATATTATTGATAATACTAAAAGCTTCTGAAAAGTCCTCTCCTTTCAGGATGAGAAAACATGGAGTAAATTTATTTATTTTGTCCAATACATAATGTGGGTATCATAAAATATAATCATAGTAAAATTATATCAATGGAAGAATAGAAGAAAAGACATAGAAATAATGTGGAAGAGATAATAGAGTTCATAGAGTTCATAAACATATACAGTGGTACCTCGAGATACGAGTTTAATTCGTTCCGGACCTGGGCTCTTAAGTCGAGCAGCTCTTATCTCGAACGACTTTTCCCCATAGGAATTAATGTAAATAATTTTAATTGGTTCCAGCCCTCAAAAAACTCACAAAGTTAGTCTAAATTATGCAGAAAGACATGTTTTTAATGAAGAAATGTACATGTACATATAAATGAATAATGAAGTTTCTTTCACTTAACTTGTAAACTTTCTTAAACTTTTAAATTTACATATGTTCAACTTCTCTGCCACCCAATCCTGTAGGACAGAGGTCCCCAACCCTTTTTGCACCAGGGACCGGCTTTAAGCGATCAAGAGAGGAATGGGTGAATGAATGGACGGAGGGTGGGAAGGAAGGAAGGAAAGAGGGAAGGGACAGGAACAGAGGAAGGAAGCAAGGAAACTTATGAAAGGGGAGAGTAAGAGAGGAATGAGTGAAGGGAGGGAGGGAGGGAAGAAGGTGGGAAGGAGAAAAAAAAGAAGAAATAGAGGAAGGGAAGGTAAAAGAGAGAAAGAAAAAGAGCAAGAAAGAAAGCAAGAAAGAAAGAAAGGGGGAAGGGACAGGAACAGAGGAAGGAAGCAAGGAAACTTATGAAAGGGGAGAGTAAGAGAGGAATGAGTGAAAGGAGGGAGGGAGGGAAGAAGGTGGGAAGGAGAAAGAAAAGAAGAAATAGAGGAAGGGAAGGTAAAAGAGAGAAAGAAAAAGAGCAAGAAAGAAACCTGCAAGCACCCCCCCAAGCCCCCCAGGCCGGCTGCAACCTTTTAAAACATGCGCGCCGCTTCGCAGCTGTCTCCTGAAGCCGAACGCGGAAGTTAGCATTTGGCTTCAGGAGACAGCTCCTTGGCGCTTGTATCTCGAATTTGGGCTTGTAAGTAGAACAAAAATATCTCTCCCCTCCCAGCTCTTATCTCGAGTTGCTCTTAAGTAGAGCAGCTCTTATGTCGGGGTTCCACTGTACATGGAACTAGTAGAAATATGAGAGAGACATTAGGACAGGGGACGGAAGGCACGCTGGTGCGCTTATGCACACCCCTTACTGACCTCTTAGGAAGTAGGGTAAAATTTTGGGGGTTAGGGGATGACACTATAGAGTCAGGTAATGAGTTCCATGCTTCAACAACTCAATTACTAAAGTCGTATTTTTTACAGTCAAGTTTGGAGCAGTTAATATTACATTTGAATCTGTTGTATGCTCTTGTGTTGTTGTGGTTGAAGCTGAAGTAGTTATTGACAGGGAGGACATTGTAGCATATGATCTTGTGGGCAATGCTTAGGTCATATTTAAGGCATCTTAGTTCCAAGCTTTCTACACCTAGGATTGTAAGTCTAGTTTCATAGGGTATTCTGTTTCGAGTGGAGGAGTGAAGGGCTCTTCTGGTGAAGTATCTTTGGACATTTTCAAGGTTGTTAATGTCTGAGATACGGTATGGGTTCCAAGCAGATGAGCTGTATTCGAGGATGGGTCTGGCGAAAGTTTCGTAAGCTGTGATAAGTAGTGTGAGATTGCTGGAGCAGAAGTTATGTAGGATTAGGTTAACAACTCTTGAAGCCTTTTTGGCAATGTTGTTGCAGTGTGCTTTGACACTGAAGAGTGTTGATCCCACTATACTTGGGGAAAGAGTGTTGGTCCCAGTATGCTTGGGGAACACTGGTTTTAAGAAGGACGGGGGAAGGATATGGCACTTCCTATTTTAACAACTTGCTGTAATCCAGATGAGTTACAAGAGGTTTACTAATGTGTAGTGCTAAAAGTTACTATAAAGCCAGGCAGAGAGCTGACTGAGAGATGTACATGTCTTTTGGAAAAATAGGAGGAATCTTGACTGTGGGTTATACATAACCATAACTAAATTACTTTAATTACAATTACTTTAGTAACTTTGCTTGTTTGGAAAAAAAGACACTGTTTAAATAAAATTTATGCTGGATACCCATAGTTTGATCTGGTTCTCATTATCTTGTATTTACTTCTATCTTTTGGTATTCTTCCATTTTTTGTATTTTTAATGGTCATTATTTTTCAAATTTCATTGTCAGTGGGTGAAAAAAAATAGAGTGAAGTTGTCATATTTATCTGTATTTCTACATTAGAATTTTTTTTTCTTTTTGAGGCCAGTCAATTGGAATAGAATTAAAACAAGAGCAAATTAAAATGGTCCTAGGATAAAACTAAAAAGTAGTTCAGTTGCATATTTTGTTGGAAAGGATTATTCCTGTGCATCATCCATATAAGAAAAATGGCTTCTCTAAAAGGAAGCATTTTTAGATTTCAAAAGACTGCTGCACTTAGAACAGAAAATCTAAACTGTTGTATGCATGTTACAATGAATGCTGTTAAATAGCAAAATATTGCAATTTTATATAAGATGGAATCTATCATGTGAGGCAAGCAGCCTAGCCTTAACCTAACGATGAGTTAAGACTTTGATTTATTCAAAGTTGAATGAAAGGTGACTGGGAGTTATAATTTGGAATGAATGTTGTTTTTTTTACTGCTAGATTTATATCTTGAGCCTTCATAGATTGGAGTGAAGCTAACAGGGAGGAAATGGTAAATGCCTTTTTGTTTGAACATTTTTTTCATTAAAATTTCTGGATTGTGATTTCCTGAGCAAATTTCTTGTACAAATCATAAATAATTTGGTAAACTACCACATTAACAAATTCTTCTCACTAGAAAAGCGATAATGGAAGAATTAGCGCTTTTCTCTAATTCATATGAATTATGGCATAAAATAAAACAATATGCTAAATTTTTTCTTCACCAGGCTAATCTGATGAGATTTTATGTAATATTTATAAATTGTGTATTTTAAACGTTAATGAAAATTTAATTACTGCAGAATAGCTGCTGACCTATTCGAAATGACTTTCTCATAAATCTGCAAACAAGGTGTTCCTCCCCCCCCCTCCAATTGCTTCTCTGAAAAGAGACACTGACCAGGGTGTGAATCATCCCTAAGTATCTTCCTTATTCTGCTGAAACAGTGAGGTCTGGCAATGTTATCCAGTGGTATTAGGGAGCAACCAATGGTTTCTAGTGCTGAGTTGATCATTCTCTGTAGTGCCCTCCTGTCCATAGCATAACAGTATGTGAAGGCACTTTCTTTCATGGACTGTTTCTGTCTGCAAAGAATTCATGTTTTTCCAGGTTTATTTTTTATTTTTAAATGCTCACTAATTAGTAGAAGGACCGTCGGCCTCTTACCGGGCCGGTGAGGTTTGCGGCATGGGCGGGGAAGGAGGCCGCCATCTTGGGGGTGGAGCCTGAGCCCTCGCGTCATCGACGAGGGCTGCAGCAGTGTCATTGTGGTGCGCCTGGCACCGATTGGTCGAGGAGCGGCCGGGAAGGCCCCTATATAAGTGGTGCCGCTCCTCTTTGTTCTTTGTCTCCGAACGGAGACACCCGCCCACCCTCCCTCTGTTACAGGGTGCATATGATGGGTCGCCCCTTGGGGAGCCGAGTAGGAATTTTTGGCAGTCACAGTAGATTGGCCTAACTGTGGCTGTTTTTTCGCCTATTCCATTCTGTGCGTGGGAGTGTGGTTAGGGGGTGTACTCACCAGCTAGTTTTCCCCCAAGGTCACTGTGGAGGCGAAAGGGGGCGGAAATGGGCATAAGCAGCAACTGTGTGATCTCCTTTAGGGGCACCTCTAGTGAGGTGAGGGACGACCTCCTTCTCGTATTACAGGACTCGACCTGTTTGGGTTTGAGAAGGGGGGTCGCACCTGGGGCTCACTGGCTGGGGCTTCCCAGAGTCCAGGGGAGAGCCATCCCACACGCCATGGGGGCGTGACACGGCGTAGGGGGCAGGTGTAAGGATACCACTCCCCTATGCCCAGGCAAGGAGCTTTCGCCCGAGAGTTGCTCAGAAAAGGTTTGTGACAGTTGACTCCGCCCCCATTTCGATTTATGCACCCCTGCAGGTCACGTGACTTATTTGGTTAATTAATTAAGTGATAATGAATTAATAAAGTGACCCCATTATACCCAAACTTTCTGTGTCCGAGTGTTACTCCGCCTTCGCCGCAATCCATCCTTGACTTGTTTTTGTAAAAGGGTGAGCTTTCTGCTCAGACGGCTAAGGATTTTTCATAATTTATATTGAATGTTAATTGAATTTAACAGTAATATAACAGTTCCAAAAGTACATATTCTGGAAAGTATTGCTGTCCAAATCTTGCTGGGCTTCCATATTAATTTTCTTCTACAATTTCAATTCAGTCCTGCTCAATTGAGAAATGAATTAATGACTTTTTACTTTTCAGATTATTGACATGAACACATGCCTGCTCTTTTCTACCAATGACAAACAACTCTTAAAAGTTGGCAATAGGATGCTAGCCTTATTACATAATTGATTTCCAGTATATAAGAATAGCATTTCTAAAAGTCAGGTTTTTAATGTACTCAAGTTGGCTTTGATCAAATCAACACAGGTATGATTTAATACATACAGATATATTAGAAGCAAAAATAAATACTGACCTTAGAATTTCAAGACAATTATACCATGATTGATAACAAACTATTCCTCCAATGTGTAGATTTCTAGTTTCAGAATTCTTAGGAATAGTTGATCACATTGGTTTAAAAGTCTGAGAGTTGGTCAATAGTGTCTAGTTTGCGAAGGGTTGTTATTATTGTTACTATTTTCAACCTGATTCTCAGCAAGAGACAGACAGTTCAAATTTGTGTAACAGTGCATTTGTTAGAAAAAGCAGTAGTTATTTTAAAAAGCTTTGCGACAATCAAGGGACAAGGACAAGACAACACAGGCCAAATTAGGATTAATACAGTCATTGTAAGAACTACTGAAACCCTTCTTTATTGTCAACAAAATCTTGAAAGACTGCCAGAATTTCCTTTAGTCCATTCTCGTACTATACAGAATCAAAGTAGGGTTATTTTCTGTCTCTTTTTCATGCATTCACCTTTCACAAAACTGAGATGTTATTTACTGTTTTTTTATCTGCTAATGGTTCCCGCATTCCTTTCTCAATATTACTCTCGCTTCTTGTACAGCAATCTCTCCTAGCAATCAGTTATTTCTGTCTTCTCTACATCATCTGTTCCAAACAAAAATTAATATCTTCAAGGAGGCTTTCCAAAGTACAGTGGTCCATGGCAGGTCCAAAGCACCTGCTATGCATGCCAAACAAGGCTAATACACAAATGCAGGATCTTACCACCCCATTGTGAAAAAAATGTACAATTTAATTATTCATATGAAACCACAAATCCAGGATTTTTCAAAAATATCCATAAAAGCTTTACAGCAGCTTTTTGAATCATTTTATTACTAAGAAGCGTGATTTAGAATAGAAAAAAGAAAAGAGAAGAACAGAGTTGGAAAGGACCTTGGAGATCTAGATCTTCTAGTCCAGCCCTCTGGCCAGGCAGAAAACCTTATACCAGTGATGGCGAAACTTTTTTGGCTCAGGTGCTAAAAGGGTGCACACGCAATAGCGCACACATCAATCCCCACACCCATAATGCAATGCCATCCTCGCGTGCATGAGCACAACCCCCATACTGCACCCTCTCATGCATGCACACAGTCCTCACTGAAGCCTCTGGACTTCCAGTAGGCTCATTAGGCTGTTTTTCACCATTCCCAGGGTTCAGAAAAGCCTCCTGAAGCCTTGGACAAGCAAAAAATGCCCCAATGGGTCAACTGGAAGTTCACTTCCAGTTGGGCTGTTTTCATCATCCCCAGGTTTGGAGGCTTTCTTGAACCCTGGGAACAGTGAGAATATATCAGTGGAGCTGATATAGGGCAATGCCTAGTGTGTGCCTGTGACACACATGCCATAGGTTTGCCATCCCTGCCCTATACCATTTCAGACAAATGGTTGTCCAATATCTTATTTTAAAAGGAGCTTTAACATGCAGGTCAGAGAGTTCCTGAAATCTGGGCCTCTATTATTATTCTTATGCAGTTAATCCAAAAAGACATGATCAAACATTTATTCCCCTCCACAAATATCATACATTCTCAATGCATCTTTTCAAGCTCTTAAGAGTTTTGTCTTTGATGCATTATAACTTGACAAGACTTAGAAAAGATTAATGTTTCTCTGGTTCTAGCAGTCAATCCAACAAATAAAATTTTGGACAGAAACATCAAAAAGTACATTACTTCCCTAATACGGTATCCCTTCAACCATTAGTATAAATTAAATATCATTAATTCCTGCGCTCAGTTATATTCTGAATTTTACATTCTGTAGGCCAAAGATATATTTATGAACGCATCATACATTTTATTCCACCATTGAAAGCATTTATATCTATGGAACACCTTCTTTCTAAAAAGGCAGAGTGTGTACAAGCTAGTATGATTTAAATGAGAAGAATATATACAATGTTACCTGCCTCCAAGATTTGATTCCTAACAGTCCAATCCAGCAATTTCTTTCTCAAAAAAGCAAGGTCTTCTAGGACCACTTCCTACATAATACTGCATGGTGTGATAGCAGACTCTGCAAATCAATTTCAAACTTTCCTTTGGATAATATCCAGTAATATTCTGGATAATATCCAGTAATATTCTGGATATCCATGGGATATCTATTTCCAGCAGCTTCAGCTGAAACAAAGTATTATTTATTAAAAGTCAAAGCCTTTATTGTCATTGTATATCATGTATACAAAGAAATTGGTTTAGCCTTTACTGGTGCAGTTCATGCAAGACAATGTGAATAATATATACTCCTTATACAAGTAGTTAGGAAAAAAACTAGTCATACATTTCCATATGTGCAACATATTCTGTGCAACATGTATATTACTCAGGTGTAAGATCTTATATTAGGATATACACCAGTGATGGCGAACCTTTTTCTCTTTGGGTGCCGAAATAGCGTGCGTACATACTATCATGCATGCACAAGTGCCCACATCCATAATTTAATGCCTGGAGAGGGCCAAACAGTTTACCCTACCCCCCACGCTGAGGTCCTCTGGAGGCTGGAAACAGTCTGATACCCAACTTCTGGTGTGCCCAGTAGGCTTGTGTTTCGCCCTCCTCAGCCTCCAAATGCTTCCCTGGAGCGGGAGGGGGGGGGTTAAAAACGCCCTCCCCATCCCCCAGTGGCTCTCTGGAAGCCAAAAACTCCCTGCCAAAGCCAAAGATCAGCTGGCTGGCACACACATGCTGAGCTAGGGCAACGGCTCGCGTGCCAGCAGGTATAGCTCTGTGTGCTACCTGTGGTACCCATGCCATAGGTTTGCCATCATTGGTATATGTTGTACATATTACACACTACACTGGCACCAGTGAAATTTGGGGTGCTATACTGTGTTTAGGAGTCTGATAGCCCATGGGTAGAAGCTGTTTTTAAACCTATTTGTCTAGCTGGCTCTATTTTGGTGTCTTCTGCCTGATGGTAAAAGTAAAAAGAGATACTGGCCAGGGTGTGAATCATCTCTAAGTATGTTCCTTATTCTCCTGGAACATGAGACGTGGTGATGCCATCCAGTGGTATTAGGGAGCAACCAATGGTTTCTTGTGCTGAGTTGATCATTCTCTGTAGTGCCTTCTTTTCCGCAGCTGTTAAATCATAATATCATATAGTATATGAGGGCACTTTCTATCATGGACTGATAGAAAGAAGTCATCGGCCATTGTTCCACCTGATTTTTCTGCAGGACTCTAATGAAATGAAGTCTCTGTTGAGCCTTACTAACCACCAGAGACATGTTGTTTTTCCAGGTGAAGTCTTGACTAATGAGCACTCCCAAAAAATTAAAAGAGGAAAGCCTCTCCACACAGTCTCCCCCCCCCCTCCACCCAATATACAGTGGGGCAGCTTCCTCTCTTTGCTTCCAGAAATCTAGCACCATCTCCTTTGTCTTGCTAGTGTTTAGATGTAGGTCGTTTTTTGAACACCATGTGGATAGCTTATGCGCTTCTTTCCTGTATGCTGATTCATCCCCTCTAGTTGTAAGACCCAGCACCATTGTGTCATCTGCAATCTTTATTATGATGTTGGATGGATCAGAGGATATGCAATTGTGTATATATAGTGAATACAGGTAGGGACTGAGCACACAGCCCTGAGGGGGAGCCTGTGCAGAGCTTCAGGGTGGAAAATGTAAAGCATCCAGCCCCTAATGTTTGTGGACAATCCATCCAGTCACAAGTGCGGGAATGGAAATTCAGGTCAGTCAGCTTTTCAATGAGAATGCCTGGTAAGATGGTATTAGACATCAGTGCAGTGGGTTTATAGTCATTCAGGCTGTTTATGACTACTTTCTTCAGAACGGGAGTGATTGTGGCTGCTTTCAAGCATGATGGGATCTAGCTGATTGCAGGGAAATGTTAATTAACTGTCAAAATTTTGACAGTTTTCCTGAGTGGCACTATCCTTTTCCTAAGGAGGATATACTTTGGGAACAATAGCAGAGAGGTGGTCATATCAAGAAGAGGCAGGGGGATTGCTCTATATACCTGTTTAAAGTTTGAATACACATGGTGTAAAGTGTTCTTACTTCTGCATAAGCCTAGGGAGAACAGACTTGGTTTGGTTAAAATCAATTAAAAATTAGTATCTGAAGCATCCACTTACATCAAATCAAAGAAATACTAAGCTGAGTATTACTTCAAGATGATTTGGTATGGATTGTTCCACAGCTTGGAAGAAATTAAGAGTTTTATGTTTAGCATAAAGAAAGTTTAATTTAAAATAGCTCCCTTGATGATTGTATGAATTGAAGAAAAATAGAAAACAGAGGGAAACTCCTAGTCATTATTAATAAATATTTCTCTGTATAAAGACTCTAAAACAGTGGTTGCCCGTGCCACACTGGGGGACAATTTGACTTTTAATGGGGGCAATTGGAACCTTGTTTAAATCAAGCTATTGGTCTTTTAGGCTTGTTCCATATGAGTAGGAGTCGTCACAACAAGTTACTTTTGAATAAAAAATATTTTAGAGATGCTTAGGTGGGGCATGGCCAAAAAAGGATTGAGAACCACTGCTCTGAAACCTTTCGGAATTTACATTCCAGAACTTTCACTACCTCCCTCAGTCCCAGTTTGTTACATACCTAGAAAAACATTTCTAATCAATTATTATGAAGCAGGAGAGCTGATTGTAAATATATAAAACAATATCAGGTCAAAGTTATTGACCCTTCCACAGAGGGAACCAATGTCAGAGGGAGATATTGTTAAACTCATTTCACAAATAAAATCTGTCCCAGACCTTAATTTCCCTGATTTGTCTACCCACAGCTGTCTCTTTCTTAATCCCACAGCTGTGACCTTACCTGTGACTGGCTTCCAGGAAAGGCAAGCCAAGGCTGAGCCATTGCCACTGGGCTCACAGCTAGCCTGCATCTCGCCCCTCCCTTTTCACAAGATGCCTGTAGCTGCTGCTTCTTATTGTGACAATTACTGACTTCCAACTCCACCCCGCTTCTTGAACATACCACCATCATCGCTGCCCTGTTCTATGCACTGGCTGCACACACACACACACACACACACACACACCCTTGCCTGCTGCCACTGCACCAGAGTAACTTCCTTGGGCAAGTCCAAGTGGAGCAGTGGAGCAGCATAGCAGGCGATGCATAAAACAGGATGGTGGCACTGCAGTTTAGAAGTGGAGCAGAGCCAAGGTCAGTAATTTCCATTGCAAGAAGGCTACAGCTGCCATGTCTTTTTTTTTGGATGCAGCTGGATTACAGCTGCACGAAAAAAAAGATGTGCTATAGGGAAGGGGGGGAAGCAAAATATGGGCTGATAGGGAGTGGATGGTAGGTTGATGGCTCTGCCCTGGCTTGCCCTCCCTGGCAGTCAGCCATGGGAGAAAATTAAGGTCATGGTCACCACAGGGTGAAGAAAGAGGCAGTTGTGGAAGAGGAAGCAGGAAGATTAAGGGCCAGGACCTCTGAAGGAGGAAAAATGGGGAAACATATCAAGAATAGAATAGAATAGAATAGAACGTGGAGGTCTTCTACTCCAACCGCCTGCTCAGGCAGGAAACTCTACACCATTTCAGACAAATGGTTATCAAACATCTTCTTAAAAACTTCCAGTGTTGAAGCATTCACAGCTTTTGGAGGCCAGCTGTTCTACGGCTTAATTGTTCTAACTGTCAGGAAATTTCTCTTTAGTTCTAAGTTGCTTCTCTCCTTGATTATTTTCCACCAATTGCTTCTTGTTCTACCCTCAGGTGGCTGTGAATCAATTGAAATGATAACTTAAAACATATTTTTGAATTTATAATTGCAAAAGATTTGAATATTTATTAAAATAAAATGCGAATAAAAGCCAGCATAACGGAAGTTATTGGGAAGTAAGTGTATTATGTATATAGCCAGTAAGTAATTTTATTTTTATTTATTATATTTGTAAAGCTTGCCTACTCCAAAACTATGTTGTGTGAAAAATAATGGGGGGAAATGTCAGAAAACAATAGTTCAAAACTGAACAATCCAGAATTGACTTCATACATATACAATAATCCAAAGAACCCTGCACTCATCCAAGCCCAAGGCCTAGGAGTAAAGTCAGATCTTCAAGGTTCACATGAAAGAAGAGCAAAATAGAAATTGTTCAAATCACCAAGGAAAGCTATTTCAGATGATCAGTTCTAACATAGAGAAGGCACACTTCTGGGAATCCATCCGATGATACTTGTTAATTGTTAGGACTAAGCATGCCAACTGTGACGTTTTAGGTCAAGCATGTAAAGGGTTAGGGTGGCAGAACTATGATTGAACAACAAATTATTATACTATATAGGATTTTATGTGTAAGGTTGAGAGTAAAGCACCAGAATAGAATCAACAGATTATATTGCTTCTTTAGGCATCATAGCCAGTTGGGTGAATTTGGGCCAATTGTCTCTCCACCAATCTACTTCAGAAGCTTGTTGTTCTATAGAAACTAGGAGGGGTAAGGAATATTAGGTATATTTTCTGTGAGATATTTATAAAAATAATAAAGTTGGGATAAATGTAGAAAACTGTAAGCTTACATTTTGTACTTTAGAGTGTTTTATCACTTTTTTATTGCTTTAAAAAGTAGCAGTGCTCACATTCACCATAAATTTTCTATTTCAGGAATCTGAAAGCAACTTAATATTTCGCATATTTTTCATACCTGCCTTATGCATTGTTCAGTGACTTTCATTGAAGATACACCCTCTCAATTGTTGAAGGGCATGTTGTTCCAACAAAGATTATTTAATTAAGATTATGAAGTCATTTTGCCAAGAAACTTAATGAGATTTGGCTATGTGATGACAACACTCTCTGTAAACAAAATGTTCTACATACTAGACAGAGTAAGAGAAATGGGAACACATCCATTTTCCCCTTTCACGCATAGCCAGGGCAGTTATTCTTTTGAAAAGCACTGCAGAGACATTTTAATGCAGCTCCAGTTATCTGCATTTATGTGATTATTAGATGGAGAGGAAAGTGAATAGAGATACTCTTGAGATGTACATTCCTATTAATATCCAGTACTTATTTTCATTCATAATGTTCTTTGAATTATTCTCACATAACCCAAATTCCAAAGTGAAAGAATTTCTCCCAAGGTTTTTCTAACTATATCATCTAACTAATAATAATAAACATTTCACAAGTGCCCTTTGCTTCTAATCTTATAATATCAAACTGCTGAAAAAACATTTGCAATTTATCTAGCAAAATTTATCTGTCTATTAATTTTAAGTGATTATTTAATATCCTAAATAAGAGTTCCTTGTTATCTATCAGGTAATCAAGCTGATAGATCTAGCCATCACAATTAGGGATATAAAGCAAAATTTAGTTCAATAGGTTTCTGTTTCCAAATATAACAAAGCATATAGTTGGATTACCTGGAATTGATGCATTTATCATTTACAATAATCTTTTATATATATATAGTATATATGTCACGTACGTATTGGTATATATATCCGACAGAAAAAACATATACATATATGTGTATACACACACACACACACACAATATATATATATTGTATATATATTTATATTGTTTTAAGTTATATATATTTAAACAAATCTAGTCTTTCTTCTACAATCTAGACTACATTCTCTTGGCACCATGTATAGGCCATATTGAATGAAATTTCCAGAAGTCATAGATCAACACTTCTATAGAAAAGATGAGCCTACAGGATTGGGTCAAATAATGACTATAGAGTAATAAATAAAGTAGAAAAATCTAATTCAGTTATTCTTCTAAATTTGGAGATAAAAAAATTAGACCTATTTCTTCCTTCCTTCCTTCCTTCCTCCCTCCCTCTTTCTTCTTTCTTTCTTTCTTTCTTTCTTTCTATAATTTGAAGTTACAAAACTATTTTTAAATACATGTTTTGTGTATGGAAAGTTGTTAGCTGGGGTTAATATATATATTTATTCTTATTCTTCTCTCTCTCTCTCTTTTTACTTTTCTTTAATATTTCACCAATATTCAGAATCTTTGGCCATCTCAATCTCCGTTCTGAATGGCAACTAGTAAAAGTGGATTATAAATCTATCTTTAGCAGAAGATGTACCAAAGATGATTTCCAGTCATGGCATTTACACAACCAGGTAGGAATACATGAACCACTGTGTGTTTCTGTCTCACAGATGAATTATTATTCCTAGCTGTAGGTATTGTTATACATTAATGAATGTAAATTAAAGGAGAATCTATGAGAATATGAGAAACAATGCAAACCTGAATATGATACTATAAAAGTAACTATGGTCATTCACACAATGTCAGACAAATAATCGCTTTAGTTATCTGAGTGGACTGATATGGTCAGAAAAACAAAGGTATGAGTGACAAAATTTCAGAAGTAGCCACATAAATGAAATGGAACTACAGGAAAAAAGCAAAATAATGGGGGAGAGGCGTACTTTATGCATTCGGCTTATAACCAAACTATAGCCAAATGTAGAACTGATCTTGAGGAAGGAAAGAATGAGATATTAAGGGGAGACTTGCAAGAAATATTACTTAAAAGAATGGAACTGGGATAAAGAAATGCAATATAATCCTGCTGTTTCTCATTGTGAGCTACATTTAAGGACTGACAATAGGGAAAATTTCATCAAAAAATAAAGAGAGTGCTTTCCTATTATCCTTGTTCATTTGTTTGTTTATTTTATTTTGTCAAGTATATATTGGTAGTATACATAGATATAACATTGTTTATATACATGAGATGGGTACTAATAAGAGGGAAACATTAGGGCAGGGATGGTAGGCACACTGGTGCACTTGTGCACACCCCTTTCTGACCTCTTAGGAATCAGGTGAGGTCAACAGTGGATAGTCTAAGTGTAAGGTTTTGGGGGTTTGGTGACGAAATTAGTTTCACCAGGTATTGAGTTCCAGTCATTAAATACTCAGTTGCTGAAGTTGTATTTTCTATAGTCAGGTTTGGAGTGGTTTACTTTGAGTTTGCATCTGTTGTGTGCTCATGTATTGTTGTGGTTGAAGCTGACAGGAAGGTCTCTATAGCAGATGATGATTTTATGAGCTATGCTTAGGTTGTGTGGAAGGCGACATAGTTCTAAGCTGTCTAAGC
Source organism: Erythrolamprus reginae (assembly GCF_031021105.1). Classification (NCBI taxonomy): domain Eukaryota; kingdom Metazoa; phylum Chordata; class Lepidosauria; order Squamata; family Dipsadidae; genus Erythrolamprus; species Erythrolamprus reginae. The sequence goes on along the minus strand of NC_091954.1, from coordinate 61,607,559 downwards.
CTAGGATTTCAAGTCTGGTTGTGTAAGATATTTGTTGCGAATAGAGGAGTGGAGGGCTCGTCTACTAAAGTATCTCTGGACACTTTCTAATGTATTTATGTCCAAAGTACAGTGTGGGTTCTAGACATTTGAGCTGCATTCAAGGATTGGTCTGGCGAATGTTTTGTATGCTCTAGTTAGTAGTGTGATATTATTAGAGAAGAAGCTATGTAAGATTAGGTTAACAACTCTCGAAGCCTTTTTGGCAATGCTGTTGCAGTGGACTTTGGCATTTAGATCATTTGATATGAGTATTCCAAGGTCTTTTACAGAGTGAGGGTCATCTGCAAGGTCTTGTCTATTCAGCTTGTATTTTGTATTCTGATTCTTTTTGCCAATGTATAGGACTGAGCAATGGTTGGTTGAGATTTGAAGTTGCCAGATGTTTGACCATTCTGACACTGTCAAGGTCTTTTTGGAGGACAGCAGTGTTATCAGTGATGTTGAAGAGTTTTACATCATCGGCAAAGAGAAAACAGTTTCTGTAATAAGATTGCAAAGGTCATTTATATAGAGTATGTTGGTCCTAGTACACTGCCTTGCGGTACACCACTGTTAACAGGAACAAGATTAGATACGGCGCTTCCTATTTTGACCACTTATATTTCATTATACTTTCAATTCCCACATAATTGTACTTGGTTCTTTATTTCTGTAATAATAATAGTGTAAGGACTTTCATAGTAAGAAACTCTAGTATGGAAAGTTAAGCATCTGTGCACCTTGTATAATTAACTTGTACACAAGAGTACATATTATTCCAACTCAGTATTCTTCTGCATTGAAGGGCGAACCTTGTGTCATGGGAGAAAGGAAGATCTATAAGAAACGTAAAACAGGGGCATGGTGCACATTATCTAGAGATTACTCAAGAACAGTGGTTTCAGAACCATGCATCTGTGCTGAGTGGGACTTTGAATGGTAAGATTTATCAATTAAACATATTTATATGCCACCACAACCCAAAGAGTCTCAGCAGCTTAAATAGAATGAATATAAGCTAAAATAAAAATAAAATATCCAGTAGGAATAACACAATTATGAACTTATTTAAAATGTGTAGCAATAAATGTATATAAGTTAAATAAAACTAAATATTGTAATATTCATATTAGAAGGAAACTTTCTGAAACAATTCAATCTTTAAAAGCATCTAAAGAACCAAGAAATACAGTCTGATCTCACCAACAGGGCTATTTTGCAATGTTTACTCTGCCAGAGAGAAGCACCCCATTTAACCTCAGACCCTCATCAAAGAATTAGGACTTACAGCAATTTCTCCATGAGAAATCAAATTTGTTTGGCCAACTATTAATGGAGTAGATAATCCTGGAGGTACCCAGGCACCAAGACATAAACAATTTATAGGTCAAGACCAGCACCTTAAAAATTAGATCCAGAAACCAATTTACATCCAATGCAGGGTCTGCAAAATTGTGCTTTCAGTGCTGGAAGCCCCAAAGGATAGGAACTACTGCATTTTGGATCAATTGTACTTTCCAAATATTCTTTAAGGGCAGCACCAAATAAAACAATTACAGTAGTCTGACTAGACAGGAATTAAGACTTTAATCAGCTTCTATATTATAAACTTTTCTTGGAATCCTTTTATTCTAAGAAATAAGTAAGTGCAGCTTGATATCAAACTATACTTGCATTGCTCAGCCTGACTCTTAGCACAAAAATACTATGCAGCAATATTGTAGATAACCCTGTTCCAATTGAGTTTGAACTGTGATTTATTCTCCTTCCAATTGGACTTTGCAAATAAGTCAGTGAATTGTTTTCTTTGGTGTATTGTATCAGAAGGTTGTCCATTAGTATTTATTTCTGTTTTCATAGGAATGCTTTCACAGACTTTTCCCCAGTCTGGATACATTCTACCATTAATTGGCAAAATAAGTTACATTTTATACTTGAAAAGAAATCTTAATTACTCCCTTCTTCCTCTCAAAAGTCTGCAAAGTAGTATCTTCTCAAGATCCACTTCTCTCTTGAGGAGTGTGATGGAGGAGAAATAACTTCTAAATGATGATACAATTATATAACATCCGAAAATAAACCAGATTTTATTTTCAAGCTTCACCAAAAAAAAATAGAATCATGAAATCTTTCTACACTTCTTGCTTCAAGTTTTCATTTTCCCTTTAGTACTTTATTTAACCTTGTCAGGGAAGCTTTTTCCAATAAGTTGAAGCAGCAGCTGGACTCAGTAATTTTTAACATACAAACCCCAGGGCTTTCAAGTGCGAAGGTGGGCAGTATGTGAGTTTTTAATATACATTTACCAAAAGTTAATGAACAAGTCTGCAGCCTTTAGGGCCTTCAGTTATGCTGTCGTTAATATTATTTAATATTAATGCAGCTCTTCTGTTCTTTGAGACAACATGTGACCCACTCATGAACAATTTTAATTACTAAGTTACTACAAGGCATACTTAAAATATGCAAGGGTGACCTACTGAGAATGATTACATTTGAACATCAAAAAAAAACCCAAAGCATTAAAAGCAGTCCAGAAATTTAACAATTATTTAAGTACAATGTCTATCATCATGTGAGATAATCCATGATCCTTTGTTATTTTCTTGCCATCAGTGAAAGAGCTGTTATGAAAAACTGATCTGATTTACCCAATACTTTGTGTAATTAGATAATGCATCAATATTGTTGTACTTCATGAAGTGGTTGTGGATTACCCTTTTATACAATAGATCCAATCACTATTTCAGTGAATATTTTTTAGATAGTAATGTATTCATTTATTTAGGTCTCAGAGTTCACTGTCATAAAATTACAACATAATAATCACCATTATGCCATCCATTACTGATGAGTAAATGACAAAATGGCACAAACAGAAAAAAATTACAATTTCAATCAAAAAAGACCAGAAAGTGGGTTTAAAAACACCACTTCTTTGGGTGATTAAAAACATATAGTTCGTATAAATTTCAGACAGACCTTATACATGGATACAGCAGATTCTCTGAAAAGTGGCAACTAAGTTCATAGATCCAATTACACCCCCCATCTCTCTCTCTCTCTCTCTCTCTCTCACACACACACACACACACACACACACACACACACCACAGGAGGGGGAGAGAGGGGGGAGACAGCAAATTTACTTTCATGCTTTGATGAAAAAAATTGTATTTCTGCTATCATTTCTTATTAAATTTGATGTAAAAATTGCTTTTAAAATTCCTTTGAAAGAGTAAGTCATTATTTGGGGTGCTGTATGATGCAGTTATAGCCATATAGAGCATCTATTACTGCATTTATAATGTCTTTTCTTTGAGAACCTTTTCTCTGAGACTCAATGTTGTTACTTGAAGTTCTCTCAATTGTCTCTCTCCACAAAAACAACCTAATGAGTCCAGTTTGGTGGGGAGAGAGAGATATCCAGAGTTATCCTATGAATTCTGTGAATGAGTAGGCTCATCCAATCTCGGATAAAAATAGAAAAAAAAATCCTATTCCCTACCCTGCTGTAAAGCATTGATGGCTTCTTCCTGGTAATAGTAAATATACCAAGATGTTATCAGGCTTGTGTGAGGCAGCTTGGATTCAGTGTGACAAAGAGCTTTGCACTCATAGCCATTTTATAACTCCTCCACTACTTACAAATGCTGGATTAAGGTTCTAGGTACCTGTGCAGATGTCCCAAGATCTGCAGGTGTAGAAACAAGCTGCAAAAGAGCTAGGCAAAGAGCATCCAGTTGTTGGTTTGCTGCTATATATGAGGCCTCACATTGCTTTGGAAATGCCTGTGCATTGATTGTTCACTGTCCTTGGTGAATTGTGTTGAAGATCTCCTTAGTTTTCAAAATGTCATGAAAAAGTGGAAAATATGTGTAGTTAACCCACTACTCCATCTTGAAGAAAATATTGCAAATAGTGTGTGTGTTTTTATGAAGGGCATGTCATTCTGTCCTATTTTGGCTGCTATTGAATCGCAGTAGATTCAGAAATAGACAAAGAGCATTGCAGGGTGAAAAAAGCCAAAGGCCCTACTTCATTAGTGAAGAGGCCATGAAGCCAAAAGAACCAAAAGAAGCAAAAGAATCAACCTATCCTAATTTATCCTAAAACATATACGTATGCTAGCTTATTAATCCTAACTTATTTCACGCAGCACCTTTTTAGAATTCTGTTTTCTATGACCTAATGCAGCTAAAACACATGCAGTTCTAAATGATGCTGTAATTCATGAGCCTGCCAACATCATAGATAACACTGCTGGTATATGATAGATGTTTACAGAAACTTGTGAGAAGCTAGGTAAAAGAATGTGTTTAATGGTGCCAGCCAGAACTCCCCATCTTTTCTCATGATCTCATATAATACTGTCCATTCCTGAGAACATGAACTTTCCCTGAACTTTCCAGGCCTACCCAGAAGTCTGTAATTGCAAAGCCTGAGCAAAACTCATACTAACAGCATAATGTGAACCAATAAATAAATATTCCACATGCGGTTTATGGCATATCTGGGCATGCCCATCCATATGACCTTTGACATTCACAAGGAATACTACAGGCTGCAGTTCTTGAAGCATCAGATTTTAGTTTAAATGTTATGAATGATTCTAGTTAGAAACACTAGACAGCAGCTAATTGGTTTCCTCTTAAAATATATTCCTGTTCTAACTATCTCCCTTAGCAGAATTTTTGATGGGATGGAATAAAATCTATAGACAAATGTAAATGAGGAAATAGGATGGAAGCATATTCCCTATTCCTTCTTTTCTTCACCTGTGCACTTTTTCTATACTTCTGGCTTAGACATATTATGTTTCCTCTTGAATTAAATATGGACCCAGGAACCTTGATACTACTCTCTGTTGAACTAACAAACTCATAGCCAATGTCAAGTATTTTCTTAATCCCACTTCACAAAGTTCTTGTGACAACAACAATCTTTATGTATTTCTCTTTTCTCTGTACAGTAGTAGGAAAATGAGATAAATGTATGTGTATTTTAAAAATTGTTTTATTAGTGACTATGGTTATGAAAGACACAGTAATAATCAGTGCATCCCAGCATTCTGGTTCAACCCATCCTCTAGGATGAAAGAATGCAGTCTTGGCCAGAGCTACTTGAACAGCACTGGGTAAGTAGAAAGTTCTTTTTGTATCTGCCTCTTTTCTGGTATTTAGTCTATCTTTTGCTGAAATCCGGTAAATAGGAAAAAAAAGGATGAGAATTAAATAGGTGCATTCAGATTCTAGTTGTGGGCTGCATTTTGACTTTAAGCATCATATTGGAGAATGCAGTCAAAAGAAAGACAAGGGAGCGATAAAGAACAAGAGCAAGATGCTAAATTTGTTTTACTTTAGATTACATTTCAATTTAATTTTAGTTACATTATTAACATGATTTATGCCATGTAATTAATATTCCTCCATTCTGTCACATTAAAATTACAATTCAAGGCGCCTTTTATAGAGCTACTAGAACCTGCATCTTAATTTCCTGGGGACTACATGCAACCTCAGGGGATGGAAATTGCACGATTTTGACAGAAATAATCCTAGAGAAATAAAGCTAAATTAAATACTCTCCAGATGGAAGCTAATGGCACAACATAAGATAATACAAGCAAAAATAAGAATGATCTGTTTGGAAACCATTTTTTACATCTGTTTATTTTAACAAATTAACATAAATATGTGAGGTACAATTCTTTTATTTAGAATTGTTTCAAAACCATTCCTTTCTTTATAAAAAGAACATATGCCAACTTCCTCTGTGTTCTGTTCAGAGAGCATAGAGGAGCAGATTCATACTGTGGCTCTACTGTTATGCTATTTCAGCTTTGTGCTAAATTTTCAATGGGCCATAAATCTTAAACACTTACTGCTTTACTGAATGCTTTACTGCAAATGAGCAGACTGGCGTTATTGCCCAATACTGATAGACCACTTATTAAATTTGCTGGCTGCTGATGGTTTTCACCATTCCACAGAGTATGTAAAACATTAACACCCATTATTCATATAGTGAGTAGATACGAACTTGTAACAGGAACCAGTTTCACATAGTTAGAACAGGGCTATCAATGGAACATAAAAGGAATTCCCAATGTTATGAATCCCCCCCATCTCCCTAATTTGTCTACTTTATAGAAATCCAGAACCATCCACACAGAGCTTCTGTGTTCAGATTTTTAGGGAGTCATAAGCAGAAAGTTGGTACAGAAGAAAAATCAGGAACCAGACTATAGGCATATATCTGCATCAATCTCAAATAGCCAATACATGCCTTTATGATTCCTCTCATCACTTGACTTTGCTTCTAGCATTATGACTGGTGAAGTATAACATTGGATGCTGTGGCTGAAAGGGAAAATACTTTTAATACCGGTTAACCTAAGAATAAGTTACATCTGTTTTACTATGATTAGGGTCAAGATGAGGGCAACCTCATGGAGATGCAAAATAAAATAGATGCATATTTGTCCCAGATTTAGTTCAAATGGAGTTTTTAAAAAGGATAAAGGAATCCCTGTGTACATTATTCTGCTAGTTGTTGCCGACTTTAGGAGTTGGTGCTCACATTCATTTCAAAGCCATTGAGCCAGGTTTGTCTAAAGAAATTTCCAGTCGTGGCCAACATGATGCCACAGAGTGCTGATTTAGTTCAAATGGAGACACCTTAGTATAAGGGAAGCAGTATAACATTTGTTAGAACTTATTTATTTATTTTTTATTTTTTATTTATTCAATTGTTATGCCGCCCTTCTCCTTAGACTCAGGGCGGCTTACAACATGTTAGCAATAGTGCTTCTTAACAGAGCCAGCCTATTGCCCCCACAATTTGGGTCCTCATTTTACCCACCTCGGAAGGATGAAAGGCTGAGTCAACCTTGAGCCGGTGATGAGATTTGAACCGCTGACTTACAGATCTACAGTCAGCTTCAGTGGCCTGCAGTACAGCACTCTACCTGCTGCGCCACCCTTAGTGAAATAAAAGCTTATTTTTCTCCTATTTTTTCTTTTTTCTTTTTCTTAAGTTTAGTAATGTAAAAGTAACACTTCACTAAAGATGTAGTGAAATGACATCATAACAAGGGAATAAGGGACATGAAATTAGATAAACATGCAATGAACTGCAGCTTAATGAATTTTGCTACTTGAATGGCACCTGAATTTATTTTTCAGATGTTTGACATGGATGTTTGCAAACAATATAGGTTTCTTTTCCATTTCTTCAACTATGAAACTTAAGATTTGTGTAATTTTAAAATATGAAATTATAAAATTCCACAGATATCGGAGGATTGTTTCTAATAATTGCACTGATGGTTTGCAAGAAAAATATGCAGCCAAGCCTGAACAATGTCCAGGCAAAGCTCCCCATGGGCTACATATTCTCACATCAACTGGCAAATTGGTTACAGAACAAGGCTACAACACTACCTTCATAATTCTTATGGAAGAGGTAAGCTAATGTCCAATATTAATAATGGTATATCCAGTAGAATAGTTGTTCTAATGCAAGGACTCTTCCATTTTTGAAAACATTTTTAATAGTCAAAAAGATCAAACTAAACTATAAGAATACGACTTTTAATGGATGTCCCTTTTCGATGTTATATCAAGGGGTAGATGTTTATTGGTAACACAATTGAGGTGGGTGGGTAGCTATGCTGTGTACAGAAAAGAAAGCAGCAAAATAAAAGTTGAAGTGGTTATACAAATCAAATGAAGTATCTTAATACCTTTTGCAATAGAACTGCTGATTTGAAAGTTCAAAACATAACTTCTAATTTAAATTAAGAGAATGTCTGCAGCAGCAAATTCTATCAATGCAGAGTATCCATCTATGGTACAAAACTTTTTATGAATACTTCTATGTAGGAATTCAGAAAAGAGCAGATGCAATATACAAATTAGAAAGCCAATAGATGTTTATTAAAGATCCTGAACAGACTTTCACACATAATGAACAAAAAACAAAAAAGCAATAATACTGCAGATGAGGCAAACAAACAAACAAACAAACAAAGAACAAGGATGGATAGAAAGCTGAGACATGGCATTGAGGAAACTGCAAGGTAAAGGAGACAGGAATATGGCTTCAGTTGCTTTCAGTGCTCTTTGCCAGGTTAGGCATACCATGAATGGCTTTAAAATTGGTTAGCCATTTCCCCCATAAATTAGAGCTGTGATGGCAAACCTATGGCAAGCATCCCAGAGATGGCATGCAGAGCTCTCTCTCGGACATGCATGCCATTGCCAGCCCCTTTTCTGGTTTTCAGTGTACACATGCACACTGGCCAACTGGTCTTCACTTGAGCTGGAGTGCCAGAAACATGAAGGACAAGGGGCTGGCACAAGCATGCGCACCAGCAAGTTGGTCTTTGGGTTCTCCACAGAGAGTATCCCAGATAGTATCCCAGAATGGGTTAACTCCATCTGCTAGCTGTTTGGACTCAGTCTGCAAGTTGTGATGACATGCCTCCTCTGCTTGCATCCCCAGCTTTTAGACTCAGTCTCAATTAGGACAGTCATGTTTTTGAGTTATTCCTACATTCCTGGATCCTTTTCCACCGAACTAAGAGAATTAACAGTTTATTCCAGCTGGCTCCCACTCTCAACTGATAGAGCCTCTGGCAGGATTCCAGCACAAAAGTATTTTAGCCTGAGCCTGCTGAGGGCCGCATGGCTACGAATCAGGCTGCCTGATGGCAGGACTGACAGGGCAGTGCTCGCAAGCCTAGCTCCGCACCGCTGACCCGACACTTGGGATAAAATCAAACTGGCTTGTGCACCTTTTCGTGTGGCATTGAGCTTGACAGAGCAAAGACAGCTTCCAACTGTCAGGTGAGTCCGGAGTTGGACTCACTCCATGCCACAATTCCCCAGCATCGAACCAATAGCCCTGACATTATTGGGAGGCATTCAAGCCCCTGCCCAGCTCCAGTGTCTGCTTCCCTGTGTGCTGCACTGATTATTGCACTTTGCTGCTTGTTCATTTGCTTGTTTTATTTTAAAAAGGGTTTTATTTGTGTTTATTTTCTTGTAAAAGTGAACTCAGCTATTAGAAGATTGAGGTTGATTTCTACTTCACTGATCTTGTCAACTGTCTGCTTTAATTTTAGAAACAAATTACTCAGTAAAGAGAGTCTCTGTATGGTTTGTAAGGCAAAGAAAATAGCAATTGGGATTAGGAATGTGGCTTGTGGGAAGTCTGGATTGACACATCTCTTACTCCTACCTCATGGGCATTCATTGCTATTTGCTCCAGCAGCAAACCTGCTATTATTTGCCAGAGTGCCATTCTATCAAGTCATATAAGGAGACATGTTCTGGGTTCCTTCTCTCATATGTTATCATCTAGCCGGACCTAGGAAGTGTGCCTTTTTTTGTAGCAACCTCAGCCTCTGGAGCATCTTTGTTCCTTGGACTCTGTAAGCCACTACCCCTTTAGTCTTTCAGAAAGCCATGAGGAGCTGATTTTTCTTTTCAAAAGGGGATAGAATCTGGGACTGTATTGTTGGTTGTATGCATAGTCCTCAAATTATGACAGCAATTGGAATCAAAATTATCATTACTAAGCAGCACAGTAATAAAATGTGATATCACATCACTCATCCATTTATTGATGTCATTCTAATATTCCCTGTTGCTGTTGTTAAGTATGGGTGTTAGGTATGCACCTCAAGTAATTGATATTCAACTTCCAGCCAGCTTCCTCATTTACTGTGGGAAGCCAGCAGAGAACATCATGGAAGTCATGGTCATGTGACTGCAGAAGCCTAGTGCTAAGCACTTCAATTGTGATCATGTGATCATAGCAAAACTTCTACAACTGTAACTCTGAGGACCAGTGATAATTCTCAGTGTCTTCATAATTTTGAATAGTCATTGAATTATTGAGTGTAAGCTGAGATCTACTGATATTGAAGAATATTTGTTGAGGCACCAGGTTTTACTATTATTGTTATTACATTCATGTGCATGTTGATTGATCTCAGGTTTATGCAGGAAGCATCCTATCATAAATAATTCTGAAAGCTCCAGACAAATTGATATGCCACCTTGCCTTATTAAGCCCCAGAAACAAGCATGAGTCAAAAGTTGTGGCACATTAGCTAATGCAATTATGTCTTTGTTGAGTGTGGGTGGAAGTTATGGGTAAATATTGAATAGTAGCATGGAGGTGCGGAGAAGCAAATCAACTATTCAGACACACTTAATAAGCCTCAATACCTTTCAGCATTGGGTCTGTAAATAAAACACCTACGAAATTATACTAGGTTTATAGGTTTGTAGCTCTTGAAGCCTAGCTCTGAAAATTATATATTGACTAATCTCATAAATGTCTAAATGGAAAATTACTGTACAGTAGTTTTTATAATATGTAGCGATTTCTCTTTAATATCTAGAAATAATAGTTTTTATATTCATATGGGTAAATCATTATTTTTATGTTTTATGAGTTGCTTATTAAAGCTGTGCAAGTACATGGGGAAAATGCTTGTGAATTATTAAAGGCTTGACTCTAATATTAAATGTCTACATCATTGGGTTTACACTTATAGGAAGGGCTGCTATCCTTTTGATTTTCCTTTGTGCCTTGTAGGTAATGTAGCTTTGTCATGTACTAGCTATCTGGTTTCAACTATATTCAGTTTCGAGACTTTTTGGCATATATTATCACATTCCCAGTTGATATTTTATATGACCTACACCATCTAAAATAGGGGTCTGTCGAATATATCAAGAGAATTGTGATAGTTATCCATTTGAAATGTCTCCACTTCATTTCCATTGCAATTTATATTCATAAACCTGGGACAGCTGACATAGCATGTGTGGTGAATGATACATGTTTTACTATTTTATATACTGGAAACATAGTTAAAGAAAAGGGATTAGGAAATCACTGCAATGCGGAAAAAGCTAGTAAAAAGATGAAATAAGTTCAGCCACTATTTAGATAAGAGGCCACAATTCTTTTCTGTTTAAACACAAAAATGCCACAGGAAAATATTGTGGTGACTAGAACGTTCTCAGTTTCAAATCAATAATAATCCACAATGATCTGTCTGGATATTACTAAAAAAAATATTCTATTGTCAAAATTATAATTCTTGATTTACTGATCCTTGATTGAAGAAAGGCATTTTATTTAATTTCTAGGAGGTTTGTTTAAAGCTTCTGATTTAAAAAGATAATAAAAAGTAGTGGGAAACTCCTGTAGGGCCCTTTGATCTGACTCAGTTTTCTTTGGTCCAAGTTGAAGACTGTATTTCATAGAAAGAAACACTATAATTCACGTTGAGCTGAAAAAATGGTGGTTAGTTTCTGTTATGGCTATGAGGAAATCACCTTTGCCTGTTATTATACAGCAATGATAAAATACCTTAGACTTATGCTTTTCTAGAACTGTGATAATTCTTCAAGCTGTGACAGTAAATATTATCACTACCCATATGCAGTGGTGGGATTAAAAAATTCTTATTTTATTTATTTGTTTTGTCAAGTATGTATTGGTGGTACAAATATAAAATAATATTTATATACATGATATTAGTAAAAAAGAAACATAAGGACAGCGGACAGAAGGCACTCTGGTGCACTTATGCACACCCCTTACTGACCTCTTAGAAATTGGGAGAAGTCAACAGTGGATAGTCTAAGGGTAAAGTTTTTGGGGTTAGGTGATGATACTACAGAGTCTGGTAGTGCATCAACTACTCGGTTACTAAAGTTGTATTTCCTGCAGTCGAGTTTAGAGCGTTTTACTTTAAGTTTGTATCTGTTGTGTGCTCGAGTGTTGTTGTGGTTGAAGCTGAAGTAGTCATTGACAGGAAGGACATTGTAGCAAATGATTGTATGGGCTATGCTTACTGCTGGTTCTGTGGGTGTGGCTTGGTGGGCATGGATTGGTGGGCAAGGCAGGGGAAGGTTACTGCAAAATTCCCATTTCTTCCCAATCAGCTGGGACTTAGGAGGCAGAGAAGAGATGGGAGTGAGGACAGTCAAAGGTGGGATTTACCAGTTCTAAGAACTACTCAAAATTTCCGCTATTGGTTCTCCAGAACTGTTCAGAACCTGCTGAACCCCACCTCTGTCATATGGGCTTAGGGTTTCTGAATTTGTATTTCAGCAACCTTTGGAAGACCCCATATTCAGTGTTCCTAGATTAGATAAGAGAGATGCCTGGCATTTCTTCTTTTGGCTGGAAGTTAGCTTCTACTGTGAAAACATATAATTTAAGCTACAGCATTCCAACCTTGAACTCCAGTTTTCTCAACTGTCCAGCGCATAATACTTCTGTCTTCTTGATAGTTTCATTTCTTGTTCTAATGATGTAGACAATTTTGGGAAAATTTTAAAAGCACAATTTGCTTTATAAAAGGCCACCACTACCTAATAAACAGAAGGGTAAAAGTCATGAAGTAAATAAGGCTAAGTTATACAAGGCATAAATGCCTTTAAGAGCAGCACATTTGGTGCTATTATGCTTGCTGCATTTACCAAATGACAACAAATTTATTATGTAGAGATAAAATGATCACTTATGCTTCTCTCAAAAAACAAAAAAGACATATACTACATACTGTATATATATTACATATATATATATATATATGTGTGTGTGTGTGTGTGTGTGTGTGTGTGTGTGTGTGTGTGTGTATATGTATATATAATATATTTGTTTTTGTAGATTTTGTATATATTTGTATGTATGTATATGTATATATTCCCTGGTATATAGTCTTCCTTAATTTTAAAATTCAGCAAAAACATGTGACATATATACATATCTCTCTCTCTCTCTGTATGTGTGTGTGTATATATATATTTACACACATATAGTATAATGTATTCAAAGAAAAACCAGAAAATCTGCTTGCTTCTTGAAAAAGCACCTTTGGGACAACCATGACCTGGATGACATAGTGTTATTAGTATTACTACTATTAGTAGTAGTAGTAGTAATATTACTACTATTCTAACATTACTAATTAGTGCCTAAGAAATACTATTTTAAAATATTCATAATTTGCCTATAACAGTACACTGTACTACCTCAGAAATGTATTCATGCATATCTAGCCATTAGTATAACAATAACATTTAGACTTAAATACAGCTTCATAGTATTTTACAGCCCTCTTTAAGCAGTTTACAGAGTCAGTGTATTGCCCATAATAACCTAGGTGCTCATTTTACAACAGTATTTCTTCTTGCAGGGTGACCTCCAGAGGACAAATATCCAATTGGATTTTGGGGATGGTACTGCTGTATCCTATGCTAATTTCAGTCCTATAGAAGATGGTATCCGGCATGTTTATAAGAGCACTGGAATCTTCCATGTAACAGCTTATGCAGAAAATAATTTGGGTTCTGATTTGGCAGCACTTTTCCTGCATGTGGTTTGTAAGTAGATGGACTCTGAAAAGTTTCTTCTTTCGACTGAATGCAGAGCTTATAGCTCTGGAAGACTTGCTTCTTAAATCCAATGTCTGTAATCTGATTACTTTACCATTTTATCTCATTTGCCTCTATATTTTTAAACATTGTAAAAGTTCAAGTATTTCTTATTAATAGGATGGTACATGGGCCTACCATACAAATGTTAATAGATTCAAATCCGAATAAGATAATTGCAGGGACATGATAAATTTTCATACTGTTTTTCCAATTAGTTTCACATTTTGCTTGAATTCAAAGAACATATATAGTGTAAAGGAGAAAGTTGCAAATATATTAACATATTTAATAAAAAATTGAAAATACAGTGATACCTCATCTTACAAATGCCTCGTCATACAAACTTTTTGAGATATAAACCCGGGGTTTAAGATTTTTTTGCCTCTTCTTACAAACTATTTTCACCTTAAAAAACCCACCACCGCCACTGCAATGGCCCCCCTCCGGACTTCTGTTGCCAGCGAAGCACCCATTTTTGCGCTGCTGGGATTCCCCTGAGGCTCCCCTCCATGGGAAACCCCACCTCCGGACTTTCATGTTTTTGTGATACTGCAAGGGAATCCTAACAGGGGAATCCCAGCAGCACAAAAACGGGCACTTCACTGGCAACGGAAGTCTGGAGTTGGGGTTTCCCAGCAAGGGGAGCCTCAGTGAAATCGCAGCATCGCAAAAACACAGAGGTCCAGAGGTGGGGTTTCGAGGACTTCAGTGTTTTTGCAATGCTGCAATTTTACTGATGCTCCCTTCGCTGGGAAACCCCAACTCCGGACTTCCGTTGCCAGCGAAGCGCTCATTTTTGCGATGCTGGGATCCCCTGCTGGGATTCCCCTGCAGCATCGCAAAAACACAGAAGTCCGGAGGTAGGGCTTTCCATGGAGGGGAGCCTCAGGGGAATCCCAGCAGTGCAAAAATGGGTGCTTCGGCTGACAAAAGGGGTGAATTTTGGGCTTGCATGCATTAATCGCTTTTCCATTGATTCCTATGGGAAACGTTTCATCTTACAAACTTTTCACCTTAAGAACCTCGTCCTGGAACCAATTAAGTTTGTAAGACAAGGTATCACTGTATTAGATTTATTTTATTAATTTAAAGTACTATTTTTCTAAGGATAGACGAATAGTAGAATATCTTAAGAATAGTTTAATAGTATTTTTGTCATAATTATCTAATTGGATCTCAGTTTTAGGCAACTTTGTCATATTCAAGGAAAACATGTTTCATAGTGTGCTCTCAAAATTGCTATTCTTTTGTACTTTTAGAAAAAAACACAAGTAATTACCATTTTTACATGAGATAGAAAACATTCATATTTCAATGGAAGAATTGTTTTTTTAGTACAAAAACAATGACCAACATTTTGTCATATTTGTATGAAAATTCAGCTATTGGATTGTGTCATCTTGAAACTTTATGTATTGCATGTACTTTTTAGGTGCACATGGCGACATTTTGTACTTTTTATAATAGACTTGTATTCTTTTTGTACATTGATTAGAATTCTTTTAGTTTGATAAATACAGAAGTGAGTGTTAATTTGGCATAATTGTGGAATTTGGTGCCCTGAATATGTCATAATGTTCTTTTTAGATTTGTAAACATACAGAGTTAATGTGAAGTGCAGTACTTCAGTAAATCATTCTGGTCTGTTAACCTTGGAAACGATGGAGGCTGTTATTCAATATTATACACTGCCTGTATAATAAGTCTTCTTGAACTCAGTGAGTCTTTCAGGCATACAATAGTTTGCCTTTCTTAGGGACTAGTGAGTATTGTAATATGATTGCAATATTTGAAGCTAGTGAACCATACATTAAAAATACTACAATAATATTCAATAGCCTGGTGCTCTATGCATGAAAGGATAGAATATAGAATAAGATGGGATAGGATATGTGATAGGATAGGATAGGATAAGATAGGAATAGCATAGCATAGTGTGATAGGATAGGATAAGATAGAATAGCATAGTGTAGCGTAGCATAGCATAGCATAGCATTAGGGCAAATATACTTTATATATAATCAAGAACCTTGGAGGAGATGGGTTAAACAGATAGCTTTATTTGTAAAGAGAACTAGTAGATTTGAAATAGATGGTTTTCCAAAAGTTTTTGTTTAATCAGCAATTTATTTTCTCTGCTTATAGATGCAGTGTTTATCAACAAATTGAACTTTAATCGATCTATTTAATTTCATAATCCCTGTAAAATTATGAATTTTAATGATCCATGATTCATATTCTTATAGGAATTCTCAGCAAAACAATTTTTAATCCTTCCAGTCAGTTTCTAATCAGGTTCATGACCTTTATCATGCATGCTTAGAAACAGGAAGAATTGTACTTCTGAAAGAAGAAATATAAGAGAAGTTAAGAGCAAGCCAGCAAACAATAAAATGTGTGTCCCCCGCTTTCTGTTGCCTGTTTCCATCCAGACCTAATATCATTTGTTTAATCTCTGAGCTCTTCACCAAGACATCAATTAATCTTGAAGTCTTGTCATGAAGAAACAATCTATTATATACCTATTATTGGGTAACTTGTTTTGCAAGATTTTATAGGGAGACTTATAAACTGTGATGCTCTTGGTCTGATTTTTCTTTTTCTTTTTATTGTGATTTTCTTTTTTAGAATATGAAACCTATTGCTACCGTATGTGATTCTGTGATTATTTTCTTATGAAACAAGACACATTTATTTTTTTAATAAACAGAACAGTTATCTTCAGAGAAACAGCAGCCCTGACAACCCCTAAATTGTGCATGACTTTCCTTTCTTCAACTTTTTAGTATTCTCTGATGTCTGTGGTGAATATCGCTACTTATTTGTGTGCGTATTTATTTATTACACTGGCAAGAGATAATTGCTTTTCCACTAATTATTTCTTACTTTTATACTATAGTTTTCTTTTCCATATCCATATGTGCCTCCTTTGTGCCTTCTCCCTTCTACTCCCTTCTTTTTGAAAGAATAATTCAAAAAAATCCTTCCTAAATGCAAAACCTTCCTTATTTTGAATTGACCTGGACAATAGCTGTGATGACTAATTGCAAGGTCTCACCTGCTCACAATTAGAGCATTTACTCTAACTGGAGCACCCAAACAACTGCAAGAAGCTATCAGTTATTCCAAACATGCCTGATGTACAACAGGGACAAATAAAAATTCAGCATGTGAATGTTAATGGAAAAAGTAAAGGAGGAAAACCAGATGGATAGACAGATTATATTACAGTTAAAACTTCACTCTTCCAACTGTTTTTAATCCCTTTTCTGTCACTTTTTGTCCCCTTATTGGTGACAATGTAAATGACTAATTTCTTCATATGAAAGCTTAAATAGCCATCTGCTCCATTGCACTGGGGGGCATTGGAGCAAATTGCTTACCAATAAGTGATGCATTTTTCTCTGCCAGTATATTTGTATTTTAAGAATATTTGTGATGGAATTTAGTCCAGATTCCCAGGAGAGAAGAGGCTTCATTCTGTCACAATATCTACATTATTTAAGTTTACAATATATGAATTATATGAAAAAATAGATCCAGAAAATTACAAACCTATCAGCCTGACCTCAATTCCAGGAAAAATCCTGGAACACCTAGAAGCAAACAAAATAACCAAAAGCCAACATGGATGTGTCAAAAACAGATCATGCCAGACTAATCTTATTGCATTCTTTGACAAAGTGACAAAATTAGTGGACCAGAGGAATACTGTTGATATAATTTACTTGGACTTCAGTAAGGCATTTGATAAAGTAAACCATAACCTACTTCTAAATAAAGTAGAAAAATGTGGGTTATACAGCATCACTACCAGATGGCTTTGTAACTGGCAGATCAACTATACTCAATATGTAGTACTCAATGGAACTGCATCCACATGGAAGGAAGTATACAGTCGAGTACCTACCCCAAGTTTCTGTTTTAGGCCAAGCACTCTTCAACATCTTCATCAATGACTTGGATGAGGGGATAGATGGGTAGCTCATCAAATTTGCACCAAACTGGCAAGAATAGTCAACATTCCAGAAGATAGGCTCAAGCTACAGAAGGATCTTGGCAGATTTGAACATTGAGTGTTATCTAACAAAATGAAATTCAATGGTGAAAAAAGTAAGGTTCTACATTTAGGCAAGAAAACCAAAATGCACAGGTATATGTAGTACTTTGCTCAACAGTAGTAACTGTGAGCTAGATCTTGGAGATGATCATTTAAATATGAGCCAGCAGTGTGCAGCAGCTTCCCAAAAAAACCAATACAGTTCTAGGCTGCATAAACAGAGGGATAGAATCAAGATCATGTGGTATTAATACCACTTTATGATGACTTGGTAAGGCCACATAAACTTGCCTCCAGAAGTTGTGAATGCTCCAGCACTGGAAGTTTTTAAGAAAATGTTGAATAACCATCCATGTGGTGTAGCAAAGAGCAAACCAGCAGTGAGAAAAACAAGAACCCACCCCTGATATAATAATAATTTAATAATAATTTATTAGATTTTTATGCCGCCCATCTCTGAAGATTATAAACAATATAGCTATAAATATATACAAATATTTGTGTGTGTGTAACATTTATGTTAATAAGTAAAACTAGTATAGATCTATACGTATATACATATACATACACACACACAAATCAATATAAATACATGTATATACTGATATATATGTAACATTACCTACTCAGATATTCATCAACCTATATGTGTATTGATTTTTATCTTTTGAATGACCATATCATTTACCATGTTAAATAAAGTTCACTATTACTTTCATCATATTTCTCTTACTTATTACCATTGTTTTGAAGTATAGTTCTGTTTTCTGAGTTATTACCTTAATAATTCTGTCCATTTAGTTTTGGCATCTGCAAATGACCTAGTTGTGTAGTTACTTAACCGAGAAGCCATACTGCCCAACTCTCCATTAGCTATTGTGTTAAGAAAAATGTCATTGGATAGTTTCATTTCAGTTTTGTTGAAATGATGAATATGGCATTTAAAATGTTCCAGGAATTTATGGAAGGAAATTAACAGATCAAATCTGGTAAAATCTATTCCAGAAAAATCCATGCTGACTTTACCACTTCTTTTATCTTTTAAGCCCTGTTTATGAAGTGTTCTACAATATATCAGGATGATCCATCTGTGCTTTTTTGGATCTTATTTCTTTCTCCTATCTTTTTGAAGACATAATGCTGTAGTTATCTGGGACTTCACCGGTTTTTCCAGGTTTAATTTGTATTTCGGCTATTGCCAAAAAACCTGGGAGGAGGGGGATCTGCATTTGAGGTGGTTGTTATTGCTAGTTGTTAAACTTCAGATTAATTAGCTGTTTACATTGATCATGGTTTGGGACAATCACAATGTAATAGCATTCACTGCAGTAGCTTTCCTCGTTTGCCTTCCTTCAGATGTGACATCTTTGTTATTTTTAAATAGTTAGCACTATATATTGTTTTATAGTTATTTAAAGCAGATAAAAGTGCTAAGAAGAAAAAGGGCCTGTTACCTGTTTCTTTTCTTAATTTTATTCTTCTTTTAAACCCCTTAAGATATAAATAAAAACAAGTCTGTGATATGTATTATTATCCTTCTACAGGTCCAGTAGAACGTGTCCACCTGAGTGTCCCTTTTGTGGCCATCAGAAATAAAGAAGTCAATCTCACAGCTGTTGTTTGGCCAAATCAGTCAGGCACCCTCACTTACTTCTGGTGGTTTGGCAACAATAGCAAGGTTTGCTCCATTTTTGGAAATATATTTATTTTCTCCGACAGGATTAACTATTGATTCATCTTGATACTGAAAAGAGAATGCACCTGGTACCGCAATAAAGCAGTATAATTTTCTATTACTGTCAAAACAGTTTCTTCGTTTTCCAAACTTTATTTCATTTCTTTCCCCCCTTTTATCCTATCGCATGCGGCTGTTTGCAGGAGTCTTTGCAATGTGCAGTTGTCTGTTATTGGAACATTATGTTTAGAAGCTATTATTACTACTAGAATTCAAAATTATACCCCATTGTATATAGTGGATAATTCTGGGTTTCTGCTCAGCATTTAAAAATGGCTGGTGATCAACTAAACAGTGTTTCTAACAAGAGGGCTAGCTTGTGCATAGAATTTTAGAATCTGACTCATATTTTAAAGTAATTGAGAATCAAATCACTTTTGGTCTCTGTAAATTCAAGCTAAACAACTCTCAACAACTCTGCACTTGTCTGCCCATGCTGCGTGTTCCTGCCTTCGGACACATGTCAGAGGTCTACATGAATGCTCAATGACAGTTGCTAGTTATCAGCTAGTGTATTTCTGAAGCTAAATTTGGAAAAAAATAATGGTTGGGATGATTGCTGAATATGATCCTCTTTGTAGATGATAAATTGTATAGTTCAGGAAGATTGTAAAATAAAGCCAAGATTTTTTTGGCTTGTTTTAAGCACATGAATATATAGTTGTTTCAAGCTGTTTGCTGAAGTTCTTTGGAACCCTAACAGGGGTTCCAAAATGTATATGAGACACAAGTTCCTATAAACCATTATTTGCCACCCACTGATCTTCCCATCCAATGAAATATATATTTTTAATTTAGACCCTTGCCTGTAAATACAATTGAGTCAGAGAATACTTCCTGAAATCTACTAAAATATGAAAGAGTCTATACTACATACTCAGGGAAATCATGGAAAAGAAGGCAAGTATTTCCTTAGTAGACTAAAACTGGAAAAATTAAAGAATCATGGCAGTAATACCTAGTGATAAATACTGTTGGAATTTCTTCACTTATTTTTCTGGATCAATATTATCTGCAGTAACTGGAAACAATTCCTGGGAAATTAGAGAAATATTTCCCAGATATACCTGAATATGTTAGATATTAGATCTATGAATAGCAAAATGTATGTTGTGTAATTAAGTAAAGCCTCTTTTTAAATTATACTATAAAATTTGGAAGAATGCTAATTGCCTGGTTTTCCTCTAGGAAACCAATTGTTTAAAAAGTTATAGCTATTGCAATATTTAAAAGAGCCATTCTGCCAGAATCATGTTCTAAAATATCATTTAAAAATCCAAGCATCTGAAGCCTGAAAAACATTTCCAGTAATATTTGTAGTTCTTTGGTTTGGTTTGTTGGAGCTTCAGAAAGAAATGTAGAAACAAATGGATTTGTTATTTTCTGCTTATACCTGTTTTCAGTTTATAAATTAATAGTGGCCAGTCATTTACACATTTACATTACTCATGCATAATTGTTCAATTCAAATGCTAGGTTGGACTTCCAGAAGAAGCAAGATAGGACCAAAATTTGACCAATCTCATTTTATTATTTTTATTAGATTATCCAGGGACATTTTCAGTCAGAGTGTTTTTGCCTCATCCAGCTTATCTGTTATTTTGGAAAGCATGCTATATGTCTGGTACCTTGTTGTCTTTGATATAAAACCATCATCATCTTCAGGTTGCGGAAACAAATCTTGTTGAATAAACATTCTCCTTTTTTGATCTTAGGAAGGGTTTCACGTGTTTCATCCTTCATACATGTCCATTTCCACAAATTTTTGGCATGTAACTTGACATTTTCATTATACATAGGTATTCTGGTTGTCCCAAATATGCTTTCTTTCCCAAAGACATTTAATGACTGTTATTTTCTCAAACATTGTCATCTATTTACACATTAAGTAATTTTAATTACATCAGCACCCATTTTTGTCAAATGGCAACAATTTGGTACCCATTTAACCTTCAAGTGGCAATGCTGGCGTAGAGTATGCTGTTACTTGCTTGTTTATACTGTTTTCAGAGTCTTTTCAGTTTTAGTGGTCCCTAAAATTTGGTACCCTTAAGCCAGTGCCATCTGGGCCTTAGCCTAAAGCCAGACCTGTATCTATTGTTTTCTTCATTGGGCATAAGAGAGTTTTCAGATTATTTTAAACATAAATTTGTATGGAAAATTTGTGTATAGGTTTATCAGTTAAAGGGAAACAGAAGGTCAAGCCTAATCGGTTAGAGGATTTTTAGTTTCAAATGGATATTTATTTAGCATTATTGTTTCAGTACCTGGGAAACAAACTTTGTATCTGCAATTTAAACTTTATCTATGCATCACCAATAAACATCAAATTGTGAATCCAAAATATCACCAACGTAGGAGACAATGTAAATCTGGGAGAATATTTGGTTTTGCAAAATGATGATAATTATAGGATGATAGAAGTAAAAACTAAATAGGGCTGCCAGATAGCCAGCCTGTTTCATAATTTCCCACTGATAAAAATCCATTTATTCACAACATGGATTTAAAACTGCTGTTCTCCCTGGGCTTTTGTGCTTTGTTGACTCTTCAGGGGTCCACTAGTTGTTATCACTCTCTGACTTCTATTTATGCACTCTCTACAAGCTTTTACTTTAGAGACTATTGTATCAAGTGCCAGGAGCTCATGAGATTCCGAGAAGGATCTCAACGTTCTTTATATGAACTCCAATAATCTTCAGAAAAATACTATTAGTAAAAAGAAGGAATCCACTTTATGTAAATAGCCTTGCTCAAAACAAAAAGCAAAATAGTTTCTGCACAATATATGAATACATTGGAAATTCTGATTGCAGGGTTGGAGATCTTTGTCTGCGGACAGATTGCAAACCAGCAATGCAATTAACCAAGTACAAACAACTTGGTGAATTTTAAACTTGGTAATTTCTTTGTATTATAAAAAACCCATGCTCTTAAAAACATATAAATCATTGGAAATAGTGCTAATCTACCGAGTTTGTTTTGCCATTCAGATTGGCAAAATATTATATTTTTGCTTTACATATAAATATTAAGGTTGCAGACAAGTAATCTCTCATTTCACCAGCGACTTTTCTGTTTTCAAAGAATATGGGATGCATTTCATCAAATTCTGCTTTGAGGTGCAGTGGTTCGGGAGTTATAACACTGGGCTTGTTGGCTGAAGGGTCAGCAAACCAAGTTCAAGAACCCAAGTGCCACATGATAGGGTGTCCTCCTGTCCTTTTCCCAGGTCCTACCAACTTAGAAGTTCTAAAGTATGGATATGCAAGTAGATAAATAAGTACCACTGGTGGGTAGGTAACAGTGCTCTGTGACATCAAACTAGCCACATGACCACAGAAATGTCTTTGTACATACTTATTCAAGGGCCTTGAAATGGACATGAGCACCCCCCCCCCTCTCCTATAGTTGGCAACAACTAACAGAGTAAAATCTGAAGAGATTTTTTAAAAATCTGCATTTGAGAAAGGGCTCGATTTTCATATCAGAAATAGTTGTGCTGTGTACTTGATTTTTATTTTTCTCTCTTTTTCTCTTCCACTTAATCGGTTTGATTTTTTGCTTCCTGCTGTTTTCTCAGCAAGATTTTTCAGAACTGATTTATCCTTGCCTCCTTCCTAGGGCTAAGAGACACTGACTGGCTCAAGGTGACCCAGTTGGTTTTGTGCCCAAGCCAGGACTAGAACTCATGATCTCCTGATTTCAAGTCTTTGTTTTAACAACCACACTAATCTGGCACTCCATTACAATTTACCATGTATCTAAAAGCCTGCATTCTTCCCTTCTTGCTATCTGGCTTACCAATGGTAAACTAAGAATAATCCATCACACAGCACAAAGGATCCACCTAACGCTAGCCAATTCTTCCTTATCAAACCACTTTCTAACTAATGACAGTGAATTGTTTAAGCTTCTTTGGATCAGTGTACTTCAGTCAGTTTCTGATTCAAATAAAGCCACAAAGTGATTGGTACAAATGAGATTTTAGTCTCTGTCTAGCTTCATTGTACCATCCTATATTAAAAGTATATCTGTAATTATACAGTACAATTGCAGACAATGATTTTATTTACTCATTCATTCATTTAAATAGGATTATTGTAGTGAAGTTCTAGTCCACTCTTTTAGCAATATACCAAAAGGCTAATTTGCTTGGAATAGCATCACCTCAGTTTAATAAATGAATCTGGATATCTAATAGGCTTTGAACAAATGAACCTTAAACTCCTTGATTTAATTTAGAGCTGGTTTCCAGACTTCAGTGCTGGAATTAAATTGAAGGAACTACTGGAATGTTAAATTTCTATGATGAAGGTGAAATCAGCCATGATAATAGACCAACTACCAAGAAGATAGATTTTTCAAAAGAAAACTGGGTTTCTTGGTAGCATCGCAAATAATATTCTAGCACACAAATACAGAGCCAGGCAAGTTCTATCTTAGGAATTCTGAGGATATAAGCAAAGAAGCATGAGAGACGTATACCTGCAGGAAATAATTTCTAAATAATCACAGGAAAGGACATCTTATAGGCAAGAGAAAAAAAGTTGAGATATCAAGCCCCATTCCTATGTTACATGTGGTACACCTAAAAAGATAAGAGTTCAGGAGTCCTTCTTCAAAGAGCAGTAGGAAACTTACAATACATCAAGATTAGATGGGAAGGACATGTAAAGAGATTGCAATCACTGACCATTGCAGCTGTACAAATACTCCTATGGAAATCTTATAGTTCACAATATCCTTCATGCTGTGTTACGAAGAATAATTGGTAATCACCCTGAAATTGTACAATCATTACTGCTGGTGAACAATTGCTGTATTTTTTTTCCCAAGGGGAAGCTCTCATATTGCCTTGACAATGGGTTTACTTCGAATGAAAAGAAAAAGATAGAACTTCTCTTTAGTTGGTTCATTTTAAAAGATTGTAGAAAGATTAGCTTATTACAGATGCCAATTTCTGTAGAAATGGATTCAGCTATCAATCACCACTTATATGTTCTATTATAAAAGCAATGCGATACAGAAGATTGCCTTAGCTTGGTTTAGCTATCTTAGATCTGTCTTAGATGCTGGTCTCATTTGTACTGCTTCCCCATCAAAAATACAAATTTAATGATGTATCAACATTTGTACTCGTGATTTTTGTTTCACAATTCTGAAATTTTTGAGCAATAGGTAATGAAATGACGATGAATAAATCAATGAACTGTTGCTAACTGCATGTCACTTTTACAGCCATTCATCACCTTGGATAGCAGCATCTCTTATATCTTTACCAATGAAGGACTGAATACTATCACAGTGCAGGTCTCAGCTGGCAACATCCTTATCCAGGACACCAGAAACATTGCTGTGCATGGTGAGTTAACAAAAGACAATTGAAGAGGTTTGCATACCTGTTTTCCTCAAATCTCAGTTCTGAAATGTAAGACCTGCAAAGTGGTCTAAACTATACTTTCAAGTTAGAATTAAAACATATTTGGTAATAATTGTTTAAGGAAATAGATATGAGAAAGAAGGAAAGATGTAGCACTTAGACTCACTACATGTTTCAGAAATACTTCTAAACAAATTATTTTAATGATTGAATAGTATAGTATCACAATAAGATAATAGTCATTACCATACATTTATTCCATTTTATTGGGGAGGCGGGTGTAAATCACTTTGAAAATTAGCTTTTGTCTTCTACCAATCCATCTTTTAAGTTATACAATATTACGAACAGGGGTGGGTTGCTGTAGGGAAACGCAGTGGGGTAGTGGAAATGGAGCACCCAATTTGCACTGAAAGATGTTGAAAGAAAATGCAGGGCGTCCTGCATAAGCCACACCCACAGTGTGGTAGAAAAAATTTGGTAACTTCACTGATTAGGAATATTACAAGTAGTGTGTAAGACATATGATTGCCTTTATCATACCATCTTTTATTTCTGGTTTCGTTGGAAATAAAATCTTAAACTTCGAAATTGAAAGATAATGTGACTTATTTCTTCTAGATGTACCTCAGTTATTGAAGTACATTATTTAAATCAGAGATATTTGCAGAATGGATCAAGGGAAAGTAGATGACCCTATTCCCCCCCCCCCCCCCAAAATAGGACATCCCATGATAATATGCCCAATTGGGATTTTGTGGTGCATTGCTTTCTGGGCGACCCTCATATCATATGTGTCGCATCATATAGAGGTGGTATTCAGCAGGTTCTGATTAGTTTTGGAGAGCCAGTAGCAGAAATTTTAGATAGTCCAGAGAACTGGTAAATACCAGCTCTGACTGGTCCACTCCCATCTATTCTCTGCCTGTCGAGTCCCAGCTGATTGGGATTTCGCAGTATCCTATGCCGGGAGTGGTGTAGGAATGGAGTATTTTTCCCCTGCCCACCAAGTCATGCCACACCCACTAAGCCACTCCCACAGAACTGGTAGTAAAAAAAAATTAAATCCACTGCAATCACAATGGAAGTGCAATCACAATGCATCATCAAAAAAACCATTGATGCTTTTGATGGCTTTGGAAATCAAAATTATGAAAATTCACCAGATTTAGAATGGGGCAACCCCAAATTACTTGATAATGTTCAGGGCATAAATCAAGTTAG
The DNA here is from genome assembly GCF_031021105.1 of Erythrolamprus reginae. Lineage (NCBI taxonomy): Eukaryota > Metazoa > Chordata > Lepidosauria > Squamata > Dipsadidae > Erythrolamprus > Erythrolamprus reginae. The sequence goes on along the minus strand of NC_091954.1, from coordinate 61,581,661 downwards.
GAATATATAAATAGTTAATAGTATGGAAAGCTGCATTTATAAGTATTTTTCATTCCAATAGAAACTCTTAATAAACTGTTCATGCTCTGCTCTTTTATAAAAGATTCACTTTTAAAGGCTGGACTATATAAGGTGAGTCGGAATTGTGTTTAGTAGGAGTGCATATCATATATTCATATATATGAACACACACACACACATTTGTACAAAAGTACACTCACATATAAGGCAGTGATGGCCTGTTACTGGAACGGTAAGGTGCCACGTTCCAGTAGTGATTTTCAGGATGCATGCGCAACTGCATGCCCCAATGCATGTACACATGCCCCCGCATAAGATTTTGCTTCTGCACATTCGCAGCAAGTGAAATCGCACATGAAGATGCTCACACAAGTGAGATTTCATTGATTTTCGACAATTTTTTGCTTCTACACATGCACGGAAGCAAAAATATTGGCAGAAATTGCTGAAATCTCACTCATGCGAGTGTCTTCACATAAGATTTTATCTGCTGTGCATGTGCAGAAGCAAAATCTCATGCCGCCAGGTGCGCACGAACCCGCAACAGCCACAGAGGGTGCACCGGTAGCAGACATTCACTGATATAAAGTGTATACAGTATCTCTATCTCTATTTCTATCTAGCAAAAACTGACACGTTAATCACAAAATCTCTAGAACCGTACCTTCTAGGTACTCACTAAGAAAGGGATTTTCAAAATGAGCATTGGAACATGAGCATTTCTTATATTATTATTCATAAGCTCTGATGCTAAGGAGTTCTATTCTCTCTTCTCCTCCTGAAAAAATATCTGATCCAAATGCAAAACACAAGCAGAGGAGTTTCAGTTTCACAGCAGCAAGCAGTTTTACTACAGAACATGCACAGACTCCTTCCTGTCTACTCCTTGCTCACACAGCAAATACTATTTTAGTTTCTAAACACTCCTCAACTCTCTCACATACTAACAGAACACTAGCCAGATGAATACCAACGGATACTGGTAGGCAGAGACAGAAACCCCCCCCCCTTATTTTCCTCTTCATTTCAGATGAATCTGTTCCTTTTTCTGTAACACCAGTTAAAGGGAAAAGAGACAAAAAGTGCAGGAAAAGATTTATAGAAGTGATTAGGAAAATACAAGTAAGGGAAGCTGTCTGTTTCTCCCATAGCCAGTTCGATGTGGCTTGCTCCAGAGTCAGTTCTGTCCAGATGACAGCCTAGTCATCTTCCAGCCAGAAAGTAAAACCAGGAATTTTGTTTACAGGGAGATCCTGACCAATTTATCTGAGGGACAAATGGAAAGTGTATGCCAGTGATGGCAAACCTATGGCACGGATGCCACAGGTGGCATGCAGAGCTATTTCTGCTGGCACACAAACCATTGCCTTACCTCAGCTCCAACGTGTACCAGCCAGCTGATTTTTGGCTTACACAGAGGCTCCTGGAGAGCATTTTTGGCTTCTAGAGACCCTCTGGGGCAATGGGAAGGGCGTTTTTACCCTGCCCCAGCTCCAGGGAAGCCTTTGGAGCCTGGGGAGGGCAAAACACAACCCTACTGGCCCCATCAGAAGTTGGGAAACAGGCCATTTTCAGCCACCAGGGGGGTGGAGGAAGCTTTTTTTGTCCTCCCTTGGCATTAAATTATGGATGTGGGCACTTGCGCATGCACAATGTCATGTATGCATGCTCTTTTGGCACCCAAGGAATAAAAGGTTCACCATCACTGGTCTATGCTATGCAAATAATGTCTTCATCTGTAACAGAGATCTAGTTTATTATCCTTATCTAAATAATACAGATTTTTTTAAAAATACTCATTAATTTTCAAGCTTTATCAATTTATCAAGCTCTATCACATAGTTTCATACGAAGTATGGGTATTTAGCTAGTTTATGCATATGCATATACATACCGATAATGCATACTCACTCTGCATTGTAAGATCCTTTTTCATGGTTGATAGATTTTTAAAGCTTTCTTTGAAAATAAATATATATATAAAATTTACATGAGTGAAGGACAATGTTGTAGTACTTACCTTAATCACAAGGTTGCTGATGAATAGAGATGACTGCTCTGTATTTCACTGTCCATTTTTTCAGCTGTCTGTAATCTTCACATTTTATTAAATTCCAAAATAAGACATTCTGCAGACAGTCTATGGACTTTTTAAAGAAATATAAGTGATGGAAGACTTATTATAAAAATTGTAGTAGACTAACACAGCATCTTCTGACACTTCTCAACAATAACAAAAGCTCAGAGATGCAACCCAAATAAATTATAAAGAGTCCTACATAGGAGGTCGAGAAACTGAGTACAGTGGTACCTCTACTTAAGAACGTAATTTGTTCTGTAACCAGGTTCTTAAGTAGAAAAGTTTGTAAGTAGAAGCAATTTTCCCCATAGGAATCAATGTAAAAGCAAATAATGCATGCAAAACCATTAGGAAAGAAATAAAAGCCTGGAATTTGGGTGGGAGAAGGAGGAGGACAGTCGCTGCCCAGAGCTAAGGGACGTTTCTTTTCTCTGGGTGCTGGCAGAAGTATATTCCCTCTCCAAGTGCCCAGAGAAAGGAAAATGCTTTGTTCGCTCAGGACAAAGCACCACCAAAAGGCTCTTCTGGCAGCCCAGAAAAACCCGAGATGGCCAGGGAATGGCAGGAAACTGGCTGGGCCTTCGTGCCACTCTCAAATTTCCTGGGAAATTTTTCCAGGCTCAGGTTCTTAAGTAGAAAATGGTTCTTAATAAGAGGGGAAAAAATCTTGAACAACCGGTTCTTATCTAGAAAAGTTCTTAAGTAGAGGCGTTCTTAAGTAGAGGTACCATTGTTACTTCTTTGCTGACGATGAACACTTTTAGGAAATTGTGAATCAGTGGGAAAGCTTTGAGAACCAGTTTGGCACAATGGTTAGGAAACTGTGTATCAGTGGGAAAGCTTTGAAAACCAGTTTGGCACCAGGCTAGAAAACAGAAGACCACGAGTTCAACTTTAGGCATGAAGCCAACTTGGTGACCTCGGGACAGTCATGTATGCACATGTACACGCAGACATACAAAGGCAGTTTTTACATTAAGTTCCTGGTATCAAGTAAACAATTGGACTTAAAGTGAAATATGCCACTATACAGAGAATATTCTGATAACTAAATGTAAAATTTGGGGAAAGGGTTCTTTTTACATTCTAATTCTGAATAAATGTGTCAATTGCCTTTTAGTAAATTGGATATTATTGACATGAATATAGCTAAAAATAATATGCATTGTATTATGTATTGGCAAATATTTCTGTCCATGTATATCATCCTGGATAAAAAGGAGACGACCTAATATGATAAAACATTTTGATGTTCACAATTTCCTTTCTTCAGTGAAACACAATTCATTTCTATATGCATTCTTACCTTTTACTTTCACCCCATCAACATTTAGAATTAATAAATATGCGGCATATCTGAGCAATATATTTGAAGCACATCTTTGAGAAAAACAAAATTTCATTTCTTTGTCATGAACATTAAAATAATTTATTTAAACATAATTAAACTGATTTATTTAATAGCTTTGTTTGGTTGTCCTGTTAAAACATACAATTTGGTCATAACTCTTTGGGCCTGTATCCAAAGTTTGGAGGTCCCAATCTTCAATTTTGCTTCTCTGAACTGAGTCATTCTTATCAGGTCAGGCCACAGAATCTCTGCTTCTGAAGTCCCTGTTAGATTAACATGAAAACATAAAAACATCTTCAAAAATGAAAAAAGACAGTGAAGTATTAGGGAATAATAGGAGTTGATGAGTAAAAGCAGAACTATCAACAAAGATGAAGAATAAAGCAAACAAATACGGCAAGAAGCTTATTAAAAGCCAAAGAAACATTTTGTCAAAGAAATGGTCTATTTATGAGACATAAAACTTGTCTACCACTTAAATTAGCCTTGCACTACTGCAAAGATTTAATTTGGGAGTGATTTTTTCATGTCTCGTGAATTGCTGTATCCTGATTTGTCTGTCACTACCTTAATCTGTTTTATTCTGCATTATATAGTCATGGCAGCACATAAGGCTAACAAACAGGTATCTCTTTGCTTTTGGAAAATAGATTACTAGTACTAAGAATGTGCTCAGTGGAGCACAAAGCATGTCAAATACAATAGAAGAAGACACTAGTTTATGGAACTGCTGCTCATTTTACTCTTTGTCCTGTTTAATTGCTGAACAATATTGATGAAACCAAAACAGTTTAGAATGCTAGGCATGAAACAAATGTCACACAAAGGATTTATACCATTTATACCATTAACTGATTAACTTCTTGCTTTCTATCTCAACCTTTCTTTTAGTTTCTTAGCAAAATTATTTTTTTTAAAAAAACCTTCCAATTTATGTCTTTCATTTAAGTTTTAGATTTGTTTTCCTTTCTCTCTCTTCAATTGACTCCCTCTCAGAATCCTCCTGGGATACGGGGTGCAGTCCTGTGTTCTAGGTATCCCAAAGCTTTTGTTTCCAGACCAGTGACTCACAAACAGCCTGAAACCATCTTAAATTGCATTCACTTGTGCTGCTATTAAAATGCAAAAAACCCACAAGGATAATCATGGATCATTTTCCAATGGATTGTTTATTTTATTTATTTTATTTATTTATTTATTTATTTTGTCCAATACACAATACATATAGAAGAGAATAGATACGTAGTAATATATATAAAGAAAATATATAAAAATAGAGAAGATATATGAAAGGAAGAAAATATATATAATATATGAGATAAAGGAAAGACAAATGGACAAGGGGACGAAAGGCACACTAGTGCACTTATGTACACCCCTTACTGACCTCTTAAGAACCTGGAGAGGTCAATCGTGGATAGTCTAAGGGAGAAATGTTGGGGGTTAGGGGTTGACACTATTGAGTCCGGTAATGACAACTCGATGGTTAAAGTCATATTTTTTACAGTCAAGTTTGGAGCGGTTAATATTAAGTTTGAATCTGTTGCATACTCTTGTGTTGTTGCGGTTGAAGCTGAAGTAGTCATTGACAGGTAGGACGTTGCAGCATATGATCTTGTGGGCAATACTTATATCGTGTTTTAGGCGTCATAGTTCTAAGCTTTCTAGACCCAGGATTGTTAGTCTATTTTCGTGGGGTATTCTTTTTCGAGTGGAGGAGTGAAGGGCTCTTCTGGTGAAATATCTTTGGACGTTTTCAAGGGTGTTGATGTCCGAGATGTGGCATGGATTCCAGACAGATGAGCTGTATTCAAGGATGGGTCTGGCAAAAGTTCTGTAGGCTCTTTTGAGTAGTGTGAGATTGCCGGAGCAGAAGCTACGTAGGATCAGGTTAACAACTCTAGAAGCTTTTTGGCGATATTGTTGCAGTGGGCTTTAGCACTTAGGTCATTTGATATTAGTATCAATATCACTGAGTGTGGGTTGGCTGTGAGAATTTGTTTATTCAGTTTATATATGAGGTTTGGATTCTTTTTGCCGATGTGGAGGGTAGAGCATTTGTTGGTTGATATTTGAAGTTGCCAGGTGTTAGACCAACCTGAGACAAAGCCGAGGTCTTTTTGGAGAGTAAATGTGTTGTCCGTGGTGTTAAAAAGTTTTACATTGTCAGCAAAAAGAACAGTTGCTTGTGATATGATCGCAGAAGTCATTGATGTAGAGAATGAAAAGTGTAGGACCTAGTACGCTGTCCTGGTGAACACCACTTTTGACAGGGACGGGGGTGGAAATGGCGCTTCCAATTTTGACAACTTGTTGCCTGTTTGACAGGAATGCAGTAATCCAGCTGTGGAGGAATCCTGAGATGCCATAGGATTTGAGTTAGTTTGTCGTGGACCACTGAATTGAAGGCTTTGCAAAAGTCAATATAAATTGCATCAATGGATTTTCCTTGATCTAGGTGGGTAGTCCAAATGTTTTTGCAGTGAAGTGGTTTCTAAGTAAAGGGTGATTGATTGATTTATAATTGATTCGATAATTTTACATGAGATGCAGCATAATGATATTGGTCTGTAGTTGTCAACGAGAGAAGGGTCTCCTTTTTTGAAGATGGGGATGACTATTGCTTTTGACCATAGCTTGGGGAGTGTGCTGGTCTTGAAGGATTTTTGGAAGATAATGCTTAGAGGTTCAGCTATAGCAGAAGAAAGCTTTTTTAGGAAGTATGCACAAAGACCGTCTGGTCTGACTGATAGGGAAGGTTTGAGGTCACGGATTGCTTTTTCAACACGGTCTACAGTGAAGTCGATTTGGGTTAGGTGGTTGAGAGAGTTTAAGGTTGAGATTTGCAAAGATGGGGGATGAGCCATTACTGTTAACAAAGACAGAGCCAAAGAAAGAGTTGAAGAGGTTAGCCTTGGATCGTGGTATTCTTTGTTGTTGGCTCCTACGAGAGGTGGAATAGGTCTAGAGTCATTGAGTTTGTTGTTGACAAAGTTGTAGAAGGCTCGGTTAGATTTGGTGCGTAGGAGGTTTTCCTCTTGTTTGCTGTAATAGTTGAGACATTCTGCTTTTATTTGCTGGCATATGCTTTTGTAGCAGCTTTTGAAGGTGGTTACTTTGCCTTTTTTGCTTTTATGCCAGAGATATTTTTTTTTTGTTTGTAGTTTCTTTATCGAGACAGGTAAGTTATTTTTTCTTTTACCTCTGGATGAAGTAAGTGGCACATGTAGTCCGATAAGTCTTTTAATTTGGAGTAAGAACGTGTTGTAGAGATCATCAATGGTGTTGCAGTTAGAGAACAAGGATTGCCAGTTGAGAATTGAGAGATTGGCATCAATGAGTTCATAGTTGGCTTTCCTAAAATTGTACTTAGGTGTCAAGTTATTCAGGTGAGTGTTAGGATGGTGTAGATTGAGGTTGAAGTTAATCATACTGTGATCGCTGTTAGAGAAGGTTCTTTTATATGCAGTTCATAGATAGCGCTTTTGCTATTACAGAATATGAGGTCAAGACAACTATTGAGTCTGGTATTGTTTGATACTAATTGTTCAAGTCCTAAGCTGGTGACGTCATTGTAAAGGGCAGTATGTATAGGTTCTGTAGAGCATTCGTTTAGGGTCCAGTGGATGTGTGGTAGGTTGAGGTCACCAAGGAATATAATGGGATAGGGGCAGGAGGTTGCCCACATGAGTAGGGAAGTTAATTTTGTTGCATGAGTAATGTCGCAATCTGGAGCTATGTAGCAAAGTAGGAAGCAGAGTGTGGTGTCGAGGGAAAGATCACATATTATGGTTTCAGGAAGGATAAGATCATATACAACTTGGATGTTTTTTTAGATTCAGTGAATTTTTATAGAATATAGCTACACCACCTCCTCTGCCGGGTTCACGGTCAGACCGGAAAACAAGGTAGTTACTTGGTGTGATGATGGAGTCAGGATAGGATGTATTCAGCCATGTTTCACAAACAGAGATTATGTCAAATATGTTGGTGTCAAGTAGGAGGAGGAATTCAGACAACTTGTTGATAATACTTCTTGCATTGATTAATTTACATTTGAGATTGAATTTGTGTTCAGGAATGAAATTGGATTGAGTTGAGTTGAAGTTGGATTGAATTGAATTGAGGTAGTAAGGGTCATGCTTTCCTATTTTTTGTTGGAAGTGCTGGGGATGTCCATTTGTTGGTGAGGGATGGTAGGTAGAGATGGTAGGTAGGATGGAGAGTGCAAACAATATCAACTGAGCATTATAGGAAAGTATGCAAGGGAATGTCAGATAAACGACTTACTATTGAGTCACTTCGAGAAGGTCCCTGAGTCACCTCCAGAAGGTCCCTGAGTCACCTCGAGAAGGGCAATATAGAAATCCAATAAATAAATGGATGGATGGATGGATGGATGGATGGATGGATGGATGGATAGATAGATAGATAGATAGATAGATAGATAGATAGATAGATAGATAGATAGATAGATAGATAGATAGATACTGTCCTGGTTTTCCTGACTACTTATGAGTTTTGAAAATGAGATGGTAGCATGCTGACAATTTAGACAAGTAGTACTCTCACAAGAGCGGTATCTGCATTTTTGCCTGTACTTGTGACAGTTGGATTGGATGATCAGAAATAAATTCTAGTTCACACATACAAGAGGACATAAGTTGTAGGAACAACAGAGGGGGAAAGAATAATAATGGCTTCACTCCATAACCTGAAAACTGAAATGCGGTGAGAGCCTACCCATAGAAAAATGAATTTGTAAAATTGCATCAAGGAAATGAAAAAGGAATAGAGCTGGAAACAAGGGAACCCAACTCCAAAGCAAACAATACTGTGAAATTAGTCAAATCCAGAGATAAAGTCCAAGTGAAGTTCAAAGAACACTAATGTCAAAATGCCTGTACAGTGATACCTCTACTTACAAACTTAATTCATTCCGTGACCAGGTTTTTCCTATAGGAATCAATGCAAAAGCAAATAATGCATGTGATTGGGTGGAGGTCTTGTTTCCTCCCAAGAGATTCCTAGAGAGGCCCCCAGAGGCTTCTCCTTGCCTTTTCCGGTTACAATTTTGGAGGCTTGGGTTTGTAAGTGGAGAATGATTCTTGAGAAGAGGCCAAAAAATCTTGAACACCCAGTTCTTATCTAGAAAAGTTTGTAAGTAGAGGTGTTCTTAGGTACCACTGTATTGTGGATATTATTTGTCGCTCCTTTTTTAATGGAAAGTGATTAAATTCTTTTGTTTAAAAGGTGGTGAGTTTATATATAAATGATTTTCAGTCTGAATAGAATTTTCTCTATATATGGAGAACATTTAGAGATACATAATCTGCTGGAAATTTAAAGGGAGATCAGATACATTTTTATTAAATACATGATAACTTAATGTGGATGCTTGACATACTGGAAATAAGTTTTAGCATCTGAGGAAAATGGCAATTTTCTGTAGAGCAAGAATGTTTTTGAGAATTACATACACAGTACATAAACAACACTCATTTATACCTATATGTTTATATTCATACACACAAATAAACATACAAGATATTTGATATGTTTTACATTTCTGAGAATATATTGTTCTATAGGGTTTTTGTAAAACTTTGTTATTTGACTTTATAATGAATCTTCGGAGAGGGGCGGCATACAAATCTAATAAATTATTATTATTATTATTATTATTATTATTATTATTATTATTATTATTAATACATTTTAACCATTCCTGTAAACAACCATAATTATTTGTACCAGAATTTTAGTGTGACTATCTTTCTTTGCAGAATATTTTCAGTCTCAATTATTATCATTTTCACCCAATTTGGATTATCACAATCCTGATATTCCAGAGTGGAGAGAAGACATTGGACGAGTTATCAAAGCAGCTTTGGTGCATGTGAGTATCTAGGGAAATCTACCGAATAATAAGCATAATTTTCTTAAAGTTTGAACAGTCTGTACAAGCACAATTCAGGAAAGGAGATTATAATTTTCTATTATACACCACAACCTTGATAAAGCTAGTCTTATCATTCTGATACACACATGCAATTACCTAGATAAATATTGCATAGCACTTTTCAGCACCCAACAAACCCAGACTTGTTTTCTTTTAAATAATGTTTGTTTTGTTCTGCTTTTTAATTGTTTTTTTTAATATTAGAATGTTTTGCAGTCCTTGAAGTGTTATCTGTGCAACCTTTGATGATAAGAAGATAGAATCATTTTGTAGATAAAATATTAGGAAGGATTAATTATAATATACCATTTTCCCAGTGGATCTATGATTGCTGAGTCTGTGCTTATATGTTTGTCATTCAAGATGGATATATTATCTGTCTTTATGATCAATGCAGTTTAATTGACTCACATAATGATGCTATCTTTATGTTCATTCCTATTCATTGCCATAATTATGTTCTATGTCTTCTACCTTAGCAAATATTATAAAAATACTATAGTACAAAATGTCGGGTTTTAATTCTTCAGAGATACGTTGTCTGATTTTTTAAAAGTATGAACCCTTTCATTATTTTTGCCATTATTATGCAGGCTTTTTTAAATAAACAAATAAATATTACATTGCACCTAATCTTCCACATGATTTTTAAAAATGTACTCTGTTTCTTCTACTTAAAAGATATACAATGAAATCCTGATTCATAAGTTCAGTGTTATAAATAAGATAAAGAAAAGCATTATCTGGCTTTTCCCAACAGAAAATAGAGCTCTGAAAACTACTTTTTTTTTCTTGCTACATTACAAAAGAATATGAAAGAGCATTTCTTTTTGTAAACTTCTTTCTGTTGTTTTAGAAACATCTGCCTCCAGTGTACTGATCAAAGCTTTCCACAATCATAAGCTTAGCTATGAGTACTCCATAAGGCAGTAAACATTTTTTTCCCTCATCTCACCTTTGAAGGATAAACAGCTGATAATATATGGAGATAAATCCCAGTAAAAGATAGATCTGTGTGGAAATTATTAATACCTAAAAATTATCCTAAATCAAGACCACTCATATTTTCCCTTCTCTGATTTTGGGGGTCCCTCCAGTTTCTGTCTTCACATCAATATCAAGATTTAGTCTTTCTGCAGCCAGGTCACAAATTGCAGATTTTTCTCCTTAGCTACAGAACCTGTGGACAACTGGGGGATTTAAAAGTGCCATCCCCCTGCCTCTGCCACCACCTGTTTTACCATTTCCTCAAACTGGGCCTGAGACTGGAACATAAATCTCTGAGCTGGCCCATGTTGTGCCTCTTCCATCCCTGCTGAAATAGGCTCCTCTCTGGCCTCCATACCTGTTTCACTTCTGTTGGGGTGGTCCCATTCTTTGCACAATGAATTAGGAACACGGGCTGAAGCTGTAATGTAGTGGTGGATGATCCACTTAGGCCATGGTGTCTCAATCAAAGGCCTAATCAGGCTCCCTTCGCTTCCTAGGCCTACTGTGTGAGGGAGGCCTAGGCCTGAGTTAGGGTAATGGATGATCCTGGGAACACAATCTGAAGCTGTTCCCTGCAAGGTCAGGCAATTGCAGTGAGGTGGGGGCAAGCCATCTGCTTAGGCCATGTCATGGTCAATCAAAGGCCTCTGTACTGGCCTAATCAGGCTCCCTTCATAGGCCTACTTTGTGAGGGAGATCTATTTTTTTTAAAAATGATTTTAATTGGTTTTATAGGTTTACATAAAACAAACATATAACAGTGCACAGTGCATGTGCCCGTCACCTAACAACACACACACCCCGTCACCCCCACCACCCCTACAAGAGGATTCAAATTTTTTTACTTATTTATCTATCTATTAATCCTTGGCTCTATCTTGAACAAATATTACTAAAAGAGTGATTGTAATTTATTTTTCATATTTACATCACAGATTCTACTTAACATATAGTCTTTTACCTTGTTCCATCGCACCATCAGCTTCTCCAATTTATTCTCATCAAAATTATTTAATCTTATTTCCATAATTTCAAAATGTATGTGATCCACCATATACCAGTACCAATTTTGTACTGTCCATTTTGTAGAATCTTTCCATCCTAATATCATCACCGCTTGAGCACTTTCCAATGCTGCGGTTTTAATTTCCTTAAATTCTCCTAGTTCCCTATATTTAATTAAAATTGCTATTTCTTTTGTAATAATCCAGTTAATGTTTAACATTTTATTAATTTCACTCTGGACTACATTCCAGAATTTCTGAATTTCTGCACACTCCCAGATCATATGCATAAAAATTCCTTTTTTCTGGCACCTGTGCCAACATTTGCCCTTCTCTTTCCCCTGGAAGTGTGCAATTTGTACAGGTGTATAATACCATTTATGTAAGATTTTTCTTCTCATCTCTCTAACTCTCGTATTTTTAATCTTGTATATATTTTCTATTGTTTCTTTCATTTCTCTTTCATCTATTTGTAAATCATCCTGCCAACATCTTGTTAAACTTTTTGTTACTTCTTCTTCCATCTGCAATAGCATTCTAGGCCTCTTCGAAAAACACTGAACAAGATTCAGTGTGCAGAACATGACCTCTGAGCTAAGCTCAGTGTACAGAACATGACTATTATCCTGAATGGTCACTAGGGGTATCTTACCCCCACAGTATTTTTCACCAGATTGTAAGTCATATGTGTACCAAATTTGGTTGAAATTACTCAAGGTATACCAGAGTTATGCTGGAACATGCATGCATGCATACATACATACACACATACATACATACAGTGATAGATAGATAGATAGATAGATAGATAGATAGATAGATAGATAGATAGATAGATAGATAGATAGATAGATAGATAGATAGATAGAGCTGAAGCTATGCATTTTGATCTTTTTTAAAAAAAAGCTGAAGGATTTTGCATGGATTATAACTAGGATTTTATTTAATGATTTTCAGATCATTCTATCTTTAGAATAAAAATTATTGTATGTGTGAAAGAGAAGGGAGGAGAGATGGAGCAAGAGTGACAGAGAGAAAGGCACACAGACAGACAACAAGGCACCAAGGGTTGAAATGTATCAACGGAATTTATAGCACTTTCAATCCAGTATAGATTAATCTTGATTAGGAAGAATATATATAATGTGGGTGGGGCGGATGGGGGAGGTACAACCTTCTTATTATCTCCTACCATTTTTTCTAAACTTGGAGAGTGCTTTAGGGCAGTGGTCCCCAACCTTTTTTCCACCAGGGACCAGTTTCAGCAAGACAATTTTTCTATGGCCCGGTGGGGGCGGAAAGGGGGTTTAGCTTATCGTTCCATTGTCTCTCCCCCCCCCTTTTTTTAATTTTGCGGGGGAGTTGAGGTGACAGAGGGAGGAAGGGTAGGAGGGGGTGGTTTCCTGTCTCTTTCCCCTCCTGTTCACTCGGGACCGCCATTTGCCTTTAAGCAGTTCCAGAGGACATCCCCCCCCCGTTCCGGCTGGGATTGCAGCAAGGAATCCCAGAGCAGGGGGAGGTGCCTCCATGGACACAGTCACCTTCCTTTGCGATCGCTGCCTGCTTGGAGCGCCCACCACTGCCAGGTCTGGTAATTTTCTTGCAGCAAGGAATCCTTCCAAAAGAAAATTACCAGAGCTGGTGGTGGGGGTTTCATGGTCACACACACACCCCTGGCTTCGCTCCCACCCAGGACCCCGGGAATAGGGTGGGGGAGCCTAGCAAAAAAAGAGCTGCACAATGCCAAAGCCTTTTCGTTTGAGCTGCAGGCAGAGCGAGGGCTTCGCAAGGGCTTCGCAAGGAGGAAATAGACCACTTTCGATGAGAGAAGAAAGACGGGAAAGGAAGAAAGCAAGCAAGCAAAGGTTTTCTCAGCCCGAGGCAAATGGCGGTCCCAAGTGAACGTGAGGGGAAAGAGACAGGAAACAGCTTGGCACTCGCCGGCTCCACAGTAGCTGCTGACTCTGCAGACCGGTGCAACATGCCTTGCGGCCCGGTACTGGTCCGCGGACCGGCGGTTGGGGACCCCTGCTTTAGGGAATTGCAATTTCAGGGAATTGCAGTTTGCAAACTACCATGAGCAGAGCAAGATACTAATATTGTTTGAATTCCTAATTTTAGCTTCAAAAATAATAATTTGTATAGTTTTATCAAATCCAAAGCTGGAAAAAAGGGATACATTATTGAGGTACACTACTGAGACTCCTGTGGGCCCCTTATGTGTTCAGTAATGTCATTTGGACTATTTTATAGTACCTGTCATTTATAGTTTAAATTATTGATTCAATTTATTCTAAGTAAATTAAAAGCATAGTATTCAATACACATTTACGTGTAGATCTAGTCAAGTAGTATTTTATTAACATTAATGTATTCTATTGTTTTGGACATGTATTTTATATATAGAACTTTTACATTAGATGTTTTCTTTTATAAGTTGTTGAATGAAATGAAAATCTATTGGTACAATAAAAATCTACAGACATATATTGTTATGCATTTCTTTGTTGTATCTTTGTGGCCCTCTTTTAGTAAAATAAATATATACACTGAGAATGATCAGGGAAAACCAACAACACCAAAACCAGATTTCTGTACATTAAAAAAAATGTTTTCAAACTTTTATCTCCTCAGGCAATCAGGACAGAAAGTTGTTCAGAGGTTTCCACAACCGCATGCTTTTCATAAGGCAATGTGGAAGGATTCATCCTTCAAGTAGATGATGGGTGGCAATACAATATGAATTACTTATTGAACAACTTGTGACTTAGAACGTGCACTTCACTGTGAATTTGCCTACATGCATTTCCAATCAGAGTAGAAACATGTCTCCTTTTTATCTAATATTATCACCTTTTCAACACCATTTGCCCACTGCTTCTCCAAAATGGGAGCTGATTTGGGAACTCTTAACATTGCTAAGTTAAGGAACATTAAGTTGTTATTCTATCCTCCTAACTTAATGTGCAGAGGTCTTCCAAAAACATTGTATAGTAAAATCACAACATTATTCACATCACTTATACATTATACATTATAGAGCAAGAATTTTAAAATTATTTCAAATATGAAAACAAGTCTGCTTTTAGGCAATGTTTACCCACTATAAATACACTAGGTGCATATTTGGCAACCTCAAATTTTTCTGCCATTGTTTAGAGTTTGTTGAAAGTTAAATGACTTACAAACTAAAAATACAGCAATAGCATGTACTAAAGAATCCTGTTTTTTTGTTTTTCTCCCTCTCACTTTGCTTAGGTGACTGGTATACCTAAGGAACAAATTCTTGTAGCAGTATTCCCTGGATTGCCTACCTCTGCTGAGCTCTTCATCTTACCACATCAAAATATATCAGAGAGAAGGAAAGATAGTGAAGATGATTTAGAACAGGTGGGATTTTCCTTCTTTCAGGTGGTTATGTATTCCTCCAACTGTTAAACTGGCTCTGAACTGAAGAGGTACTATAATCTACGGCAGTCTTTCTCATCCATGGCCATTTGAAGATATGGAGTATCACTGGTTGGGAAATTATGGGAGTTGAAATCCGTACAACGTCAAGTGGCCAAAATTGAGAAACACTGATTTATAATGTTAAGTTTAAACTTTCTGTATAAATATTGGTTTTTATTTTAAATTGTTGATTGACAGCCACCCAAAAATGGAAATCATCGAGTTGATTTTCTGAGTATATGATTATTATTTTTTTACTTTTATTTTTGAAATATTTATTTTTGGAAAGTTGACTTATTTTGATAAACATATCATGAGATGTGATATGTAAGTTTGTAATAAATTAAAACACAGTACTTTAAAACCTGTATCTAAGACTCTAATTCAACTTAAAAATATAGTAAAAGACAAAAACATAGCACAAGCAATAAAAATGGTTATGACAACAAAAAAATAAAATACATAAATCCACAGTAACCGAATTTAAACATGCCTGGGATAAACATATATCCATTGTGGATGTACCAGATTACTTTTTGCGGTTACTGTGGATGTACCAGATTACTTTTTGGCTTCTTCGGATTGTGGAGCGGATTGATGTGACGAGGTGCCCGTTATAAACAGGAGCCGCAAGAAATTTTCACAACAAAATAGCATTCAACTGCCTGGGATAAACATATATCCATTGTAAGATAAAATACAGGAAATAGTAAAAGGGCAGACTAGATGGACCATGGGGTCTTTTTCTGCCGTCAGTCTTCTATGTTTCTATGTTTCTATAATGAGATAGCTTACTTTTGTTCTGCAAATTTTTTTTTGGTCCCTTTGGTTTTGACTCTTAGATCCTACAGTTTTCTTAGTAAGATTTCAGAAGTGATTTGTCATTGCCCGCTTCCTCAGATTGAGAGAAGGTGACTTGCACAAGGTCGCTCAGTTGGCTTTGTACCTAAGGCTAGACTAAAAATCTTGAATTCCCATTTTTTAGCCTGATGCCTTAACACTGCACCAAATTGGTTCTCTCTGCAAAGATATCATACTACTAAGTAAATAAAAAGTTACTAAAGATATTTATTAAAGCAATTGGAAGGAGAAAAACATAATGTACAAGAGGAAAGAAACCCAATGTCATACTTGCACAAATGAAAGTACTAGGAGACAGGAACTAGAAATATGTTTTTAGGAGCCAAATAAAACATATAGGAAGAAATATATCGTGCGTTCAATCATCATGAAAGATGATGAATAGAGCCATGGTGACGCAGTGGTTAGAATGTAGTACTAAAGGAGTAACTCACTGCTCACTACAGGAGTTCAGGTTTAGGATAGGATAGGATAGAATAGGATAGAATGGGACCTTGGAGGTCTTCTAGTCTAAGCCCCGCTTGCTGGAAACCCTACACCACTTTAGACAAATGGTTATCCAACATCTTCTTAAAAACTTCCAGTGTTAAAGCATTCACAACTGTTCCACTGATTAATTGTTCTAACTATCAGTAAATTTCTCCTTTGTTGTAAGTTGCTTATTTTCTTGCTTATTTTCCATCCATTGCTTCTTGTTCTACCCTCAGGTTATTTAGAGAATAGTTTGACCCCCCTCTTCTTTATGCCAACCCCTGAGATATTGGAATGCTGCTATCATGTCTTCCCTCGATCCCTCTTTTCATTAAACTAGACCTACCAGTTCTTGCAATTGTTCTTCACATGTTTTAGCCTCCATTCCCCTAATCATCTTTGTTGTTCTCTTCACTCTTTCTAAAGTCTCTACATCTTTGTTACATTGTGGCGATCAAAACTGAATGCAGTATTCCAAGTGTGACCTTAACAAGGCATTATAAAGTGGTATTATCACTTCACATGATCTTGATTCTGTTTATCTGTTAATGCAGCCTAGAACTGTGTTGGGGATTTTTGCAGCTGTTGCATAATGCTGGCTCATATTTAAGTGACAGTCCACTAGGACTCCAAGATCACTCTCACAGTTACTACCATTGAGCAAGGTACCACATATACTGTACCTGTGCATTTTGTTTTTCTTGCCTAAATGTAGAACCTTTTTGAATTTTTGGTTTTGAGTGGCTCAAGGTTTTAAGTAGTTCAAGGTTATTTTGAGCAGCTCAAGATTAATTCAGCCTTTCATTCTTTCTGTGTGGGTAAAATGAGAACCCCGGTTGTTGGGGACAATATGCTGACCCTGTAACCTGGTTAGAGAGGGCTGTAAAGCACTGTGAAGCACTTTGTAATACTGTGAAGCAGTATATTCACAGACTAGCGTATATTCCGTGAATATATTCCCAGTATATTTAAAGAATACTAACTCTTGAAGGTTACAACCTTCAATCAGGGTAGCATGCTTTCTTGATGGCTGACACACACAAAATACCAATATACTTTAAACAGCACTACATACAGAAAGTCTTAATAGACACATGGCAATATATAAAAAGAAACCACTATCTTTCTATTCCGAAATGGATATCTCCAACAGAAGCGATAATTTATCCAAACGCTTTATCCCCAGATAAAATTATAACATATGATCAATTGTTAGATGATAATAACAATTTAATTTCTAACCAAAAGCTTCTGGACAAAAGTAACCAACTTGATTAGCTACACTACCTACAAATCAAGTCAAAATATAATGAACATATAAATAGATTCGGCTTCCAGAAAAACCAACGTGCTCGACAAGATTTTAGGGCCTGAAAAGAAAAAATATCTAAAATATACAATTTCAACATGATACAGCAGAAGAAATAGTCAAAGGATCAATGGTAGCATGGGCCCAAAATTTCAGTTACTCAATTTAAACGAATGGAAAAAATTTGGACCGTGAACTATAAATTAACAATGGCGATCCCATACAAGGAAAACCAATATAAAATGTTTTATAGATGGCACTTACCACCTGCCAGACTCGCCAAGATGTACCCAAATATGTCAACCCTATGTTGGAAATGTGGAAAGAAACCTGGAACCTACTATCATATTTGATGTACTTGCGAGACAACAAAAAATTATTGGCACAAAATGAAAACTCTTTTAGACCAGATTACCTCTCAGACTATCCAAATTAAACCTGAGTTATTTCTGCTAGGAATTATTAGACAAAATATTAAAAAAGAAGATCGCTATATTATACTTCATATTATTACAGCTGCAAGAATCCTATATGCACAATGTTGGAAGCAAGAAAAGATTACAACTACTTTAAACCTTTTAATCAAAATTATGGAATGTGCCAAAATATCAAAACTAACAGTGGAAATGCAAAATAGGGAGGAGACAGATTTCTACAAGGCCTGGGACAAATGGTATTATTAGCTAAAACAAATAAAATATTTAAAAATTATCCATAAAGAAGACTATCCAAGAACAACACCATGTAGAAATAACAATTCATGAGATGAATTATATTATACCTGGTATGACTTACAGAAGACACCGATCGACACAACCCTTAAATTTTTAATAAATTGTATATATTATACTTAATATACTGAATTAATTGGATAAAAATATATACATCAGACGTATACTTACCAAAATCAACCATTAACTTACTACGAAAAGACAAAACCGAAGGGAAACCTACACCAACCACACACCGAATTAGAGATTGTATATCACCGAAGTCCCAGCTAAATTGCTGGTTCCCACCCTCCCCACCCTTTTTTCTTTTTCTCACTATACTTTTCTTTATCCTCTTCTATCTACTTCTTCCCTTTATCTCTTCTTACCTATGATATTTACTATTGGGATAATAAGTATTATACATATTGTTCTTTTTGTTGTTTCTTCTTTTTAATGTATTTTAATGTATTCTATTTAATGTATTCAATAAAGATTATTTTTTTAAAAAATAAAGAATACTGTGAAGCACTATATGTCTAAGCACTATTGCTGTTTTTATCATTATGTTTATAATTTATGTTACTATTATTACTACTCTGAATAATTTTGTTAACAGCTCTATCTAAGTATGAGTTATGCTCTGCTTGCTTCCAGCTCATGATTGAAAATCCTCATAAGCACCAGCAAATTAAAGCGAATTGTCTGTTGTATCCCATGCTGCCTTTGATATGGCTTGTATTACTCTAAGGACAAGGATCTTTGCATCATATTTTTGCTCCATCCTACTTTGCATCAGATAAAAAATTCTTCAACAGTAATTTTGATTCCAAACTATTGATCATCTTTTTCTGGGGTTAACTATTAACACAAAGCACGTTAAAACTGCATGTGGTTTAAATAATAACCTCATGGTCCATTTCTGCACTGAATTTTGGTTACAATCTCTTGCTCATTTGGAAGGAAATTTTCTTGAACTCAGATATGCATACTTTTCAGTAGAAGAGTGAAAAGTTACAATATTAATCAACAAGAACTTGATTGGATAGGCTGGAGCTAAATCAAAAGGCAAAAGAAATCCTAAAGCAATAGGTAACCAATTCAAGATTGCTTTTTGAGCTGCAACAAAACATTCAATTTCTTTTTGTACCATATCAATGGACTGTGTGGGATAGAAGACAAATGGTAATAGCTGTAGAAAACAGTATATATATATATACAGTATATATGTGTGTGTGTATATATATATATATATATATTTATTTACATTTATTTACATATATATATATTTATTTACATTTACAACAACACAAAGATTGGAACTTCAGCCTGATGATGGTGAATGTGATTTCGCCGAAACGTCGCATAGACATGCAAAATATTACACAGGGCAAAACCCGAACTCAGAACAATCTACATATATATATATATATATATATATATATATATATATATATATATATATATATATATATTTGTTTTCGTAATATATATATATATATATATATATGTATATGTATATGTATATGTATATGTATATGTATATGTATATGTATATATATATGTAGATTGTTCTGAGTTCGGGTTTTGCCCTGTGTAATATTTTGCATGTTTATGCGACGTTTCGGTGAAATCACATTCACCATCATCAGGCTGAAGTTTGTGATTTCACCGAAACGTTGCATAAACATGCAAAATATTACACAGGGCAAAACCCAAACTCAGAACAATCTACATACATATACCCGTGAAAATTTACGAAAACAAATATATATATATATATATATATATATATATATATATATATATATATATATATATATATTTATTCGTAGATTTTCACGGGTATATGTATGTAGATTGTTCTGAGTTCAGGTTTTGCCCCGTGTAATATTTTGAGTGTCTATGCGACGTTTCGGTGAAATCACATTCACCATCATCAGGCTGAAGTTTCAAGCTTCGTGCTGTTGCAAACATTCCATATTTACAACAGCACGAAGCTTGAAACTTCAGCCTGATGATTGTGAATGTGATTTCACCGAAACGTCGCATAGACACTCAAAATATTACACGGGGCAAATATATATACAGTGTGTATATATATATATATGTCACATGTATTTTTGCTGAATATGAAAATTAAGGGAGACTAGGATAGATCTATTTCGGCCTTATTTTGGCCTCATCAGCTAGCCATACCCACTGGGACTTGAACCTGCAATTATATATTATATATATATAATAACGATGTAATAAATTCTCCTAAGTCAGAAATTGGCCACACTTTTGATTAAATTTGAATGAGAATTCTTCTGGCAAGTAATTTTTTCAGGGAACTGAGGCTAGGTAAGGCAGTGACATAAAGTGGTTGTGGCTACTTTCATGATAAAACGGGGATGCTAAAGTTTTCCTTTTTGCCCACACTAAAAGTTTGTGTGGCCTGAAAACTATGCTTATCTCATTTCAAGAAAATTTACTTCCAGATGAGCAAGAGAATGTAATCAAAGATTCTCCTTTTTGCTTAACCCTAAAATTTCATGTTTATTTGGTTGGTTTTTCCATTTACCAAAATAATAGAAAATGTTGCAATTGATTTTCAGCAATCATGATCAGTGAGTAACAATGAAAGGGGTTGCCCAAGTATGGATTAAACAAAAGCTGTCTTGTTGTTTGCTCAATATTTTTTTCCTAAAGCCCAATCATTTTTGCCTATACAGTGATCCCTCGATTTTCGCAATCTCGATCTTCGCGAAACGCTATATCGCGATTTTTCCCACCCGATGATGTCACTCTCTTCCTTTCTCATCTTTCTTTCTCTCTCTCTTTCTCTATCTTGCTTCTTCCTCTCTCACACTCTCTTCCTCCCTCTCTCATCTCTTTCTTTCCTTCTCTCTCTTTCTCTATCTCTCCCCCTCTTGCTCTCGAGCGGCGGGCGGCGAGCGGGCGGGCGAGCGGCGGCGGGCAGCAGGGAGGAGCCAAAGATCGGGGTTTCCCCTTTGCGTGGGCGGCGGGGAAGACCCAGGGAAGGTTTCTTCGGCCGCCCAGCAGCTGATCTGCTTGGCAGCGCCGCAGCAGCAAGGAGCTGAAGATCGGGGTTTCCCTGCCGCCAACGCAAAGGGGAAACCCCGATCTTCGGCTCCTCGCTGCTGCGGCGCTGCCGAGCAGATCAGCTGCTGGGCGGCCGAAGAAACCTTCCCTGGGTCTTCCCCGCCACCCACGCAAACTCCACCATCTGCGCATGCGCGGCCATGGAAAAAGGGCACGCATGCGCAGATGGTGTTTTTACTTCCGCACCACTATATCGCGAAAAATCGAGTATCGCGAGGGGTCTTGGAACGTAACCCTCGCGATACTCGAGGGATCACTGTATAACTCTCTATTGATTAGCCAATTTGAAGAGAGATGCAATTATTTAACTTCCTCCCACCCTCAACTCCTTTTGTCCCTTTCCATTTTAATCAAGCTTTGAATTCTTTGAAATATAGAACACTGTTATTAGTACTATATACAAGACAATTGGGTTTGCAATATATAAACAAGCTAACAATGCATTTTTATATGTATTAAAGTACTATAGCTTTAAGAGGTGTTGTTGTAAATTGCTACAAGAGGGAGCCAGAAAGAATGAGTCTCTCTCTCTCTGCTCTCTCTGTTTCTTCTGCTGATTCACTGTGACTGATGTAGCAAGCTATGTGATAGTTTGATGTATTTGTGAGCTGTAATGTATGTCTGATATGTAAGACAAAGACAGACTTGTAATATTATTATTGTATTGAAAGATTTTGACTGATTTGAATGTGTATGACCAGATTGTTAAACTTGACTGTGCTATTTCTAAAGTAAACACTAATTGGCTTTTAATGTATCTGTATTGTATGATTGAATAATTATTTATATTTCCTGGATATCTGCTGGAATCCCACTTTTTCCTCTCTGCATGTCCTTGATAACTCAAGGGTCGTTCTGCACACTCCTTAACAACTGTCACATTACACAACTTTCTCTGTCCTTTCTAATAGACAAATATAGTTGCACGAAATTGATTTTCACTATTCCAGCAAATTTCTGACATGCCAACTGTATCAATAGTCTCTTCTGGTATCAGGCAATTACTGGAATTAATATAATCAAAATTTAATGGAATATACTGTATTAGGGATAATTATGTAGAATACAATATTTCAGCAGGTGCAGTTTCTCCAGTCTTTCTACATTGTTTAAGCTTATACTTGTCAAAGTCCTTCTTCCAGAAAACAACTAAATATATAGGGCACTTTAATTTTTTTAAGATTTTCTTGCCTTACACTCTAGTGCTTTTCCAGATTAATTGGCTCCTATTTCATTTGTTCTAACCCACTTCAATGTGCCAGATTTGATCTTTAAATCTGTCCTAACACAAGACCAAGAGAACTGAATGACTGCCTTTATGTTCTATCCCAGACTTTGAGTTTTTCCTTTCAGGAAGTTTGAAGTCCGGCGGAAAAGGACTTTTCCATTGATATTATTGTACTTTATCTGCCATATTGTCTTTATGATTCCAAGTGAAAACATCTTCAGTTTTTAATCAGTTCTGTATTTTAGTTCATCATTCTAGTAACCTGAGATATTATTTTTGAAATGTCCAAGGATAATTGGAACCTCATAACAGGACCTTACAACAAATTTCATTATTCTTGCTGATAGCCTGCTAAATAGGCATGGGTGTCTAGCAATCCATAGCATATATATTAAATTGTTCATATAAGTATTGAGCTGAAAAATTTCAAGTGAAAACATATGATAAACTGAAATGGATGTGATTTGGGAAGAGGGAGCTTTTATTTCATAAGGTTTTCATTCTACTATCAAAGTCATTGCAGAAGAAACCCAGTTTCCTTTTGGCAGCTGCCATTTCTCTGACACACAAAGAAATAATGCTGTGTTATAATTTAGCAAAATTTAAATGTAGCTTTAGGGACATTTTCACATTATGTCTTCATATTATACCTTAACCCCTGCTTTACAGTGGTTAAAATACACTTGATCCCCCAAGAAAGCTATTAAATTTCTGTCATTTAGTTAGGTGAACTCACCAGATCTAATGCGTAATTCAAAAGTAATAAGCTTACCAAAATCCCTATTGACAAATTTATACCTTTCTGTAGATTTTTTTAGCTCTCTCTAAAATGATCGGGCCTTGATCTTATTTTTTTTTAAAGCAAAATCAAGCTCAAGAAGCTCTATTCTTTTGTTTGTGTGTGTGCATGCACACATGTGCACATGCACAGACACGTGTAAGTAAGTGTGCACGGGTGGAGAAAAAGAGAAAGAGAGTTGGAACTAAATCTGTTGCAGTTCTAGTATTTTCAAATTCAATCTTAAAAATATTTTTCTGTGACTGATAAATAATGCAACAGCAATAACTTAATAATTTAAAATGCAATGTAATTGCTATGAAAGGCATTTTACTTCACTCTCAATTCCAACAGTATTACTTCCAGAAGTTCACACACACACACATACCTTTTTCTTCATATTTTGGAATTAGTCTGATCCACAAAAGGATTCTTTTGATGTGTGATTGATATAATAATTCAGATTTTAGAAAGAACTAACATGTAGTGAAATACTTTGCTGTTTATACACATATGGCAGTGAGAATTATTATTAATTGCTGTTGTTTATCAACATTTAACTTTGTTTCTACCCTTCCTCAGGCTATTGAAATTCTCTTCAGTGCTCTAAATCAGAACCTGGTTCAATTTGAGTTGAAGCCCGGTGTGGAAATAATTGTTTACGTCACTCAGTTAACATTAGGTAAGTTGGCACAGGAGAAAAGATCTAGGGAGCACAATGTAATATTTTACGATCAGCTTATATTTTTCTGGAAGAAAAATAAACATTAAAGAAAACTATAATATTGATCCTGGGCATTGTTCTTGGATAAATTGGTACTGCACTTTTAGCAAACATTCAGAAAAGCTTGTTAGATATTCTGGGAGCTGTCCAAATACCTCTTAATTGCACTAGGTGAGTGAAAGCTGATCTAAATAGGATCCATTTAAATATGTTGAAAGAAAATGAAAAGAGAGGTGCTTGAGAAACCTCTACTCATAAATCTAGATTTAATTGGATAAAACAATTGAGATACCAAATTTAAAGCGAGGAAGCGTTACAGTATTTTTGAAAAGGCTTAATCTGGTACTGATTGATGTTCAGTAGGAATGAAATAATCTATTCAGATTTATAAAAACAATTTGGCATATAACAAGTTCTTTGTCCTTCAATTAAAACCTAGTCATACTTTTAGTTTTATACCCTAATACAAGAGAAATAGAATAAACCCTGTAATTTTATTTGGTTTTCATCCTGTAAGATGCAATCATGGCAACTAAAAGTTTTTTAAAAGCAAATCTAAAGTTTTCATCAAGTAGATCTTAACTCCTGGTGATTTAATATGAAAATTAAGGTCAGGAGGGAATAGGAACCGAATATTTCTTGGCTAAACTGGCTTTTCAAAACTAAAAGTATAGTTGATAACCGAAAGCAATTCTCTTTTATCAAATTGATGAAAAGTGAGAAAAGAATGATTTGTTTTCTGCATTGTATTAAAAACTACAGCCAACATTATAATAAAAGTCATGTTTGAAAAGGATTGACTTGAGTCTTTTGCAAACT
Organism: Erythrolamprus reginae; assembly: GCF_031021105.1. Classification (NCBI taxonomy): domain Eukaryota; kingdom Metazoa; phylum Chordata; class Lepidosauria; order Squamata; family Dipsadidae; genus Erythrolamprus; species Erythrolamprus reginae. The sequence goes on along the minus strand of NC_091954.1, from coordinate 61,556,795 downwards.
GTTCCGATTAGCAGCTATCTCCAGCATAGTTGTAATATATCAAATGCAGAACACCAAACAGGGAACAGATACAAAAAGAACATATGGTATAAATGAAATGGTTTAGTTACTAGGCAACCTGCTGTTTCTGTTTCATTATGGAGCTACTTGGAACCTTGAGGGTTCCAAGGGAGTAGTACTGATCCATCACCATATCTCTGACAACAGCACAGAAACAGAGAGGGAGACACACAGATATTTTGTTAATGATAACAACCTAGCAACAGCAAAGGCGTGAGACTGATACGTCCTTCCATCTGTACATTTGATGATTTCATCTTACGTATAATATGATCTTTTTCTACCCCTCAGCACCTCTTGTTGATTCTGGTGCTGGACACAGCAGCTCTGCAATGCTGATGTTGCTGTCAGTGGTCTTTGTTGGCTTGGCTGTTTTTTTAATCTACAAGTTTAAAAGGTATGTTGGTAATCTTTTCTGCTATTCACTGAAAATCTGCTAAACGAAACAAGACAAAACAAAACAATGCAGTTGGCTTTCTTATAAATTGATTTAAGAATTCAGGAAAATGGGGAAAAGAGGATACTTTACTCAAGGATGAGAAGCAAAGATGAGTTCAAGGTATTTATTACAAGTATGGGCATCTGTCTTGTATACATAGATAATGAACATATGACTTAACTAACCCTATAAACCTAATGTAATGTACACATTATGAACTAATTGTTCAAGTCATTATCGATGGAGCCAATAGAGTTATGCTGAGCAAAATTGCTGCTTTTCAAAATAAGGACAATAATGAGTGCCAACACTAACTTCTTGGGGATAAACATTTTTGCAGTTTTACTTGCACTCTGCAGATACAGTAAGAAAACACTTTTTATTACTAACCAATAAAGCTGGTTGTGCCTCTGATTAGTAGCTGCTGCTCATTTATTCCTTGGTAACTATTTTATTATTAGTACCCCTATTTTTCACATTTACATCATGGAAATTAGCAATAATAAGTTTGAACATATACACTTCTAAATAACCTTCATTCAGTGGTTTCTGCCATCATAGATTTAACTAGTATATATATTACTAAATATCTATAGTCCAAGAATTAACATCTAAAGTATAAGTAGTGCAGCCATTTATACAGAGCATAATTATAAATTTGGAAAGATATGGTAAGAGTTGAACTTATTTTTAACCCCTCTGGGTCACACTCAGTTATATCCATTAGCTAATGGATTGGATTTCCTATTGACATCAAACACTTCTCTTTTCCTAGCCTGCCTGCAAATGAGGAAGATATATTTATAATGCACAAGTAGAAGTCAGTTCATATAATATTACATACATTTTTAGACTGTTTTTATCTACATTTTCCTAGTTTTATAGCATTGTTTATTTTAAAAAAGGTTATAAAGTGGTTTATATATATTTTATCCTGGGATTATATACATTTTGATAGTTGGCTAAAAATCAGTGTTTTTACTGCTTTGTTATCATTACCTATATCTCAATATCCTGCCCACTAAAATGAAAGGTGGCCAATGCAGCTGATTGCTTTTTCCATTGAAATATCTGTCAATAAGGATCTGAATTCTCTCTCTTCTCAAAAACAGTACAATTTTTGCTTTCTGAAAGCATGATGGATTGACTGATAGATTGGATTGACTCCAGTATTTCAATTTCAGGAAACAAAATATTTGTCATTTGTCAAAAAAACTAATAGAGTTTCCCCAAGTTGTTTTAGTGATATTTGAGATGGTATATTTTGGGAAACTTATATAATTATAACTGACTACCATAAATGACTACTGTTTCAGAACATCAAGAAATCTTAGGGCTTTAAGTAAAGATACAGCATTTGTATATGTTCATTCATATTTTATATCTAACCATTGTTTATGAATATTTGGGGGAAAGTATATAATTTGTAATATTTTATTCATTGAAGCAAATCAATTATAGGTACATTCTGAGTTTCTTAGGAAAATATGAGTTTCATACCTATTTAATCCTATTTTCAAATGTTTTACAGGATGAAATAATGATATACTTAACACTTCTGTAGGTCAGTGAGCCAAAATGCCAGAGGACATACATTGTTAATCATTGTTATGAAAAATGAATTTGCAGAAAGTTATCAAATTTGGCTGAAACTTTACAAGGATCTGCCACATTTGAAATAATGAAGTTGTTCATCACAAACCTAACCACGTTTTTTAAAAAAATCATAATGATTCATGCTATCAATAATGGTCTTTACAATGAAGACAATGGGGCTGAGCACTTCACATGTTTTTTTTATATTGTTTCTATTTAATTATATGATGCAATGATAACTTGCTTATTCATTCATAGTACATGCCTAATGGGTAAAATATTTCATAACTATTTATCATTATTAGAATAGACTACATTTAGAGTCCTTAGGGAGTTGGGCAGCATACAAATTTAAACAAACAAATTATTTATTTAATTAATAGCAATTTATTGCTAACTTACAAAGAAACTCTAACTCTAAGCCTAGTCAATGAAAAGTGGCTGGATGCCTTTCCATATGCCTTCGTACAGTTCTCAACAGATATTATTTCTTTTCATCCTAAACTTATCTCACTATCTAGAATTAAACTTTCAACCTTCCGAGTGGGAGGCAAAACCACACCAACCCTTGGACAAGAACATTAAAGGTGGATGTACTATATTTCAGGGTTTTTCTTTTAATTATTATTCCATTTGACTATATCAAGATTCTACAACAAACCTCTTAGCAACCATCTACCCAACTTCCAACAGAAATATTACAGAGGGGAGGATTATAGGATACATACTTACTTTGAAATAAAGGCGTGGTAGGGATAGGGGAATCAGCATGTAAGTGAGACAATTTAAACCTGTACATTTATTTTTGTTTTTTGCTGCTGAAAAGTAAATATATTCTGTTAGTAATGCACAGCTCCAAATGAGAATTTAACAAAAAAGCTTTATCTGTGCCAAACATGAGTTTAAATTAGAGATACTAGGTACAAATCCAGATATATTTCATTAATTTTATGGCTGATAAAATGGGTTTCTCCATCAGCAGAGTATTCACCTAACCTTTCTCAATCCTGCACGTAGCAAATATTGTCAGAACATAAATCACAGCGAATACATGATAGGACGCTGAGTGAGATATGGCAGGTTGGTAATTTTGAAGATACAAAATATACATTTTATTCAAGTACTATTTAACCATTTGCGGGCAACCAACAATCCATAAAGAGTAATACAAATCTCACAACCGAGCTAGTTAGTCTAGTTAGTTAAAATTCAGAGGCAGAACATTCTGAGCAGGAACTCTAGTTATGAAAATCTGAACTCTAGTTATGAAATCTGAAAATTATGAATCCTTAAAAAACCAGTGTAGTAAGGTGTGAAGTGGTAGGCATTCATGAATTCATGGCCTCTCTTTCACACGTACACATGCATTCAATTGCATGTCTTTTTAAATTCAGTCAAATAATTCAAGGGGGCTTATATTAGCGACATTAATTTGCCAATGGGTCCTTAAGTTGCATCTCTCAGGCTTTCTTGGAATTGGACACAAAAGCAATAACTTACTCTCTTGTAGAAGTACCTACTTTTTTGTAGTAGGGGAACTATCTCAATATCTCCAGTACTGCCTCCCACAAAAATCATTATGCCTGATAGAAGAGTTAAACTAGGGAGTTCACTATCATCTCAAGGGGGCTTATTTGTAGCAGGGAAGAGTCATATGTTTTTGTTTTTCTACCATCACCCCGGTATACCCAAATATTAGGATTGAAGAATCTGCAGCCAAGTCTGTTGTGATTATTTGGATTTTATCTAATCAAGAAAGCAATGTGCATTTTTGTGATGAGATAGAATTCCAGCTAGAATATTGGTTTTTATTTAGCAGAGATAGGGGAAACGTGTCTGCATCAATTTTTAATGTTATAAATTGCTACAATTGGCACTCTGCTGACATGTATGCAGGAGGTTTATTAAAGGCCTGCATAAAGCAAAAGATGCTATTGGATATGGGCACATGGAAGAAAACTGGGAGGAATAAAATGTATCTTACTGTGAACAAAATGATGATATAAGAAAAACATTACTTGTGTTATATGTTCTTTCAAAATTAATGTTTGTGTGTATACCCTTAGGGAGCTTCTGCACACACAAAACAGACTGGAGATATTTCAGCATGGCAGGTGTAAAAAACATTGGTTCAGCTTCTTTGTCGTATGTACAGAGCAGGGAAAAAAATCATTTTCTACATTCACTGTAAAGTTATATATACAGATAATCCTTCTGTGATGACTGCCTCATTTTCTAACCAGTCAATATTATAATAACAATGAAAATATAACTTGGTGCCTAACTGACACACTAGATCCACAGATCTATTAAAAAGGAAAGCTGACATAAGATGGAAAGCACAATGGTAGTCTTTGTTGTTTAGGATTGAATTTCAGTAGAGATTTAATATAATGACAATAGTTACCATTTTAAAAATTATGAGCAAGCTGCTACTTGTCTCCAAAGTTAATAATGAGTCCATTTAGTGACCATTATAATTTACAAAAACACAGTGACTTCTTACCATTTTTCACAGTTACTGTATAACCATTATAGCAACCCCATGGTCATGTGATCAAAATTCAGTCAACTTGGCAACTGATTCATATTTTTGATGGTTATAATCTACTGGAGTCATATGATAACATTCTGCAACCTTCTGATAAACAAAGTCAATGGGGATGCCAGAGTCTCTTAACAACCCTGTTATTAATTTAACGTGTAGTTCCACTTAAAACTTTGGCAAAAAAAGAGTCATAAATGGGGCAAAGCTCACTTAATAAATGTCTCACGTAGCAGCAGAAATGTTGGGCTCAATTATGGACATAAGCCTAGAAATATCTGTACAACATTTCAAAATTGAAAATAAACACTGTATTAATATATTTGGACCTGAGGAGAATTTAAAAGAAAATCCACATTTGGGAAGAAAAAAGTATATAACATTTTTGATAAAAATATAGTAGATCAATACTATAGTATAAAACACTTTGTGAATATTGGATCATATCCTAATTTCTCTTTTGATCTGGTTGAAGGTGACCATGCTGCCACTAAAAGAATCATAGGATTGTTTTTTAAAAAATATATATTTTACTATAGTTTTCAAAACATACTTAAAACAGAAGGGCACACTTGGAGAAAAATGTGCAATATTTTATGTCAAGAAATCTGAACTGCCTTAACTGATCCAAGTTTGTTTTATAATTCTAGCAATGTTCAATCTGAGGACACTGTCTTTTTAGTTTTCTTTTGGTCTTCTATGAATAGAGAAGGAAAGATTTAATGAGTTCAGGAAATTCAGTCTTTCATTAGTATGATATCTAGATCTGTACAGGAGTGCTTTTTGTCTTGATGAAAGTACTGTTGAAGCATAGCTTCAAGGAACTTGACAAAGTGAAGCACCTTCCTATTTTTTAGCAGCAAAGTGAGCAAAGTAAAATGACTGTTTAAGACAGATCAGCCCTGCCTTTGTGCTTCTAATTGAAGATTCAAGATAGAATACATTGGTTCTTCAGCATACTGCTATGAGTCTCCCCTGCATATCTCTTTATGCCTGTCCAAGTTTAATCAAAAGTGAGAATAAATTTCTGACGTGAGGCTTTAGATTCATTAAGCTCTGGACTATTTCTATATGAATTTCCCACATATTGTTTTGGAAATGTTTTCACTTAGGTGACTCATGTCACATGGTAATAAATTTTGGATTAGGTTGAGAATATGGAATTTCATTTGATCCTCCCTCCATCTTATCTATTGTAATATTGCAGAGAAGAGAAAATATAAAACCCGTTTAAGTATAAAAGGCAGAACAGTCAATGCAGATACTAGGGCCAGAAATAGAAAAGAAACCAAGTGAGCTTTCTAAGAAATAATGACATTTTTATATGAGTTATTAATGACCTAATTAAGATATATAAAACCAGGCAAGCATGCACCAAAGCTAAATGAGCTTGGCTCATAATCTGCAAGACTGCCAGGACAATCATACACGTCTTGAAAGATAAATCATAGGGAAAGATCAAAGGTACCTGATAACTTTGCCCTAGAGAAAATAAGATTAAACAGAAGTGTTGACTATTTTTCCTCCCAGCCACTTAGCAGTCATTTAAAAGGATGTCAAAAGGAGATGAATAAAGGAAAAGTCACACAACATTTATTTTGTCGAAAGTTCATGATAGCAGTAATTGCCTGGAAAAGCAATCAAGGTATACATTACCATTCAGATTTGTTAAATACTTCCTGTTATTTTTCTCTTCTTGATAATTTCAGTACAAGTAAGCTCCTTATTTAAAAATATCATTTTGTTGTCCAGGATTCCTTCTCTTTGATGTTTTACTATAACTATTATTTAATCATATTCTCTGAATCTGAATTTATTAGTTGACATCAAGACTTCATTATATCACATATACTATACAGAAGTAGAAAATTATGCTATTTCTTGTTTATTATAGAGCTTGTAAGTTAAAATGACTACCAATGACATCAATTTAAAGGCAAAAGTGAGAATGTATCTCATCCAATATATAGGGATTTAAACTCTATGGTATGTATGATAGACCTTTGGATTTGAAGAAGACATTCAGTTGTACATAGAGGTGGTTCTGCATTCCAGCAAAGTCTAGCACAGTAAAGCACAATGGGAAGTCTATTGTTGTAATTGTGGGTTTTATTGTATGATGTCATTCATTGTTTTTTGTCAGTTTTTGGTGGTCCCTATCTTCAAAGCTAATGGAAGCTTCATAGCACAAGACTGACCAGTGCTATGTCTACATTCTGGCTATCTGAGTTCTGTCAGTTTGTGACTATAACTGCCAGTGGTCACCTCCCCCTGTTACTTTACTACTTGCTGTTTGCCACAAGACTCAACAAATTTGGTTTGACCTGAGAGGATTTGCAGATGAACTGTTGATGAAGTTGAATCGCACAACAGAGATCTCTGTGCAATGGAGTTCTATGTGGAACAGCTGCCATTCTCTTAGTAATCCAATAGTACAGAGAATCATTACAATTGGAGGCCTCTTTTCTGCAGTGAATGACAAGAAAGTTGAAATATCTTGCCATGCTCTTAATGATCTACTACCATGTCTGTTGGAACTGCTTTCTTGACTGTTGCAATATTGATTAATTTTTTTCTACTGAATGTGCCAGAACCGACCTTTATTATGAGATGTAAAAATACCTTATCTCAGTGTTTCCCAACCTTGGCAACTTGAAGATATTTGGACTTCAACTCCGAGAATTCCCCAGCCAGAGAATGCTGGCTGGGGAATTCTGGGAGTTGAAGTCCAGATATTTTAAAGTTGCCAAGGTTGGGAAACACTGCCTGATTTCACCAAGAGTCTCTAAAAATTTCCAGAGGATTTTGGTTAGCTTCACATTAGACAAGTCAATACTCCATGAAGCCATCTCATCCCACAATTGCTTCATTAAATAGAGGTTTACTGAGATTGAGCATGCAAATGCTACAAAAATGTCATCCAGTAGAAATATTTTTCTAGTCAGGGTCCAAATAAAAAATGTGAAGGCTTGTTTTCTAATATTGTACTATAAATTAAACCTTCCTTCCTTTTTATTCTTATGGCTTGTATTAAATGCCTACGAGTATCAGGTTTCATGAACTCCTACATTCAAACTGAAATTAGTTCTAACACTTTCAGATACATTTTTAAAAAATGAACTAGACTCCTTTTTTCTTCTTATTTTTGATACAACTTAGCTAAATAATAAATCATTATCATTAAGAAGACCAGTATTTTTGTTATTTGAAATAGTTACCTAACTGAGGAACTGTTTCTTTTATATGCAGGAAAATTCCATGGATCAACATCTATGCTCAGGTGCAACATGACAAAGAACAGGAGATGATTGGTTCTGTCAGCCAAAATGAAAATGCACCCAAAATTACACTTGGTGAATTCACAGACCCTGAAGAACTCATGGACAAAGAGTTGGATGCACGGGTTATAGGTAAACAGCATGGATATCTATTCAATAACAGTGATAGTCATCATCCCTTAAACAGATATGCCCAAATTAAGGACTTGAATTGTCAGTATGAAAGGAGGAGGAAAAGTGATCATAATGTTTATGTAATTAATTCATATATATTAATAATATGATTTAAATAAATCAGTTTTAGTTTTTGATGTCACACGACAACCTCAATATTTTATTTGACCGTGGTTGAGAATTCAAAGTGTTGGCCAAAATAAAATTTTACCACCCTTAAACATATAGATTTTTTTTGCTTCTCATTTTCCTCCATTGATGAATGTAAATATTTCTTAGATAAAATACATTAATAGAAAAGATAAAAAATAGCTTATCAAGTTTAACCAACAGACAGGACTCTAATAACTTAGGCACATTCACACTAATACATTAAGATAAATAATATTTTTAAAAGAAAAATCAGTAGTTTATAAGAATAGAATTCTAGTAACTACTGTTTCAAGAGTAAGCTTAATGTACAAAAAAGTGTTCAAATTCTTCTGCAGCTCTCTTCCAACTCCCATCATGGATCTGATTGATTGGTCCCTTTTTGTGTGTGGGAAAGTCATTTGCTCCTTATATTTGCAGTAGATATCCTGATTTTGTGAGAATTAATTCATATATGCATTATCTTCTGGATAACATTGTAACTTTTTTTTCCTGAAAAATTTTCAACTCCTGAAAAATAATAAAGCACTATAAGGCCACCATGAAACACATACTGTATATTATATTTTAATAAATATGGGGAAAAGAAGATTGAATGAGAAATTGGGACAGACAGCCCAGGGATGGTTCATAGCACAAAAAGGAAGTGACCACTTGCACTTCAGTGTCTGAATGTCTGCTTAACTGTTTTTCATTTGACTTCCATCTTCTTCTGTCATACTATCCATCACTCTTTTCTATAGTTTGATGGTTTCTGATGTCTAGTGTTCTCAGCCAAAATATAGATGGATAAGCAATTTTATTGTTTGTGCATCAATTTCTACATGCCATTCACCAGTCAGAAAAAAATTAAAATGTCTACATACCATTCACCTGTCAGAAAAAAATTAAAATAATTTCAGAATGAAAATTAAGATGCAATGAACAAATTTACTTTTTCTTGCTTTCTCCTCCTGCTTAGGAAGCATCTCAACGATCTCCAACAGTGAAAGCACAAAGGAAATACCGAACTGCACTAGTGTTTAATACTAGGAGTCCATTTTGACAACAACATTTCTCAGTTTCTATTTTGTAATTAATATGATTAGATGAAGGGAAATTCTTCTCGTTATAATTATTAATATTAATGGTGTGAACTATTTCTTTCATTTTTCTTTTTCAGGGAACATTTATAAAGTTAGCATTTGGCAAACCATATTACAATACGATACACAGCTAAATGAAATCGTGGTATAAGATCCTAAATTTCAATTGAAAGGATTATGCTTTTTTTTTTTTGCCAATGGCAATCCCAAAAGGCTATTTTATGGCTCTTACCAGACTTGTCTCTGTACAGTGCTTTCCGATTCTGATTCAGATAACTGGTGTTATCCGATAAATCTTGAAAACTGTTTCTGTGATATTCTGAATAATATTTTTAGATCCCAATGAAGGTGGGTAAGATGCACAAAATGGCCCAACCAATATTGACCAAATTTCTGAAGAGGCTCTCACTGGTGCATGTTCATACTGATGGTATAATGTAGATACTTACCATGTAAATATATTTTTATTTCTTGAGAAATAATTTAATGTTTAGCAAAAGATAAATTTAAAATAAATAAGCCACACAGAGACATACACACAACACACATATTTGCATTAACATCAGAAGCAAAACTGTTAAATGGAAGCCTACAGTGAGCAACTGTGTCACATGTGGGATCTAAATGTATATCAGTTGTCTGTCCTGTTTAAATCTGTTGCCTTATTTTAATGATACCTTGCCAAGGAATCCCCTAAAGAAGGAAATGTATACTGGTTTAGGCATGTTTCAGAACAGTTTAGTTAAGTCAGTTTCCTCTTCTTTAGAGGAAGGTGGTGAAAAGAAGTATACTAATTATACCCTTTAATAGGCTTAACTGCAAAACTCTGAATAATATCCCCATTTGAATTAGTTAGCTGCAGGGGGAAATATCCTTCATCACAAGGAAGCTAAAGAATAAGTCCAAGACTGACTTTTGCTCTGTAGCGATGACCACTATCTGGGACTTTGTTATTTTTATTTTAACATTTTAATCTCAACTCTTTCACAGTTTCTCCTCTATACTCCTTTCAGCACATACAATTTTACTTTGTATTTTGCTTCCAGCTCATCTGATATGATAATAAAGTTAAATAGGTTATGTAAGATTGATTTTGGATTTCACTGTTTTAAACTGCTGTTTAATAGAAATAGAAATATTGGGTGCTACAATCTGCTATTGCCATAATTGACTCAAAATTCTGGAATTTTATTTTATATATTTATCACATTTATATAACTCAGACAGATGGCAATAAAAACAATAGTTTTTACAATAGTAAAATCAAAACGTTAAAACAAGTACAATTAAAAACCTCAACAAAATAGGAAGACAGTAGAGAAGATTGATGTTAAAGTCAATGCAGCCATCATTGATCACCATTTCTATGAAAGTCCCTGAACCTACTGACACAACCATGTTTTAAGAACCTTCCAGAAAAAGTTCTCAAAGGTCCCCAGATCTGGGAAATCTCTTCTACAGCATTAATATTTTCACTGAGAATATCGTAGGCTAATATACAATCATAGACTTTTGTTTTATAAAGTATTATTTGACAATTTTATTTGTTGGGAAGCATATTTGAATGCTCTTAATTAGCAATAGTATGCTTGATTGGTTAAGTATTCTGAAATCAGATCTGTGCAGTAAAAAGCACCATATTTAATAATCGCCTAATGATGAGTGCATATCTTTTGGCTATTATTTGTCTGATGACTGGTAATGTTCAGAAACAGGATCAGCAAAAGTACCAAGAAATTTCATGCTCACTAGGTAGATGTCAGCAATGGAAAAAGTAGTCTGAAACTAATTATCTATCAACAGATTTTATTATTTTAACATCCAGAAAAAAGAATCTGTAAAAAAAAAATTATAACTTCAGCGGCATCAGTTTAAGAGCTGGTGCAATCCTTTTAAATCATATGAAACATTCTAAAATGTCTCTCTCTACAAAGCAACTATTAGAATTGGAGAATTCACAAATCCACAGTTTAATATGAAAAACATGATCAACGTAATATATGCAAACTATTCTACTGAGACTGTCATTTCAGATACAGACCTTCTGTATTCAGAAGAATATGTATTAATGCATTAATATACATTTTTAATTAATAATGTATTTTGCTAGGGTGCTGATCCCTAAAAAAGAGTATTATTGACAGAGGTAGGATAATTAGATGTAAGACTACTTAAGAGATGAGTAGTCTTTATTTCCAAGCACCTAAATAGAAGTATATTGTTGCCAATTATTGTATTAAATTCAATCTGTACATCGTGCCTCTCAAGATATCCACTCTCTTAAAGTAAATAAATAAAAGAGCAGAAATAATTTAATTAATTTTTTTCTGCCATCTCCCACAGGCCATTCATGTCTCATGAAAATGTTAAGTGGCACAATTTTGGCATCTAGATACCATTTTGCATCCCTCCATAGAATTCCATTGGTCTAGTATTATCCTATGTTCTTAAATTTTAAGATATTAGAAGTGAGTGGGGCTTTACACACTGCATTTTTAAGACCCAGAAAGAAAGATGCCAAATAACCCACAGTATAAACAAAAAAAGAGATTTAATCATAAGTATTTCACCAATACTAACAAAAGAACACAATTTACTTTTTTCTCAAACATTTTGAGACTGGCACTGCTGGCACAGGCTACCCTTGCTGAATTAATTGTTTCCCATTTCTTCCCTTTTAATTTTTTAAAAACAAATCCATAGAATAAACATTTTTTTATAGATTGGAATTCTCATTAGCTGGACGAACAACTTTCAACTTTCAAGATTTGAAATGTAAACTGAAGCCAGTGATCTGAAAAGAGCTGTGGGGGGGGGGGGGGGGGGGGTTATAGAATTTATTGGAAAGATGAATAGAGTCAAACATGCTTTATGCAGAGATTAATGATTTTCACTTTTTTTTGCATATAGCATGGACATACAAAGAAACTTTTTCTTAATCACCTAGTAACTAGTTTTCTGAGCATAAATTAAAAGAAACTCAGACATTAATCTAACATTATCTTTCAGGTTAACTTATCTTGGAAGGTTGTGAAACAGGACAGGACTATGTATAGCTAGCTTGAATTCCTTAGATGAAGAATTGGAATAAAGCTTCTACCATAGAGATAGGCAATGTATTTTCAGCCAATGCATACATTTTAAAACCATATATAAGATTGTAGAATAAAGTAACTTTACTAGTGATGTGTCATAGGGAGCAGGAATTTTATTTTTCTGGGCATAGAGGTTATTTTTAAACAATTATTTGTTTTTTGCAGTGTATTATAAGCTTTATAAAGAATTGAAAGGATGCAAGTAGCTGTGGGAGCATTATTTAATGTAGTCATACAAATTACATAAAATCTTTAGAAAGACAAGCTTAACACAATTTATTATTCTTTGTCTATGAACAAGAAGCCAGACAGAACAATAAACGAGGACTAAAGATTGCTCAAAAGTTTCAAATAAAAATACCCTAAATTTTCTAACAAAATACTGACAAAAGTCTGGATTCTTTACAAATTATTTAAACAAGAGTATGAGTATGGTCACCACAAGCAATTAGGAAGAATTTCTTCCATGTCCCCAAAAGATGGTTCACAGGCTGTGGTGAATTTCTTTATGAGAACATAACAAGAGATAAGATTTGTAATAGGAGGTGGGGGGTATTTAAACACACACTAAGCCTTTTAGAGCTTTAATATTATTGCCCTAGATTATACTTTGTAAGCAACTAGTGCCATTTTTGGTACAGGAAAAATACTCCTTGGTACTTGCATCAATCAGTAGCATGATTGCTGTAAATGAGCCCTGATTGCTTAAAGCACATGATTGTAGGCCCACAGTCTTGAATTTGCTCCTGATGAGACTCGGGATTGTCTCAGTCTTCCATCCTTCCGAAATCAGTAAAATCAGGACCCAGATTCTTGGGGACAATATGCAAGTAATCCAAAGAGTGCTGTAAGGGGTGGAATAAATACTACTGGCTGTTGTACCAATTGTATCTTCTGTGCACTATTCAAAAGTAGCTCCATTGTCATTGCGACAGTGGCATCCATAGAAACTAGGACGTTTCATTAGAATGGCAAGCTGTATCAGATTGTTGCACTACAGACACAAAAGTTATTTGGCTTGTGCTGCAATTCTGAACTGTTGCGTTAATCAAATACTACTAACCCATCCTGCTGGATATGAATAGTAAATACAGGATGTTACAATTACCCAGGAAAGCTTGCTCTTAGAGTACTAAATATGTATGGACAACATTTTCCATCTGCAAATCCAGTGATAGCTATGATTAATGCCCCCCCTGGCTCCCCGTACGGTCGCTTACCTACTAGGGAAAAATCCTAGTAGGGGCTGTTCTGATGTTCAAAACCCTGCTGGGTCAGTCAATTTCCTCTGCTGCCAGAGGGAATTACTCCCTCTCAGAATGAATCCTCGGCTACTAGCAGCTCTTTGTTTATTTTTGTTTATTTTTAAAATTATTTTTTATTTTTGTTTTTTAGCCAATCAATCAGTTGTGTTCTCTGCGCAGAACCAATTAAGATGATTAAATATGCATAATGATTTTTAAAAACTTAGAAATTATTTAGTAAATGAGCTGAAGGAAAGCATGTGTCCTGTTAGGTCATGGACTGAATCTAAAGAGGGGGAGGACAGGAAATTATACGACTTTTAAAACCTTAGATTCAGTCCTCATTGGTCAAAGGGCAGTTTTAACCCATACTTGGAGGCTAGCTCCATCCATCTTGGAGAAGAGCACCATGTCTGAAAAACTGGGTTTTTTTAGGATGTGTCTTTGGGGGTTTCAGTTTTCTCCAAAACAATACAAATTCTTCATAGCACACCATCAACATTTGTAGCTCCCTGTCCATCTGGTCATGAAGATGCCACATATCATAGAAGAACAATATCGACTTGTTTTGGGTGGAGGCAATGGATGCAAAAACCTAATCATACATGGCAACCATTTTATTGTTGCAGTTCAGATACAGTTTAGATGACAACCATTTCATTGTTGCAGTTCAGATGAGCCTCACTTCATATATATTATTATATGGACTTATAGAGAGTATATTCTCTATATATTCTTATCTGTCCAAGAATTAATTAAATAGCAGCTGATATTTTGTACATCTCACATTCCAATAAATAGGATAGGTATGGCTGTCCATGAGGGAAGAGATATTATTATTATTATTATTATTATTATTATTATTAACAACAACAATTTTATTTTATTTGTTTTATTTATTTTATTTTGGTTTCATAAGGTAAGGGATTTATATGAGTGAAATATGGCAGCATGCATTCACCATTGCTGCACTGTATCTGGCCAGCCATTCCTGCTCCTGTCCTTCTGCTATACTACACAGTAGCCTGGTGGTCAATGTTCAGAAAGATACATTCTTTGCTCTTCTATAGCCAGGTCTCTGTAATTTAGCACAACAGTCCTTTTATTGTGGATTAAATTCTGGATAAGAAAGGTTTTGCTAGTACCTGATCTGACATAAAAAAGGAGGGGTTTAATGTTCAAGAAGCCACCATAACTGTTCCCTTAAGAGTGAAGGTACAGCCTCTCAGGTTCTTGCTTTTTTCCTCAGGCCTTTGTGCATTATCCTCCATTTTCCATTGTAACTATCCAACCATCAGTATCAAATACTCCCTTAAACAGCCTACTTATATATTAAAAAGTGAGATGCCCTCAAAAGGAGTTTCATAGAGAACAGTTCTCTTGTAAATCACCCAACTGTGGCAACCTTAAACTCCAGGAAGCTGATGCTTCAATGCACATCCCTCTCGTTTACAATTTCCGTGGGATTATTGAGAGTAGGCTGTTGGAAGTGCTCACATAGTTGAATGCTATGTGTGGCTCCCATATGTATATTGAACGCTTACAAAACAAGTGCCCAATTTTAACAAGCCTACCCAGCCATAAACATAGTAACTATTTCTTCATAGACACCTACAGTGATTTCAGCTCAGACAAACTCATGATCATTTGTTTCTATTTCTAAGATTTAAATGAGTCAGACAACTGCAATACTTTAAAAATAAACAAGACAAATGCATGAAAGATATAAATATACATATACATAAAAATAAATATATACTGTATTGGTTTTATTGTTGCATTTGAATATTTCTACTGTAAAAAAAAGCAGTGATTTTGAAATTGTTGAGAATAAATGTATTTTTGTACATCACAGCTGTTGATTTACATTATTATAGTAGCTTTCATATGAAGCACGAATTCATGGTATAGTATTTTTCTTCCTTGGGCAGTTGTTCAAATGCTACATAACATTTGGAAGACAGCTTTAAACAAAAGTAGCAATTTTTACTACAATAAGTCTTCAATATCACCAACTTCTTCTGGATGTCATGCTGTCAAAGCCATATGTGTTGCTCATTTTGGAGAAAAGCATTTGGGATATCCCTCAAAACATTGCACCAACTTAATATTTTATTCCATTGTGATACTGTCACAACATTTATTGCATATGGTGATACATGAATTTATTCAAAATTATTCCTGTGTTATAGCCTATTGATACCATTGAAATTAATACTAAAAGATGTGGAAGTTTTCTAATTTTCCATAACTTTTTTTCATTAATAATATAATAAAAATCAAATTTTGCAGTTTTACAAAATTAAAGGCATAAGATGAATGTTTATTTTAATATTGAGAAGAAGATAGTATCTAAATGTTTAGGGGGTATTAGTCAATTCGTGGTGCTTTACTCTAGCAATAACCCCATCCACAATAGCCCGGCAGAGACCTAGAAGAGGAGAGACAAAGAAGAATCACAATTCTCATATTAAAAAGGAAATTAGTCATTTGGGTTAATAGCTGGACTTTGGTTAGAAGAGTGAAATTGTGCCCCTCAGGTGAATGAAATTGGATCCTTAAGATGTGCATATATTTTCAGATTGAATGAACTCTTCCTATGTAAGTAGAATGCAACCTAGATGGTTAATATCTTTAAGGGAATATAAAAAGCAAATATAAACATACTGATGTAACAGAAGAAAAATTCCTGAAATCTAATCCAAAGGAGAGCTTAGACAATGCTTTGTTAAGTAGATACGAAAAGGTAAGCAGTATTTGCTCTCCATGACCAAATAAAGACTGGTTGGTTGAGTGCAGTGATGGGCTACCAAAGATTTTACTACCACACCATGGGCGTGGCTTATGCATTTTGTTTCAATATCTTTCAGTGCAAATTGGGTGTTCTGGGGTGGAGCTCCAAATTTTGCTACCGGTACTGTGTTCGTGACCGTACCCATAGGAGCCCATCATTGGTTGAATGATGACTGACTGGTTGGTTGGTTGGTAGATATAGGGTATTCATGATCCAGAACACACTTTTTCGAGCTGATGTTATAGGAACAAGAAGTAGAACAAACTTCCAGCAGACGTGGTAGATAAATCCACAGTAACTGAATTTAAACATGCCTGGGATAAACATATATCCATCCTAAGATAAAAAAAACAGAAAATAGTATAAGGGCAGACTAGATGGACCAGGAGGTCTTTTTCTGCCGTCAGACTTCTATGTTTCTATGTTTCTAGAGAGAAAAAGGGGGAAAGGCTGAAATCTGAATAAAAATCACAGAGAACCCAAACATTTGCACACTGTATTAATTTTATTAGTCCTTCAATTTTGTTTCTCTATGGACCAAAATGATTTTTAAAAATTAATGCAAATATTCCTTATGTTCAGTAACATATTTTTAAAATAATCATTTTTAATAGTCTATTGCTTATAGTTTCCTTTATTCTCAAGAGACTGAGCCTTAGGATGTGCAGCACAGAAAGTGAAATTCAGATTCAGAACAATATTTTAACCTTATATGCACTATTGGAGGCAATTTCCTTTTCTCCCCATTCTTTTTTGCTTTGTTTTTTTCTCCATACAATAATATGCATTAAAAAATGCTATTGGACTATTGCAATATATATTGAGTTTTTTTATCTTCTCATGAATGTTAGTACATTATAACTTGAGTGATGAGTGAAAATTCAATATGTAAAGAAAGAGATACTCGGTACAACAGTTTATAATGTTGCTTTTCTCTGATGTTGAGAGGT
The DNA here is from genome assembly GCF_031021105.1 of Erythrolamprus reginae. NCBI lineage: Eukaryota > Metazoa > Chordata > Lepidosauria > Squamata > Dipsadidae > Erythrolamprus > Erythrolamprus reginae. The sequence continues at coordinate 61,539,385 of NC_091954.1, read as the reverse complement.
TACTGTAAGAGAAATAACAATAAAGTCACACAACCAGTATGTATGCAGTGGCTCCGGAAATGCTCACCCTAGGAATAAGTAGCTTTGTGTAGCAGCGCCAAAGTTGAACCTTTAAGAATTGATACAGAAATGGCCATAACTTGTGCTATGTCGATGGTCTTATATTTCATTTGCACATCCTACTCATTGTTTAAGAAACACACTTTCAGAATTTCCTTGGCTGTGCAACAACTCTATCTGTAGTACTATAAGGGAATAATAAAGGGAATAACATTTTAATGCAAGGGTATCTTATTGCTCTCTTTTGAAAGGATGCAATTTTAATACATTTTACTAAGTGCAACCAACTACCATCTAAAAATTGAGAATGGGTTTGATTGCACACTAAACTATGATCATTATTTCCAGACAGTAGTGAACTAAATTTTCCTAAGTGTTGATGGAAAGGGAGAGAAAAGATCTCCTCCCTACCCCAGACAAAACATCTATGAAACCCAAAGACTGAGTGCAGAAAATATACGCTACTAACATAAGTCATGATGAAAAAAGAAGCCTTTTAGTTAGCATCACACAAAAATATAATTGCTAATTAGAGAATTGCTCCTAGTAGCTGCCACAGGTACAATTTCTTTTTCTCTGGTACAAATTCAGGAACAAAGCTAACATTTGGTAGAAAACTATGACAATTGTCTCTGCATTATTTCTATGAATATTATCACCTATTGGGATGTGATTCCATAATTTATACAAGTTGATGTTCATCTAAGAATGTATATTGTTGAAAGGAGAGAAACAAGGGTATTGGTTATGAGTATTGGTTTCATCTAAAGTGATAATCCAATACTGTGTTATTTAGTTAAATTGGCCAAAATAGGGACTTATAGTATGGGAATCTAAGTGATCAGGTTTCTTAAGAAACACTTAGAATAATCAGAGAATGCTCAAGGCTCCAGATATCAGGATGTAAAAGAGTTATAAAGGAGTTGAGGTAAGGATAACTCTCCTTCTTAATACTTTCCTGAAAGTTGTAAGAACCTGTCTTTTCCAGAAGACCTATCAGAATTGAGTCCTGTGCCATTCATATTATATAAAATTTAGTTTTATTTCATTGATATGTTTCATTATCATTGGCTATAACTTCACTTTTACTAGGAATACTCTAGGAATTTCCAGTGTGTATGGAGGCATAATGTTAGAGAGGGCTGATATTGGGAGGGGGGAGCTAATCTCCATTTTGGGGTCCAGATGTTTTCTCTGAAAACAGTGAAAAACAAGAACACTTTAATGGACTTCCCAATTAGCAATGAATTTTAAATGAAAAGTGTCAGACCATACAATTTAATGGGCAGATGTTTAGAATAAATTAAGGGCCCATTGACTTTTAGCTTATGGAATTCTGCATACATAACCTTCCAGAGCTTCTTTTTGTTTCATTTTAAATAACAGAGCTATTATCCAGTGCATATTAATAGCCTAAAAAATGTTCATTTTTAAATAGAGAAGCATTCCTTCTATGTACTGTCTTAAAGTTTATAACAATTTATAAATCTCATAATTTAGAATAGACTTAGAATACTGCCAAGGCAATATTGTTGATTTTTATCTGACTTAAGAAAAATGCATAGCCAGCGCCTTAAAGAGCCGGCCGAAATTGCCCCTGGAGCCGGGGAGATGCTGCCGGTGCTCATTTCCAGCTTCCGGGGAAGTTCGGCTTCTGGCAGTGCGCCAGGCTGGTGTGCTGCCACTTGGGCCTGGTAGGAGGTCCTCAGCCACCCTATTTAAGTGCGGCTCGGAGTGGACCCCCTCCTTTTTCCCTCGGCTATCCTGAAAGCAAACACCCGCCCGCCCTCCTCTATCATACAGTGTGCCTAGATGGGGTTGCCTCGGGGCCGAATAGGAATTTTTGGCAGTCTCTCCTTGGTGCGGCCATTTTTTCGCCTATTCCACACTGTTGTTAAGGATGGACTGGTTCGGGGGTGCGGTGCAATGTAGAGATACATTGGATTAATTTGGCTTCCCTCTGGTCACCGATTTGGCAGCTTGGGGCGGAAATGGACAGTAGGAACAACTGCACGTTCTCCTTTTGGGCATCTTTTCAAGATGATGGGCCGCCTCTCCCCATGAACTAGAGGTGCATGCAACTTTGGGGATTGGAGAGGGGATGCCCATGGGAGTCACCTTATCCAATTTCCCTCGGGGTTTGAATGGTGAGCTCCTCCCACATGCTTATGGGTGTGGCTTGGATACAGGTGAGGGTGGCTACCTTCACCTGGATCAGCAAAGAGTTATGCCCAAGAGTTGCCATGAATGTTTTGACAGGTAAATTCCGCCCCATTAGTTGTTCGCCTCTGCAGGTCCTTTGTTTACACTGTTATAACGTTTGAATTATATTATTTAAATTGACATTATTCAAATTGACATTATTTAAATTTATGCTAATTAATAAAGTGACCCATTATTAAAATCCAGCTACTGTCTCAGAGTCATTACTATGCTTTCTGGGCAATGCTAATTCAACAGTATGGAAAGAAATGAGAGGAATTTAATAACATCTTTAAGAAAACTTGGTGCAATTATCATATTGTTATTCGTTGAGCTACACTCCCTCCCCTTCTCTGGTATTTTAGTGAGGTTAATATCTGGCTAATTCATAAAAAGTATTTCTATATCTTTTATAGAAATTGCCTTAGTACATTACCCTGTTAGTATTGTACAATTTCATCTGCACTATAACCTCCATAGGTATGGATAACAGCCTATAATTCTGTCGTTTAAACAGATCTTTACACCCAACTTCTAAAATAGATATCATTTTAAAATAATTTCAGTTCCAACAATTCATTTCTAATTAGTTTATTCTGTTATAAGAGACAAACCAGAATTATTAAAACATAGCATGTCCTGAGTTAAAGGCCCCACAGGCTGACTTTTCTATCTCTTTAACTCCACATCCCTTGGTTGCTATTAAGGAATGTTTTTCTTTGGTTATATACGTAAACAGCCAGATATTTAGAATGGATTTGGCATTTTGGCACACCTATTGAGGACCTGGGAAAAGCAGGTGTTGTTTAGTCTATTAAAGATATACTATTAAACATAGTCTGTGGAGAGAGGTGGCATACAAATAAAATAAAATAAAATAAATAAAATAAAATAAAATAAAATAAAATAAAATAAAATAAAATAAAATAAAATAAAATAAAATAAAAATATAAATAAATAAATAAATAAATAAATAAATATTGCCACAGCATGCAAGTTGTTCCAAGGAGAGCTGCCTTTTACAATTGATAGATTATTTTATCAAATCCAATACTTTTCATGTGTTGCTGCAGATGTTTTGGGATGGCAGCCAAGATACTTAATGCTCTTGTTTCCTTTTGTAATAATCATTCCACTTCTATTTGCATGTCTTTGTATTTTGTGATTTTCTCCAGCTTGTTCTTTTCTATTTTGCTGACTCTAGGTATTGCCATAGCCACTATCTAAACTCTTTTACCTTTCTTTTCAACAATTGTTAAATCCAAAGTGTCCCATGGCAGATTCTTGCCTGTTTGAATTCTAAAATCCCAGAGCACTTTAGTTTTCTATTATTTTGTCTATTTTGTGATCCCACCAGTTCTTGCTTGCAGGCAAATGGTTTTTCTTTCAGTTGGCATTTGCTGTGTGTTGCTGTCTTCTCAATTCCAGCATTATATTCATTGGTTCCTAAGGCATAATGTTATGCAGCCATAATTAGCCCCTCTGTCTCTTTTTTTCAACTTTCCTGTTCTTAGCCATTGTCAGGTCTCCTTGCTATCTTCTTTGCCAGCAAGCTTATTAATGTATTGGGCATGTCTCTATTCTTATTTGGTCTTTCTTATAAACCAGGTTGATCTCTTTGATATAGGTTCAGTGCATCCTCTTCATTGTCCTTCAAATATTCTTCCAATGTATTTTCTTCTTCGTCAGCTTCCTAAAAATGCCCTGGATAGGAAGACTAGAAAAATAACAATGAATCATACCCTTCATCTATGAGCATTGTTAACAGACGGTATTTACTAAGAAGCATACACATTCAACCTCATTTACTGAGATAGGAAAAACATACCCAGAGCCCAGAAGGGGAAAAAGAAAAAAAAAATCAAAATTTTGCTACCGGTACTGCGTACCTGACCGTATCCGTAGGAACCCACCACTGCACCCATGACACCCGTGCCATAGGTTCACCATCATGGGCCTAGATGTTAAACAACTTCTGCTGCTGATTTGACGGTGAGATTTTCTTCACTCCTCTTATGTATTTTTTTTCTCTTTTGATGATTTTTCATCCACTATTTTCAATTATAACTGCAACTGTGCTGTATATCAGCTGGTTTGTCTCTTGTTTTGATATAGCAGTGGAAGTGATGTGTTGGTGCCTGGAGGCTGTTGGTGTCTGGATGGGTGCCAACAAGCTCAAACTCAACCCGGACAAGACGGAGTGGCTGTGGATTTTGCTTCCCAAGGACAATTCCAACTGTCTGTCCATTTCCCTGGGTGGGGGAAATTACTGCCACCCTCGGAGAGGGTCCGCAACTTGGGCATCCTCCTCGATCCACAGCTAACATTAGAACACCACCTTTCAGCTTTGGCGAGGAGGACATTTGCCGCCTGGTGCACCAATTACGGTCCTATTTGGACAGGGAGTCATTGCTCACAGTCACTCATGCCCTCATCACCTCAATATTCGACTACTGCAATGCTCTCTACATGGGGCTACCTCTGAAAAGTGTTCAGAAACTTCAGATTGTGCAAAATGCAGCCGCGAGAGCTATCATGGGCTTCCCAGATTTGCCCACATCTTGGCAACACTCCACGACCTGTACTGGTTGCTGATCAGTTTCTGGTCACAATTCAAAGTATTGGTAATGACCTATAAAGCCCTACATGGCATCGGGCCAGAATACCTCCGGGACTGTCTTCTGCCGCATGAATCCCAGCGACCAATAAGGTCCCACAGAGTTGGCATTCTCCGTGTCCCGTCGACTAAACAATGTCGTCTGGCAGGACCCAGGGGAAGAGCCTTCTCTGTGGCGGCCCTGGCCCTCTGGAATCAACTTCCCCCAGAGATTAGAACCGCCCCCACCCTCCTTGCCTTTCATAAGCTATTTAAAACCCACCTATGTCACCAGGCATGGGGTAACTGAATTACCCCTAGGCTATGGTAGATTTGTGTATGGTATGACTGAGTTGTATGGTTTTGATAATGGGTTTTTATGCGCTTTTTAAACATATTGGATTTATGATATTGTATTCTGTTGTGAACCGCTCTGAGTCCTCGGAGAGGGGCGGCATACAAATCTAATAAATAATAATAATAATAATAATAATAATAATAATAATAATAATAATAATAATAGTAATAATAGTAATAATAGGATTTGTCCTTGATATTACAGTATTGATATCTTTTAATAGCTTTGTTGGGTTCTTTTCTGCAACTAGCTTCAGTAACTGTAACTGTAACTAGCAGGAGGTTCTGGAGGTACTCTGGTCCAATGCCATGTAGGGCTTTAAAGGTCATAACTAACACTTTGAATTGTGACCGGAAACTGATCAGCAGCCAGTGCAGACCACGGAGTGTTGTAGAAACATGGGCAAATCTGGGAAGCCCCATGATGGCTCTCGTGGCCGCATTCTGCACAATCTGAAGTTTCCGAACACTTTTTAAAGGTAGCCCCAGTAATCAAAACTCAAGGTGATGAGGGCATGAGCAACTGTGAACAATGACTCCCTATCCAAATAGGGTTGCAACTGGTACACCAGGCAAACCTGGGCAAATGCCCTCCTCGCCACAGGCGAAAGATGGTGTTCCAATGTTAGCTGTGGATCGAGGAGGACACCCAAGTTGTGAACCCTCTCTGAGGGGGTCAATAATTCCTCCCCCAGGGTAATGGATGGACAGATGGAATTGTCCCTGGGACCCCCAGCCATTCCATATTGTCTGGGTTGTTGACACCCATCCAGACCCCAACAGCCTCCAGGCACCGGCACATCACTTCCACTGTTTCGCTGACTGGACATGGGGTGGAGATGTACAACTGGGTATCATCAGTGTACTGATGATACATCACCCCATGCCCTTGGATGATCTCACCCAGCGGTTTCATGTAGATATAGAATAGCAAGGGGAAGAGGACTGACCCCTGAGGCACCCCACAAGGGAGAGATCTAGAGGTTGACCTCTGGCCCTCCACTAACACCAACTGTGACTGACCGGAGAGGTAGGAGGAGAACCACTGGAAAACAGTGCCTCCCACTCCCAACCCCTCCAGCCGGCGCAGAAGGATAGCATGGTTGATGGTATCAAAAGCTGCTGAGAGGTCAAGAAGCACCAGGACAGAGGACAAGCCCCGGGCCTGCCAGCGATCATCCATCAATGCGATCAAAGCAGTTTCCGTGCTGTAGCCAGGCCTGAATCCAGACTGCTGAGAGCCTAGATAATCAGCTTCTTCCAAGGACCACTGGAGTTGCAGTGCCACCACCTTCTCAACAACCTTCCCCATAAAGGGAAGGTTGGAGACTGGACAATAGGTATTAAGCACGGCTGGGTCCAGGGAAGGCTTCTTGAGGAGGGGGCGCACAAGTGCCTCCTTATAAGGAGCTGGAAAGGACCCCCTCCCCAAGGAGGCATTGACAATCTCCTGGACCCAGCTCCGTGTCACCTCTCGGCTGGCCGAAACCAACCAAGAGGGACATGGATCCAGTAAACAGGTGGCGGAACTCACAGCTCCAATGGCCTTGTCCACTTCATCAGGTGTCACCAAGTCAAACTCCTCCCAGATAGATGGACAAAGACGTTTAGCCCCAGTTACCTCGACTGACTCATTGTCAGCCAATACTGCTATACAATTGGAGTCGAGGTCCGCCCGGATCTGAGCGACTTTATCAGCGAAAAACGAGTTAAATTCCTCGGCACTGCCCTGCAAGGGCTCCCCAACTCCCCCGATTTAGATTTAGAAGGAAGCTGGTCACCCTAAACAGAGCGGCCGGGCAGGATTCTGCTGATGCAATCAAGGTGGCATGGTGTGCGCATCTTGCCGCCTTGAGCACCACTTTGTAGTTCTTAATAAAAGCTCTTACAAGTGTTCGATCGGATTCTGACTTACTCTTTCTCCATCGCTTCTCTAAACGTCTCTTCTGGCGTTTCAACTCCCGGAGCTCCTCGTTGAACCATGGAGCTCTATGGGGTCTAGTGCCACAGAGAGGTTGCAATGGCGCAATTCAGTCAAGAGCCTCCGCTGCAGCCTTGTTCCAGGCCTCAGCAAGAGACTCCACCAAGCTATGGATGAGTAAATCTGGTAAAACCCCAAGCGCCCTCTGAAAGTCATCTGGGTCCATCAGGCATCTGGGGCGGAACCTCCTAATCGGTTCCGACTCCCTGCGGGGGAGGAATGTAGCCAGGAAATCAAGCCGCAGTAGGAAATGGTCTGACCATGACAAAGGCAATGTTTCTAAGCCCCTTAGTCTCAGACCATTACTCAATTGCTCTGAGAGGAATACCATGTCGGGTGTGTGTCCCCCCTCGTGAGTCGGACCCTGAACTACTTGAGTCAGGTCCATGGTTGTCATGGTGGCCATGAACTCCTGTGCTAGTCCAGAGGAACCGCCGAGTGATGGCAGATTGAAGTCCCCCAGGACAATAAGTCCGGGAAACTCCACCGCCAACCCGGCCACCTCCTCAAGCAGCACAGGCAGGGCTGTTTCATACATACCTTCCATCCGATCCCAAATATCCATCACTAAAATTACCTCCAATAAATTAGTTTAAAAATATATAAAAATTAAAAATTAATTAATTAATTAAAAAAGGTTAACTAGTCAATTATAAAATTAAACTGAGACAATGATATAAATTAGGATCAGTTAATATAAAATCATTTCTTAAATAAGTAGTTTTCCAATAAAGGGATTTTGTTCTTTCTAAGGAGAAAGCAGAAAAAGACTGCCTGGTTTGGGAATGAGAATTGTTCAATAGCATTGTTGAACTTCCTCTTCTACTGATTCTCCTCCTTGACTCAACTGCTTGAGCTACATCTTGTAAAGATTTTTATTTTCGTCCTTAGCAAACCTTGAAGTCCTTCCAACTCTATTCTGTGAATCCTTTATTTCATGTTATAAATCTTCGTGCTAGGCACTGTTCTATTATTTTATTCTGTATATTCTTCTTTTCAGAACATATGCATTCTTTTCAGATATTCTCATCTCATTGAGCTTGATCTGTAATAAGACATTATTGTTGCTTTTTTTTCAGTCTTTGTATATATGTAATAAGTAAGCATCTTTTCTTCCAATAATCCTGCTAGTCAAGGTTCCTCAACCAAAGGTCCTGGATATCCCAATTTTTCCAGATGTCCGCATCTAGCACTGTTTTTGTTTACCCAAGGAACAACCAAACTAGCATAACTTTCTGTAGTTTATGCCATTTGCTTTGAAATAAGAATTCTAGAGGTAAAATGTAGAGAGTGAGAGATGAGAGACTGAAATCATAAAGAAAAAGGTGTTTGTATTTGTGTGTATGTTTGTGTGTGTGTGAGAGAGAGAGGGGGGGAGGGAGGGAGAGTTGCTAATGAAAGAAAGTTAGGGACTCAACTTTAGGAAGGAATGAGTGAAAAAATAGAAGGCTATAAAACTATTTGAACCAAGGGTACATTAAATGATACATTAGATGGTGGCACAGAGACAGACATCAGGAAGCGTTTTAGATGTCAATAGTCGATATAGCTAGGAAAAGAAGAAGAAAGGGAAGAAAGATAGCCCAAGGAGATAAGAAATCTATCTTATATTTGCCTGAGATGGAGGAGAGTAACCTGGGTACATGGAGGAAGAAAAATTTTGCTTCACAATACTGAGCAACATGAAAACTTGTCACATCCATGGAGGAGAGAAAGAACCAAATAAACTGACAAGCAAGAATACAGTGACAGATGACATTCGGAAGACATGGGAAGAGTCTCAGTTATCCAGGAACAGCTGATTGGTTTTATTGCTCTTAAGGCTCCTTAACGTACAGCAAGCAGCTCAAGACAGCAGTGTGAGAATGAGAGATACTAAACCAGTGGCTTTCTAGAAGAGAAAATGGATCGCTGAGTTCAGTATTGATTCACTGAAATTATTCTGTTTGTGTATCTGTATAGCTAATGTTTCTATTGAGAATAGTAAAGTTATTTTGTTCACAATTGCATGTCATGCAGGTATTCCTAGATGCATCTCTGACATATCCAGTTGTTTGATTCAGTACAAGGTAGCTTTAAATGTTTTGAAACACAGTAATTTTATCTTCAGTTTTGCTATGTATTGTGACAGGTACACTATTTGTTCTTTACATAAAAGCTGAGATTCTCTATAAGCAATTCTAGACTGTTTATATATTTAACCATTGTAAATGAACTGCATTAGTTTATTAAGAACCCATCCCATTCTTGTGTGGCCTCTGCTACCCGTCCACCATCATGGAAGAACAGCACACATTTTTTGAGAAGAGTTGTTTCGAGGAGTTCATGAACACTGATTTGTCCCCAAACACTGTGGCATGTCACCTTTGACACCTTTGACTATCACTAATCCATAGTTATTATTTATTTGGTATGTTGGAATTGTGTATGAAAGAAAGCTATATCAATATAACCAATGGCACAATCAAAATATAGCCAAAGGTTTATGCTAGTAAATATGCACAATTGCAAATTTATTTATTTATTTGTTTGTTGGTTGGTTGGTTGGTTGGTTGGTTGGTTGGTTGGTTGGTTGATTTACTTATTTACTTATTTACTTATTTACTTACTTACTTATTTACTTTCTTATTTATTATGACTTATTTGCCATGGGGAGACATGATAGCAATGTCCCAATACTTGAGGAGATGCCACAGAGAGGAGGGGGTCAGGCTGTTTTCCAAAGCACCAGAAAGCCAAATAAGGAATAATGGATGGAAACTGGCCAAGGAGAGATTCATCCTGGAAGTGAGGAAAAACTTTCTAATGGTGAGAGCGATCAACCAGTGGAACAGCTTGCCAGCAGACGACCTGAGAGCCCCAGCCCTTGCAATCTTCAAGGGGAGATTGGACTGCCATCCATATCAAATGGTATAGGAATTCCTGCTTGAGCAAGGAGTTGGACTAGATGACCTGCAAGGTCCTTTCCAACTTTAATAAAATAAATAAATATATATTATCAGCTTCTGGTTCAGTCGTATTTTTGTTGTCCAGATTTAGTTTTGCTGATATTGTTCCAGTTGATCAACTGATTTCCTTAGTAGAAAGAGAGCAATATAATTTTATTAATTCAAAATTTGTACTTGTATTTTTCACTGATGGACAGTTGCTCTTATTAAATACAATAAAAGTTGCATAATAAAATGAAATTATTTAATTGCTCCTTGAATCAATTTAATTGCTCCTTGAATCAATTATTTAGCCTAACAATTTAATTGACTATACACCATTTAATGAATCAATATAGATTTAGAAATAAATCTATTTCACCTGTTTTAACAACAACAATTTTTAAACTTTAGAAATATGATTGCTTCACTTTCATGTCAATAAGTCTTCTATAGGAAAATATTCCATGTCGCACACACATATGTATATATACAGCTAATTAAATTAATCTAACTTTAGTAATTATTAAGATGCAAACTGCATAATATAGAGAATTCTACATAATATAGAGAGCTCTGTAATTTTTCTCTGTATGGTTGGTTCATTTTCCTTTTTTATCAGTTTGGCAAATTAGTTAGGATGATAAAAAAGGCATTATTTATCCCTCACTGCTCATTTTCAGCATAGCTTTTAGCAAGCTAACTTTTCATTTGTAAATAATTAGGACTCTATGTTTTTCCGTCTCCCATCTCTATTTTAAAAAGGGGGGGGTCAAGTCTGAGCTAAACATCTTCTAAAAGAGTAGCATTTGATTCCCCCGCCCCCCATTAAACCCTTCTTTTGTTCTAGTGTAAAACAATCCCCTCAAGAATAGAATAGAATTTTATTGGCCAAGTGTGATTGGACACACAAGGAATTTGTCTTGCTGCATATGCTCTCAGTGTACATAAAAGAAAAAGATACATTTGTCAAGAATCATGTGGTACAACACTTAATGATTGTCATAGGGGTCAACTAAGCAATGAAGAAGCAATCAATATTAATAAAAATCTTAGGATACAAGCAACAAGTTACAGTCATACAGTCCTAGGTGGGAGGAAAAGGATGATAGGAATGATGAGAAAAACTAGCAGAATAGAAGTGCAGATTTAGTAAAAAGTCTGACAGTGTTGAGGGAATTATTTATTTAGTAGAGTGATGGCGTTTGGGAAAAAACTGTTCTTGTGTCTAGTTGTCTTGATGTGCAGTGCTCTGTAGCGACGTTTTGAAGGTAGGAGTTGAAACAGTTTATGTCCAGGATGCGAAGAGTCAGTAAATATTTTCCCCGCCCACTTTTTGACTTGTGCAGTACACAGGTCCTCAATGAAAGGCAGGTTGGCAGCAATTGTTTTTGATGCTCAAATTCCCAGGCCATGGTGCAGAATGGATAGCATCCTGCCTCAGATGACATTGGGAAGTGATGGAGGCTATCGGGACAAAGATCTGCTTTATATTGAGCTAAATGGCTGCATTCAGATGAAACAGATAATTACATTATTTTGACAACATTGGGGGAAAACTCAGTACCATGAACTAAAGATTTTAAATAGAAGTGCTATTCCAATCTTTGCCTCAAGAAACAAAGTACTGTAGTTCAGGTCAGGCCATCTTAAAAACAATTTCAAATTAAATACTTCAAGTACACTGGTGACATAAAGGGTATTAGTCACAAAGAAACTGCTTCTTAGTGTGACTGAACCTTCCATAGCAAACAGGTGAGGAATAATTAAAATATCATTTCCCTTCATAACTAGTTTCTAGCTTCCAAATGGTCAAATTCATTTGCTTGGCAAATATAAGGAGTGAAATTCAAACGTGCTCTATGGCTCATTATGTTGCACTCCTTGATACAACAGAATTTGTAATGCTCAGTGATTCCTAATTAGAAATGTTTGTAGGTTTTAAGAAGCAGGAAAGAATAAAATATAGAAAAATGTTGTCCTTTACAGTGTTTAATGATCCTGCAACACTTACAAGTCTTTCTTCTTTTCTAGCAATAAAAAACCAACAATAATAAATAACTAACGGTTTGCTGTATTTGCAGACTATCCAAAATGAGCAGCCTGAAGCAATTGAATACTTCCTAATGACAGGCCAGACTTGGTATTTTTTTTAATTAGTAAAATGCACACCTTTTATTAAACTTATCAAAAGGGGTGTGTGTGTGAAAGACAGTTTCTAAAGAATGTTAGCATCTACACAGTTCTCAAAGTGATTCTAAAGGTAGAAAGCAGTTTATAAAAGACAACAATCATACAAAAGAAATAGTAAAAGAAACATCATTCTGTATGAATCAATATCCCACCAGCCCCTCCCAAGAGTTACAGAGACCAATGGATATGTTATATTAAGCATATGGCTAGAAGGCTTCAAGAGTTGTTAACCTGATCCTACGTAGCTTCTGCTCTGGCAATCTCACACTACTTACCAGAGCTTACAAAACCTTCTCCAGACCCATCCTCAAATACAGCTCATCTGTTTGGAACCCATACCGCATCTCAGACATTAACACCCTCGAAAATGTCCAAAGATACTTCACCAGAAGAGCCCTTCACTCCTCCACTCGAAACACAATACCCTATGAAACTAGATTTACAATCCTATAGCCCTTTGAACACTCATAGAACAGTCCTAGAAATTGCAGGCTGGCACCATGTCTCAGCTTTTTTCAACCAAGTGTCTTGAAGCATTGGATTTCAGCTCTTATAAAAGCCAGAAGACCAATCCGATTATGGGAATATAAATCATACATATCTAGAGCATGTCAGTTTGAGGAAGACTGAGACATATTATTTAGAGGTTTCATATGTTCAACCAAACATGTCATTATAGGGTTCAGGCCAATGTAGATCAAGAAGGGAATTGTTTGTTCTATTACTTTATGTTGTTTTCCCATGTTTTGTTTTCTGCAAGTGATCAAGCAATGAGAGGTAGAGGGAAAAATAACAATAATCACTGCACTATTTGCTCTCTCCCTCTGGAAACTTGATAAAAAGTGTGCCAAGAGATAAAAGCAAATTGATGGGAAGTAGAAAAAGCAGTTACAAGGAAGGACCCTGATGAGAAGTGGCACGAAATACATTCATCCAAAGATGTCTCCAAAACCGGAAATATTATTCATGATTCTGATATGAATCTGATTGAAATTTAGGAAAAAAATATTACTACATAAATAAGCTGAGGATTGGATTTTTCTATAGCATCACTATCACCCCAATAGATAAGACATGCTTTACTGCATCAAAACCTCTGTTTCAGTTTATCAGAGACATACCAGAAGATATGCTGCATAAGAGGTTTGCTGAATGAGCAGGGTATTGGACTAGACAATTTTGGGATCCCTTCCAAATGGTTTAATGATGAGCCTTTAAGCTATAAAACAATGAATGCATTGCATGTAAGACTTCTTTCTGTCAAAAATATGAATCCCTCAACACAGAGACACATTCACACGATTTTTTTCTTTAAAGTATAAAAGGTCTTCAGAACAGGACAAGGATTAAAATGAAAAAAGACCTAGAATTACTTTGAGCGAGAGGAGAGAAATGTTTGTATATTATTCGCTGCATTCTGTGTTACTCATCAAAAGTTTCATTCCTCAGTCTTTTTCTTATCTTAAAGCCACTGATGGGAATACATATCACCCAGGCTGAAAAGATTGAATTACATTTCCCTCACTGTTGCTAAAATTCATGGGAGCTCAAAGCCAGGATTAGTCCCTAGGTGTAGCTAGCCAGTGAATTTTATGATTTCTTTTCCCCCAGAGAACAACACTAACAGGGTTTGTCTCTTCATTGTGCTATGGAGATTATTGAAAATGTGCTGCTATAACACTTGATAAAAGACCTTTGCTTAAAAGGAGAGTAGCTTTGTCACTGGAAGAGCATTACCCATAGGATTTCACAGAGTGATTTGAACACAAGGCGTTTGGAAGCTTTTCCATTTTTAACGGTTTTTTTGCCTCAAAGCAAACTCCGTGCAAAAAGCTATAATTCATCCATCTGCAATAGATGAAGTAAGTCAGTTTTAGAACCAAGAAGTACAGCTGGATTTAAATCAGGTTGTACAATGTGAAGGGAGGGGGAGAACAGAGAAAAAAACTTGTATTTGTTTGCTATTTATGCCAAAAAAAACCTTGTATAAATAGGATGCAGGAATCACACAAAATTAAACTGGAAGAAACGGCTCCAGGAAAAAAGCTAAACTTAATTTCATTTGATATATTAAATTAAATGCTGTTATTATGAAAGAATCCCTTAGTTAAATAAGTTTCCATTCTTTTATATTAAAAGATGTCAACTGTTGAAGAAGTCTAAACATTAACGTTCATAAACAAATTGCAAAATTCGGCAAAATAAAACAAATGCAAGTATTTAGAAACATATTTTTGTGTTTCCAGTAAGAGTATATACTACCGTGTTTCCCCGATAGTAAGACCCCCCCGATTGTAAGACATATGGGGGGTTTCAGGGGGGTCGGCTAATAATAAGCCATACCCCGAAAGTAAGACATATGTCTTACTTTCGGGGAAACACGGTACTAAAAGCGAGGGAGGCGTCCGCTACTCCCGCCGCCGCCTTTGCTCTCCCCGCCGCGCCTGGGGCTGCCTGCCTGCCTGCTGCCATAGCCGGGCTGGGCGCGGGGCATCCTCGGCATTCGGCAGCAGCGGGAGGAGCCGCAGCCTCCAGAGCCGGCCAGCCGGGCGCCCCAGGACACGGGCAGCCGCGCCTGCTGCGCAATGCTGCCTAACGCCGCCCACCCGGAGGAGAAGAGGCCTCGCCCGGGCCGAAGCCGCCTTTGCTCTCCCCGCCGCGCCTGGGGCTGCCTGCCTGCCTGCTGCCGTAGCCAGGCTGGGCGCGGGGCATCCTCGGCGTTGGGCAGCAGCGGGAGGAGCCGTAGCCTCCGGAGCCGGCCAGCCGGGCGCCCCCAGGACGTGCATCGCGGACCGGCCCCGCCGCAGTGCAGGAGGGATGGAGGCCGGACCTGACAGGCAGCCGCGCCTGCCGCGCAACGCCGCCTAACGCCGCCCTCCCGGAGGAGAAGAGGCCTCACCCGGGCCGAAGCCTGAAGACGAGCTGGCCCCGGTGCCCGGGACAATATAAGACATACCCCCAAAGTAAGACACAGTGGGGCTTTTGGGGGGTAAAAAGATAGTAAGACACTGCCTTCCTATCGGGGAAACACGGTACATATGTTGCTTCAGGTCGAACTATAGGATGCTTGGTGGTCTGTGACCTTTTCTTCCAGACCCTTCATTACTGAACTACATAACATAATCAGTATTTGGGAGAGTGGGTTTTGCTCCCTGTTTATATTCATACATGTATATAGTTTCTCTGTCTGCTTTGGTAGGATTTCTCCTTGGTAGTTTGTTGATTAGGGTATTGTTTTCTACTCAATTGTTCAACTAGTTTTAATCCCTGCTTTTCCAGGTGCTGGTGTTTGGAGAGGATGTGTTCTGATCTTTTTGTTTCTTTCTTACTCTTTTATTGTCTCTTTTGAATATTACATAAATGGATTTTTGAGTATAGTAAAAGAGCTTTCTTTGAACTTAGAGAATTGAATAAATCCTAATCAGTACTTTGACTTGAAATATCATATCAAAATGACTCAATTTTCCAAATTGGTTTAAATGGTAAAATTATTTCAAAGCTAATTTACATATCCCCTTTTAATATAAATTGCAATGCCTAGAATTCACTACCGGGCTCTGTTGTTTTTCCCCCCAATCCCAACATCTTCAACCTTACATTATCTACAATAGACCTCTCCCCTTTTCTAAGAGGTCTATAAGGGGCATGCATAAGTGCACCTTCGTGCCTACCATTCCTGTCCTGATGTCTTTTTATCTTTTCTATCTCTACTTTATACTTATATTATGTTAAACATACTACAATACAATACTATATTTGTATGACAAATAAATAAATAAATGCAATAATAAAATAAAAATAAATAATATGTTAAAACAAGTTTTTAAAAATTGTATGCTTTCGGATATCATTGATACTTTTCTGGCAAAGATACTTCCAAATCATCATAATTTTTGCTTCCCAATTTAAAATAACTTATCTTTACTTTTGACAATTTTTATGAATTTTTAAACAATAACATGAATGGGCTAATTACTGTTTCAGTTAATCAATACAGAGAGTAAAAAATGTTATGGTTTAGTGGTCTGTTTTCTGAGCCACCCTGGGCCCATACCTCCAAGCTTTCATTACTTTGGACTACAAAGAATGCAATGTCAATTTGATTATAAATATTAAACCAAAGCTGTAGTGATTGTGAGCACTGTTCCCCAAAATACCGCCCCGCACGCCTTTTCCATGGGCGCGCAGTCCCCATCCCCCTGCCAGCCCGCGGGGGTGGGTGGGTGGGGAGGCGCCGGCAGTAGAAAGTGCTGCCCCCACCCGATCCGCTCCCTCTCCTCATCTTCCAACGAAAGAAACTCGCGGAAGCTGCTTGCTTTCCGTGAAAGCAGCGCGCCTTTTAAACATGCTGCTTTCCTGCACCTCTTTCCTGGGGGGGGAGTGGCCTCCTCCCCCGCACCCACCCAGGAAAGAGTTGCAATAAAGCAGCGTGTTTAAAAGGCGAGCTGCTTTCACGGAATATATTTTTAAAAGGTAATTGTTTACTCAGTAATTTTTCATCATTCATTCTAGTCTGATCTATTGCATAGTTCTTCTTCATGGTTCCTCATAACCTTATAATTCTTCATATACAGTGGTACCTCTACTTACGAACTTAATTTGTTCCATGACCAGGTTCTTAAGTAGAAATGTTTATAAGAAGAAGCAATTTTTCCCATAGGAAAAAATAAAAAATAAAAGTAAATAATGCATGCAATTGGGGAAACCACAGGGAGGGTGGAGGCCCTGTTTCCTCCCAGGAGATTCCTAGAGATTCCCCATGGAGTCTTTTCCCCACCTTTTCTGGCCCTGTTTCCTCCCAGGAGATTCCTAGAGGGCTCCACAGAGGCTTCTCCCTGCCTTTTCCGATTACAGTTTTGGAGGCTCGGGTTTGTAAGTGTAAAATGGTTCTTGAGAAGAGGCAAAAAAATCTTGAACACCCAGTTCTTATCTAGAAAAGTTCGTAAGTAGAGGTACCACTGTATTTGCCTCTCCCAAGAGTGCACTTTCCCTCCGAAATAGAATAGGCTTTCTAATTGATCCAATAAACACAGATCAGATTGATGATTCAACTCAGATGTGGTACAATCCACAAATGTTTTTTTTTGTTTTATTTCAATTCAGTTAAACTGGCTACTATGAAGCAATTTAGCTCATATATTGTTTTTCTCTGCAGCTTCATTAATAACTTTCTATAAGAACTTTGTGTCACAAGTCTAAAAGCACATGGATCACATATCACTCTAGTTTTCATTTGATTGTAAGACGGATGTTTGGTGATCATGACAGACTTCTTCATCAATCGCCAGCAACCTGCAAGTGATCGCCAGCAACCTGCAAGTAATAGGGGCAGTTGAAATGTTATCAAAGCAAGCTGTGACACATCAAGGACAATTGGCATTTAATAAAGACAAGAAAAAAGTGTAGATTGAGAAGGAAACAAATAGGCTACTTTTCAATAAAGCAATACAATCTAGGTATGGAAGGAGGGAAGCATGGGGTGATTTTCTAATGTGCAAGAACTATGTTTTGTGAATAGGATAGGAAAACTCAAATCAAGATCTAAAATATCATGGAATTAAAATAGATTGATGGCTATAAAAAGGATTCAGAATAATATGGATTTCAAAATGAGCAACAAGAATTGGAGAAAATACTAACAGTGACTGAAAAAAATGATTACCAACTACCTTCTAAAATTCAAAATGGAGAAGGAAACTGTGAAAGGAACAATGATAATTTGGGCTAAAAAATTTGGGTAAAATATTGAATTAGAACAATGGATGGAAATATGGAAAAAAAATTGATGATGTCAGCCGCATACAAAGAGAATATCTACAAAGTGTTTTATCGGTGGCATTTACCCCCAGTGAGATTGGCCAAAATGTTCCCCAGTAGACCGCCAAATTGCTGGAAATGTAACCACCAACAAGGGACCTTCTACCCCTGTGATGGAAATGTCCCAAAGCCAGGGAATACTGGGGGGGTGGGAAGGATGGAGGAAATTACAGAACAAAAAATTGATATGAAACCAGAATTATTCCTTTTGGTTAAAATAAAAAAATATATAAGCAAAGAAATCCAACATACCATGTTGCACATAATTACTGCACCCAGAATTAAAATTGGAAGCAAGAAAACATCCCCTCAAACACAATGATTATTTAAAAAAAGGTTCTAAAATGTGCAGAAATTGATAAATGATTGAATTAAGGAATAGAGGGAAACAGTATTAGAAAATGTGGAATAGGTGGTATAACTGGCTTGAAAGAAGTGTAAAATCAATGCATAAAAGGCAGCTGTGAAGATGTCACAGCCACCCCCTTTCAAGAGTCCTCACGCTGAGACTTCTCCTGACACAGATGCTTCACTGACGGAAGCTGTTGGCAGTAAAACTGGCCTCTGATAATGTGAGGATTCTCCCCCATCAACCCCCACAGTGCTTGGAGCAGGAGCTGGCCCAGAGCCAACCACAACACACATATACTGAATATATACATGTATAAAGATAAAGCAAATAAACATCTGCAGTAGAAAAAATACACTATGTTTCAGGAATTTGAAAACCCTTTCAGGATTTGTTATATATGAGAATATATCAGGCTTCATGAATATGTATTATTGAGTCTCTCTCTCCCTCCCTCACTTCATTCTTTCTCTCCTCTTCCCCTTTCCCTGTCCACCTCCCTCCATCAGTTCATTCACATCCAACTTTCAGAGACTTTATTCATTAATTCTTTCTGATGTTTTACAACTCCATTTAATGCCCTGAGTTTAATTCAATCTTGCTTGATGCTATCTCTTGTGTTCTTTGCAGACTTTACTTTCTAGCACCTCCAACTATTCCTTTCATAATTGATTTTTCTAAAGAATTTGATTGCATGACATGACCAAAATAAGATAGCACTAGCTTGGTAGTCTTAGCTTTTAGAGATGTTTCTTCCTTGATGCAGTCTGAAATCTCCAATATTCATTATTTTTGCTGTCAAAGGTATGTGCAGTAGCACTCTCATACTCAAATTTCAACAAAGACTGGTTTTGTTTTATATGCTTTTTATTGTGTAACTTTCACAAATACTGATGGTAATGGAAAAAACAGTTGCATTTATGATTTTGCACTTGGTATTAAGATATAAGTTCTTTCTTTTCAAGATCTCTCTGCTAGTCATCATGATGTACCTGAATAATGTTAATTTTAATAATTTTATGTTAGAAACATAGAAACATAGAAGATTGATGGCAGAAAAAGTTCTCATGGTCCATCTAGTGGAAGCACCTTATACTATTTCTTGTATTTTATCTTAGGATGGATATATGTTTATCCCAGGCATGTTTAAATTCCATTGCTGTGGATTTACCAACCACGTCTGCTGGAAGTTTGTTCCAAGTATCTACTACTCTTTCAGTAAAATAATATTTTCTCATGTTACTTCTAATCTTTCCCCCAACTAACCTCAGATTATGCCCCCTTGTTCTTTTGTTCACTTTCCTATTAAAAACACTTCTCTCCTGAACCTTATTTAACCCTTTAACATATTTAAATGTATCAATCATGTCCCCCCTTTCCCTTCTGTCCTCCAGACTATACAGATTGAGTTCATTAAGTCTTTCTTGATAAGTTTTATGCTTAAGATCTTCCACCATTTTTGTAGCCCGTCTTTGGACACGTTCAATTTTATCAATATATTTTTGTAGATGAGGTCTCCAGAATTGAACACAGTATTCCAAATGTGGTCTCACCAGCGCTCTATTCAGTGGGATCAAAATCTCCCTCTTCCTGCTTGTTATACCTCTAGCTATGCAGCCAAGCATTCTACTTGCTTTCCCTACCGCCTGACTGCACTGTTCATCCATTTTGAGACTGTCAGAAATCACTACCCCTAAATCCTTCTCTTCTGAGGATTCCTTCTGAGGATTCCTTTTGCCCAAGTGCATTATTTTACATTTGGAAACATTAAACTGCAGTTTCCATTGCTTTGACCCCTTATCTAGTAAAGCTAAATCATTTGCCATATTACAGATGCCTCCAGGAATATCAACCCTATTGCACACTTTAGAGTCATTGGCAAATAGACAAACTTTCCCTACCAAACCTTCCCCTAAGTTCAATGTCTCTTATTGATCAATTTCAGAAAATAAAATTCTAGAATGATTAATTTCTTTGTTTCCAATTTTTATCTCAATATTACAATATTCAATTTTTGCATTACTTCAGTCTTTTTGCTATTTAGATGCAATCCAATTTTTTCATTGTCTTGAATTTGGGGGTAAGTAGCCTCTTTATTTCTGCCAGTAAAGTGGCATTGTCTGCACATCTAAGATTTTTAATGTTTCCATTGCCAATTTTTATTTTAACTTTTTATTCATATAACTTGAGGCTCCTTAAAACCACCACTGTTTATAAATTACTCAGAGTGCTGATAAATATGCAACTCGGCCACAAAATATCTCCCATCTTGAATCAGTCTGTGTTTCCATAAGTTATTCTGATAATAACTGATGGTTATACTTGTTACCACCATGGGGACCACAATTTCCACTGTAAAAGAAAATGGTTTTTGAGTTTTGCCAAGGTTGTAAAACAAATCATTGTACTTGTTAAGTGACTCATGGGGTCATTACGCAAATTCAACTTTCCCCATTGACTTTGCTTTTTGGAAGCTGTCTGGGGATATCAAAACAAAACACACAGTGGGAATTACCAAGAAGAGAAGCCAAAACCAAGACCGACAAAGATCTCAGAAAAATAACATAAAAGATTTTCAGGGGTGGTGGGTTGGGAAGAAACAGAAAACCGCATCTCTAAAAACCCTGGAAATAGAATGTATAGAATAAAAAAGCAAGGGGTTTTTCTAAAAGATATCTGAACTCAGAAGGAGATTATAATCACAAATTGTATTAAATTATTGTACTAAAAGATGCCAATGGACAAATAATGACTAATTCAAATAGCGATTAAATGACTATACTCAAGATGTTAACATCAAAGCCCTTAGAGTATATTTCCTATTTATAAGAAATAAAATCAGCACAGTAATTTCCAAAACCAAAAATTGTAGGATTTGATGGAACAATTACACAAATATGATAAAAAGCAGAATCAGTAAAGGTCCTAATCAAACTACTGTATATAAATTCAGGAGAATAACACAATACCCAACAGTAGATAGGAACAGGGAAGTGTAGTTACAGAATTACAAAGAAGACTTAACAAGTTGGGAAACTATTGTTCAATATCCTTAATTTCACCTGCCAGAAAAATAATGCTATACTTCATCAATTACAAGTTAGCACCTCCATGTAAAGGAAGATGTTTAAACTGGCTTTTCAATAGACTGAGAAACAATTATGATCCACGCTGGAAAATTGGGAAAGGTAAAAGAACTCACTACATGTTTCATTGATTATACAAAGGATTTTGATTGTGTCCATCAGATCAATCAGTGGAATGTAAAGGAGGCAAATGGAGTCAATTTCAGTAGTACTAGGTACACTGTTGGAAAATCTGAAAGATCATTTTGGAGACAGATTATTTATTTATTTATTTATTTATTTATTTGTTTATTTATTTAGTTATTTAGTTATTTATTTAGTTATTTAGTTATTTAGTTATTTACTTAGTTATTTAGTTATTTAGTTATTTAGTTATTTATTAGATTTGTATGCCGCCCCCTTAATAGGATCTATCTTTGTGGAATTAACACAGACTTAATGGCATATAATCAAGTGAATATACTCTTGGTTAAGTTTTTTTAAGCATTAGATAATAAAATATTCCAATCATGATCTAATTTATCCACATGAAGGTATTTTTCAGGGGTATCTTAATTAATAAGCAGTACAGCGATACCTCATCTTACGAACGTCTCTTCATACAAACTTTTCGAGATACGAATCCAGTGTTTAAGATTTTTTTGCCTCTTCTTAAGAACCATTTTCACCTTCTAACCCAAGCCCAGGTGTCTGGGCTCTCTTACTGCGCGTGCGCTCTCTTACTGCTGCAGGAATTCCCCTGCCTTGTGACTGCCACCAACGGGATTTCCCATTTGCTTCCTACACTGCCCCAAATCACCTCCAAAATCACTCCCCTAAAAGCTTCCCTACACTGCTCCAAATTGCTCTCAAAATCACCCCTCCAAAAGCTTCCTACCACCGCCCCAAATCACCTCCAAAATCGCTCCCCCCAAAGCTCCAAATGTTCTCCCAAAATCACCCCTCCAAAAGCTTCCTATACTGCCCCCAAATCACCTCCAAAATCGCTCCCCCAAAACTTCCTACACCACTCCAAATTGCTCCCAAAACCACCCTTCTAAATGCTCCCTATGTTACCCCAAATCACCTCCAAAATCGCTCCTCCAAAAGCTTCCTACGCTGCCCCAAATCGCTTCCAAAGTCTTCCAAAAACTACCTCTCCTTTCAAAATGCCTCGTTTCTCCTTGCTGCCTTTCTTCACTCCATTTGCCTTCATTAGGACCTCGATTTGGGATAGCATAGTAAGTGTTTTCGTTTTCCCTTGTTGCCTTTCTTCACTCCATTTGCCTTTGTTAGAACCTCAATTTGGGGTGGCATAGGAAGCAGCTGGAGGGGTGATTTTAGGAACAATTTGGGGCAACATAGGAAGGTTTTGGAGGGGTGATTTTGGGAGTGATTTGGGGGCAACATAGGAAGGTTTTGGAGGGGTGGACTTTGGGAGTGATTTGGGGCAACGTAGGAAGGTTTTGGAGGGGTGACTTTGGGAGTGATTTGGGGCAACATAGGAAGGTTTTGGAGGGGTGATTTTGGGAGTGATTTGGGGCAACATAGGAAGGTTTTGGAGGGGTGATTTTGGGAGTGATTTGGGGCAACGTAGGAAGGTTTTGGAGGGGCGATTTTAGGAGTTATTTGAGGCAACGTGGGAAGGTTTTGGATGGGTGATTTTGGGAGAGATTTGAGGCAGCATAGGAAGCGTCTGAAGGAGTGATTTTGGAGGTGATTTGGGGTGGCATAGGAAGCATCTGGAAGGGTGATTTTGGGAGCAATTTGGGGCAGCTTAAGAAGCTTTTGGAAGGGTGGTTTTGGGATCGATTTGGGGCAGCATAGGAAGTGTCTGAAGGGGTGATTTTGGGTGCAATTTGGTGCAGCGTTAGCCTTTGTTAGGACCTCCATTCCTCACTTCTCCTCTCTGTTTGTCTCCACTCCGTTAGCCTTCACTTTGTCCACCCCCGCTTTTTTTTAAGCCTTAAAGTTTGGATTTTCCTAATGGGTTTGCACACATTATTTGCTTTTACATTGATTCCTATGGGAAACATTGTTTCATCTTACGAACTTTTCTACTTACGAACCTCGTCACAGAACAAATTAAGTTCGTAAGATGAGGCACCACTACTAGTTAGCAGTCTAGAGTAGATACTGACAATTTTGCCAATGTCAAAGAGAGGCTTCACATCACTGAGATGGCATAGAGAGTATCTCAGCAGCTTCCAGAAAATGTTCTACTAAATGATATAGTGTGATATAACGATCAGCCTAAATGTACCTACCGATTTCCCAACTTTTCACCCATATCTCTCTCTTTCTCTCTCTCTCTCTCTCACACACACACACACACCACAAACGCACCTATGTCTCTAGGATCTCTATCTCTAGAATCTCTGGGTCTCTATCATTTCTTTCTATCTAACAATGTTTTTTTGCCTGCAGCTCCACCTAAAGGAAATACTGAATTTTCCTCTTCCAACTTTTGGCCAAATGTATAAAAGCTGAATCTTTTCAACTTCCACTGGCCTCAACAATATTTTATCCTTATGTAGTAAAACGTGTTGATGAGTTATAATATATAATTATTATATAATATAATATATCCCCCACACCAATCAATAAAAGGTTTTATGGCTAACGATTGTGTACTTTTCTACATTTCAAGGCAAGCAAATCTTATTACTCTTATCTTTATAACTAAGAGTACAAATTCTGAAGGAAGAAAATAATTTGTTAATGCCATTCTTTAAAAACTAACAGAAGGCGGAAGAGGTTAAAGAACCAATTTTTCTTTACATCAATTTTTAGTGCTATAATGCCATCATGCTATCCATGTTGTGCTAATGCTGCAGAATCAATTTGTAAAGGCAGAAGGGTATGGTCCAGTTCTTTGTTTTATCTATTAGTAAGGTTCTTAGTTAATATTTTAGTTTTCTTTGTATTTATTTTAAGCCTGAGACTTTGCCAAATTGTTTTATTTCCTGTAGTAATGTTTCCCGTTTTCTAAGGAGTCTTCTATGATCATCTGCAAAGGCTTGAATTTCGCCTTCTCTGTGGTGGCCCCGACCCTCTGGAACCAGCTCCCCCCAGAGATTAGAACTGCCCCCACCTTGAACTTGCCTTTCATAAAGTTCTTAAGACCCATCTCTGCCGTCAGGCATGGGGGAACTGAGACATCTCCCCCGGGCCTATACAGTTTATACATGGTATGTTTCTGTGTATGTTTGCTTTTAATAATGGGGGTTTTAGCATTTTTTAAATTATTAGATTTGTTCTTACATTGTTCTTGTTATTGTTGTGAGCCACCCCGAGTCTACGGAGAGGGGCGGCATACAAATCTAATAAATAATAATAATAATAATAATAATAATAATAATAATAATAATAATATCCCTCAATCTTCCTTTTATGATTAGTCTTGGCCTTCTGAATACCTTACTTCATACTAGCTCTAGCAGCACTGTATTTGTCCCATCATCGGACCTAAAGGCCTTGGTCCTGTAATGGAAGAGACAATGGACTTTCTTAGTCATTCATGACTTCTGATTGGAATAGATCCTAATACAGTGACAGTATCTGTGCAGTGTTTGACATAAGAGCCGGAGTGGCGCAGCAGGTAGAGTGCTGTACTGCAGGCCACTGAAGCTGACTTGTAGATCTGAAGGTCAGCGATTCAAATCTCATCACCGGCTCAAGGTTGACTCAGCCTTCCATCCTTCTGAGGTGGGTAAAATGAGGACCCGGATTGTGGGGGCAATAGCCTAGCTCTGTTTTAAAAGTGCTGTTGCACTTTTGGCTAGCATCTTTAATCTGGTCAGCACATTATTTTATCCCCTGGTTAGGGCTTTAAAAAAACCTTATTCAGAGAGAGTAACAATGAAAGAACCTGCAAGGTAAGAGCTGGAGACATTCAAGTATGTGACTGTTCATCTGTAATATTACGAGAAGTGCAATAGATATGATATATTTCCTGTTGAATTCTAAGTTATAAAAATAGACAATTAAGGTCAACTATTTACATAGTAGGAATCTCAGATGGTGATTTTAGCTGGTAGATTTTTTGAAATGATAAATAATGTTTCCAAAGGCAGCATTTCAGATATAATGTATTTCTACTTTGGCTTGAATAGTGAATACATGAAGAAGGCAAACTCTGGATATTGCTACAGTAGATGTTGACTATCACAATATCATTTAAACCCTGTTCAATATTGAGTTATTCACAAAGCTGACACATAATAGAATTTCTTCCTATACAGCTTATATTGCATCCAGAAATTCATATCCTTTCTATTACTTATTCTTACTATTGTTGCCATAAAAGGTTACAATTTTTTTTCCAGGATTTTCTCACTTCAGTTTTATCCAAACCATTTCATCATTTTTATTCTTAATTATATTCACTCTGTTTAAATTTACTCTCCTTTATATATTTCTAAAACCATAAACCTGCTTTCCATAATTTTCCTAATTTCCTAAAGATTTCTTGGCATTTTTGTGCCTTTTTAATTTTTTTCTTGCTTTCTCTGGCCATATTCTTTTCAGTGTCCTTTTCTTTCTCCATAGTGCATGGAGCTAGCCTCCAAGGATAGGATGGGATAGGATGGATGGATGACCTTGCCCTCTAGCCAATCAGGACTGAGTCTTAAAAGGTATAAATATCACCCTCCATCTTAGGTTCTCCCTCTTTCGACTCAGTCCTTAGTCTAGGATGTGTGCCTTTTTTCCAAAAGGATTTCCAGTCACAGAGCCTTTCACTAATCAACCTTGTTCAATGTTGAAAACCTATAGAGACCTGTCAAATTTTTAAAAGAATGCAATCCTTGATACTTTATATTTTAAGGGGAAAGGGGATTTAAAGTCACAGCAGTTTAAAACTCTTCACCTGAATTCATAAGCCAAAAAAAATGACATAAGACATTTATAACATCAATATATTAGCACACCCTAAACAAAATACAATTACATTAAGCCTGGTACAGTATTGAAGTTGACTGCTACATGAAATAAAATTAAGGGTGAGAAACAGCTAAGGTCACATTTATTCCAGTAGTTAGTAATACTAAAACACACAATCTGACAGAAATAATTAAAACATACTTGAAATTGCATTTGGGCAGAAAAGGGTAATGCTATATTTTCATTTCTAAAAATTACTATATTTATACAGGAGTTATAAAGGCTGCTTTTTTCCTGTCATGCTAACTGGAGGACAGCTGGATTACACAAGTATAGATTCCTTAGAATTATCTTGATTAATGGGGTTTATCACCCAAAGATCACTATACTTAAAGTATTTTTTTGTAGAGAGAGAAATAAACATACTGTTAAGTACAAGAGTTTATGTAAATATTGAGATGGTACTGGGCTAACATCACTTTTTCCCTTCTACACAAAGCAATTTATGTCTGTCTGTCTGTCTGTCTGTCTGTCTGTCTGTCTGTCTGTCTGTCTGTCATCTGCCATCCATCTCATAACAAATGACTGTGGGCAGCTTCCAGGATTAAAACATTAAACCCTAACAATAAATTTCTTAAAAGAATAAAAATAGAAGTCCCAGGTTGCAGTAAACTACATCAAATACAGTAACTCTTTCCTGATACAAGCTGAGATAAGAGAACATGTGGTCTAGAGGTTAAAACTACTGCCTTGCAGGCAGTCTCCCTAGGTTCAAATCTCAGTAAGGGTATGGCTAGCTGATGAGAGCAAAATAAGCTTGAAATAGATCTACACTAATCTCCTCTCTTTTCATTACCAGCAAAAATATGTTACACATTGTTCTGTCTGGGTTCCCCCAGACCTCAACACCAACTGGAAAAAACAGCCAGACACTCTGGTAAAAGCCAAAAGTATTTTATAGCTGGAAAAAATAAACACAGAGGAAAACCTGTTCTTCCCAACAGACAGGCTATAATACGTTACAGCAGAGTCCTGATGTCCAGACAATACAGCAAGCTTCTTGCTGGCACCCCCCCCCCCAAGGTTTCAATAGTCAAAGGCACAAACCAGGATTCCAAGACGCCAAAGTTCACAGCCAGGTCCCAAGACTCTCAAAGATAAAACTCCACAAGCCAGGAAGGGTGGGTCTGCCTTTTAGCCTTTCCAAAGAGCACCACACCCAAACCCAGCTGTTGCCTCTTTAATGCTGAAAGTACTTAGCCAATTGCTCCCTTCTCTGAGTAGCTCTTCTCTGTCGCAGATCAGTTATGGCTTATGCATTTTCCTCTAAGGAATCCAGGCTGCTTGCTGGGGAGAGCTCCCTCTGGTGGAACTCTGGCTGTCCTCCCTCTTCTTCAGCCTGGGATTCCTCCTCCTCGTCTGCCTGCACCTCCTGTTCCTCAGCCTCTCCCTCTGAGCTGGAAACCGACAGAAGATCAGCCGTTCCCTGAGGGGCCTCAGACGGAACCACAACACACATATAGATTATAGAGTAGTTTGTTGGCTATAAATTTTTTTACTGCCTTGAATGGTCCCTGGAGGGGATGAATGGCAAAAAGGAAGCAGTATGCTCCCTCCCTGCTCTCTAATGTTAATCCCTTCAAACTCTTTTCTTCTGTATTAAGTGAGTAGGGGATCGGACAAGAATACCCACAAGGTCCCTTCAAACACTGTTATTCTGAATAAAAATTGAGAAGGGGGTTTGACTAGAAGACCTCCAAGGTTCCTTCCAATTCTGTAATTCTGAATAAAAATTGACCAGGGGTGTGTGTATTGTGTTACAAGACTTCCAAGGTTGAGCCATAACAACACATGGCTAGGTACGCTAGGATAGATAGATAGATAGATAGATAGATAGACAGACAGACAGACAGACAGACAGACAGACAGACAGACAGACAGACAGACAGACAGATGTATAGGGATGGATGGATGGATGGATGGATAGGTAGGTAGGTAGATAGATGTTTTCATTGATTTTCATGGGTATAGGTATGTATGTCTTGGTGTATTTAGGTCTTTTCCTGTGAAAGATTGATTGAAGGACTGCCATCTTCAGTGCTACTGGTGTGCCCTCCAAGGCCATTGTGGGTATGCTCAACAAGCAAAATCTCATGTGAAGATGAGCACATGAGCGAGATTTCGGCAATTTTTGCAGTATTTTTGCTTCCAAGCATCTTCACGTGAGATTTCATTTGCTGCACATGTGCACAAGCCAAATCTCATGTGGGCACGCATGGGCACAGGTTGGGGATGCGCAGCTGTGTGCATATCCCAAAAATCACTACCGGAACTTAGCAACTTATCGTTTCTGTAGCATGCCATCACTGATAATCACATATAATGTATGTGTGTGTATATTTTCTCTTTTCTCTGAACTTTTCTCCCTAGATTATGAACAAGCAGCATGTTCAATGCAATCTATCATCAATGGAAAGTTTTAAAAGACATTAATTTCCAAATTGGTGAAATCAAAGATTGGCTTATGTGCTCCAGAAGCACATTCATTATCTTTTTTAAAATTTGTGTTTGTATTCATTAATAAAAGAAACCTTTTTGCTAAAAGTAACATTTGACTTGCTATTTTTTGCATCTTTATTGTTAAATTTTGTAATATTCCTTTATTACATCAGCAGCAGTTAAGAATGTTATTAAACTCACGGATTTACACAAGCATTCATTTTAAGTATATTATTGTTGTTTTGCTGAAATTTCTGGATCACACGCATTTCTTTGACTATTTTTCACTTAAACACAGCTCACATTAGAGAAACATCTTTCAGCTGTGGTGAGGGGGGCATTTGCCCAGGTTCGCCTGGTGCACCAGTTGCGGCCCTATCTGGACTGGGAGTCACTGCTCACAGTCACTCATGCCCTCATCACCTCAAGGTTCGACTACTGTAATGCTCTCTACATGGGGCTACCTCTGAAGAATGTTTGGAAACTTCAGATCATGCAGAATCCAGCTGCAAGAGCAATCATGGGCTTCCCTAGGTATGCCCATGTTACACCAACACTCCGCAGTCTGCATTGGTTGCCGATCAGTTTCCGGTCACAATTCAAAGTGTTGGTTATGACCTATAAATCCCTTCATGGCATCGGACCAGAATATCTCCAAGACCGCCTTCTGCCACACGAATCCCAGCGACTGGTTAGGTCCCACAGAGTTGGCCTTCTCCGGGTCCCGTTGACTAAACAATGTCGTTTGGCGGGACCCAGGGGAAAAGCCTTCTCTGTGGAGGCCCAAACCCTCTGGAACCAGCTCCCCCTGGAGATTAGAACTGCCCCCACCCTTTTTGCCTTTCATAAACTCCTTAAAACCCACCTCTGCCATCAGGCATGGGGGAATTGAGACATCTCTCCCGGGCCTATACAGTTTATACATGGTATGTTTGTGTGTATGTTTGCTTTTTAATAAGGGGTTTTTAGTGATTCTTAAATTATTAGATTTGTTGTACATTGTTTTATTGTTGTTGTGAGCCGCCCTGAGTCTGCGGAGAGGGGCAGCATACAAATCTAATTAATAATAATAATAATAATAATAATAATAATAACAACAACAACAACAACAACAACAACTATTAGTATTATTATTATGTCAGTAAAACACAGCAAACGAGATCACTTTGCTGGATTTTGTATTTCATCACCAGTCGGGCGCTTCCCAAGCACCTAGGACTGCGTGATGTAGCGGCGAATTATTATTATTATTATTATTATTATTATTATTATTATTATTATTCAGCCTTCCATCCTTCCAAAGTTGGTAAAATGAAGACCGAGATTGTTGGGGGCAATATGCTTACTCTCTGTAAACCTCCTAGAAGTTTACAGCACTTTGAAGCAGTATATAAGTCTAAATGCAATTGCTACTGCTAGGTGTAGTTCCATAAAAATCAAGTATAAAATGGTGCTTGTAGACACAAAACTTTACCTTTCACCTCCACATTAGTAAGATTTCAGCTGGCAGTGACTGATAAGGAATGGGATTTTGGAATTACACAGATTGGCTTGATAAAATGTCAAAACAAGCAAGCTGCAATAGTTTAAAAAATAAAGTTCCCGGAATAATCAGGAACAGAACTAAAAATATAGCAATCATATCTTTGCACACTTCAATTGCTTGTCATTCTAACTTCTTCACAGTAAAAAAAATATTAAAGAGCTAAAGAGATTTTTAAAAAGGCAACTAAAATAATCAGTGGCTGGAAGAGTTCCCCTATAGTACTTGCGGCTGTTTAGCCTGGAACCAAGGTAGGAAAAAAGAAAAAATGATAGAAGAGAGATATAAAAATATGTACTGCATAGATAATGCTACTTTTTTCTCCTTCATGATGTTATATCAGAAAGTCATCTAGTTAAAACTAAATGCACTGATATTAAAGAGTAACAGGCAGTAACATTTCCTCACACAGGGCATAGTTAAATTGTAAAACCTGTTGACAGCATTTACAGTAGCAGTAGTTACTCTGAATGGTTTTTAAAAGGAACTGGGCAGGTTTAAGGATGATTAAATTGTCAATGCCACTAGTATTGGTGGCATTTTACTACTTTAGTATAATGCTTTATAGCCTGGTTGCTAGGAAACAAGCATGCAAGAGGAGGCTGTGAAATTTGAATTGGATCGTGTTGACCCAGAATGCCAGACTAGATTGTTCCATGGCCTGAGCCAACAGGCATGTTATGTTCCCCTAAAGACACATGAATAGTAGCCTAGATACTGACAGTCTTACAATCCATTAATTTGGCTAATTATATTTTAAACCAATACTGTTTGACCAATTCTGAGTAATAGTGAGTTGAATAGTGAAAAGTAGGGAAGCGTTCTGTAGTTTTTATCACTGGTCTTAAGAGACTTAACCCAGCCAAGGTGGCATCACCAAAAAACCCAAGAAACCCTAAACCCCAAAACAATTTAGGTAGTTTCTATCTATTGAATACACAACAATGTGCAGTTTCATGCAGCTTATATCTTTCTCCTGTAAAAAGAAGAAAACAATGCTCCAGTTGTGAGTTGGCATCAGTTAAATTCATACAGAAGAGAAATCTGTCTATGTCTAAATAGATATAAATACCCTTTGTTCTGTTCTGACATTTTTAAACAGATCTTCCTCATCAACTTTACCTGGCTGCTTCTCTTGTTATATCTCTATAAGCCTAAGGACGAGATAGGTTGCTCATTTTTAACTTTTGTGTGATGCACGCGAGGACCATGTTTGTCTTTAAAAAGGGAAGAAAGGTAATACAGTAGTCCCTCACCTATCGCTGGTGTTATGTTCCAGACCCGGCCACGATAGGTGAAATCCGTGATGTGGAATTTATCGACTGATAGTACTTATTTAAATATTTATATTGCAATTGTTTGGTAAGTTTTCATTGTTTTAAGTGTTTATAAACCCTTCCCACACAGTATTTATTTTAGATACAGTATTTAAATACAGTATTTACAATTTTAGATATATTTTTTTTGAAAAACCTGCCGATTGAGTTCGGCGGGCTGTTTAAATCTGCCGATCGACTTCCTCAGAAACCCGCGAACCAGCGAAGATCCGCGAATGATTCTTCTCATTAATATTTCTTGAAAACCCGCGATGAAGTGAAGCCGCAGTAGCGAGGCAGAAGCGCGGTATAGCGAGGGACTACTGTATAGCATAAATGCATAATTATTTTCAATTTAGTAGATTACTTACCAGCCAGAATGGTTCTCTAAATAAGTATATGAACTCTCAGCTATGAAATTTGCGGGTTTAGAATTTTTGCCATAATGAAATGAGTAAGCAGTGTAATGAATTTTATGGATACTGTTACTTTCCTGATTTTTATGCTTTAGTGCAAATGAAAAGACTGGCTGCAAAAATTTTGTCAAAGGACATCTACTGTTCTTTCTTTTAATTATACTAAATAGAAGCATGAAGAAGAAAATAATCCACTACTTTGAGAACAATGCATGTAGAGTCTGATTTCATCATCATCAAAGGGGACAGCTTTTATTATTTCAGACTCAGTCCTGATTGGCTAGAGGGCAGCGTCAACCCATCCTTGGAGGTTAGCTCTATCCTATGAGAAAGGGCATAGCAGAAAGGCTTACCAATGCCCCTTTTCAATAAATGTTAGTTTTAGAACAAATGAGTATCACCACTCAATGGAGTCAGATATAATTTTATTAATCACGGTTTCCAAGCTGTGTTTTGAGGACCAAGGGTGATTCACAATACTGATAGGAATTACAACATGTGTAAGTGCTGGTGTATATAATTTATTTTTTATAAATGGACTACATCTAATAATATTGCCATATCCAGTAGAGTTCTGATACTTTTGCTACAAAACTAGCAAGATTATGTTCTAGTTCAACTTCTTGCAAAATCATATTTAAGGCATTTTAAACTTATTTTTCTGAAGAATACAAGCAAAAAGGAAGTAACAAAACATATCAAGTAATAGTTCCCACTAAGAACATCATCTTTAATAAATAGGCATTATCTCCTACAAGGCAACTAGTCTTTCATATTCTAATATCCAAATTAATGAGGAACAGATAGAATGGTTCCCCAGATTTTTTTGATGGCTACAGAATCTTAATCCTCCTAACTATTCCACTTAATGTTATTTAAAATGAGCAAATATCTGAAATATTTTCAGATTTACCCAAGTCATATTTTAATGCTCTGTATAAGTAGCCACAAACAGTAGCCAACTAAAGGTAGTAACGCAGTGCTTAGTGTTTTCTGGCCATTTCCAAAACAGTGCCTCAGTGGCTTAAATGGAATATTGCAGGCTACTTCTGCTGCCTGCTGGCTGGCTGCAATTTGGCAGTTTGAATCCTACCTACTCAAGGTTGACTCAGCCTTCCATCCTTCCAAGGTCAGTAAAATAAGGACCCCAATTGTAAATCTGTAAATTGCTTAGTGAGGGCTATAAAGCACTGTGAGGTGGTATATAGATCTAACTGCTATTGTCATTGCCATTGCTAGGAAAGAAACCTTGAGAAGAAACACTAAGAAACACTAAGCATCATCTTTCAAAATTCCTTCAGAACCAGCACACTCCCCAAGCTATGGTCAAAAGCAGTAGTCATCCCCATCTTCAAAAAAGGAGACCCTTCTCTCGTTGACAACTACAGACCAATTTCGCTATGCTGCATCTCATGTAAAGTCATGCAATCAATTATAAATCAATCAATCACCCTTTACTTAAAATCCAATAACCTACTCTCTAACAAACAATTTGGATTCAGAAAGAAATTATCCTGAAACCTTCAACTACTTCACTGCAAAAACATATGGCCTACCCACCTAGATCAAGGAAAATTCATTGATGCAATTTATATTGACTTTTGCAAAGCCTTCGATTTAGTGGTCCATGACAAACTATTCCTAAAACTCAAATCCTATGGCATCTCAGGATTCCTCCACAGCTGGATTACTGCATTCCTGTCAAACAGGCAACAAGTTGTCAAAATTGGAAGCGCCATTTCCACCCCTGTCCCGGGTAAAAGTGGCGTTCCCCAAGGCAGCGTACTAGGACCTACTTTATTCATTCTTTACATCACCGACCTCTGTGATCATATCACAGGCAACTGTGTTATTTTTGCCGACGATGTAAAACTTTTCAACACCACGGACAGCACATCTACTCTCCAAAAAGACCTCAACTTTGTCTCACATTGGTCTAACACATGGCAACTTCAAATATCAACCAGCAAATGTTCTATCCTCCACATCGGCAAAAAGAATCCGAACCTCATATATAAACTGAATAAAGAAAATCTCACAGCCAACCCCCACTCAGTAAAAGACCTTGGAATACTAATATCAAATGATCTAAGTGCCAAAGCCCACTGCAACAATATCGCCAGAAAGGCTTCTAGAGTTGTTAATCTGATCCTACGCAGCTTCTGCTCTGGCAATCTCACACTACTCACCAGAGCCTACAAAACTTTTGCCAGACCCATCCTTGAATACAGTTCATCTGTCTGGAACCCATACCACATCTCGGACATCAACACCCTTGAAAATGTCCAAAGATACTTCACCAGAAGAGCCCTTCACTCCTCCACTTGAAACAGAATACCCTACGAAAGCAGACTATCAATCCTAGGTCTAGAAAGCTTAGAACTACATCTCCTAAAACACGATCTAAGTATTGCCCACAAGATCATATGCTGCAATGTTCTACCTGTCAATGACTACTTCAGCTTCAATCGCAACAACACAAGAGCATGCAACAGATTCAAACTTAATATTAACCGCTCCAAACTTGACTGTAAAAAATATGACTTCAGCAACTGAGTTGTCGAAGCATGGAACTCATTACCTGACTCAGTAGTGTCAACCCCTAACCCCCAACATTTTTCCCTTAGACTATCCACGATTGACCTCCCAGGTTCCTTAGAGGTCAGTAAGGGGCATGCATAACTGCACCAGTGTGCCTTCCGTCCCCTGTCCAATTGTCTCTACTTATCTCATTTATCTTTTCTTCCTTTCAAATATGTTCACCTATACTTTTATATCTTTTCTTCTATTCTTTTCTTTATTTATATTATTACATATCTATTCTCTTCAATGTGTATTATGTATTGGACAAAATAAATAAATAAATAAATAAATAAATAAATAAATGAATGAATGAATGAATGAATGAATGAATGAATGAATAAATAAATAAATAAATAAATAAGCAAACATTAAGCCCTTATCAAATGTAGCCATCATTACTCCATCATCTCCAGAGGAAATTAAAGGACTCTTTTCCTGAACTGCAATCTACTACCATCTATAGATTAATTAAAGTGTCTTAAATAAATGTAATCAGATTTATACACTTATTTTCAACATCTCATTTCCAAGGTTATATTTGTAAAAAACTGACTCAATAATCCCATTTTATAGACATCAGAGCTCTTACAGAATCCTGAAGCTTGGCAAAAGCTACTTCAATCAATCCCAATTCTACTGAAAAAGCTGGAACTTGAACCTAGGATCTACTTACAAAGCATGGCTATGTTCCAGTCTTTTCTTACACTATACACAGTCTTCAGTCCTAAATCAGCCAACTTTAAATGAGAAAGAAAAAGCATGGCAAAGTGGACTACCAATTGAGCGAGAGCTTTAATCTCACTTACAGACCTCTGCTGAGAAAAAATGAGGAAATTTCCTGCTATTTGCATTCGTTTAAGGATATGCTGAAAGCACCTTCAGCATTTAGCCAGCTGCAGAGAATTATGGAAAATCTAATTTTATTTATTTCGCAACACAACCCAATAAAAAAAGAACAAAAGCATCACGAAGACATTTTCTTTTCATGTATAGAGATTCATCATGATGGCTGGCGTGAGTCAGATTTTTTATTAGGTGCTGCTTAAAGACAAGGAGACATATCCAAATGCAATTAAACTACCAATAGGGCACTGATTAAATCTGGCCTTTTGGTTTCTCTTGCACCCTTTTCTGATCCCTTCCTCCTATGCCATTGATTTAGTATTGTTAACCTTTCTTTATTACTTGTTTATGTTCTTCTATTATGCTGAAACATCAATAAGGAGCTTTCTGAAAAGGACAAAAGAGGCAAACAAAGTAATGTTGAGGAAAGGTCAGGGGATGCAGAAAGAAAGGGCCAGTTTGCTGCAGGGAGGAAATTGACAGCCCTGAAAGGTTATTGTTCCTACTGTTAAAGGGAGGAAGGGACAGGGAATACACACTTATCATGACAGCAGGGAAAAATGAAGACAAGTGATTTCTCCTGATTCTGACCACCAGGGGCAGGAAACACCATGGTGACCACTGGTACTCAGGGCAAGTAATACATTCTGCATTTCCCTTGTGGTGGAAAAAAGAACCTACTAGTGACAAAAGAATGGTGCAAGAGAGCATTGCGTCTGAAAGTAAACTGACTTTGGAGAAAATGGGTAACCTTGATAGCCTTTTAGAATCTAAGTCTACTTCATAATTAGTTTTTTAAAAAGGAGCATTCATATAGGGAATATATAGCATATATGGAACTTCTTACTGTTAAGGTAATATATTATATATTTCTCTTTCCTTTGTCGTATTTTTCACTCTTTTTTCACGAAAACAAGCTAAATTTATCTTTTCTTTTTCTTGAAAATTGTTTGTAATATGCAGCTGCGAGAGCAATCATGGGCTTCCCTAGGTATGCCCATGTTACACCAACACTCCGCAGTCTGCATTGGTTGCCGATCAATTTCCGATCACAATTCAAAGTGTTGGTTATGACCAGAATATCTCCGGGACCGCCTTCTGCCGCACGAATCCCAGCGACAGATTAAGTCCCACAGAGTTGGCCTTTTCCGGGTCCCGTCGACTAAACAATGTCGTCCAGCGGGTCCCAGGGGAAGAGCCTTCTCTTTGGTGGCCACGACTCTCTGGAACCAGCTCCCCCCGGAGATTAGAACTGCCCCCACCCTCCTTGCCTTCCTTAAACTCCTTAAAACTCACCTCTGCCATCAGGCATGGGGGAATTGAGGCATTCCCCCCTCCCTCGGGCCTATACAATTTATGTACAGTATGTCTGTGTGTATGTCTGGTTTAATAATGGTTTTTTTAAAAAAAATTTAAATTTATTAGATTTGTTGTGAATTGTTTTATTATATGTTGTGAGCCGCCCCGAGTTTACGGAGAGGGCCGGCATACAAATCTAATAAATAAATAAGTAAGTAAGTAAGTAAGTAAGTAAGTAAGTAAGTAAGTAAGTAAGTAAGTAAGTAAATAAATAAATAATTTTATCAGAATTATCTTTCAGTTTTGTTTTGTTTTACCTTTTCTGTCATTATTTTGAAAGAAATAAAATAAAATAAAAAAATATATGAATACCTATTTGTTTGTTTGTTTGTTTATTTATTTATTTATTTATTTATTTTGCTTGCTTGCTTGCTTGCTTGCTTGCTTGCTTGCTTGCTTGCTTGCTTGCTTGCTTGCTTGCTTGCTTGCATGCTTGCTTGCTTGCTTGCTTAATTGATTTCTATACCGCCCTATTCCTCAGACTCAGGGAGGCTCGCAACAAAATATATCAGAGTTTCAGGTAGCAGAGAACTAAAAAAGGTCAAAATGGTGGGTGTTACTGTACAATTTAAGCCCCACTTCACTTTATAAACATTGCACGTAAAGAATCAGTAGGGCTTCCATCATATAGGTGCACCCATCATCTTGGTATCTCCCAATACACATGAAAATAAATATAAGCGTAGTGAAAAAAGACTTTTTAATTGGGTTGAACTAAAAAAAAATGTTTAGCAAAGTCACAGTTCTACTCTACTCTGCTCTGGCCTCAAGGAAAATTTGTTTCTGCATAGAGTTTCCTCATTCATAGATACCATTCATTTCAATGGACAAAACAATGTTGGAAATTGAAATGTTGAAACATGGAAAAGCCAGACCATTGTCTTCTTTCTCTACTTTCACTGATGTAAAGGAGCATTTCTTTTCTTTTTCTTTTTTTTTGGTGAAAAGTGTGTGGGAACAGATCAAGGCATCTGATTTTAGATTTGTCAACATGAGCTCTTTCAAGCCACTTTATATTAAAAGGAATTAAGTAGCATGTGGGCATGGTGTTAAAGTGCTCCTGTTGTGCATATTTAAATGCAGACATTTCTGATCAATGGTGTTTTTGGAATCCCAAGCCAAATTCCTTTTGACTAGAATGTGTTTTTTTGTTTGTTTTTTTTTGTAGCCATGATTTTTCAATATAATTTATCATTCAGAATCAAAGCTAAATTATCATAAAACAGAATGTTCTGAACAGAACATTTAGAAATTTTGGCTATAAGACATTTGATTAGACCAATCATTTTCTGTCCTCTCTGACAAAGCTGCAAGAACGGTGCATTTAAAATTTTATTCTATATAAGAAAGGGAGATATCTGAAATGGAAGCAAACCAATCCATTTATTTAGAGTTCAAATATACTACTGGTATATGGTGCTCTGGCACTTCTAGATGGTGTCTAGGTTATTTGCTTTTGTCTACTTTTTTTTTCTTATACCTCGATCACATTTTCTTTTCATCTTTCGTTGGAATGCCAACTATAGTAAACTGATTCACTAGTTCCTTTCATAAATATGGTCGTTTTTAACCTATGGCTATAAATGGTAGATTAAATAAAGAATTAAAATGATAAACTGAAGTAATAATTGAACATAATTAGAATTAAGCCAGGCAAAAGGTTTTACAAAAATCAAAAATAATCACCAATAATTGCCCCGGAAGCAGAGTAAAGACGCTGATAGATATTGTGGATTAAATA
The DNA here is from genome assembly GCF_031021105.1 of Erythrolamprus reginae. Lineage (NCBI taxonomy): Eukaryota > Metazoa > Chordata > Lepidosauria > Squamata > Dipsadidae > Erythrolamprus > Erythrolamprus reginae. Next base: position 61,500,654 of record NC_091954.1, on the reverse strand, counting down.
AAGGGTCATTTTATTAAATTAACATAAATTTAAATAATGTAACTTAAAATACGTAAATTTAAATATTCAAATTCAACATAACTAAGGACCTGCAGAGGCCAAAACTAACGGGGTGGAAATTCCTACCAGAAACTTCCTTGGCAACATTGGGCAAAAACTCCTTGCTGAACCAGTAGCCACCTTCACCTGGATCCAAGCCGCACCACTAAGTCATGTGGGAGGAGCTCACCCTCCAATCCCTGTGGGAAATTGGATCCGGTGATTCCCATGGACATCCTCTCTCCAATCCCCGATGTTGTTCCAACCTCTAGTTCCTGGAGAGAGGTGGTCCATCACCCTTTAAAAGGATGCCCAAAGGAGCATGCGCAGTCGCTTCTAATTGCCCATTTCCGCCCCTAACTTGCCAAACCCCAGTGACCAAAGGGAGGCCTATGCTGACATCTATGTGTGCTGCACCCCCTAACCAATCCAATCTGTACCGTCAGTGTGGAATAGGCAAAAAACCGGCCGCCTCTAAAGGGGAGGCCGCAAAATATTCCTATTCGGCCCCGAAGCGATCTCCTAAGGACACACTGTTAATAGTGGAGGGTGGGCGGGTGTTCGCTTCCAGGGGCAGCCAAAGCAAGGAGGAGGTCCTGTTCGGATCGCCCTTAAATAGGGCGATCTAGGATCTCCCCTTGCACCTAACATGCAGCTCGCCTTCCTGGCGCACTGCCAAAAGCTGAACTTCCGGTTTCACTGGAAACCAGAAGTTCTGGACTCCGTGGAGCCGCCAGCAGCATCCCCCTGCTCCGGGGGCAATTTTGGCCGGCGGTTTAAGCCGCCGGTTGGGCATTTATAAAACTGGACATGAGATGAAAGAGTAGATTCTGTCATTTGTAGCATTTTAACTGATTTGAATTGAGTTACTGGAAACTGAAATGTAAATGAAACATGTGTTGAAGGTGCTTCAGAAATAGGACATACTGACAACAATTCAGTGTTTCAGAACAAAGATACCTTTCCTACCTGACTATTTTTTTAAAAAAAGAATGAGAAGCTACCATGCTGAAAACCATCTTCCTTGATTTTAGGAATGCCATTTCCATAAAAGCATTGTGGGATTCTTAAGAAATAGAAATAATGGGTTGGTGGAATTCCTTGCTTTTTTTTTGTTTTTTGAAGTACGATAAGTTAAAACTGCATATTAATGAATGGTGCCTAGGGAAAAAAAGAATGATAGTGCAATCTTTCAATACAACTTTCTGGCAAATGAAGTTTATGCCTAGCCATGTACACTGCAGCCATTTTTTGGAAAATAAGCTTCTGCCATAAGGAAAGTTTCAGTTATCAGGCAAACCATTTAATGTCTGAGATCAGTTGTCAGCTAACTTGGAAAATATGAGGGGTTTAATGGCTAGCTCAGTCTCACACAGCACCCTCCACACTCACTACACAGAACTTTCTAGCACTTGTTTATGAGGTCAGTCAATGAAAGCAGGTTGACCTCCATCCTTTCGTTACAATTAGCCTCAAATGTTGGAATTTTAGGTAGTGAAGATTGTTGTAGTGGTAAACAAAATCCAAATGTCAGCTAGGGATACCAGCAATATTTCTTTCAGCCACCCCTCAACCTGTAGTAGATATCTATATTGTAAAGTATATGTGTTTTCAGGATGAAGACAGAAATTGCAATAATATATCCATGGATAAAATGTTGCATTCAAGAAAGTTTAAAGATTTCTTTAGAGTTTGAGCCAAAAATGGAAAGCAAATGTTTGCTAATTACTGTAACATTTATTCTGCCTTTAAATGAACCTAAAGGAGAGGGAAAGGAAATGAAAGGAAAAAAGGAAAGAAAAGGAAAGGAAGTTTTGCAATAGGAGAATTAGAGTAGGTGAAAGGAATCAAGGGATCAGGTTTTCTGAGTCTGTTGTTTAAAATTTCTCTAGAAAATTTCTCCAAGTTTGCTTTGCAATAGCAAACTAAGCTACTGTATTTGATGCCTTCCTATATGTGTGGGCAGGAAAAGGTTGAAAGTCAAATGAAAAGGGCAGTTATAAATGAACTCTAAGTGAAGCTGACAGAGAATTGAAATTGTAAAAAAGTGCCTTTGACACTGTGCTACAGTAGAGACATCCACAAATGAGTTCACTTGGATTTTTTTTAAAAATGGGAGTCATAGGTGATAAAAGTCAGGTTATTGAAAACAACCCCACTTCTCATTGTTAGAGCTACAAATGGTCACATGTTGAGAATTTCTATGTATTATTCATGGAGGGAGATTAGCTAATAACCTGACTGCAAATAAAAGCAACAAGAATTACTACATGAGAGGCAGGCTGGAATTTTTATATGAGAGGCAGAGCAAGACAACATAGCCAGACTATGGAAGAAATAGGAAGTTCAGAATTGTCGAATAAGTAAACTAAACTGCACTATAATTATCTTATTAAATGGATAAACAATTCATAGGAAAGAAACAATGCTAGAGGAGTCAGAAACTACCCTAGCATTGTGGAATTCAAAAGTACAGTTAATCAGTCCTTGGGAAATACCATATTTTTCAGAGTATAAGACATACCCCCCCTTAAAAGAGGATGGAAATGTTGATGCCTCTTATACACTGAATACAGTCATTTTTGCAGTCCCCAAACCCTGCATCCTACCTGCAGAAAATTCTTGGGTGCCTGGAAATGGCAAAAAATGCGCGTTTTTTCAAAAATGGGCCATTTTCTGGGCATGTTTTTTTTAGCAAAAAATGTGTGTGGGAAGGTCTGGGGACCCTGCAGACAGCTTTTGGGTACTTGGGGAAGGCAAAAAAGCCTAAATTTTTGTGAAAAAACAGGCAAAAATGGCCCATTTTTCAAAAAAAATGGGGGCATTCTTGCCATCTCCCAGTACCCAAGAGATGTCTTCTTTGTATGCTGTCCATCAAAAAATGCCCTGCAAATGGCCTGTTTTTCACAAAAATGGGGCTGTTTTTGCCTTCTAATTACCCCATCTAGCATGACTGGAGGAAGAATTCTGGGAGTTGAAGTCCACTAGTGTTAAAACAATCCAGTTTGAAAAGCCCTGGGTTAGGGGTGCAAGGGTCTTCAAACTTGGCAAGTTTAAGACTTGTGGACTTCAACTCCCATTCCTGAGCTAGCATGACTGATGGAGGAATTCTGGGAGATGAAGTCCACAAGTCTTAAAGCCATCAAGTTTGAAATTTGTAAAACCTGTCTATGATTGTAAAAAGTATATATGTTTGTAAAAGGTATTCTGTTACATTGCTATTTTATTAAATAATATATTACTACATCTTTTGGTTCAGAATACTTTTTCCCTTGTTTTCCACCTCTAAAATATAGGTGCGTTTTATAATCTGGTGCATCTTACACTCTGAAGAATATGATAGCTTGAAAAAGCATCAGAAGTGAAGAGGCAAAGTAAAGAAAAAAAATAAGTGCTGCATTAATTGAGTAAATCTAATTAAGTGAGAAAATAAATTCACAAATTCTAAAAGAAAAAATGAATAATTTGTTACTCTGTTACCCAGTCACAATTAAAAGGAAAAAGAGGGAAGATATGAAAGAAAGAGGAGTAGGACATAATCCCAGGACATTCATGAAGAATTGCCAAGAAACATCTTTTCAAAAGCTGTATTTCAAATTCATTACTAGATGTTGAATTTGTAAGATGCATTTACCAATATTAAGCTGATATTGAGTCTATTCAAGTGATAACATAGATTGTCTTTTAGTTTATCTATATTCTCGATAAACTAAGGTTATTAAACTGGTGGTCTGTGGGCCGGAAGCATCATGCACAGCATCATGCACACACACTGAAGCTCCACAAAGGGGAAATCGTCATGATATGTCACATGATGGCAACATGATGCCGCGAGGTTGACGCCTGTGATCCAGAAGCATTGTAAAAGATATGGACAGTAACAGATAATTCTTCTTTTATTAGAGCAACTTGATTAGATAGTTTACTAATAAATAGTTTATTTATTAATAAACTTCTTTTATTATAACAAATTCTGGATTCTAATTTAATAGTTCCTATTATATGCACGTTTTTATGCTAAATGACTTGAGATCCATAATTTCAAAGTTATATTGAACTTAGATAAATTCTAATCCTGGCATAGAGTCAAATTACTACTACTATTTTATCATTCACATTATGCAAGGAAGGATTGTGAATTGCTAATTTATGTTGATTGTGCCCATCATGCATAATCTGTAACGCTGAACGGAGTTAAATAGGTTTTAGTTAATCACAGAAATAGAATATTGTCTCAAGGTTTTTAAATCATTTCCAGTTCCAGTGCTTTCTTTAATTACTTAGAGAAAAAATTCTGAGATTTTAAGAGACAGTAATTGGGAGACTAAGTAATCCAAAAACAATTATCTCTAAGTCATCAGAAGCAATAGTGGTACAATACATTGAAGCGCAGTATACAATTCAAAGAATAGAATTTGATTTTGGATCTCCTCTTACTAGTGTTGTCTATGGCTGTCTTTCTTGAGTTCAGTATATCTAGATTCATTTGACATCATAAACTATGCACAGAAACATTAAGAATAAAACTTTCTGTGATGGAGTAGGGAACATGCATTGAAAGTATAATAAAAAGGTTAAATAATATTGATTTTTGCATTATAAAAAAAAGTTGACTATTTCAATTTCTACTCATTGTTGTGTATACTTCTGGTCAGTTGGAGGATGGCAAAGAGTTTGCTGACTCTGATACAGATAGTTTATGAATTAGTGGCAGATCCTGGGTTACAGGTGTCAGAACAGGTGGGAGGCCAGCCACAGGACATTGCTATGAGTCCAGACTCCAGTGAAGAAGAGACAGATAATAGATGTTAAATCCGCATTTCAGGAGGGTGCAGAGGTGCAGGGAACAAGTGTTAGGAAAGAGATATTAAGGGGAGGAACGAGTTAATTACTGAAGTGATTTATTCATCACGTCCGGGTGCCAGCAGGGAAGAAGGGCAGAATTTTCAATGTTGTAAATCCATCATGGATGTGTGCCGATAGGGGCTACGAAGTAAGCTAGTTTATTCTCTGCTATTTAACAGTTGTTTTATTGCTTTGAACTACGCTGCCTAGACATAAATCTTAAGAAAAGGGAGGAGGTCTGGAGGAAGGCTTTTGTGTGCCCTAAGTGTTAAGATAAGAGAGGAAAGAATTTGACTGCCTGTAATGCATTTTGAATACGGAGGAGAGGAGAAATAAAGATGGAGTTTTTGTTTATGGAATCCTGCATTCAGTAAGCGTTATTTCCAATTTAACCAAAGTTCTTACCAGAATCCAGAACACTCATTATTTGGCAAATTCTAATGGGGTCCATGCATACATCACTATGTAATTGTTGTGTTAGTTATATAGGTTATTTACTAGATAAAATACAAATATCACCTTCTTGAATGATCTCTACTTGTGGGCAAAACACACAACTGAAAAAAAAACCAAATTAAAAATATTCCCACTACATGTTCTAAATATTTCAACATGCATGTTAGAACTTTAAATGTATACAATGTGTTAAAAAGAAGCCTTTAAATCTGAAATACTTCCTCCAACAAAGTGTTTTATAAGTTCTATAGTTACAAAAGTGACCAAAACACCTTCCAGTTTGTCTATAAATCAGAGGTGTGAAACTGGTGGCCCATGAGCTGGATGCATCACACATGAATCATGCTCACCCCAGCTACACGAAGGAGAAAAACATCTTCATACATCACATGACGGCAATGTGGCATCACTAGGTAGCCACCCATGAGTTTGACATCGGTGGTCTATAACCTTCTAAACTGAATCAGCAACTGGGATGCCATCATGTCATTGAGAAATATTTTCAAACTCCTAATGAGGAATTTGCCTCATGAGCTACACAAGTGGGTGCATTTAGGGTATTTAAAAACAGTCTCCTAAAGCTGTCCTGCTTTGTCATTACATGATGCTTAGAGAATCCTATAAGTAGAATATGCTAAACTATTTCTATTTAGCAATGAGCAACATAGCTTAATAATGATGTTGAAACATAGAAACATAGAAGACTGATGGCAGAAAAAGACCTCATGGTCCATCTAGTCTGCCCTTTTACTATTTCCTGTATTTTATCTTGCAATGGATATATGTTTATCCCAGGCATGTTTAAATTCAGTTACTGTGGATTTCCCAACCACGTCTGCTGGAAGTTTGTTCCAAGGATCTACTACTCTTTCAGTAAAATAATATTTTCTCAAGTTGCCTTTGATCTTTCCCCCAACTAACTTCAGATTGTGTCCCCTTGTTCTTGTGTTCACTTTCCTGTTAAAAACACTTCCCTCCTGAACCCTATTTAACCCTTTAACATATTTAAATGTTTCGATCATGTCCCCCCTTTTCCTTCTGTCTTCCAGACTATACAGATTGAGTTCATTCAGTCTTTCCTGATACGTTTTATACTTAAGACCTTCCACCATTCTTGTAGCCCATCTTTGGACCCGTTCAATTTTGTCAATATCTTTTTGTAGGTGAGGTCTCCAGAACTGAACACAGTATTCCAAATGTGGTCTCACCAGCATTCTATATAGTGGGATCATAATCTCCCTCTTCCTGCTTGTTATATTGAAGTGAAGGATGGATCACTGCTGCATCCATGGAAATGGATGCCATATTTTTTGATATTCCATATTCGGCAGGCCATATTAAGTTTTTTTAATATAACATATATTTTTTCTTTTCTAATTCTCCTTAAACAAGATCATACATGTTATTGGTTTAAAATCAGTTGCAAATACAACAGATATTGGTGATGGATGATCTCTGGCGGGCCCGGGACAGGGGTTTATCCTCGGTCCTGGTGCTCCTCGATCTCTCAGCGGCTTTCGATACCATCGACCATGGTATCCTTCTGGAGGGGTTGGGGGTGGGAGGCACTGTTCTCCAGTGGTTCTCCTCCTACCTCTCTGGCCGGTCGCAGTCGGTGTTAGTGGGGGGTCAGAGGTCGGCTCCGAGGTCTCTCCCTTGTCAGGTGCCTCAGGGGTCAGTCCTCTCCCCCTTGCTATTTAACATCTACATGAAACCACTGGGTGAGATCATCCAAGGATATGGGGTGAGGTATCATCAATATGCCGATGATACCCAGCTTTACATCTCCACCCCATGCCCAGTCAACGAAGTGGTGGAAGTGATGTGCCGGTGCCTGGAGGCTGTTGGGGCCTGGATGGGTGTCAACAAACTCAAGCTCAACCCTGATAAGACGGAGTGGCTGTGGGTTTTGCCTCCCAAGGACAATCCCATCTGTCCGTCCATTACCCTGGGGGGGAATTACTGACCCCCTCAGAGAGGGTCCGCAACTTGGGCGTCCTCCTCGATCCACAGCTCACATTAGAAAACCATCTCTCAGCTGTGGCGAGGAGGGCGTTTGCCCAGGTTCGCCTGGTGCACCAGTTGCGGCCCTATCTGGACCGGGACTCATTGCTCACAGTCACTCATGCCCTCATCACCTCGAGGTTCGACTACTGTAATGCTCTCTACATGGGGCTACCTTTGAAAAGTGTTCGGAAACTTCAGATCGTGCAGAATGCAGCTGCGAGAGCAGTCATGGGCTTACCTAGGTATGCCCATGTTTCACCAACACTCCACAGTCTGCATTGCTTGCCGATCAATTTCCAGTCACAATTCAAAGTGTTGGTTATGACCTTTAAAGCCCTTCATGGCATTGGACCAGAATATCTCCGAGACCGCCTTCTGCCGCACGAATCCCAGCGACCGATTAGGTCCCACAGAGTGGGACTTCTCCGGGTCCTGTCAACTAAACAATGTTGGTTGGCGGGCCCCAGGGGAAGAGCCTTCTCTGTGGCGGCCCCGACTCTCTGGAACCAGCTCCCCCCAGAGATTAGAACTGCCGCTACTCTCCTTGCCTTCCGTAAGCTCCTTAAAACCCACCTTTGTCATCAGGCATGGGGGAACTGAGACATCTCCCCCGGGCATATACAATTTATGCCTGGTATGTTTGTATGTATGTTTGCTTAGAAAATGGGGTTTTTCAAATATTTTAAATTATACTTATTAGATTTGTCATGAATTGTTTTGTTTTGTTGTGAGCCGCCCCGAGTCTGTGGAGAGGGGCGGCATACAAATCTAATTAATAAATAAATAAATAAATAAATAAATTCATGGAAATGGATGCCATATTTTTTGATATTCCATATTCGGCAGGCCATATTAAGTTTTTTTAATATAACATATTTTGTTTCTCCTCCTCCTTAAACAAGATCATACATGTTATTGATTTAAAATCAGTTGCAAATACAACAGATATTGTTATCAGAGAAATTACATATTTGAGAAAAAAGTGAGTTTTAAAATTGGTAATGTTCAAAACAAGGAAACAAAGCATAGATATCTTTTTACAGGTTTTGATCAATATTAGGTTGCTTTCTTTGCTATAATGATTCTCAATCCAGTACAGATTTAGCTGTAGCATTAGGACAGTAGTTATGCTCTGTGACTAATTACTCCAAAATCAGGATATATATTGTAATTCTGACAGAAATGCAATTAGGCAGCAACAAACAAAAAATTCCAATTTATGTTCAGAGTTCATGAAATAGCTGGAAAAATCTTCTATGTCTCTGCTTCTCTGTTTGTTTGTGTGTGTGAGAGAGAGGGGGGGTGGAATGGAGGATGGGAATGGGATGGGAGGCAATCAGATAAAATAATACCTTAAGTTTCCCAGGCCTTTAAATAATGAATATCATACAAATACAATAAATAAATAAATTTGCAGGGGTTTTTTACTTCATGTAAACTCTCTAGGGAAAGGTCAGTAGTAGTTCTTCTATATTTTACAATTGCATTTCATATCAGCAACTTGTTATGGAACAAATTTTTCAAAAGATCCAGTAAAATCTTCAATGGATGCTCTGATATCTTTGAAGCTAAGTGCTTCCTTATCATGGGTTGAAAGTCCAAATGTCCCTGCTGCGCATATATTTTCCCCCCTTTTTTTCTTTGAGTCAGGCTGCTGCTTCTACATATGCTTTACCTTCAGTTGAATAATGTAGTCTGTAAATTAATTTGCTGAATAAAATATTAACAAATATTGGCACAAGTTGGATGAAACACAAGCATATCGGTCAAGGGAAGACACCCTATCTATCTGCAAACTTTGGTATCATATTAAAACAGACATCCTCAAACTACAGCCCATGGAATGGATATGGCCTACCTAAGCTATTAATCTGGCCCGTGAGGGTGCCCCAGCCACATCACCCATTCACCTGCTGGTTCGCATTGTTCAGCAGAGTGTAGGACTTACCTATATGAGGCTAGAACTGGAGGTAAGATCAATTTTATTGGCAGAGTGCTTCAATGCCGGGAGAGTGATTCTAGGGGGAAGGGGTGGCCAATAAAGGTGTGGGCAAAGGCCCCATGAAACATCAGTGTACCATGTTTTTGGTCGGCAGAGTACTTTGTGAGGGGAGAGCAAAAATGGGCTGTGGTTTTTGCCGAAGGAACTTGAAGATTTGCCAGGGACTTCAGTCCACCATCTCACTGCTGAAGGGGAAAAAATGAAGGGTATGAATAGGAGAGGCTGTGCCTGCAGTGTAATTATGCATCACTTCCAAAAGTTGTGCTTAGTGCCAGGTATCTGTGCACTTTTCATTCATCCCTGGTGAATCAGAACAGAAGAAGAGAGAAGTGGGAACTCCAGGTATATAGCACACTTCAGCATGGTGCTATCCCATGCCAGCCTGACTAGCTCAGAAGCAATGGATCCCCTGCTCATAGGCTGGATGTGCGGTCCAAGGTGGGAGGATGGCAGGTAGGTGGCCCTCAGTGGAGAATGCCATTCTGGCACTAAGTATAATTCTTGGAAGCAATACTTAATTATGCAGTAGGTTCAGCATTATTTGTGTGTGTGTGTGTGTGTGTGTGTTTGTTTGTTTGTTTATTTGTTTGTTTATTTATTTATTGGAGTTGTATGCCGCCCCTCTCCGTGGACTCAGGCAGCTCACAACAAACATAGAGTACATAGTAAAACAGTTTGATCCAATTAATTACCATTCTAAGACTTTAAAAAACATCCTAATAACTTTTTAAAAATTCAATTTATCATTCACTCAATAAGTCACTCTAAAAACATTCATTGGTTGGGGGGGGGAGAGCTAATGGCCCCAGGCCTGGCGGCAAAGATGAGTTTTCAAACTTTTTTGGAAAGCAAGGAGGGTGGGGGCAGTGCAAATCTCTGGGGGGAGCTTGTTCCAGAGGGCTGGGCCCCCCACAAAGAAGGCTCATCCCCTAGGCCCCACCAACCAACATTGTCTGGTTGATGGGACCCTGAGAAGGCCAACTCTGTGGGACCTCACAGAGGATGGAATGGGGGTGGGAATGGGAATGGGAGTGGGAGTGATAATGGGAATGGATGGAATGGGATAGAATTCTATGAGGTATACCAGGTCACTGCCAAAATTGAAGGGATCCTGCAGAAGATGTTCCAGGAGAGAGAGAGATTTGGAAAGAGATATGGAAAGACAGAGATATGGACACACACACAGAGAGAGAGAAACAGAGACAGACAGAGAGAGTGCTGTAAAACTGAGTATCCTGAAGTGGACCATTAAGCAAGTTTTAAAAATTAACTAGTAAAAACAAAACTCAAACAAAAGAGCAACATGCAAACAAAAGCAAAAAACCCCCACAACCCATTCCCAGGAGCATGAGAAATAAAATTTTAATTTGTGTGTATTGTTTAATGGATTGTTAAATTGGCAAAATGGACTACAAAATTGGCCACGCCCACCATGTCACATGACTACCTAGCCATGCCCACTCAGTCATATGATCACTTAGTCATGACCACTTAGGAGGTCTGGTCCCCAACAGTCTGAGGAATCGTGAATTGACCTCTGTTTAAAAAGGTTGAGGACCCCTGTATTAAAACCTTTAACAATTATGTAACTTGATGATCAGCTTTTGCTCTTTTGAAGTTCTGTTTAAGCAGTTGCAAAAAATGATTGTCGATAGGTGCAAAAGAATAGTCTGTCTCAGTATTCCAGCTTACATAGAAACTTTGGGTGTGCTGACGATCAAGTTCCACTTACAAAGATTAGTTCTTCCCTGAAGTCACCTCTAGAATTTTGAACGGAGATTCTTATTACTCCTCTCCCCCTATATAAATTGTATACAACGCTGTATTATTAAGATTAATATTTACCGTGTTGTGTCCAGTAGACAGTTAGGTTTGGTTACCCGCCCCCTACTCCTTGGGCGGGAAAATACACATACCAGATTGGTTGTCCCAGCCTGGCAGCAGGATTATAAATAGCTGCTAGGCACGCCCATGTTGTTGTTGTCGTTAGCTCTGTTCTAGTAGCTATTGCTTTATTGCTCTGTATCAATAAACCATTTCTGACTGTTCCTGGCCTGCGCTGTTTCATTCCTGAATAGATCTAACATGCCTCAAATGTAATATTAACCAAAGCAACTTTCATATAAAAGCTTACAACTATAGTTATAAATGGTTCCATATTTGAGGTTACCTGTACCTTTGTCAATAACATTTACCCCTGAAAAGAAAATGAAATAGGGTATCTTTGTTGTTGTGAGCCGCCCCGAGTCTTCAGAGAGGGGCGGCATACAAATCTAATAAATGTTCTGTCGGGCTCTCTGGTAGATTCCTCCCAAAAATTCACAGGTACAAATTTCAGACACACACACATTTGAAAATTCAAAACAATGTTCTTTATAATGAAAATTCACTTAAACTAAGCCCTCTTTTGGTATAGCAAAGAGCACTCATCTCCAAACAAACTGGTAATTTGTACAAGTCCCTTATCAGTTCTGTGATACTTAGCTTGCAGCTGTGAGGCAATTTACAGTCCTTCTTTTTTCACAAAATGAAACACACTTTGCCCTGGTTTAGTTTCAAAGCGGGGAAAAATCAGTGCACAAAAGGTCCAAGTCAGTAAAGCAGTCACGAAACACAACGATCAGATAATCCTCCACAATGGCCAAACCCACAGGCTGCTATTTATAGCAGCCTCACTAATTACCACAGCCCCATCCAACCACAGGTGGCCTCATTTTCTGTGATAATAATCTCTCAGTTGTTGTTGCCTATGCATCGCTCTCCGCATGCGTGGCTGTATCATTAACTCTTGTTCTGAATCCAAGGAGGAGCTAGATAATTGATCTCCTTCTGAGCTGTCTGCCACACTCTCCTCCTCCCTGTCACTGATGTCTTCTTGGTCAGAGGAGCCTTCATCTTCAGATTCCACCGGGGGGGGAGCTAACCACAACAATAAATAAATAAATAAATAAATAAATAAATAAATAAATAAATAAATAAATAAATAAATAAATAAATAAATAAATAAAATCTGAATAATAATTTAAAGTCAGTTTGGATATTAGGACTATGTTTGGTGACAGGCTTGCCCAGAAGGAATATTTTATAACATGATGTGAATTGACTCAGACTATAAATAATAAACAAGAGCATCTATTGATTGAGAAGTGCCTAAAACCAGCTGCTGGGGGAAAATGCATAGAAGTAGAAGCAATGTGTGCATATGCGAATTCAGACAAAATTATCATTAAAAATGAAGCCAGAAAATGAAAAAGTGGAGAAAGAAAAGGGAGAGAAGCAATTAAGTAGAAGCTGTTTAAAATTGCAGCACTGTTATATTATTCCATGGATAATCACCAACAGCACAAGAAATTGTGAAGGAGAAAAAATACATGTCCATGACAAAAAACATCAATATTCCCTCCTATATCCTCTATAACCTTCATTATATATTTACTATATGTATACCCAATATAACTCTCATTGTGCAATGGACAAAATCAATCAATCAATAAATAAATAAACCTAAATTTTGAAACAAAAACCAAACCAAAACATTCTTAAATATCAGACAATTAAGGAAAGCAAATACCTCTTCTGTAAAGAAGCAACACTTTTGAGAAATTTTCTTGCATTTCAGCACTATTTCTTTATTTTGGAAACTTTTGTTGAGCTGCTCCTTTACTACATACAATTGGTTAATATATTTACATGATGCTGTAGTTGGGGGGGCAAGTAAAAACAATTGGAAAAGATGGTTCTATCATCTGCCTTTGTCACATTCTAGCTAGACTAATATATCCAGTTCTGGATAACACACTTTTAGAAGAATTCAGAGAAAATGAAACAGGTTCAGGGGGAAAAACCAATATAGATTAATAGGATACCAGAAATTATAAAGAAGCAAGGTATGTCTGGTCCTGGGAATTAATGACTGAAGAAGATTACAGTAGAAGTGTTCACATACCTGAAAACATAACTCAGAAATTTTTTTTTGATGTTAATTATCTTATTTTAGAGTATAGGACACAAAACAATGGATTTCACTCATAGGAATCCAGTTTCTAACTGAATGGGGAGTGAATCTACATCTCTCTCTCTCTCTCTCTCTTTCTCTCACTCTCTCTCTCTCTCTGTGTCTCTCTCTGTCTCTCTCTCACTCACCCCCCCCACACCATGGGCAGAAAGAGAGAGAGAGGATGTTAGTAAGTTTTTGCAAGCTTATTGGGCCACATCCTAGATTTTCAAAATCTGAATGTAGGCTTGAAGCTGAGGTTTTGTATGTGCTTGATTGAGCAGTTTGGTCATCTTTGTCCTTTCCTGTCCTTGCTGAATGAGGAATGTCTTGTGCCACCTTTTAAAAGAATATATATATATATATATTTGACTCCTTACCACATTTTTGTCAAGTATTTTAAATTTTAAATATTAATAGCACCATTTTAATGTCTTTAATATACTAGAATTGGTAATTGAAAATGTAAATGATTGCAAGCTCTACTAATGAAGACCATAAAGTATAATAAAAATAAGGGATGAGATTTTTATTTTATTTATTTTTATTTTTATAAAATAAAATTGGTGCACCATGGGCCAGATGCATTACACACAGGCCATGCCCACCTCAGATTTGCAAAGGGGAAAAACATCATGAAATATCACGTGACGACAATGTGACACTGTGTGTTTGACACCAATAATGTAAGGAAAGAAAGGATAACCATCTGTGCCTGGACTCAATTATTTATGTCATTTATTTATTTATTTGTTTGTTTGTTTGTTTGTTTGTTTGTTTGTCAAGCATATACAGGATAGTAATAGTTTGTATAAACAGAACATAAGTAAAAAGTAATGATAAAAGAGGGCAATAGGATAGTAGGACAGGGATTGTAGGCACAGTGGTGCATTTATGCATGCCCCTTACAGACCTCTTAGAAATGGGGAGAGGTCACAGTCTAAGGCAGTGACTTTTTTTCCTCAGGTGTCGAAAGAGCATGTATGCATGCTATGATGCATACACGAGTGCCCACACCCATAATTCAATGCCTGGGGAGGACAAAAACAGCTTCCCCTGCCCTCCAGAAGCCTTCTGGAGGCTGGAAACAGTTTCTTTCCCAACTTCTGGTGGCCTCATTGGGCTCTTGTTTCACCCTCCCCAGGCTCCAATGGCTTCCCTGGAGCAGGGGAGGGTAAAAACGCCCTCCCTCACCCCTCCGGAGACTCTCTGGAAGCCAAAAACGCCCTCCCAGAGCCTCTGTGAGAGCCAAAAATCTGCTGCCGATACACATATGCACGTTGGAACTGAGCTAGGGCAACAGCTCACATGCCAGCAGATATGGCTGCACATGCCACCTGTGGCACCCGCGCTATAGGTTTGCCATCACTGGTCTATGATTAAAGTGTATCTGGCTTTACCCATAATGGCTTGCATGGCTGTATTCTGGACTAATTGAAGTGTCTGAAAGTTATTTAAGGTTAGCCTTTGCAGTAATCGAGCCTCGAGATGATAAGGGCATGAGTGACTGTGAGAAGAGACTCCCTATTAAAAATAGGGCCACAAATAGTGCACCAGGCGAACCTATGCGAAAGAGCCCCTAGCCACAGCTGAGAGATGTTGCTCTAGCCTCAGCGGCGGGTCTAGGAGGACTCCCAAGTTGCAGACCCTCTCTGAGGGGGTCAAAGTTTCCCTTTCCACAGTAACGGATGGACAGATGGAGTAGTCCTTGGGAGGCAGAATCCACAGTCATTCTGTCTGGTTGGGGTTGAGCTTGAGCCTGTTGACACCCATCCACGCCCTCACAGCCTCCAGAGATTGTCACATCACTTCCACTGCTTCGCTGAATTGACACAGGGTGGAAATGTACAGCTGGGTGTCATCAGCATACTGCTGAAAACTCACGCCATGCCATCGGATAATCTCATCCATTTTGGGAATTTTAATGTTCAAATACAATATGTATCACAATGATAGAAACTCAAGTGAGGAAAGGAAAAGAAGAAAATACAGAAAAAGATTGTGATGTATGTGAATGTGCAATTTATTTCAGAGATAGAATGTGTTAAATATGTTTGCGTATTTTGAACCAATGACAATTTTCTTGAAGAGAAAAAGAAAGACTGGTCAAGACTATGGACTAACTGTAATACAGGAAAGTAATGTTTTGAATATATTTTCATATGATTGATAGAGGACTCTTCAACTGATTAATTATAAGAGGAATGGGGAGGAAGAAATACAGTAGTCCCTCACCTATCGCTGGTGTTACGTTCCAGACCTGGCCGCGATAGGTGAAATCCGCGATGGGGAATTTATCGACTGATAGTACTTATTTAAGTATTTATATTGTAATTGTTTGGTAAGTTTTCATTGTTTTAAGTGTTTATAAACCCTTCCCACACAGTATTTATTTTAGATACAGTATTTAAATACAGTATTTACAATTTTAGATTTATTTATTTTTTTGAAAAACCTGCCGATCGAGTTCGGCGGGCTGTTTAAATCTGCCGATCGACTTCCTCAGAAACCCGTGATGAAGTGAAGCCGCAGTAGGTGAAGCGCGGTATAGCAAGGGACTACTGTATAGAGAAAAAAATTAAATTTCAGAAATGTAGAGCAAGAAGATAAATAAATGTAAATTGGGGTAGACCTAAGAAAAGGGAGATAACTTACACTTACAAGCTTTCTATGTAATGAAATGTCTGTTTCTATTTTTCCCCTATTATACTGATTTTCTTTGACTAGTCATGTTTAATAGTATGTTTTTATTTTTAAGCTGATCATCTTGTGATTTCAAAGTGAATAATGTTCCTACAGATGCCTTTATTTTGTACTATGTTTCAGTAAAATATTAGTAGCAGTATTAGATAAAAAGCATGCATGCTTGGAATTAATGTTTCCTTATGGTGAGGAATATAAAACCACAGCAACTCTACTCTGTGATTTGTAGGATAAAACAGGTCTAGAAATAGAGTGCTGGGTGTGTTAATATTATACATTGTATTATACAATGATGAACAAGCGTTATGGAGAAAGGAGGTGGCATATTAAGGCTATCAATTTGCAATTTGTGAATTGTTCCTAAGAATTCTACGTATAATATTTTAGAGTACTTTGTATAATAAAAACAGATTAGTGCCCTCCTTATTAATATATATCATAAACATCTTAAAAAATAACGAAAGTAATAAATGGGAACACAAAAGTAACATTGAGTCGTAAATTATTTGCACCTTCTTTGCCATACCAAATGACAATTAGAGAATATATTTTTGTCTTCAATTAACAAAATGAACTCTCATCTCAACATGTCAATTTCTTGATAACAATGGTCCAGGCATTTCTTTGAAAAAAGATACATACTGGAATTTTTAAAAGTACTAGATTTATATCTATACCCTGAAACTAAACATTAAACCGCATCCTTAAGTCTGTATTTTTCTCTGATTTATTGCAGTCTATGTATCATTTTCTCATTTACAAGTAGTTACTGTAAAATAGATAGGTGAAATATTTTGCTTGTTATTTTCATCAATTAGCAATAATTCAAGGTAAATATAAATAAATCTATGAAACACTTTATAAACACTTTTGTTTTTGTTTTTAAAGTGTTCTTGGAAATTAATACAGATTTGGATACATGTTTGTACATGTTTAATACAGTAATATACCGATTAGATTACTGTATATGTTTAATTTTTAAAATTTGCATTGAATTGATTTGGAAAATGTGGGAGAAATTGTTAATACCAATCAACACCCCCTTAAACCAAATGAGTCTTTTCTAGGAATCTTGCAGTAAATACTTATGCAATCTGGGGGGGAGGGGGGATAGAGCTACTTTAAAAAGTTTAGGTAAACACTGCATTAACCATCACCATGTCTGATATTTTGAGCTCTTGAGAGAAGGGTGAATATATTTGTCTAGGTTCCATTTCATTGACAATAGTGTGTGAGGATTATAGAAACATTGAAGATTGATAGTAGAAAAAGACCTCATGGTCCATCTAGTCTGCCCTTATACTATTTCCTGTATTTTATCTTAGGATGGATATATGTTTATCCCAGGCATGTTTAAATTTAGTTACTCTGGATTTACCAACCACGTCTGCTGGAAGTTTGTTCCAGGGATCTACTACTCTTTCAGTAAAATAATATTTTCTCATGTTGCTTTTGATTTTCCCCCCAACTAACTTCAGATTGTGTCCCCTTGTTTTTATGTCTAAGATTTTACTGACATTTGTCTGATATGTTTACACATGCATTTTATTTTGGACTTAAGCTGTGCTTTGCTTTTATTGCCTTACTCATGGATATCTCTCTTACTATTAAGGTCATCCTCTATTCTCTACAGTCCTTTTCAGAAAATGTGAAAGTTATGGGCATTGTGGGGCAAGTCCTGGTTGCAAAGTTTGATGTACTGGTTGAGACATTGCATTTGGATCAGGAGAAAAACAGTTCAAGTCCTCAATCAAACACAGAACTTACAGTAGTTACACTTTCTGAAGTTTTATGTTAATGATATAAAATTACATATCCTTGTGCTTTCAGAGAAACTGCAAGACATAAATACAATAATTTAAAATTATTCAGTTTCTTTCAGGCTTTCACGTGTCTGAGAAATTAATCTCTTACAGAAAATATCTAGTTATTGACATTTAACTCAGTAATTATTAGTTTCCTGTAGTTTCTTCCATACAGTATATTTATAACTTTAATGGAGTTCTTTAGGTTATAATTAATTCTCCAAAATATGAACATTTTCTATGCATGTTCCTCTAATATACTAATATACTAATATTGGTTGGTGTTGGCATCTGGGGGGACCCAGACAGAACAATGTGGTATACATCTTGTTTAATTTATCATTTTGTATTTTATTATCCTATTTAAATACAGTTTCTTGGTACTCAACTGTTTTGAACTTCATTGAATTTGGTACTAAGTACATTTTGATGTGAAAATTTTGTCCTGGTACTCATCTTTTGTTTGGTACTCAATGCACAAGATAAAACTTGTTGATGTCAGCTGCCTTGTGACTCACTACATTATTTCTTATGGAGAAAATTTGTTTGGTACTTATTGCTTTTTGTACTCACCATACCTCCCAGAATCAATTAACAATGAGTACCATTGTATAGGTAGGGGTTTTTTTAATGCAACTTTCAAAAATATTTAAGCCAAAAATGGTTTGACAACACAAATATTCATATTAAAAATATAAATGTATGCTGGCTAAATAAGTGAGATAGGTGCTAAAAATGAGAAGAATTTTGGAAAACAGCACAAAGAAAGAGGCAGGTTCAGATTTCAGAATTTCAATTCAGGATTTCTGCAATGGTATCAGCTTTCCCCCTATAAATTTGTGCAGTTTTGCTGTGTGTGTGTATGTGTGTGTGTGTATACGTTCATTTTTAGTTTTATGAGTTCTATACTAATTTGAACCAGAAGGTTGCATTATAATGCAGAAATAACTAAATGAATGAAAGATTGATGAAAATTGGTAAGATATGTTAGGACAGATAAGACAGTTCAAATTGACTTACAAAAATTCTACAATCAAAAAAACAGAAGTGGAAGTGAAACAGAAATTTCTGGAGAAAGCAAATAACAGCTATGGGTCACTTTGAGAATTGTTATGTCAGGGATAAAATGAAAGAAATGAAACTTAGAAACTGAACAGTTTGAAAAGATGCTAAAGATGCTAAGGAGCGGGATGAAAAATAGACAAAAGGAACAGAAGTTTAGCCTGCAGCAAGGCAAGATAGAAAAGGGGGGGGGGGTTAGCAACAGGGATTGCAACAGATAATGGAATAAGAGGCAAAGCTTAGTAGCCTTTTACTCTGTCACACAGGAGAGCAAGATTTTACATGAGTAAGCAAATGTCAAAAGAGAAAGCACAAGGACTTTTATTTTTGCTTTTGGAGCAGCTAGAGTTCTATTCTATGAACTTGGGTGTTGAAAGGGAACAGTTGGCAAGCTTAACCAAAAGGGAATCAACAGATAAATTTACTGGGGAAAATATACAACTTCAAGATGCTGGAATCCATTTCGATAGATTGTATTCTCAAGCAAAAAAATAAATAAATTAACAAATAGTTCCTTCAAATATAATTCAGTATCATTAGCAAATTCTTTCACTAAATTTGTTCATTTCCGATTCATTTTCAAATGCAAATATTTTTATTTCCTATGTTTTCTTTGAGGGCTCAGTTCAGTTCTTAATTCACAGAAAGATATGATTCTTCTGTGTATTTTAAGTGTACACATTGGCTAGATAGGTATAATTTTAATTCTTTAAAAATTCTCATCCGTTGGAGTGCTTGGGTATGGGCTCTAACCTTTTTTGCAGTTAACAGAGAAAATAACAGCCTTTCATAATCTCGGGGTCTTCTCAAGGGTTTTCCATAGCTTTATAACTAGACTAAAAATATAAAGAGAAATGTCTTAATACATTCATCTATTAAACATGAACATATTGATCATCCAAGTATTCTCAGAGTGACTTATGTGATCAGACTTAAAGTCTATAAAAATGATAAACACTGGTGAAAGTGTAAAGCATACTGTAAATATATTGGATGAAAGGAAAGATAAAGACATTTTGGGGAACTTATTGTTTACTTATTGATCTGAGACATCAAAACTACAGAGTCCCAAATAAAAATTCATGATTTCTGGTCATGTCATATTTAACAATGGTAAAATTTAGGGCAGATATTTTATCCCTGGAAAGTATTCAAAGTTTATTTGAGAACAGATTTGATTGCATCTATAACAGGGGATCAAGATGAAGATTACAGCCTGCTTGCTCATGATATTGTCCTATGTGCATACATATATATGAATGTGTGTTGTTGCCAGGGTGGGGTGCTATTATTTTATTATTATTATTATTATTTATTATTATTATTATTATTATTATTATTATTATTATTATGTCAGTACAACACAGCAAACGAGATCACTATGCTGGATTTCGTATTTCATCACCAGTCGGGCGCTTCCCAAGCACCTAGGACTGCGTGATATAGCGGCGAATTATGTTTGCCGATCCCAGTAAAGCGGCCTTTTGCAATTGACAGATGGAGATTTTGTCAATTCCGATGGTTTTCAAATGTCTGCTGAGATCCTTTGGCACTGTGCCCAGCGTGCCAAGTACCTCTGGGATCACTTTCACTGGCTTATGCCAGAGTTGTTGCAGCTCGATTTTTAGATCTTCATATTTCACTAATTTCTCTAGCTGCTTCTCCTCAATTCTGCTGTCTCCTGGGATTGCGATGTCGATGATCCATACTTTCTTTTTCTCCACAATCACAATGTCTGGTGTGTTATGCTTCAGAATTCGGTCAGTCTGAAGTCGGAAGTCCCACAGTAGTTTTGCTTGCTCATTTTTGACCATTTTTTCGGGCTTATGATCCCATCAGTTTTTTAAAATAATAATAATAATAATAATTATTATTATTATTTTGTTGTTATTATTATTACTATCATTATTATTGTTGTTGTTATTATTATTATGTGGTGTTTTTATATCCTTGTAAATCATCTTGAGTGCGAGTAGTATCTATTTTGATACTTGCCTTGTAGAACAGAATCCTTCTGAGAATACAGATAGCTAAACAAACCTAATATTAAAACCTAATATTTTCACTAATATGTTCACCTAACATTAAAAATGTCATCAAAAAAGCACAACAAAGAATGTTCTTTCAGTGCCAACTCAGGAAGCTCAAACTGCCCATGGAGCTGCTGATACAACTGTACAGAGGAATCATTGAGTCTGTCATCTGCACCTCTATAATTGTCTGGTTTGGTTCTGTAACCAAACAAGACAGACACAGACTTCAGAGGATAATCAGAACTGCAGAAAAAACGATTACTGTCAACCTGCCTTTCATTGAGAACTTGTATACTGCATGAAAAGAGGACCATGAAAATGTTTATGGACCCCTCGTATCCTGGACATAAATTGTTTCAACTTCTTCCCTCAAAATGTCGCTATAGAGCAAGGCACATCAAGACAACTAGACACTAGAACAGGTTTTTCCCCGAAAGCCATTACTCTGCTAAACAAATAGTTCTCTCACCACTGTCAAACTATTCACTAAGGCTTCATTACTATTACTATTAGTTTTTCTCATCGTTCCTATCACCCATGTCCTCCCATTTATAACTGTTTGACTGTAACTTGTTGCTTATATCCTTACAATTTATATTAATATTGTTTCCTGATTGCTTATTTGAACCCTATGACAATCATTAAATGTTGTTCCTCATGATTCTTGACAAATGTATATTTTCTTTCACGTACACTGACAGCATATGCATCAATGACAAATTCCTTGTGTGTCCAATCACACTTGGGTAATAAAGAATTCTATTCTATTCTATTCTAGTTCTGGATTAGGTTGAGTTATGTGCCCATATGGATTTAATTAGGCTTGATTAAATTTTATATTTGTGGCATGTTTGCTGCTCCTGGCTTTGACCATTTTTGTTTGTTCTTTTAGTCTATAATGGAATTTATTTCCCTTATAATCCACACATTTTTAAACTATACATAAAGTCTCTGTGACTTGGATGTTCTCATATATCATATAAACGTGATAGGCTGGATTTGTAAGAAATGGACAAATGGCATTTTGTAGTTGCCATTGCTAATGATCAGCCGATGAAGAAATTAGTATTTGCTGCAAATTATATGAAATGTTTTACAAAGACTCTTAGACTACTAGAAAATAACTAATTCCATCTGCAACAACCTGGGTTTAAAAAATCTTTATCACTATCATTGCTTTACATTATAAGATCTAATATCAGAGTCAATAGAAAAGCCCTGTAGGAGGCTTTATGCAACATTTCTTCTGCCTTTTAGCTAATCAACAGAGCTAGAATACGGAAATACTGTTAACTATAAACATCCAGCCTGACTGAGGATATTAAATTATTATCATGACAAATCAAATCACAGCCAGGCTGGGCCTCTGAAGTAAATGAAGATTACTGAAGCTTCGTAATAGAATAGATGATGCAGAATAAAAAACATTTATCTCCAGTTTGTGTTCAGAATGTGGTGAGAAAATACCCTACAGTAATGTTTTCCATATATGATAGTGGTTATAGACAACACTCAAAAAACATTTTTTATGTAGCAGATCTTGTAAATGAGTCAATTCACCTTGGACATCTTTTCAACTGCTGATTAAATTTTTTACCATATTATTCTCAGCACTTGTAAGTTCCTTCCCCTATTCTTATTAAAAACTGCATCATTCTTTGTTCCAGAAACGTTTTCAGAGTCTCTGCAGTAGTTTTTAAGTTGCCAAAACTCAGTAGTTGTATAATACTTTAAATCACAAACTTTTAAGGTTACAAGCAACCAGAGATTAAACATCACCTCTGGAATCTTAGAAGGATCAAGAGTTAATATAACTCTTCAAAGTTTCTCCAAGCTTTTCAGTTTCAACTAACCAAGAAAAAAGATTGGAGAGAAGGAAATCAGATTTTTTGTTTTTGTTTTAGAATCCATTATTCACTCCCCAAAAGCTATAGCTTAAGAAAAGAAAGTTTTCCCCTTATCAATTAAGTTGTAAATTGATGAGGAACTGCAATTCTAGATCAATCTGTTACCATTAGAAACTTGAAAGTCCAAATGTGATTTTCTAAATAGAAGTGACACATTATGCACTCAGTAAAGACTGTTTTGTTCTGACATTAATATATTTACATGGGGGGCATGGCCAATGTCATGGCAGTATGGGTGCTCGCTGCATTAGCTCTGTGGGGAAATCCCAAATTCAAGCTGTTTGGAAACTCTTCCCAGACAGATGGACAAGTACGGGCCCCAGTCACCTCAACTGACCCGTTGTCAGTCGACTCTGCTTTCCAATTGGAGTCAAGTTCGGCCCGAATCCGAGTGATTTTATCAGCGAAAAATGTATTAAAATCCTCGGCACTACTCTGTAAGGGCTCCCCAACTCCCCCCTGGTTAAAAAGGGAGTGGGTCACCCTAAACAGAGCGGCTGGGGGGGATTGTGCTGATGCAATCAAGGTGGCATGATACGCGCATCTTGCTGCCTTAAGCACCACTTTGTAAGTCTTAATAAAAGCTCTTACAAGTGTAGATTGGATTCAGACTTACTCTTCCTCCATCACTTCTCTAGATGTCTCTTCTGGTGTTTCAACTCCCGGAGCTCCTCATTGAACCATGGAGCTCTACGGGGTCTAGTGCCACGGAGAGGTCGCAACGGCGCAATATTTTCAAATATAATCAATATATTTGATTAGCCCCTGAGAAATCCACAGCAGTTCACTTGAAGACTTTTGACTCAAACTACCTCACAGGGTTGTTGTGAAGAAATATAGAAAGATGGAACACTATTTATTCTATGAATCTGGAGCTCCTGAACAAAGATGACATATAGATATGGATGCATATTTGTGTGTCAGAGAAGGGACATGTAAAGCAATAGAAATACAAGACCAAAGTTTTCTATGCTCTGTTATCCTTGTTAATTTTCTTCTATTCCTCATGACAACCCATCCGCCTAGGATATCTGGTGAGCTATAGGCAGTGTTCAAAACTGAAGATGTGAGGGAAGTGTTCTGTTCCTCGTTTACGCACATAGAAACCCAAGGAAGAATTCCACTCAATGCTCTTTTAAATCAAACTGTTTTATATAAGAAGCAGAATTGTACAAGCATATTAGTTCATCTTGGCCACTTTCCCAGTGAAAACGCAGGAGAAATAAGAGTCCTGGACTATCAAAGCCAATTAACATTCAGTAAACAGGGGCATTTCTAATCCATGGATTTTAGCAGAGAAATAGCAGTGTGCTAACCTAGTGTGTCTGGAAACCCCAAACCTTGAACTGATTCCATTACAAACGTTGGGACTCCACCCCAATTTTCCCACAAGGCCACCCTTAAATACCTATTGGTAGAGGTCAACATAGAAACATAGAAGTCTGACGGCAGCAAAAGACCTCCTGTTCCATCTAGTCTGCCCTTATACTATTTTCTGTATTTTATCTTAGGATGGATATATGTTTATCCCAGGCATGTTTAAATTCAGTTACTGTGGATTTATCTACCACGTCTGCTGGAAGTTTGTTCCAAGGATCTACTACTCTTTCAGTAAAATAATATTTTCTCATGTTGCTTTTGATCTTTCCCCCAACTAACTTCAGATTGTGTCCCCTTGTTCTTGTTCTCAACAATTCCCTGGAGTTGAAAACTACAGATTACTTTCCTTTCCCATACAAGCATTCTTGCCTTTTTCTTAGTCTTCTAAAGTGAACATCTAACTGATGCTTGTGGTCTACCTCCTCCTCCAAGTCAGACATTGCCATCCTTGGCATATCTTCCACCTCTGGTGGTCTCCCAGGTTCATCCAGGTCTATCTTTCCCTCACTCTCACTCTCTGCATCAGCTGGCAAAACCACCGGCCCAGGGTACCAAGATGGGCCTGGCTCACCCTCTTCAGAATCTATCATTACCAGAGTTGGTCAAAGACCACTCACAACAGGAAGGAGGATGTTTTATTTTTAAATTAATCCAGGCTCAGTTACATCCATTGAAAAGAAATTGTTGTCAGACATCAGCAGCAGGATGCTTCAGCAGGTTGTCTGGACCCAAGAAGCATAGCAAATCTTTCTGCTGGTTCTATTTCATGGCATCTAAGTCACTCTTTTAGTATTCCAAGCATAGGTAAAACAGACATTTTAATTTATCCTCCGTAGGGAACAATGGTCATTACTTTTAAGTTAGCTCTCACAGGTTTTAATCAGCCCCCTCTCACCTTTAAAGATAGATTTGGTCTCTGCTGGCTTTTAACTCACTTCCAACAGGTGAGTTCCAAACAAATATTGTTCACATAAATTCTATTGCCCCCCAGAAGCGGAGTAAAGATGCTGAGACGTATTGTGGATTAAATAAGGGTCATTTTATTAAATTACCATAAATTTAAATAAATTTGAATATGTAAATTTAAATATTTAAATTCAAACATGATTCTTCCAATACGAGCCTGAGCAAAACCTCGATTGGCCTCGCCACGTGGATGATCCGACGAGCGAACAGAAAAACAGTCTGTTCGCATTTGCAGCCAGGGAAAAGAGGAGGAGGTCCTATTCGGATCGCCCTTAAATAGGGCAATCTCGGACCTCCCCCCGGACCAGCAGGCAGCGCGCTTCCCTGGCACGCTGCCAGAAGCCGAACTTCCGGGTTCCAGAGGAACCCGGAAGTTCAGAACTAGAAAGAGCTGACGTCATTGTTTCCCCGGCTCCGGAGGCAATTTTGGTCGGTGGTTTAAGACGCCGGTCGGGCATTTATGCGATCATCTGTCATTATCACATGAAAGTGTGTGTGTGTGTGTGTGTGTGTATTCTGTAAATGTTCTTTTTATCTTTTTCTTTTAACTTTTCTTTTTCATCTTTCCCGTTTCTTTCTCTATTGTATTGTCTGGTTGACCAAGTTTTTCTCCTCATGTGGTATCTGATTTAGCTACAGCCTTTGGATACCCTAATCTGTCTTAAACTGTTTTTTAAAGCAATGCATAAATATTTTACTGCAACTATTAAGTTATATTGGATATTTCCTAATATCTTTATAATAGCTAAACTCATGCATGAAATGATACCTCTAGATTTCTTTTAAAAAATATTTAAGCCTCATAATCCATTTTATGACAATGTGTTAAGTTATTGTCTTTTAAAGAATAATGCTTTTTATGTAGCAAAATTTCCTATGTAAAACATGACTGTGAAAATGGCATTTTTAAAAATTAGAATACCAAGTATTTTCCCTGATCCCCTAGGGAATTGCATGGTATAGAAAAATAAGTGAGTGAGTGAGTGAGTGAGTGAGTGAGTGAGTGAGTAGGTAGGTAGGTAAATGTATATATGTATGCATGTTCTGGAAAAGAAAATGGATGGGTGCTATAAGGTGCAACATCAAAATACTGATACCCCCCCCCCCCAAAAAAAAAAAAGTTATATAAAAAGAGAGTGGATGCTGGACAAAAAATATAATTTGACAGGGAGAATTCTGGAAGAAAACAATAAAAATAGAAACCTGGAAAACTGACAGCAAAAAAATACCTATTGGCCCATCCAGTCTGACTTTTGAGTTTTGTTTGTTTTTGTTTTATTTTTAATGTACATTAGTAATTGCTTTTTTATTTAAAGTAATTAAATACACTGCATATAAAGAAAAAATGGCTAATCATGCAGATAACATGATTATTCAATATGTATGACAGGGTTGAGGGAGAAAAATTGCTGTTTGAGGAAAAACGTGCTCAGAGACAGACATTGGTAGAATGTAATTTTTGCAGGGGAGGCAATCCCAAAGTAACAAAAAAAATGGTGTTTACTTATTTACTTGCATTTTTATTCAAATTTTATTAACATTTTTTTTAAAAAAATACAAAAATACAAATGTGCATTGTCTTCAACATTAGACATGTTTAATGACGATAATCCTGATGAAAAAGGCAACATTGTTAATATAGATTGGTTAAATGCCACGGGAATAGGAGCCCGATAGGTTGCAGTTGAAACTCTTGCTGCAATTGTGCAAGTGTGGATTCTCTTCTGTCCCAAAGGTGCTTTTTCACTGTGACCTGGATGACTAATAATCTCCATAGACACTATCCTTATCTGTGACACCAATGATAACTGGAAATCAGGAATAATCCTAACTATGGGGCTTGGTGATGGGAAACAGACTACAAACAGTTTTAGCATATGTCATGAAAATGTGAAAGACCAGAAGAAGAGAAAAACCCATTCCAGTCCCAGCAAATCTGAAAGTTGGCCCAGAATGAATGTTTTATTTTTATGGCTAGCAGTAACATTCTTTGTCCTAAAGTGGCAAACACTGACAAATTCACCTATAAAATTATGCATGTCGTTATAATACAATGTGAAAGCTAGTATGGTCTGGAGGGGAGCAAAGATCCTTTTGACAGCAAATGCTGGAAAAGTAATAAAAATGGCTTAAGGTTCCTAAAGCCTCCAATTCATAATTCTACAAACGCTAATGGGGAAATGATGACCTTCTATCTGTTCTTGGATTATATTTTTCATTTTTAAAAAATTGGCAATACTGGATGTGGCTGATGGGAGACCTATGACCACATCATCATAATCAGTTTAAAATCTGTTTTCTGTTTAGTGAAGATTTAAATGCAGCACAAGATAATATTAGAATCATTTGTAAAGATACTTTTGTATATTGAATGTGACTGTATATTGTAAATATTATGGTGCATAGCTTATCATTATCACAATATCTAATATTAACAGGGATAGACAACTCGCTAGACAGATGGTTAATCTCCCTTCTTCAATATTTTTTATTTTAGGAAAGTATATTTTCTGCAGTCAAATAAATATTAGTAATATATTTTATGAATTTTTTAAAACCATGATCTTTTAATCCATGTTTCTATCTTCCTATTAATTTTATTTAAATTCTTCACCATTCCATTATATTTTTAGGGAGATGGGATGGGGAGTGCGTGGGCTAGATAAGAAGACATACACACTGCTCAAAAAAAAATAAAGGGAACATTTAATATAACTCCAAGTAAATCAAACTTCTGTGAAATCAAACTGTCCACTGAGGAAGCAACATTGATTGACAATCAATTTCACATGCTGTTGTGCACATTCAACTTTGTAATTCAATGTGAATGTTTCATTCATTCAGATCTAGGATGTGTTATTTGAATGTTCTCTTTATTTTTTTGAGCAGAACTTGAAATACATATAGAAGGGCATAAAGGCATTTCACTGTGAGTGACTCCTATTGAGATTCAGGGAAACAGGATGTTAATTTGCAAGGCTGTCTTAAACAATCAACAGTGGAAAGTTGGGTGTGCTTCAGAACTGGAGGCTTTTAAGAAGAGGCTGGACAGTCCCTTGTGTGAAGTGGTATAGGGTCTCCTGCTTGAGCAGAGAGTTGGACTAGAAGAGGCTCGACTTCTGTAACGCTCTCTACATGGGGCTACCTTTGAAAAGTGTTCGGAAACTTCAGATCGTGCAGAATGTAGCTGCGAGAGCAATCATGGGCTTCCCTAAATATGCCCATGTCACACCAACACTCCGCAGTCTGCATTGGTTGCCGTTCAGTTTCCGGTCACAATTCAAAGTGTTGGTTATGACCTATAAAGCCCTTCATGGCACTGGGCCAGGTTATCTCCGGGACCGCCTTCTGCCACACGAATCCCAGCGACCAATTAGGTCCCACAGAGTTGGCCTTCTCCGGGTCCCATCAACTAAACAATGCCGTTTGGCGGGACCCCGGGGAAGAGCCTTCTCTGTGGCGGCCCCGATCCTCTGGAACGAACTCCCCCCAGAGATTAGAATAGCCCCCACCCTTCTTGCCTTTTGTAAGCTTCTTAAAACCCACCTCTGTCGTCAGGCATGGGGGAATTAAGATATTCTTTCCCCCTAGGCGTCTACAATTTATGTATGATACGTTTGTATGTATGATTGGTTTTAAAATAAGGGTTTTTAGCTACTTTAGTATTGGATTGTCGCATGTTGTTTTTACCACTGTTGTTAGCCGCCCCGAGTCTACGGAGAGGGGCGGCATATAAATCCAATAAAATGAAAATGAAATGAAATGAAATATTTTATTTATTTATTTATTTATTTATTTATTTATTTATTTATTTATTTATTTATTTATTTATTTATTTATTTATTTATTTATTTATTTATTTATTTATTTATTTATTTATTTGATTTGATTTGATTTGATTTGATTTGATTTGATTTGATTTGTATGCCACCCCTCTCCGCAGATTCGCAGATATTCAAGATACCTTCCAACTCTATTATTCTGTATTCTGTATTGGTAGATCAGATATCCTACTTTGTTTAAAATTACATGAGCATTCTTATGGAATGACTGGAATGAAAGCTTCTTCTATTATATGTCCGTACACTGATTCATTCATTGTCTTTTGTTCTTGAAATTAGAGACTGTTTTTTGAGCATCTGTATTCTACCCAGCCATGACTTTTCAGCCTTTTTCCCCTCAAGCCATTCATTCTTCCTCCATGTGTTTGTTTTGCAGCTCAGATCTTATTCATCATCTCTGTATGAACAAATAATCACAGTCTACTTCTTTCATACTGCTACTCACTTTTGTATACAGTCCACATTCATCCAACAATTGATCATTATTGATCCTGTTTCTTTTTGTTTAACTATACCACCCACAGTTCCATTTCCATTACATTCAACTAATTTTTATGTTTCTCCTGTTCTCCCTTTTCTCACTGTATGTTCCCACATACAATAAGGTAAGTACAACATGTCCTTCCATAGGCCATTTTTATTCTTTGAGCATTCACTTATAATTGCAGTGATGCATGTACTTTTCAGGATGTTGGTTGAACCTCTTTGTTTTATTTATTTACGGTACTTCGCTGTTCGTTTTTTGGTTCTGTCTTCTGGTTGTTGTCTTTTTCCCCCGCTTGACATACATTATTTATTTATCTATTTTTGTATTTATTTGCATCTATAAATCACCCAGAGTTACTATGGGGTCAAAGCCTCAAAATTAAACTAAATAAATAATAAAAATGGTGGGATAAAGGCAACAGTAAAATTGGTTTGAACTCATCTGAAAGCTGATCTTTACAGATTTTAGTTTGCATAGATAAAGTAAAGTTGATAAACACTTGAGATAAAATTGGACTTTGGTTCTACTAGCCAAATGTAAAAAAAAAATCCCGTTTTAAGGGAATGAAACATTTTGGTTTGATATGACAATCACAATAAGAATTTAAGAAACAAACAAATCAGCAAATAAGACTTAAAACATAGTTTTATTCTTAGGCCATTGGTTATACCATACATCATTTTCAATGGATTTACCTTGCTATAATTTACATATAGGAGAGAATACTTTCTATTTTCTATTCATGTGCAACACAGACACTTTCTTGTTGCCATGGTCCTGCAAAGCAAAGTCCAAAATATTTTTTATTGAACTGAATCTGAATGACTAGATTACAAAGAAAAAAGACTCAATTGCACATGATATCATTTAAAATGTGGATTACATAAATGTAACCAGATAATATGATATCATTTTGCATTACTCTAGAATACTCCAGATGGGAGATACTACATACTATATGCACCCCATATAACAAACAAATCAAGCACATGTCTTCACAAATAGGCTGGATTTCTAATATTGTGAGATGTGTTTATATTTTATTGGGAAATATTATGCTCCTTCAGTCTGAAGTCAGGCAATCTTGTCTGCACCTCAAAATTCTATCGCCTTATTTACCTCTCTCATTTTGATATGTAGGGAAACATATGCCTTCATAGCAGCTCTATGTATTTGAATTCCTACACATATTTGTATTTGAATCTCTACATGAATGGCAAAAAACACCAGATGCAGGATTAGACAAAGTATTCAACTGCCTTTGACCCAAGATCAGCAATTATCTATTATGGAAGTTTGAATGCTTTCTGAGTTCAAGAATAGGGAAGGAAGAAAAAATAAATGATGGTCGTTTTAAGGGGAAGAAACAATTCTGAATTGTAGCAAGCACATTGCCTTTTCTGTTTGTTTAAAACTGCTGATTGGCTTGATATACTATATTGCTATAGTGCTACAACTAGCGACACATTCACAGAACTGTACCATCCCTTCTGCAAAACACAAATTAAAATAACATAAATAAAGATGGCATAGCAATAATGTATTCAAAGGAAGATTAATAATTAGGAGTGGGCTACCATTCCCAGCCCTTCCGGAATGGGCCGGGAGCAACCCCCCGCTCCCCCCCTTGCGCATGCATGAACACGATTTTCAGGAAATGGGCAAACAAGTAAGTGTCCACTTGCTGCTGCCCGCCGCCATTTGCCTCCCCACCACCCACTTGCCACACTCGCCTCCCACTCTTGGGGCAAACGGCAACAGCACGGGAGTGTGAGAGGCGAGCAAGGGACGAATGGCAGGGGAAGGCAATGCTCACACTGGGGCAGGGCAGGCATAGGTCTGGAGAAGTGCCGGTGGCATGTGCATACACACGCACACGCATGCATGCCTGGCATCGCCACCAGTGCTAGCCTAAGCTCTACATGGCAGCCACCAGAACGGTGTTCCCCACCATTGAGGCTGGGACCCACCACCACTGGTAATAATACAGTACTTCACCAGAGAGTTGTGAGTATTGTAAGAGAGAAGCTCAAGACACGATTTATTGGGGAAGAAACACCCCTTATGTTATCAACTACTCAGTGTAGTGTAGACCAAGTAATCTATAGGAGCAATAGGTTTGAATATCAGAAGGATATATTTGATTGATGTCCCATTCCAATTAACTAATTGAAGTGATTCTTTTTTTTTTGGAGGCTTTGACCAAACTGAACCATATTATCCATGCAGTCTACCAGCAACTGTCCAAGACATAAATCCCCATTAAGTATGAAGAATTAAGTACAAGTTATTTTTTATTCTAAGTTAAACATTCTTTTTTCTCTTAGTTGAGCCCTCAGGTAAAGCAATTTGATGTTGCTGTGATAGATATGGAAATTGCTTTATGGGGTCACAATGGATATGTATCAATGAGATTGTTTTATTGTTACAATACCACAATGCTCATAGAATTGGGAAGTTAATAAACATAAGACAGTAGTCAGTGATCTGCTTTTTTCTACCCATCAAACCTGCTTTCAATTGTCATAGATGAAGTTTAATTCTTGGACTGGTTACCAAGTGCCACTGGCCAATACCTTCCCTGTCAGATAGTCTGGGTCAGATTCAGAACATTGGTGGAACTTATTTTTCATTTTTATTTTACATTAACTTGACAATGCAGTCTACACACAGAGAAATGTGCCCTAAAACAAATTAACTGCAGAACAGTATCACACATAGCTCACAATGCCTTGGGATAACATCCCAGAAACCCAATCAAAGTACATTTTTATTATTGGTCATCATGTTGAAATTGAGAATCTAATCAAGAAGAAGCTACGTCTATTTACTAGTGTCTATAGAGATACATTCTTAGTTTAGTTGAAGATCTTTTAAATAGTCAAATAAAATTGCTGAGGTGAAAGTAGAGAATGGTAAAACTGCACAGCATATTACTGGTGTCATTACTTTATTTTTACTTTTATAATGACAGGTGAGCATGTTTGTTAAAGGAAACCTTCACTTCCATTTTTTCTTATGCAAGGAGAATTACACGTTTTTTCCCCCTCTCTTACTGGATATTCAAAAGAAGCTGGTTAAAACTTTGAAAATCAAAATGGAAATACAAATGACATACCAAGACAATGACTTAGATAATGACAGTTTCCTGGATTTACAAAAGAGGTTTCTGTTCTAAGTGGGAACTCTTCTTTCAAATCACCTGTTGTTTGGTATTCTCAATTTTTTTCCTGACTCCACAGATCAAAAACATTACTGCAATATCCTTCCAATCCTGTTTGTTCAGTCCAACAAATTATGTATAAATTTGTAGGAAAAAATGCTTTGGAAAGCAAGAGAAATCAACTTAATGGAAGTTGATGAAGATGCAGTCTGGAGAATGAAAATTCTGCAATCAAAACTGAAAAGTAAATCATTTAGTCTGTTCTGATGTAGGAATTAAAATTATACCTACAAAAAATGATTCTCTCACACACACACAAAAAAAATTGGGTGGAAACTCTTTTAATAATGTTACGTTTTATGAATGAGCTTTAGTTATACAGTGAATCCGCGATCATCGCGAGGGTTCCGTTCCAGGACCCCACGCGATGATCGATTTTTAGCGAAGTAGCGGTGCGGAAGTAAAAACACCATCTGCGCGTGCGCAGATGGTGTTTTTGCTTCCACTGCCGCCCGCCCTTCGCCCGCCCACCCCGTTGCTCGCGCCTGGGGTGCGCGCGCGCTTGGGGACTCCCAAGCTCCGCTTCCCAGCTGGGGAGCGGAGCTGGGATGTCCCCAGGCGCGCGCGCTTTCCCCAGCAACGCGCGCGCGGTGGGGACTCCCTAGATCCGCTTCCCAGCTGGGGAGCGGAGCTGGGATGTCCCCAGGCGCGCGCGCTTTCCCCAGCAACGCGCGCGCGGTGGGGACTCCCTAGATCCGCTTCCCAGCTGGGGAGCGGAGCTGGGATGTCCCCAGGCGCGCGCGCTTTCCCCAGCAACGCGCGCGCGGTGGGGACTCCCTAGATCCGCTTCCCAGCTGGGGAGCGGAGCTGGGATGTCCCCAAGCACGCGCGCTTTCCCCAGCAACGCGCGCGCGGTGGGGACTCCCTAGATCCGCTTCCCAGCTGGGGAGCGGAGCTGGGATGTCCCCAGGCGCGCGCGCTTTCCCCAGCAACGCGCGCGCGGTGGGGACTCCCTAGATCCGCTTCCCAGCTGGGGAGCGGAGCTGGGATGTCCCCAGGCGCGCGCGCTTTCCCCAGCAACGCGCCCGCGGTGGGGACTCCCTAGATCCGCTTCCCAGCTGGGGAGCAGAGCTGGGATGTCCCCAGGCGCGCGCGCTTTCCCCAGCAACGCGCCCGCGGTGGGGACTCCCTAGATCCGCTTCCCAGCTGGGGAGCGGAGCTGGGATGTCCCCAGGCGCGCGCGCTTTCCCCAGCAACGCACGCGCGGTGGGGACTCCCTAGATCCGCTTCCCAGCTGGGGAGCGGAGCTGGGATGTCCCCAAGCGCGCGGGCACCACCCGCCCGCCCACGCTGTTGCTGGGGCCGCTTCCCAGCTGGGGAGCGGAGCTGGGGTGTCCCAGGGAAGCCTCTGCCCGGCGGGGAAACTCCACCATCTATGCATGCATGGAAGGGCACGCATGCGCAGATGGTGGAGTTTACTTTCGGGTTGAAAACTCGCGAAATAGCCCTTTCGCGATACTTGAGGACGCGAAACTCGAGGGTTCACTGTATATTATAATTGTAAATTTCAGAAACATTTGGAAAAAGAATACCTTTTCTACCACATTGGTTTTTCTTCTTTCCTAATGTTTCTAATGTTCCACCTGACTTAAGAGAAACAAAACATTCTGGTTCCTGTGAAATTGATTTATTTTATTTTATTATTTCCAAAATTTTGACTAAAAGTTTCAATGGACCTTTAATTTGTTTGCAATCTTATTTAGCTGTTTGCCATTTATTTCTAATTTTTTAAATTCTTACATTTAGATATAAGATATAATAACTCTAAAATCAAAAGTTGCTTTCATCAAAAAGTTTCTTGTTTATATTAAAAATAATAAATGTCTCTCTCATAACACTTTGGAAAATAAAGTCTTTATTTTATTTTATTTTATTTCTCAATGCATAATTTATAACATTTATTTAAACAAAGAAAATAATTTTTCAGCACAATGCTACACTCATTATTAATTACTATCTATCATTCTAAATTTTCTTAATTTAATTTTTAAAGGTGTTAATCCCAGCTATTTTTCCTTAGGTCCTTGTAATAGCAACATTGTTAAATCCTTAATTTTAAAAAGGAAAGGAAGCAATTTCATTTATTAGGACTTCATTCCAGCTTTAAATATTGTAAAAAAGCAAGCATAATTTTCTTTACGTGCAATTTCACAGGAGAAAAACCAAAATCCTTTAAAGTAATACATTGAACATAAGAAATCATTTTGATGTTGTCATGCAATAGCTTCCCAATCCCTTAATAATGCACTTAGGTTCCTATTTTCCAACTTTTGTTCATAGTCTGAAAGTTTTTTCTACTTCTTGTTTAGTTTTGCTTCCAGCTCAAATTACATCACTTTAGATTACAGCCTTGGCTGCGCTGTCATCAGCTGGAATAATATTTTGCACTGAGATATGTCACCAGTTCCCCAAATACCTTGGGCAAACAAAGAAATAATGACTTTCTTGGTGGTTTTTTTCCTCTTTCCTTTCCTTTCTTTTTGTTTCCCTTGTGACTTGCTGGCTGTTTATAGAAGACTTTTGAGTAGGAAAAAAAGGCAGTATACAAATATAATAGAAGAACAAAACAAAAACATTAATAAAGTAATTGCTTCTAAACATTTGATTTTAAATTGGAGAGAGAACAATGCTTTCATCCTTAAAGTGGAAGCTTTATGTGTTGCTGTGTCATAATGATGCTCCAGCTACTATGAGAAATCGTAGGGAAAAAATGGGAATATATTTCAGTGGTATTTGGAAAGCTACAGATCTTCCAACTTTTATCTTTTTAAAAAAAGTAAAAACATTTTCCCTCACCTTAGGAAAAAAGACTGAACACTTATTTATTTATTTATTTATTGCACTTATATGCCACCGCTCTCCATGGACTCAGGGCGGCTCACAACATTTCAATAAAAATACATTATATAAAACACATCTAAATCCAATTAACATAAATAGTTAATTTAAAATATATATTTTTAAAAACTAAACATTTAAAAATCAAACATTCAAATACACACTACAACCTCCTACACATTCACTTGTCAAATTCTTACGAAAGGCAAGGAGGTGCGGGCAGTGCAAATCTCTGGAGGGAGTTGATTTCAGAAGACCGGCCCCCCCACAGTGAAGGCTCTTCCCCTAGGACCCACTAAGTGACATTGTCTAGTTGATGGGACCTGGAGAAAGCCAACTCTGTGGGACCTAACCAGACACTGGGATTCGTGCGGAAGAAGGCAGTCCCATAAGTAATCTGGCCCTTGTGCCATGTAGGGCTTTATAGGTCGTAACCAACACTTTGAATCGCATCTGGAAATCAATTGGCAGCCAATGCAGTCCACAGAGTGCTGGAGAAACATGGGCATATTTTGGCAGGCCCATGACTGCTCACACGGCTGCATTCTTCACAATTTGTAGTTTCCGAACACTTTTCAAAGGCAGCCCCATGTAGAGAGCATTGTAGTAGTTGAATCTCAAGGTGATAAAGGGCATGAGCGACTGTCCAAATAGGGCCACAACTGGTGCACCAGGCGAACCTAGGCAAACGCCCCCCTCGCCACAGCCGAAAGATGATGGTTTAAAGTCAGCTGTGGATCAAGGAGGATGCCCAAGTTGTGGACCCTCTCTGAAGTGGTCAGAAGCTTCCCTCCCCCAGGATGATGGACGGACAGATGGAGATGTCCTTGGGAGGCAAAACCCACAGCCACTCCGTCTTGTCAGGATTGAGTTTGAGCCTGTACACTTCCGATGTACATCCTCCAAATGTGTTGAACTATGGATCTTATGCCCAGCAATTGGCCAAAATTAGTATTATTGTTGTGATTCAGCTACCTAGAGTAAAGTTACAGTAACTTTATATTTGTTGTATGTTCCTGCAAATATCATTTCTTTAAGGTTGTTTAGCCATGGGCAAGATTATAATTCATTGTCACTATAACTGAGAAATACAATTCTCCCTCAATCCAACCTCTGAAAGAGGAGAAACAATTAATGTATATGAAGACCCGGGGGTGGCGCAGTGGGGGTACACTATTTATTGAATACCTAATAGTTTTTAATTGTCATTTCATAAATAGACTAAACTATCATGCTGCATGTTTAAACTTAGCCTACAAGATATAAAAGATATAAAAGAACGTAGGACGATGGTTTGCATTCTAAGAAAGAAATTTATTCCTGCATTTTCCAGTAGTAGTGTTACATGGATCTTTTGCAG
The DNA here is from genome assembly GCF_031021105.1 of Erythrolamprus reginae. Classification (NCBI taxonomy): domain Eukaryota; kingdom Metazoa; phylum Chordata; class Lepidosauria; order Squamata; family Dipsadidae; genus Erythrolamprus; species Erythrolamprus reginae. The sequence continues at coordinate 61,463,705 of NC_091954.1, read as the reverse complement.
TCTCCACAGAATTGTTAAGTATGGTACACAACTCCTTTTATTTTCATGATGCAAAAGACAGGGATAATTTATCAAGATCTGAGGTGCTGCAAAACACTTCAATGACAAAACAAGAGGCTGATCAAGACAAGTTTCATGAGCCTTCCTAATCCTTGGTTTAATAGGCAAACTATTTCCCAATTGACTTGCCAATCATGCTTCCTGTTCATAATGCCAGCTAAATAATTGTATTTACTGCCTGCTTTAGTACAATGAGATGCATTGGTTCAATAGTTTCAAACTATCTATCAGCACAACATAGATTTTGGCAATTGAAAAACTGCTTTGGTGTATAGGTGTATCGTACTGTATGTCTCCTATTCCTTAAAGCAGACTTCTATTGTTCCATGCTGAGCCAGATCCTTTAAACCATGGCATATTTTTCAGGCTCTACTATGTATCCAAAGAACATTTTCCATGAATAACCCTACCAAGCATATCCAAATTATTTTATGTCTGGAAAGGTGTCTATGGAGATTTACAGTCATCCAGGTCATGGTTGCTCCAAATGTGTTTTTTCAAGAGAAAATTGGACTTTCTGGACAAGAAACATCCAATTTCCTCTTGAAAAAGCAATGTTGGATTCCCTCTAGAAACGTAACACAAAAGTGCCATCCATGGAATATGTAAAATAATTAGTGGTATAATCAAAGGCAGTAGCAGGTTGCTACTGGTACAGATAATAGCGCACAGCTTTGTGTTTCTGAAGACCACCCATAGAATATCTCAGGGTATATTTATTATGTCAGAATTATAGCCTTAGTTTTGAAAGATTCTGTTCACTAGCTCATTATTTCATTAGAAGAATAGGATTCTACTGAATTTCACTGCAACATTTTAAAGCTCTATTTATACTCTTTGAGGCTCGCGCCTAAAAGGAACTGTCATGCGTCTTGGCCAATCAGACGCAACCTTTGTTATATTTACATTCTCTGCCCGGAGACAGCATTTTTACAGTATTTTTTTATACAGACTTAACACTTGGCCCTGACCTTTCTACAGGAAAAAAGTTGGAAAACAATTCATTTCTGTTAGTATTATGTGCATAATTGGTTGGGTATGGTAATATATAACAAACTATCAATGTATGTTTAAATGAATTATATTACAATAGATTTAAAAGTTAGTGTTGCAATTAGCCATAAGAGGGAGCCAGAAGCATATATATATATATATATATATATATATATATATATATATATATGTTAAATGTTTATAGCTGGAATTTAAAATTAAGGGAGACCAGGATAGATCTATTTCGGCCTTATTAGGCCTCATCAGCTGGCCACACCCATTCTTTTACTGGGATTCGATCTGGGAAGCTTCTGAAGCTTCTGACATAAGAAAAAACATATATATATATATATATATATATATATATATATATATATATATATATATATATATATATATATATCCCCCTCCATCCCTCCCCCGTCTCCCCTCTCTCTTGTTATTCTCTGTTATTACTGTTATGTCCTCTGTCACTGTTTTGTGCTGAATGCTATTTTATATGTTGGTAAGCTGAATAAGTAAGATATAGTATTGTATATGTATTGATTGATATAACTGTGTATAACTAGGATTGTCCTTGACTAAGATATTTGCCAAAGTAAATAATATTTACACACTTAATGTATCTGGTTTGTCTTACTGAACCATTACTCATATCTCCGGGCTATCAGCTGGATATCTGCTAGGTCTCCACGTTTCCTCTGTGTATCCTTGGTAATTCAAGGGTCACTCTGCTCACTCCTTAACAATTTGCCCCATAAATTCCATAAGGTTTCCACATGTGTTTAAATGATGATTTGAATGTAGGCTATGATCTAATAATGTCCTTTTATACAGTACATCAGCTGGTGGATGATCAGCATTGGGATCTTACTTCATGGATAGTAAGCACTGGGATCTTAGAAGCATTCTAAGAATGCTTCAGAAAATTTGTGGGCAACATTTCATTAGTTGCTTCCTATTTGATATCATTTTATTCCTTTTGGATTATAAATACAGTGGTAAAGGATGCTGCATTAAAGCGACATTGCTACAGAAATTGATTGGTTGATTGATATCCCACCAAGTTATTTTCATTTCATAGTGATCACATAAATAGATTTTTCTCCGTATCCCTATCTTGTTCTTTCAGGTCTTCCAATGTGCATTCATTTCTACTGTAACAGTCCATGAAGCTTGTCCTTCCCTTTCCCTCCCTCTTTCCTTCCCTTCTTTTATTTTTCCCAATTTTATTTGAGGTATTTTTCAGAGACCTGGGCATTAGCATAATGGGTCTTAAGTGGGAAAATTTGAGATTAATCCTTAGGACTCTACCCATGGTTTGCAAGTATATTTAAATCAGGATTAAATTAAGTGATTGGTACAGAAATACCCGGCCGACGGTTTTAACCGTCGGCCGGAGTTGCCTCAGGGGCGGGGGCGACGGTGATGCAGCTCTTTTGAGCTGCGAACTTCCGGGTCTTCGGAAACCGGAAGTTCGGCTTCAGGCAGCGCGCCAATGAGAGCCTATTTAAAGGGCGATCTGCATGGGACCCGCACTGCTTTCCTTTTTAACAAACACCCGCCCACCCTCCGCTATCACCAGTGTGTCCTCCAGAGGTCGCCTCGGGGCCGAATAGGAATTTTTTGCGGCCTCCCCTTTAGAGGCGGCCGTTTTTTCGCCTATTCCACACTGACGGGTGTGGATTGGATTGGTTAGGGGGTGTGGTGCATTTAGATAATAAATAGGCCTCCCTTTGGTCATTGGGGTTTGGCAGGTTTGGGGCGGAAATGGGCAATTAGATGCAACTGCGCATGCTCCTTTCAGGGCATCATTAAAGGGTGATGGACCGCCTCTCTCCAGGAACTAGAGGTTCGAACAACGTCGGGGATTGGAGAGAGGATGTCCATGGGAATCACTGGATCCAATGTCCCACGAGGATTGGAGGGTGATCTCCTCCCACACGCAGAGGCGTGGCTAGGATCCAGGTGAAGGTGGTACCTTCACCTGGTTCAGCAAGGAGTTATTGCCCAATGTTGCCAAAGAATGTTATGGTAGGAATTTCCGCCCCGTTAGTTTGGCTCTGCAGGTCCTTAGTTTGTTTTGAATTAAGTATTCAAATTTATTTATGCAAATTTATTTAAAGTTATTTAAAGTTATTTAAATATGTTAATTAATAAATGACTCTTAATTAATCCACAATCCATGTCTCAGCGTCTTTATTCCGCCTCCGGGGGCAATGTAGCATTGCTTCTACCTGGCATTGTTAAGCCGTTAGAAGCTTTGTATGACTATTTACGTAAGTTGTAAGTTGCATATCAGCTTCAGGAAACAGACATTTGAATTGTTTTCCCAAAATGTGGTTTATAGATCAGTGGTGTTTCAGAACAGGTGAACTAATGAAGCACTTCACAGCCTACATTTACTGAAATTGAACAGTTGCTCACGATTCAGCTATCCCAACCTTTGCTCTTAGGCCATCTCATTAGGGAGGTAGGAAGTCCTCCTGCCTGTTTCCAAAGAAACATTTCTCCTTTGATTATATAGAAGTATAGCCACAAAAAGAATTTGTAGCAGAAAAAAAGAGGAAAAAATATGCTCAGTGAGTGTTTATTTCCCAGTCTGCAGAGTAAATGAAAACTCAATATAAAATTTACTGCATCAGTCAAAGTGCAGATTGCAATTCATTGCCACATGAAAAGCTGTTACTATATAGAAGGAAAATGGTACCCTGTTAATTTCAGCAAGGGAATTTTTTTAAAGGAAGGCAAAGAAAGAATGTATTTGGAAAGCCCGTGTAGAAGCTTGGCTATATTTTTAAGGAAATGTTTTTCCCCATGAGGCCAGATTATTGAAAAAAGTACTTCTACCATGTTTCAGTACTTTACATGTTCATTGACAGTAAAAGTCTACGGAGAGGGGTGGCATACAAATCCAATTAATAATAATAATAATAATAATAATAATAATAATAATAGGCACAAATATATTCATCCATACAATTGCATCATTTGGTCCTGCTTTTCCTTATTTTGTGCATTATTAATATACATGTACAAAACAGTATCTCAAAAAGAGTGGATTATTAGGAAAATGTGGATGAAGACACAAAATGCTATGGTAAATTACAGATATACAGCACTCTGTATTCTATATTCACTGATGCCATAAGGGATTATATTGCATTATTTCAACCCCAGTAACAAAATGAGATATTTAAGAGCTCCGTATTTAAAAAATAAAATAGCAAATGCACTCTGACCAACCAAGTTTCTATTTTTATCTATATTCATAACGATGCGTTCTTATCTCTTTATGTCAGAGTCACACTGCAAAATGTTCTTTAAACATAGCATAATTTGTATAGTCTATTTGCTAATGATCATATTGCTTTATTCTATATATTGTATTTGTTAAGCATATTCAGAGGTTAAGAATAGTATTACATCTTCTTTCAAAAGGCATATTGAAATAAAGTTTGTATTGAGACTTTTTTTAAAATTTAAACACTGCTATTTAAAAATACATCTATTCCATCCTTACAAAAAAAAAAATGATGGGGGAAAATGGGAAAATGCAGGAAAGACACATTGAAGATTAATGACTTTAGGATTGTACATAAAGTAGCATGTGGCAGACTTTTTATATAACCAAATGTGGTAGGGAAACTAGTATTCACAGAAGACATCTATTTTTACCATCTGGGAAACAAAATATCCGCAATATATATGGATGTACATTTGTCCTCAGGAACTATTTGGGTATCTGTAAATATATGATCCATGAGCTATCCTTATCTATGTATCTGGGATGATCTCTCTCTCTCAATCTCTCTCTCGATCTCTCTCTCTCTCTCTCTCTCATTACCTCCCTCCCTCCACATATTTTTTTCTCAATTGGATAGATTTAATAATTAATAAGATTTAGAATGCACTATTTCTCTTACATTACAGATTACTTTTTAATCAGTGATAGAGTTTGATAGTTTCGCCGTTCACCATGAATAAGAACCAAAAGCTGTAAAAGCTTGCCAATAAAGTTATATAAGGGTCATTCCGTGTGAAGTGGACCAGTGGTTCCCACCTTACCATCTCAGATTTTGATGAAATTTGGCACATAGTTTCTTTGTGATATAAAGCTATGCTGTGCAAAATTGTAGTTCAAAAGACTAAAAATTGGGAATTTTAGGAGACCTCAAATAAAGGGTTGCAAAATGCTGAGTCCGCAAAAATGACATTTTGGGACAACTTCCAGAAGCTGTAAATGTGGCAGTTTCAGTAGTATGTTGGAGATATTTGGAAAACCTGCATACCTTATAAGACTTTATAAACCTGAAAATCCCCTCTTACTTTTTACATGGTTCAGGCTCAAACTTTGCAAAAGAACCCCCTCAAAAATGAATTTACAGCAATCTTCAGGCTGCTGTAGTTTCAAAACTACTTGGCCTTTCAGGTTGATTTTTAGCAGGTGTACTAAGTACACAGCTGCAATGAGGACTTCCAATTTGCAGCACTTTTCCTTCAAGTTGTTGAAAAAATATGAGAGTTCAAAGTTGGTACTTAATGGGGTTTTGCCAAATTTTGGCTATCTTTGATGCCCTGTTTGATATTGTGGGACAGCTTCAATCCTCTTTAGCACCATTAGAAAGATCAGATTCTCCTCTTTAAGAATATATTGTTTTAATTCTAGTGTCTCTTTATATAAGGATTGAAAAAATGTCCTCAACTGTTTGCCGTTAGCCTGTGATATCTGCACTGCATCCTTGATACAAGTGCAGTAAAAGTGATTCTTTTTTCAATAAGCCGCATTTTTAAAAAAAAAAATAAAGAACACAAGATATTAGAGGACTGTGTTCAAAAATATTTTAAAAAACAGGAATATTTGTTAGGAAATGGAAGGGTGAGGCCAGGTTTCAAATAAGGGTCCGAAGAAGTGGGGGGTTTTGTCAGCATTGTTGCATGATAGAGGAAACAGGCCCATTGATGTTTCTAATGGCTGTATAAGTCAATTAGTGCTTTAAACATGTGTTGGTCCATGGTGGCTCATCGCCAAGAGGTCACACCCGATAGCCAGGCATGTCCAGCCATAGGTGGGGCACTTGGAACAGGTTCCCAAGCCTGAAGGTGGGCATCTTACACGAGGTTCCCAAGCCTACAGTTAGTGGAGGAGAGATGACAATTTTTCTACAGATAGAACTTTTCATGGGAAAGGATTCTGGGAAACCATGGGAGAATTCAGATTTTCATGGAGCTGAGCTATGACCAGAAAGTCATGTGAAAATGATAGAAGCAAGTTCTTGTATAGTTAAATGGATTGAATTCAAACCTTCTGAGAAGGTGGAGAAGATCTTCCTTTCATGGTCTCCACTCCATAATTTCCCCCAAGGTCTTGTTAGGATTCTGGAATCACCCTAAAACAAAGTTTTGCCAGCTGGAGGAGCCTGCTAGATGTTAATATGATGGTTAATTGAACACACTTATTTGCTGTTCTGCCATTTTGTTTTAACTTTCTTAATCTTTTTAATTTAATATTTTAAAAATATATTTATGCATTTGAACTGCTTTATATGTACTCTGTTAAGACTCAATACATGGACTAATATAAATATGGTAAATAAGTGAATAAATAATTGGACCATCTATTTACTAATCTGTTTCTCCTGGTTGTAAAGGCTACCTGGAAGATGACAGTAGTTGGGCTGATGCTCTAATCTTGGATTTACTGTTGGGGGTGGAAGAGAAGGGTAGCCTTGCTACCATAAAGGAAACCTAGGTGCTGCTATTCCTGAGTCTTCACTGGACCAACTGTATTAAACAATTGTTAGGGAAGGGAAGGATACTTTGATGAGATACTTTAGAAGAACTGTGTAGCCATATATTTTACTTATAGAGACAATGATCTATAATAGAATTGGAATTATATTTTAAAACTCAAAATCTCTGTTTGTGGCATTTTATTTGGCAGTATTTAAAGAACTTTTATAGCTAAATTCTGCATTTTTATTTACTAATTTTGATCTTACAGATTAATAATGCCAATAAATAAAAAGATTTATCCGTGCAAACAAATTTTTAAATGGAACTTGGGACTTTGAAATACAGCCTTCATTTCAGCAGAAGATTTTTTTATTTATTTCTGCTTAACTTGAGTCATAGAGTTCATCTGGACTCAATTTAAGTATTCAATAGTATGGAATAAAGCATCAGCATTATTAACTCAAAATGTCATATTCACAAATAAGAGGATAGCTTGAAAAATAATTCAAGGAGAAAAGAAAGAATTGAGAATGTGAAATGCAGTGAGAGGTACACATAATTGGGAAATTATGGCAGTCAAATAATTCCAGAAATTCAAACTATATTTAAAGATGTCATTCTTGATAAATACTATTAATTCAATATTTATTTAATTATTTAATTATTTAATTATTGATAGATTGATTGATTGATTGATTGATTGGATTTATATGCTGCCCCTCTCTGAGGACTCAGGGGGGCTTACAACATATCAAATAAACAATATACAATATAAATATCTACAATCCAATTAATTTAAATAATTACTCTAATCATTTCCATAGTTTAAAGGTTATGATCTTTAAAGCCCTTCATGGCACTGGACCAGAATATCTCCGAGACCGCCTCCTGCCGCACGAATCCCAGCGACCGATTAGGTCCCACAGAGTGGGCCTTCTCCGGGTCCCGTCAACTAAACAATGTCGGTTGGCGGGCCCCAGGGGAAGAGCCTTCTCTGTGGTGGCACCGACTCTCTGGAACCAACTCCCCCCAGAGATTAGAACTGCCCCTACTCTCCCTGCCTTCCGTAAACTCCTTAAAACCCACCTCTGCCGTCAGGCATGGGGGAATTGAAACACCTCCCCCGGGCATGTTTAATTTAGGCATGGTATGTTTGTGTGTGCGTCTGTTAGTATATGGGGTTCTTTTCAATCTTGTATAAATTTTAAAGTTTTCTGATTATTTATGATTTGTTCTATCTTGTTGTGAGCCGCCCTGAGTCTTCGGAGATGGGCGGCATACAAATCTAAATAATAAATAAAAAAAATAAATAAATAAATAGTGATTTTTGATTTCAGAGAATAATTGATTTCAGGATCAATTGATACTGCAGCAGTCCAAATGGAAAAAAATATGTAAGGAATTTGTTCATAGTTGTATTATCAAAAGCAACATTTCACTTTATATGAATGAAGCTGGATTTTTTTATTCATTAACTTTGGAAAATGATTTATCAAGGGAACTTAATTTTGAGAATTCTTTAATAACCAATGTTTTCCTCAGAATAATTGAAACCTAGCCAATAATCCCAATAAACTTTGTCTCTTTATTCTTCAAATACTTCATAATGTTGCATACATAACTATGACAATGCAGTTCTAAACCTTTTTTTTAAACATTTCTTATTTGGAAATTGGGCTAAAGTGGGTTTAATGGTGCTTGTAAGTAAACTGCCAACTTGTTGTTTGACAACTGCTTTAACATAATTTTGCAGCTGTTGATGACAAGTGAGAATAAATCTATTTCTGTGCCAATATCTAGTGCTGTAAAGTTTCCCGGCATAAACACAAATTAAAAAACACATATATTTGTTAACATGCATGACAGAGAAAAATATATTTGTTTATGCTATGGATTTTTCACACAAATGTGCGCTAATGGAAGATGAAAACCTGTGTAAAATGTTGAAATGTACCATTTTAATTTTTATTTGTATGTATTTAATACTCGATTTATGTATTTTTCTAAGTTAACTATGCAGTTGTAATATGTGTGGACAAGATGAATCTGAATTCTGCGAGAGAAATTGAAAACTGTCTATAGGTGACATCTGCCGCCAGCAAGATTGGCTAAAATGTTTAGCAATATGTGTCCAAACTGTTGGAAATGTAAACAAATACCTGGCACATATTACCACATGTGGTGGATCTGTATAAAAACAAAGAAATTTTGATACAAATTCATATGTGGGTAGAAAAAAATGACCAGACAACATATAGAGTTTAAGCCAAAATTATTTTATTAGGCATTATATCAGATGGTTATGATATCGTTTTTGCCATCTTGGCAAAAAAAAATTGCAAAGAAAAATTTCTCTTTCTTTTTTTTTTTTTTTTTTTTTTTTAAATCTCTTTATTAATTTTTCTTATGTCATTCCCATCACATATTATTTTGAATTACAGATTATACATATTCTCAGTTAACATTCTGACAGTAAGTTTTGACCGGTTTTCTTTCATTATATACATTGTATTTTATATTTTTAAATTCTAAAATCTATTACGTTCATTAATTATACACGGTAACTGTAGGTCGTTTCAATTGTACTGTTGTTTCATATTATGTTGCTTTTATGTTCTCTTTTGAACCCATTCGTGCCATTTTTGCCATGTTCTTTTTGATTCTATTAATTTATTTCCCTTAATTGAGTTCGTGAATTCGTCCATCTCTACACATGCATATATCTTATCTATAATTAAATCTTCCGTTGGTATCTGATCACTTTTCCAGAGTTGTGCTATCGCAATTCTCGTGGCGGTGTTAATATGTGTTGTGAGGAGCATTGTTTGTTTTGAATAATGTTTTCTCCAAACTCCTAAAAGCATAGCTTCCGGTGTGAGTTCTATTTCCTCTTTCGTGATCTCTGTGAGCCAAGTATGAGTTATTGTCCAAATTTTTTGTATCATGGGGCAGGACCACCACATATGGAAAAACGTACCTCTTTCCTTTTTACACTTCCAACATGAGTCTGATAACGTTGGGTGGATCTTTGCTAATCTCGCCGGTGGGAGGTACCATCTGTAGAATAATTTGTAATAGTTTTCCTTATATGCTGCCGAAAGGGTTATTTTGGATATTGTGGTCCATGTTCTTTCCCAGTCGGCAATATGGATGGCGTGTTGCAGATTTTTTTCCCACGCTATCATTGGTGTTTTGGTCGTATCTTTTATTCTTTCCTGTTCTAAAAGTATTTGGTATATTCTGCTTATTTGTTTGTTTTCATTTCCTATCAGAATCTTATCTAATGGGTTCATAGATTTTTGAATACCGGGTGTTTGATTGTCTTTTTTAAATCTGGATTCTATTTGGGCGTATGTCCACCAATCCATTTTATGAGTTCTTCCTGGTTGGCAAGGAGGGGCGAAGCAGCTGTGAGGAGGATCTCTCCTCCCCATGACTGCTATTTCCTTCGATTTCTGAGACCTTTCGGGGCACAGTTCGTTTGGAGGGCGACGTGGGTAATGAGGGATCATCCAGGCATCGATTGGTAAAGGCATTTTACAATCGGTGCGAAGGACACCCTCTCTATCGGAGATCAAAGGCGTCTGTCAAGCTGTCACCAGTATGGCGGACCTGAAGCCTCAATGAGCCACCGCAGAGGGAAGCAAGTGAGATAAACAGATTTTCAAATCTTCAGCTTATATTTGTACTGTTGTTGTTAACTTTAAGAAGAACAAGCCTGGCACAATTAAAATTAGACTTACTTTTATTTTGAAAAACACCCACCCCCAATCGGAGATCGGAAGAAAGAAAAAAAAACCCTTAAATTAGTAAAAGCGGCGAAGGCGAGAGGAGGGAAATGCCTGATATCTGACCAGATTTGGAACTAAAATATCTGAAGATCAGATCTCTGTAGGGGGAAGAGAATATTCCCAAGCATATCAACTTTGTGATTCTTTCATCTTTGCCTAAAAAAAAATAAAACTGACGCAGACATCTAATTGACATTCACTTTCGCTGGGATTTACGAACCGGAAACTGCCTGGGTGAGCCGGAGTTCAACGTGGGAAATTTCTCTGTTTGTTGTGGTGATCAAAACCTTGAAGATTTAAACTGCAGCAGATAATTATTATACAACGGGATAATTATTATACAACGGGAGAGACGGTGATTTATAACTGAAGCGACGGTGAGGTTTGACAAGCAGCCGATAAGAAAAGTGAGTGGAGAAGTGAGCGGAGAAACCGGAACAGCACAGGGAGAAAAATCTGACAGAGAGAGTGACCCTGAACACAGCTAAACAGAAAGGAAAGATTTGTTTTGGTGAGACTCTGCTGTCGGGTTTTGGATTACTTGAACTAGTGAGACTTTACAAGATCTTATCTGGCGGCAGAAAGACTGTGACAGGAGTAAAAGACTTTAGAATAACGGCCAAATTGCAAGAGGCGAAGAGAACAGTAAATGAACTGACATCATATCCGGCTATTAAGTTGCAGTAGAAGATTTGGAACTTGCATATTAGGGGAGTAGGAAACGCTAAGCAGCAAAGAAAGTGTTTTCACAATTTAAAAAGTTAAAAATTTCCTTCTTTCCTTCCTTTTTCTTCCCTTTTTTTCTATATTCTATGTTACAACCTATTAGTTCTCTTTTTATTTAAATTAATACATATATATTAAGTGTTTAGACAAATTATAAAATAGAAGTCTGTATTAATAGATTAATAGCATAGATAATACATAAGTATAGATTTAGACATAGCCTTATAGATACAGTGTTACTTTTTTTAAAAAAAAAAATATATATAGCATATATATATATATAGTATAAAAATATTAATTGTTTATTATTATTATTTTTGATTCTTAGATATATTTACATAATTGTTAATAGATTAATTGTTTATAACTACACTGATACTCAGATATACTTATATTTAGATATTTAGATATATTTAATATACTAAAATAGTTATTAAGTCATTAAGTGCTATAGAAATTTTAATTAATTATTATAGAATTTGTAGCCTTGTAAAAAACGTTAACATTTCTAAGAAAAATAATAGAACTTTTAAAGTGCATAAATATTTCCTATGGTCATATGGAATAGAATATATAATATTTTAGAAAAGCAAAACCAGATTATAAAAGAAATGGCCAATTACCAGCCCAGAGGTGGTAAAAAAACAACCCCAGCCACACCTTCAAATACACTATCTTCAGCTTCTTCAGCATCACAAAGACAAATAGATGATATGTTAAATCCAGAGAAAGAAAAAGAGAAAGAAAGTTCCTCACTAATGCAAAATATGAATAAAACATTGACAGTTATGCAAGAAGCAATGCTGAAACTACAAGAACTTATTACCAATAACCACCTAGAGTTAAAAACTGATATCCTTAGGTTAGAAAACAGACTGGAAACAGCACAACTTGCAACACAGAAAAATGAACAAAAAATTACACAGGTGGAAGAGAAAATAGAACAGAGTGAGAAAAAAATTGAACAGGTAGATCAAAAACTTAAGGAATCCCATAAGGATCTCGAAAACTCCCTGATTCAGCTGGAGTTGGAACGATCTTCTTATTTTTTAAGATTTCAAAATGTGATAGAGACAGAGAATGAAAACTTAGGGGAGATTATGATAACCATAATTTCAGGAATATTACAAACCAGTCGGGAAGAGGTAATAAGTGAACTGGATGAAATTTACAGAATTAACACTAATTATGCCCGTAGAAACCGACTCCCGAGGGAGATCCACCTGAGATTTGCTAGAAGGATCATGAGAGACAGGGTATATGCAATTTCTAGAGGAAGGAAAATGACATATAAGGGTAAAGAATTAAATATATTAAAGCAAATCCCTAGAAAGGTAAGAGAGAGAAGGAGAGATTATAAGACACTAGCCTCTGTCCTAAACAAAAAAGAAATTACATTTAGATGGATTAATCCCGAAGGGATGATGATAAATATTGATGGCAGAAGAGTTAAAGTGGACTCCCTTGAAAAAGCACAAGAAATATACGAACAATTGGTTAACACTGAGATAGAGTTAGAGAGCGGGGAGAGATTAGAATCTAGTAAAGAAGAAGAAATTGAAATTGACAAACAAACAGGTGGAAGGACGGGGGAGACGGGGGGAGAAAGAGAAAGGGAAGAAGGGGCTAAGACCAGATCCCAAACAGCAGCAGCAGCAGCAGACAAATAGAAACAAACAAACAAAAGGAACTAAAAACAACCAAGAAGGAAAAGCCCTCTTTCTTTTATTCTTTTATTCTTGTTTATATATTCTCTTTCTACCCATTCAAAGCTAAATGCCACTGGGAACTAAACTAATTTCAATAAACATAAATGGTCTCAACAACAATCAGAAAAGAAAAAAGGTTTTCTCCAAACTCCTGAAACAGAAAGCACAGATAATATGTCTACAAGAAGTACATATCAAACTTGCACACAAAAAATATTTAGAATACACCAAATTGGGAGAGCTATACACTTCTCTAGATGAAAAAGAAAAGAAAAGAGGGGTAGCCACATATGTGAAAAAAGAATTAAACCCAAGAGAGATAAAAACTGACCCAAAAGGAAGATATATTATAGTAGAAGTAGAAATCAAAGGAGAGAAAATATTATTAGTAAATATATATGCACCAAATCATGAATTGAAACAATTTTATAAAAAAATACATGAAATATTATTACAATTTAACCAAACAAATATATGTATAATAGGAGACTATAACGGAATAGTGAACCAAAAACTGGACTACAAAATAGAAACCAAGAGTAAAATAAAAAGAGCCACACTACCAACCACATTTGAGAAAATGACGGATGAACTAGATCTGGTAGATATGTGGAGATTAATACATCCAAATGAAAAACAATTTACATTCTACTCTGCCCCACACAACTCTTTCTCTAGGATAGATATGGTATGGCTAAGTAAGAATATGCACAAAAAAATAAAATCTGTTGACATAGAACCAAATACGTGGGCTGACCATAACCCAATAACAATCACTTGGCAGGGGGAAAAGAAAGAATTTAGAAGATGGTCATTAAATACAAACCTACTTCGAGATGAAAAATATACAGAAATGCTAAACAAAGAAATAAAATTATTTCTAGAGGAAAATAAGAAACAACCCACCTCAACTCAAATACTATGGGACACACTGAAAGCATATACTAGGGGAGTTACTATATCATATACAGCCAAAAAACAAAAAGAAGAGAAGGCAGAATATAATCACTACGTAAATAAAATAGCCAACCTGGAAAAAACTCTTCAACAAAACCCAACAAACAAACAGACACAAATATCACTAAGGGAAGCTAAATCCAAAATAAATATATTAGAACAGCAAGAATTTATTAGAAATTTAAAACAAACGAAACAAAAATACTTTGAAACAGCTAACAAACCAGGTAGATGGCTTGCACAGAAAATCAAAAAAATGAGAAGCGAAAAATTAATTTATCAATTAGAGGATAAAGACGGGACAATACAACACATGGAACAACAGAAAAAGGAAATAATACAAGATTATTACAACAACCTATATAAAGAAGAACCAATTGAAATGGTAAAAATTACTAAATACATACAAGAAAATAATACCATACAAATTGAAGAACTCGATAAACAAATTTTAAATGAAAAAATTACTCTACAAGAAATCCAATTAGCATTAAAAAAACAAAAAAACAATAAAACCCCAGGGCCGGATGGACTCCCGGGGGAATTCTATAAAGGAAATAAAGATCTATTTGAACCCATATTACTGGAGACATACAATGAAATATTAGAACAAGCAAAAATTCCAGAATCCTGGAGAGAATCATACATAACGATGATACCAAAGGAGGGGTTAGACAAACAGAAAATAAAAAACTACAGACCAATTTCTCTGCTTAACGCGGATTATAAGATCTTTATGGTAATCTTAGCAGACAGAATAAAAGAAATATTAAATAAAATCATCAACACAGACCAAAATGGCTTTCTACCCTCCAGACAAATTTTCAACTGCACCAGGACAGTTTTAGACGTCTTAGAATATGGTGAAGCCCATCCAGGAAAACAAATAGCTCTTGTCTTCCTGGATGCCCAGAAGGCATTTGATAATGTTAATTGGCAATACTTAAATGAGTTAATTAGAGAATTAAAATTAGGTAACAGATTTGAAAACATTATCAAAAATATATATACCACCCAAAAGGCCAGAGCAATAATAAATGGAGACACTACAAAACCAATTTTGATAGAAAAAGGAGTCCGCCAAGGCTGCCCAATGTCACCCTTATTATTTATACTGACACAGGAACTACTACTAAATAAAATAAGAAATAATAAAAATATACAAGGAATTAAAATTAAAAAAGAAGAATACAAATTACAGGCATATGCGGACGACATGGTGTTCTTTTTAGAAGAACCAACCAGCTCTGGCCCAGAGCTAATCAAAGAAATTGAAATTTTTGGGGAATTTGCAGGTCTAAAAATAAATAAACAGAAAACAATGTTAATGACAAAAAACATGAGTATACGACAAATTAGGAAATTAGAAGAAACTACTAAACTCCAAACTACAAAAAAAATGAAGTACTTAGGATTAATATTAACAAACAAAACAATTACACTTAAAAAGGACAATTATGACAAATTATTGCAAGATACCAAAAAAAATTTAGAGAAATGGAAAGACCTACAAATATCAATGTTAGGCAGAATATCTGTAATAAAAATGGATATTCTTCCCAAATTTTTATATCTTTTTCAGACAGCTCCGATTAACTTGGAACCAAATTTTTTTAAAGAAATCAATAAAATCATCTCCAAATTCATCTGGCAAAACAAAAGGCCAAGAATAAAATATGTGTATCTCCAAGATAATAGAATTAGAGGAGGCCTGGGGCTCCCGGATCTAAAATTATACTACAAAGCGGCAAGCCTAATTTGGATAAAAGAGTGGATTAACTTAAAAAATAAGAGAATACTTGTATTAGAAGGTCATGACTTACAAACAGGCTGGCATGCGCATTTATGGAAAGATAAATTGCAAAAACAAACTATATTTGACAGGCACTTGATCCGTAAATCACTACTAAAAACCTGGTACGAAATTAAAAATAAACACTACGACAAAATTCCAAGATGGCTTTCCACTATGGAAGCCATCATCTACCCAAATTTGATCGACATAGCCAAAACCATCCAGTACAGAGACATATTACACCCAAACGGGGAACTCAAATCTAGACAAGAACTGGAAAGATTAAATCTCTTTCTTTTTTTTACTCTCTCTCTTCCTCCCTCCCTTTCTCTCCCTTTCTCTCTCCCTCCCTCCTTCTCTCTTTCTTCCCTCTTTCTTCCTTCCTCTTTCTTTTGCCCTCTCTTTTTCCAGTCCTCTTTCTTTCTCTTTCCTTCCTTTCTCTCTCTTTTGCTCTTTCTCTCTTTTCCTCCCTCCTTTTCTCTCTATTTCTCTCCCTCCCCCTCTCTCTTTCTCTCTTTCTCTCCCTTTCTCTTTTCTCTCTCTTTTTCTCCCTCTCTATTTCTCGCTCTTTCTCTCCCTCTCTCCCCTTCTCTCCCCCTCCTTCCCTCCCTCTCACTCTTTCTTCCTCACTCTTCCTTCCTCTTCTCCCCTCCCTTGTTTTCTCCATAAGGGCCTTCCCCCCCATGAACCCAGGCCCATCCTTGGGGCTCAGTAGGCTCTCCGCCTCCTGGAAGAGAGACGCAAAGGCAGCCTGTTCTGGCCTCCCGCCTGACTTTGGCCAGGCCCTTCAGCGGGAGGCTCCTTCTCCCGGGTGCCTCTGGCTCCCTCCACCTGCTCCTTCAGCCAAATGGGGGCTCCAAGGGTGGGAGGCAAATGGGGGGGGGATGAGGGGAGGATCCTGCCTTAGGATGTCCCCAAGCACACTCAGGTGGGCTCCGCCAGCTCCAAGGTGAGGAAAAGCAATGCTTTACTTTCCACTCCATATTCTGCATACTATATACAACTGAGAAAGAAATTATTATATCCTTGAAAACCAGTTCACTATTATCACATTGCAGTTGATAAAATGTGGAAGGCTATTCTCTTAACAGGACAATTAAGCATAAATGTTAGCTATCCAAAATCTATTGCAGTCATACAGTCTTAAATTACAGGTGCATTTGTTTCCTAAGAAACATAGAGCTGAGAGGAAACTTGCTCCTGAATTTTAAAAACACTGGTACCTTTGCAACACTGGTATCTCTCCGTCTCTCTTTGTCTTTCTCTCTTTCTTTCTTTCTTTCTCTCTCTCTCTCTCTCTCTTACACACACACAAAACCATAGGTACTTTAGGTAAAACAAAAAGATGCATTTATTAAGGGAGGGGAATCAAGTTTTTATATACAATTACCAACATTGGATATTTGTGATAAACACATCATTAGATTACAAATCAAACAATGGAAGATATTAATTCTTGATAACATTTCAGAAGTGAGAAATTCATCCCTTTCTCACCCAGGATTATATTATATTATATATATATATTAATGCTTGAAAATGTATTCTAGAGCATCAGAATATACTCCTATTGTTTAGGTACTGAAAAGTTGTATCACATCAAAGGAAAGTATTTTACCTGAAAGGAAAAACCGTTTCCTAAAGCTAAAGACTGTTATGATAAAAATGCTAATATCATCTTTTTAAATGCTAAAAGTGAAGCCTAAATTTCCTGGTAACACATACATGTTAACTTATTTAAGAATAAAATGTAGAGCTGTTCTGAAATCTGCTTGCAATTTACATTGCTTAAACATAACATTGTTTAAAACTTAATTTTAATAATGCTTTGATAATTATAATTATTGAATTATAATTCAATCTTATTCAGATAATAAGTTCTCAATAGCTTTTCTCCTATACTGGTTCCCCTCAACTTCATCCCAGCTAAACCTCTTCACTTGTCAAAAAATACTTTGTTGCACTCTTTTTCTACCAGCTACTGGCTCTTCTTTTGCATATGGTTTCTAAGATGGTTCAGTTTAAAGGATTTTGCTGAAATTCCCTCTGGAAAGTTTCCTCTGGAGGGCTCTACTGAATGTTTGAAGCATTTTCCTGTTCATCTTACTTAGCACAAAGGATTTTTCAACTATCAAGTTTTAATTGCCAACTTAAAAAAAAGATGAAGAGGAAGAATAGTATTTTTGACTAATAAGGTTCTTAATCAATTCTCAGTCATTGATCTGATTTTTGATGGAATCATATCTGATTGATTCAAATTGGGTATTGCCATTTGCATGGTACCTATATGGGTATTTAATCCTATAGTGAGTTTGCTTGTGGCTTGGTTTCATAGCAACTGTGACTATGACATGTACTACTTTCTTTTGATCAATATACATTACCAAATCCAATTCCCTTAGTTAAATTATACTTCCATCAAGAACACAGGTCACAAATATTGTGATTTATCAATACACAAAAATAAAATATGTATTTATTGTAGCTTGTGTTTGTTGAGTTGAATATTACAAGGGATTTGCACAGATGTGTTATATATTAATACTTTATACTTTTACAAAGTGAAGAAAATTGTTGCTTCAAATGAGAAAAAAACATTCAGAAAAAAGTGTGAAGACATACTATCAGTTATTGATATTGTTAATAAAAATAGCTTCTAGAAAAACATTATTTAATATACAACTTCCATTGTTTTCAGAATGGTTATTAGGACCAGTGCCACAAATTTTTACAAATTCATTGCACATTTAGAAAAGTTTCTATTATTCAGCAAAGTTGACAGTGTGATAGAAATGGACCATTACTTCATTTTCTTACTTTGCTCTAGTGCTCTGCTCCTAACTGGCCGATTAGCTTCAATTCAGGGCATAACAACCTCTGCCTGAATCTCCAACAAAACCAAGGAGCCCATCAAAGAACTGTCCAATACAATGGAAATATCGCCGGCTGACTTACCGGCCCCACGGCGCTTTTGCGGAAGGGCCGGGCAGACTCGGACCCTTCCATGGCGGCCGCCATTTTGTTTTTGGCCGAAATCTCGCGAGGCGAGATTTCGGCCGGGAATGCCTTGCCCACGTGGCTGGGCATGACGTTGGGTCCGGGCGGGGCTTGCTGGCCCTATTTAAGGGCAGCAGGCCTTGAAGCAGGCCTTTTCGCCCCGGACCCAGCTCACGAGCAGACACTCGGCTGAGTGCTGCTCCGGCGCCATTTTGGGTTCCCCTCGTGTCGCGGCCGCCATTTTGTGGCCGGCAGAGGGAGCGAAAAGCTTGTCTTCAGCTCGGAGAACTCGATTGAGCTCAGTTCTTCAAGAAGATCCCCCTCGGGCCCGAGGGGGACTGGTAACCTCCTCCCGGCCGGGAGGAGGGCGCGGTGGGGCGGTTTGGCTTCTGGGGTCCCCGGTCCTGGGTTGATTGGAGGCCGGCTTTAAGGCCTTAAGGGCCTACCTGTGAGGGGAGGCTTTCTCTTTTGGGCCTCGGAAAAGGGGCCTAGGGGGTTGGCAAGGGCTTCTCCCTTTCCATTAATTAACGCTCGGTAGGGCCCAGTGGTGGGGACCTTTGCCTGCCACTCAGAAGGTGGGGAGTTCAATCCTAGGTAGCAGTTGAGGTTGCTCCCTGCATCCTAGATTTTAAGGATTTGGGATGGCTCCGAAGAAGAGGCCTGCCACTGCCCCTATGGCTCCGCCGGCTGCGCGTCCCAGGAGGGCCCTTAGGCCTTCTGCCCGGGCTCGGGCCAGTAGGGAGGGGCCTACGGGGGTGGTCCCCGAGCAAGGGGGGTGGTTTTGTTGCCTCCTGCCCCTCAACCTGATCTTTCTCCTGCCATGCCTTGGGCCAGGGTGTTGGAGAGGCTCGACGAGCTCGAGCAGTGGAGAAGTGGTTCGGGCTCCGGAGGGTCCCTTGATCAAGTTCCTGCGGCATTGGGAAGAGATCCTGCGGCGGCCCAGGCTGGGCAGATGGCTCCTGCTGGACGACAGGCCCCGGCAGGGCCGATGGCGGCTTTCCCGGGCCCTGCAACAATGGGCCCCCCGTGGATGTCATCAACCCCGTACGGGGCAGGTGAGGCTGCACCACACACTACACCGCTGTCCTTTCTTCCTTCACCCACCCCGGGTTTTCCCCCGGTGGGGGTTGGGAGTGGGTCCAGTTTTTTGGGGTCTTCCACGGGCACCTGCGGGCAGGTCTGGGCACAGCCGGTTCCTCCTTCAGGGCCGCTGGCGGCTGGCCCTGCTCCGCTGCCCGGGCCAGGTCCTACGGGGATACCTGCGGTGCCCGGGGCAGGGGGGTGGGTTCCTCCAGCCCCTGCTGTTATGCCCCCGCTCCCTGTCTTGCCCTACCCCCACGGTGCGGGAGTTTTTGGTGTTGCGGCCAACACGGTATGGGACCCGTTCGCTTGCATTAAAGCAGGGGCCATCCCGTGCGGGTTGCCGTCCACCCCTTTAGGATGCCACCTTCACCCTTCGGTGAAGGAGGCTATATGGCGGAGAGAATACGTGGATCTTTTTTCGCTTTTGAACCGAGAGGTTCCTAAGCAGGAGAAAGAGATTGTCCCGGGGGAGAAAACGAAGAAGACCAAAGTAACGAAATGCTTCAGCTCCTGGCTGTATGCTTTTCTTACTTATGGGTCTGTGGTGATTCAGAGGCAGCCGGCTATGGCCTCTGCCATGTTTAAATATATAGATTTGGTTGCCAGGGCCCACTTCGAATATAAGGGCACCATATGGCGCCATTATGATAAAGGCTTTCGTATGAGGATGGCGGTAGAGCCTAACTTGCCTTGGGATATGGTGGTTCCGGACCTTTGGTTCCGGGCCACGCATATGTCTGGGAAGGAAGGGTGTGAGCGTACGGATAGTGGGCACTTCATGGAGGAGGAGCCTGGCGCGGCTTCGCCGGCCAAGGCGACTCCTGGTGTGGCTGGCAAGGGGGCCTCGCCCGCTTGTCATGAGTTTGCTGCAAAAGGGGCGTGTTTTCGTCCCTTTTGTAAGTACAAGCATGCCTGCGGGAATTGTGGGGGGTCCCATGCAGCTTCAGTCTGTCCCCGCCCCAAGAAAGGGGCGGAAAAGAAGGGTGGGGGTCCAGGAAAACCTTCCCCACCAGCTGGGGGAAAAGGGGCCCAGCCCAATTAATGTTTCTGTGCTCGAGGGTTGGTTGGTCGACTACCACCCTCGCCCAAGAGCCGAGTTGCTCTTGAGGGGCTTCTCCGAGGGATTTAGGATCCCTTATGTGGGCGTTAGGAAGGCTTTCATGTCGGACAACCTCAGGTCGGTTGTCGGACATGAGGACATTGTTCAGGCTAAGATTCGGAAGGAGGTTGCTGAGGGCAGGGTCCTCGGGCCTTTCCCGGAGCCGCCCTTTTCGAATCTTAGAGTGTCCCCCCTGGGGGTGGTCCCCAAAAAGGCAAGTGGTGAATTTAGGTTGATTCACCATTTGTCTTTTCCAAAAGGGGAGTCAGTGAATGACTTCATTCCTGACGAACTTTGTTCAGTCCGGTACGCATCCTTTGATGCGGCCGTGGCCATGGTCAGGGAGTGTGGGGTGGGAGCCCTTATGGGTAAATGCGACATTAAGTCGGCATTCCGGCTCCTCCCCATTCACCCAGGCGACTTCGAGCTTCTGGGCTTCCATTTCGAAGGTGGGTTTTATGTGGACAGGGCATTGCCTATGGGCTGCTCTGTTTCGTGCTCCCTTTTTGAGAGCTTCAGTACCTTCCTGGAGTGGGCGCTCAGGAGGCGTAGTGGCCTGGGTTCGGTCGTTCATTACCTTGATGATTTCTTGATGGCCGGGCCGGCGCACTCGGAGCAATGCTTTGCTTTGATGCGGGACTTCGAAGCCCTTTGTGCTCAATTGGGGGTGCCTTTAGCCCCTGAGAAGACCGAAGGCCCTGCCACCAGGATTACCTTCCTCGGTATTGAATTGGATTCAGAGGAGCAATCTTCCAGATTGCCCCTGGATAAGTTGATTAAGATTAGGACCAAGCTGGAGGCGGTCTTGGGCTGCAGGAAGGTTACTCTTCGGCAGCTCCAGGAATTGGCCGGGATCCTTAATTTTGCCTGTCGGGTAGTGGTGCCAGGCAGGGCTTTTTCTCGCCGGTTGTATGATGCGATGAAGGGGCTACGTTTGCCCCACCATCGTACCCGCTTATGCGCTGGGGTCAGGGCTGACCTCTGCGTGTGGCGGGAGTTTTTGGAACATTTTAACGGGTTGTCTTTCTGGCGGCACGAGCTTCTTTTGGAAGCGGAGCTGCAGCTGTGTTCTGACGCCGCAGGGACTTGCGGTTTTGGGGTAGTGTTAGGTGACCAGTGGTGCTGGTCGGCATGGCCTCCGGAATGGAGTGCCTGTTCATTGGTTAAGGACTTGACCTTTTTGGAGCTTTTCCCTTTGATAGTGGCCTTAGAGCTCTGGGGAGAGCAGTTCAGGGACAAGACCGTGCATTTTTGGTGTGACAATCTAGCGGTTGTCCATGTTGTGAACGCCCTGTCCTCTAAGAGTGACAGGGTAATGCGGCTTGTCCGCCATTTTGTGCACAGGTCCTTGTCTCTGAACGCATTGTTTTTGGCCAGGCACGTCCCGGGGCTAGATAACGGGGTGGCTGACGCCTTGTCCCGTGGTCAGTTGTCCAGGTTTCGGACCCTGGCCCCGTGGGCCCGAGAGTCGCCAGAGGTGTTTCCAGCCCACCTGTGGAGCCTGGGCGGGCTCCCGAGAGCTGGAGAGACGAGGCCTCCAGGGCGATCGCCTTATCTGTAGCACCTGGCACCCTGCGAGCTTACCAGCGTGCAGGTAAGGAGTTTGGGGATTTCAGGCAGGGTAGGGGTTACCCCCATAGCTGGCCTGTCCCGGTTGAGCACCTAGCGGAATTCTGTGTCCTGCTGAAGGGGCGTGGCCTTTCAGTTAGGACTATCAGGTCTAGGTTAGCCGGCCTCGCCTTTCTGTCCAAGGCGGGGGGGTTTAGTGATTTTTCGGGTGATTTTCGCATCCGGAGGATGCTGGAAGGCTGGGTGCGGGAGCGACAGGGGTTCCCTTCTGACACTCGTCAGGCCCTGACGGTTCAGCAGCTGTCTTTGATTAATCAAACATTTGACAGTCTGTGTGCCTCTCTGTACGAGGCCCGTCTTTTTAGGGCAGCGACTTGTGTTATGTTTTTTGGGGCCCTCAGGGTCAGCGAGGCAATGGCCTCCTCGCAGTCTGACTTGTCGCTCTGTGCTTTCCAGCTCACTGATCTGACCTTTAGACAGGGGGGTGTCTCCCTTTTGGTGAGACACTCCAAGACAGATCAGTTACACAGAGGGGTTAGAATTGAGCTTAGCGCAGCCACCGATCAGTCTGTTTGCCCGGTGGCTGCTTTGCAGCATTTTTGTGGCTTGCGGGGGTCAGGGCGTGGGTACCTTTTTCAACACCAGGATGGCACCCCCCTGACCCGGTATCAATTCTGGGCGGTAGTGTCAAAGGCAATGGCTCAGGTAGGCATGGATCCCGCTGGCTACGGAACGCATTCGTTCCGTATCGGCGCCGCCACTAGCGCGGCACTTTCTGGTTTCCCGGCCCAACGGATTCAGGAGATCGGCCACTGGCGGTCAGCGGCATATTTGGGTTATGTTAGGCCCGCTGAGGATTCTGGGCAGGGTTTAGGCTAGGTAACCTCTCTGTGTGTGTCCTCTTCCAGGTTCCCAGTCCAGGCAGAAACCGTCGGCGCTGCTGTGTGGCCACAGCATGGTCTTCTGGGCCGGCCGCTCAGCAGCCAGAAGCGCCATTGGGACCCAGCTGTCGTTGGGACGGTGGGTCAATGTTGTTTGGATGGGCCGGAAGGGTATGCGGTGGGAGGGGCTCCTACCGACGTTGCTGGGTACTCAGCATCTCAGGGCGGTACCCGGCGCTGCTGGGCGGGCGGCTACCCAGGGTCGCGCCCAGATGGGACTGGGTGGTCGGCAACCCATAGCCGCACCCAGATGGCTGGTCTTGCACCTCGGTGGCAATGACCTGTGCCTGCTTGGTGGTCTTCCATTGATCATCCAGGCGCGCGAAGACCTGTGGTGGCTTCGCACGGTATGGCCCACCACGCAAGTGGTGTGGTCAGAGATCCTCCCAAGGATCGTCTGGAGGGACGCCATTTCCCTTAGGGCCATACACCGGGTCAGGCGTAGGGTGAATAAGGCCGTGGGAAAAACAGTCAAGGAATTAGGTGGGGTTGTAGTGGCCCATCCCCTCATCACCGTAGATCGGCCGTGGCTTTACCGGGCCGATGGCGTTCACCTGTCAGAGCAGTGGAACGCCATTTTCTTACAGGACCTGCAGCGGTCTCTGCGTGAGCTGGCGCAGATAGAGGGGGGAGTCGGGGGGCCAAGATAGAGATCTGACCCCCGCTCCGTGGCAGGTTAGGGGCGGAAATCTGGGTGGTGGTTCAGCAACTGCGCGTTCTCCCTTGGGCATCTTTGGGGATGATTGACAGGTTCTCTCCAAGCCCATGGTGGGTGCTACCTGCGCACTTGGGGGGAACCTGTCTTTGGGTCCCGCTATTGAAGTCCCAGGGTAGGGGTGAGCCGGCGGGACCCCCCTCATGCGAGTGCATGGCAGGGTCTCAGGTGAGGGAGAGGTCCCTCACCTGGACCAGCATCGACTACGCCCTTAGTTGCCCAGGAATGTTGACCTTTTACGTCATTTCCGCCCCGGAAGTGTTTGTTTGACCCTGCAGGTCCACTGTTTCCGGGTCATAGTTGAATATGTTGATTTATGCAAATTTATGCTAATTCATGCTAATTTAATTAATAAATTATGCAAATTTATTATAATAAAAATGACCCAAGTTTAAATCCAGCTCTGGTGTCCGAGTCGTTACTCCGTCTCTTCTGCAATAAATAGATTTGAAAATACCAACTAAAATATATGATGCACCACAAAAATTCTAAAAGATAATGATTTGTAATAGACATTCAACTTAGATGGCACAATATTTTCACCATTCAAAAAGCTACATGTGATGGTGTAAATTATGGGTGACATATTTGTGGGCCACCAGTTTGATACCTCTGATTTAAGCACTATGATGTCAAGTCAGATGTTTTATAAACAGAATATCTTTTTTCATATTTAAAAGTGATCAAATTCTTGAAATAACTCTTCTTTACTCCTTTGTAGAAAGAAAGGAGGACTACCAAATTCAAACATTGATATAGCATGCAATATTAGATCACATGCCTTGGCCTTCTCTGGGCAAATAGTTTTTAAAAAAAATAACCTAAAAACGTTGAAGCGTATCATCAGGCAGAACACTTTAATCTATAATTCTATAATATAAACAATTGTGCTAAACTCATATTAACCATTCTATGTGATGTAGTTCAAATCAAACCAATAGATTAATGTTCCAATTCTTGACTTACATCTCCAACATCAAAGTGATTACAATCAACCTTATTAAATAGTTTGTGAGGTATCTCATGCCGGCATGTGTGTGCACGCATGCCGGATGTGCATGCTCCCGCTTCCAGCACCAGGAGCCTCAGATTTATCAAAACACTTTTGCGGAATTGTATTGGTTACTGGTGGACATGGGGCAGTGGGTGGGAGTTGAACAGGGAAATTAGCTTAACATTTCATGTAGGAATCTTTAGCATCCACCTGACTTCTCTGCAATCCTATCTCTAAGTAAATATTTTTAAATATCATTTGTTTCAAGAGTCATGCTTTCCTGACAAGATAGCTGAGCTGGGTCCTTATACACTAGGTCAAACAATTTTTTAAAGACAAACTTCTACTGATTTATAAGATTTTTAGGCTGGATAAATATTTAATATTACCTTAAAAATGTACTCCTGGCTTAGGACACTTAAATATTAGTGGCAAAATATTTGTCATTTGAAAGGCAAAATGGATCATGAATGGATAGATAGAAACGTAGAAACATAGAAGACTGACGGCAGAAAAAGACCTCATGGTCCATCTAGTCTGCCCTTATACTATTTCCTGTATTTTATCTTAAAATGGATATATGTTTATCCCAGGCATGTTTAAATTCAGTTACTGTTGATTTACCAACTATGTCTGCTGGAAGTTTGTTCCAAGGAGCTACTACTCTTTCAGTAAAATAATATTTTCTCACGTTGCTTTTGATCTTTCCCTCAACTAACTTCGGATTGTGTCCCCTTGTTCTTGTGTTCACTTTCCTATTAAAAACACTTCCCTCCTGAACCTTATTTAACCCTTTAACATATTTAAATGTTTCGATCATGTCCCCCCTTTCCCTTCTGTCAATAGACTATACAGATTGAGTTCATTAAGTCTTTCCCGATAAGTTTTATGCTGAAGACCTTCCACCATTCTTGTAGTCCGTCTTTGGACCCGTTCAATTTTGTCAATATCTTTTTGTATCATCATATTTTGGATCATCTAAGTTCTTCTCTTTCCCATCTTTTTTCCCCTCAAGAGCAATTACAAATCTGGAAATAGATAAAATATACTTCATTTTCCCCTTCCTCTTATGTCCTTTTTGTAAGACCCTTCTTCAACTAACAAATGCCTCAACACCATAACTGGATTAGTTCCACCTCCTTGATTTCTTTCAACTAATCACTGTAGGAGATTTTGTCCCACTTCAGAGCTCAACATCTCTTCTGATTGGAAGTCGGTCTTTTCAAAATATGTAGCTGAATAAAATTGGCATATCAGGCCCTCTCAAATTTAATCCCTTTCTGCTGAAAAACAGAAAGCTACAGCCATTTGTGTTTATCCCCTCCTAATGAATGGGAGAACAAATCCTCCCTTTTAAAAACAGATATGAGCAATTGGACAGATTAGACTACTTTTCACAGCAACTGGAGCAGATACCAGGCATTTAAAGCTGTACATTAGGCTCTTCATCTGAATTAGGGAATCTCTGCATGCTTCTAGTCTACAGTATGAAATGTTAATGAAAACTACCACCCCAACTCTTCAAAAGAAATAACTAAAGATCTTTAATTATGCATTTAGTATTGAGTACTGCTCAAAAGCAGAAAGCAAGAAACACTACAAAACGTATAAGAATTACTGAAATAATAAGGTCTAATGATAAGTGAGCAGCTAAAGAAATCCCAATGGTTGCTGATTTTTCAAAAGCTTGGGATAGGTCAGACTGCTGCTATGATTTGTGAGGCCCTAAAGCAAAATAAAAATGGAAGAACCTATTGGGTAAACTGACTAGCAGACAATAAATAGCATGTTTTTCCCCCACCATATATATCTATAAGCAGTAAAAATGAAAAATTGATGTATAAAACATAAATGTGTATACATTTAATGCTACATAAAAATTCCTCTCATAACTAAACATTATCTAAATCTAAGTCTAGCAAAACATTTCCTTGAATTTGAAGGGTTTAAAAAAAATGATGATAGTAAAATAATTGCACAGACTTTATCCATATCTAGTAGATATGTAATTAAATTGAACATGATAAGTCTTTAGGATTCTCTCTGGGGCAATACAACAGTTTTTGCATTGCATGTTTGCTCATCACAAACACTGGAAAGAAATAAAGGGAAATAATAAATAAATAAATAAATAAAGGAGGCAATGAAAGTAGAATATGAAATATTTACCACCGATTACACTGCTACTCTTCAAAAGGATCTTGACCATGTAGCTGAATGGTCTAACAAGTGGCAACTTCAAATCTCAGCCAAGAAATGCTCTGTCTTACACATTGGCAAAAAGAATCAGAACACAAAATACAAACTTCTGGAAAAGAACTTGTAGATGATCTTCACTCTGTCAAAGACCTTGGAGTACTCATAGCCAATGACTTAAATGCCAGAGCCCACTGTAACAACATTGCCAAAAAAGCATTAAGAGTTGTTAATCTAATTTTACATAGCTTCTTCTCCAAAAACATTGAACTGCTAAATAGAGCTTACAAATTTTTTGTCAGACTAATGTAAATACAACTCACATTGAATATCATACATAAATACAATTGAGAGAATCCAGAAATATTTCACAAGAGGAATACAACTGAGAAAGTCCAAAAATATACAAGAAGAGCATACTCCACCAGACTTGAAATACTGGGATTAGACAATTTACAAGTACATCGCCTCCAATCTTATCTAACAGTAGTCCATAAAATCATGTACCAAAATATTCTTCCTGTTAGTGACTACTTCATCTTCAACCGCAATAACCCATGAGCATGTAATAGATTCAAACAACCGAAATTGCTCCAATCTAGATTGCAGAAAATACAACTTCAGCAATAGGGTGATCAACACCTGGAATGCATTTACCTGACTCTGGGGTTTCTTCCCCAACCCCCAAAATCTTTAACCTCAGATTGTCTACAATTGACCTCTCCCCTTTTCTAAGAGGTTTGTAAGGGGTGTGCATAAGCGCACCATTGTGCCTACTGTCCCTGTCTTACTGTCTTATTGTCTTCTTTTATCATTACTTACTACTTATGTCATGCTTATACAAACTACAATCCTATACTTGTTCAACTAAACAATAAACAAACAAAATTAAACAAGCATCCCGGCCATTACTAATGGAAAGCCATAGGTATTTATAGAATATCTATCTAAATATGGTAACCAATAGAAGAAAAATCAGTAAGCATTCTAACCAAATATGCCATCAAATCTGTCATGATCAGTAATCAATAGATTACAATAATCCACATCCTGGTACCAAAGAAACAAAATTTAAAACAATGTATAAATTGTTATAAAATATTTGTAAATTTTTTACACTAACAAAATAATGTATCCAAGATAGATCTGTGTCTTATATAGAAAAAAAGAGAGCCAGTTATTTCAACCTGGTTTTAGAAAAGGCTAAAAAAAAGCATGAGACATTATTGCTGAAGCTGGCCGGATAATTGAGAATCTAAAATAATATATAAATAAGAAGTCAAAATATAGCTCATTGATTATGTAGAGATCTTTGATTTTGGAGAACATGTCAAACTATGGAAATTTCTTCCCAAAAAAAAATGGGAATCCCAGAATATCTCATTGTCCTCATGCCCAACATGCATGTGACCTATAGTCACCATCTGATTAGTGAAGCCACAGTCCATATAGAACAAAACAGATTGGCTTCTGGCTGGCAAAGGAATAAGGCAAGGCTATATACCACCAATTACATATTTCACATGTATAGATGCAGCAGATGAAGGTCTATTCATTAAAGAATAGTCCCAGCCTACTACTTTTTTGTTGTTGGAAAGCTTAATGTGAAATTGATTAGAAAGGTTATTAGTGTTCAAATATTGTTGTACTGTACAAGCTTATTGTTGTCCTGCATCATATCATAAAGATTGTTCAGAAAAAGATAGCACTTGCCTCTGTAGAAGTTGTAGAAGACCAAGGGACAATACAAAGTATGCATTTTTTTAATTTCAAAACTAAACTTCTCTCAGAATGAATCTAAAGTGGTAAGATCTGCCAGGAGTATTACTTTGTTAAATTTGTAGGACATAAGTTCAGGTCTTAACAGCTTGGCCTAGTTTTAGAATAAATTTTGAATATCATACAAAATAGAAATGCTATAGCTATAACTTTATCATATTAAACATTACCATTTGAATAATTTACTTTTTAGTTAACATTTTATAGCCATCCCACACAGTGTTACGATATGTGTGTTGGGCAGCTTGCATCATTAAAAATCCACAATATAAAACCCCAATCTCTCTCCAGCCCATGTATCATATTCAATAATATATGACAACATATTGCCATTCAATCTTTGTAGCAAAGAACAAGAGTGACCTTTACCAAGTGGTTCCCATTTAATCTGCTCACTTGCTAGGATCAACTTGAAACCATGGAGAAAATTACATACTCAGGCAGTATGAAATAAATCAGATCCATTCATTCGAACAGAATTTATTTCATTTTGATTTAGTTCCCCAAAACAAAGGATAGTACTGCACTTTGTGCTACAAATTAACAAAATATTTTTGTTATACCTAAAAGGATTAATTAAACAAATCCTGCAGTGCTGTATCATTATAGACTTAAGTTTTTCAGCAGATTATTTATTGTCTTCCAGCTTCCATCTGCATTTCAAACCACAAGTAAAAAAGAAAAAGGCAACTTTTTAAAAAATGTAGCATATCATATATTCATCACAGAGAAGCAATAGGAAAATATCTTATTTTTTTCATTTAATGACTGAATAATAATATCAGTGCTGGATAGATTGAATCATATAACTAAACATGAAGATGATTTCATGGGCAGATTATTCAACTTTCTTAGCACTAGCAATAACACTTAAACTTACAGGTATATTCTACTTCTCTAGGCAGTTTATAGAATTAGCACGTTGTCATCAACAATCTGGATCCTCATTTTTCCGACTTTAGAAAGATGGAAGGCTGAGTAAACCTTGAGCTGGTGAGAATCGAACTGCCAGTAGAAGGCAGTCATGAGAAGTAGGTTGCAGTACTGCATTCTAACCACTGCGCCATCACAACTCTTAACTGCACCTTTGTCCCCCCAACAGACTAAGCATGCAATTTTGGATTATATTTGGGATGATACAACAATTGAACCCAGTAGAGTGCAAAAAAAAAAAGAAGAAGAATCACAAAAAAGGGAATGGTAGTAATATGTGAATTTGGATTGATTTAATTAATATTTTCAAGTTCCCACTGCCAGATGACATTCTGGCAGTCACTACTTATGTAATCCTATCAAAAGAAATAAATTTCACCATGAATGGAGTATTAGTTTAAGTGGAATACTAATTACATTGAACTGCTTCTTGAATTTCCACTGTTCATTAATTATTTCAATCTTCATCTCTGTGTTGCTTTTGAAGATGTGAATAATATGTTGAAAGACATATGCACACTTCCCAAAACTGTGATGTGTTACCTCTTTCCATTAGCTGCTGCTCTATGCTTTAGCATAGAGTGTATACAAATAGCATTCAGTCCACAAAATTGTCAGCTTCTCAAGGACATTCATTCCATTTAGCAAGCATTAATTCCACTCCCACAAGCCAGTTTAAAAGCAAAGAACAACAGAATGAGGAGGAACTGTGAATACTAGCATGCTTTGAATAGGATTTGCAACCAAAATGATCCTATTTTCTGTATGTTTTTTGTTTGTTTATTATTAAAATAAAAAAAAATAAAAAAGATCCTATTTTCAGAAGACAGCTTTTACTTCATGAATTCATAGTCATAGTAACAATAATAACGTTGGAACATGTTGTATCAAACAAAGTGCAAATGCAATGGTTGGCTTGAGGAGCAGAGTGATACCGAGCCCCTGCTGCTGCCCATGTGATCACTGCCTGGAATTACCACTACATTATCACAATGCAGCTCTGCCCTGACAACCCTGCCTGGAATTACCACTACATTATCACAATGCAGCTCTGCCCTGACAACCCTGACAAAATAACATCTACAGTCAACTACAGTGGTACCTCCACTTATGAACTTAATTTGTTCCATGACCTAGATAATCGGCTTCCTCCAAGGACCACTGGAGCTGGAGCACCACCACCTTCTCAACAACTTTCTCCATAAAGGGAAGGTTGGAGACTAGACGATAGTTGTTGAGAACGACTGGGTCCAGGGAAGGCTTCTTGAGGAGGGGGCACACAAGTGCCTCCTTGTAGGGAGCCGGAAAGGAACACCTCCCCAAAGAAGCATTGACAATCTCCTGAACCCAGCTCCGTGTCACCTCCCTGCTGGCCGAAACCAACCAGGAGGGACACAGATCCAGTAAACAGGTGGCGGAACTCACAGCTCCAATGGCCTTGTCCACTTCATCAGGTGTCACCAGATCAAACTCTTCCCAGACAGCTGGACAATGACGGGCCCCAGTCACCTCAACTGACTTGTTGTCAGTCGACTCTGCTGTCCAATTGGAGTCAAGGTCCATTGGAATCTGAGCTATTTTATCAGCGAAAAATGTGCAATTTTTCCCATAGGAATAAATGTAAAAGCAAATAATATGTGCGATTGGGGAAACAACAGGGAGGATGAAGGCCCTGTTTCCTCCCAGGACATTCCTAGAGAGGCCCCATGGGGACTTCTCCCTGCCTTTTCTGGCCCTGTTTCCTCCCAGGAGATTTCTAGAGAGGCCCCATGGAAGCTTCTCCCTGCCTTTTTCGGTTACAATTTCAGAGGCTCAGGTTTGTAAGTGGAAAATGGTTCTTGAGAACAGGCAAAAAATTATTGAACACCTGGTTCTTATCTAGAAAAATTCATAAGTAGAGGCGTTTGTAGGTAGAGTCTGTTGTCAGCAGAGATGTTTGTTAGTACATGGTACTCACCAGTATTTGGGGTTGCCATGTATGTAAACTACCAATTGTAGTTTGATAAAATATACCTTTAAGGATTATGTCTGGTTCACCATAAGAGGGCGCCCACACTCTCTCTTGATGATGATGCTGGATAGCTCATTCATTCTTTGCCTTTGCTTGTGTGGGGAGTATATTCTGCTTCATGCTGCTATATGCGGTTTGTTGTTTATTTCTGCTTTGTGCCTGTAAATATGTATATAAGTAAATAATACTTGTTTTGCATACTAAATCTGTGTCACACATCCATACTCTTACCAAAAACTCTGCTCTGCGTATGTCAAAGGTCTCGCAGCCTAGCTGCTCCGAGACATATTAACAAAGTTATAGATGGCTGCTGCTGGAAATAGTTTACATGCTAGATGTCCACTGGTGAAAGAAATGGCATATTCCACTTCAAACAGAGGTCTTATCTCTGATGGAAGGTGTGTTGGAATAGCACCTGCCTAATACATCTATCATAGGGTCAGATTAATAGCTATGATTTAACCAGGTCTTTTTGAATAAAATGTGATAGATGGATGAAGGTATCATGCAAATTATAAACCATGATCTACCCTTGTTTCAACTAACAATTAAATAGACCACTTCATGTTCTGGATAAACTCTGTTACAGTGAAATGTAGGAGTTTGCATTCACATAGTATTATTCAACAGAGCTATAGAATATCGCCGGCTGACTCACCGGCCCCACGGCGCTGTTGTGGAAGGGCCGGGCAGACTCGGACCCTTCCGATGGCGGCCGCCATCTTGTTTTCGGCCGAAATCTCGCGAGGCGAGATTTCGGCCGAGAATGCCCTGCCCACGTGGCTGGGCATGACGTCAGGTCCGGGCGGGGCCTGCTGGCCCTATTTAAGGGACAGCAGGCCGGGAAGAAAGCCTTTTCGCCCGGACCTGGTGCCTGAGCAGACACTTGTTTGGTGCTGCTCGGCCGCCATTTTGGGTCTCCCTCGTGTTGCGGCCGCCATTTTGTGGCCTACCGAGGGGGGCGAAAAGTGCTGTGTATCGTAGCCAACGGTTTATTCGAGGCGCGATTATTGCTAATTGAAAACTTTTCCTGCTTCAAGACGACGTCGAGGCCTTACTCCTCTCCACTTGGGAGCTGTCTTCAGCGATCCCCCTCGGGCCCGAGGGGGACTGGTAACCTCCTCCCGGCTGGGAGGAGGGTGCGGTGGGGGGTGTTCGGTCTGGGCCCCCGGTCTTGGGCGGTTGTTGTTTGGGAGGCCGGATTGCAGGCCTTTAAGGCCTGCCTGTGCAGGGAGGCTTGCCAATAGCAATATAATACAATAAATAATAATAAATACTGTATCAATATAAATATAATTATCAATATTATAATACAATAAAGGGGTCAAGGGGGTAGCAGGGGCTTCCCCCCCCCTTTTTTTTCTGGAACCAGGCCCTAGGTAGGGCCCTGCGGTGGGGGATTTGTGCCTGCCACTCGTTCAGGGGGTTCGGTCCTAGGTTGTTTTGGTGGCTCATTGCATTCTAGGGGAAAACCTGTGATGGCTCCTAAGAAGAGGCCTGCCACTGCTCCTATGGCCCCGCCAGCGGCGCGCCCCAGGAGGGCCCTTAGGCCTTCTGCCCGGGCTCGGGCCAGTAGGGAGGGGACTGCGGGGGTGGTCCCTGACCAGGGGGGGGTGGTCTCGTTGCCTCCTGCCCCTCAACCTGATCTTTCTCCTGCTATGTCTTGGGCCAGGGTGTTGGAGAGGCTCGACGAGCTCGAGCAGTGGAGGAGCGGTGCGGTCCCCGGAGCGTCCAGCGATCCAGTACCCGCGGCGTTGGGGAGAGATCCGGCGGCGGCCCAGGCTGGGCAGATGGCTCCGTTTGGACGACAGGCCCCGGCAGGGCCTATGGCGGCTTTCCCGGGCCCTGCAGCATTGGGCCCCCCGTGGATGTCATCAACCCCGTACGGGGCAGGTGAGGCTGCACCACACACTACATCACTGTCCTTTCTTCCTCCCCCCGCCCCGGGTTTTCCCCCGGCGGGGGTCGGGAGTGGGTCCAGCTTTTTGGGGGCCTCCGCGGGCACCTGCGGGCAGGTATGGGCCCCGCCGGTTCCTCCTCCGGGGCCGCAGGCGGCCGGTGCTGCCCCGCTGTCCGGGACGGGCCCTGCGGGGACACCTGCGGTGCCAGGTACAGGGGGGTGGGTTCCCCCGGCCCCTCCTGTCATGCCCCCGCTCCCTGTTCTCCCTTATCCTCACGGGGCGGGAGTTTTTGGTGTGGCGGCCAACTCGATATGGGACCCGTTCGCTTGTATTAAAGCGGGGGCCATACCGTGCGGGCTGCCGTCCACCCCTCTAGGATGCCACCTTCACCCGTCGGTCAAGGAGGCTATTTGGCGGGGTGAATACGTGGATCTTTTTTCGCTTTTGAACCGAGAGGTTCCCAAGCAGGAGAAACAGATTGTCCCGGGGGAGAAAACAAAGAAGACCAAGGTAACGAAATGCTTCAGCTCCTGGCTGTATGCTTTTCTTACCTATGGGTCGGTGGTGATCCAAAGGCAGCCGGCCATGGCCTCGGCCATGTTTAAGTATATAGACTTGATTGCCAGGGCCCACTTTGAATATAAGGGCACCATCTGGCGCCATTATGATAAGGGTTTCCGTATGAGGATGTCGGTGGAGCCTAACTTGCCATGGGATATGGTGGTCCCGGACCTGTGGTTCCGGGCCACGCATATGTCTGGGAAGGAAGGGTGTGAGCGCACGGATAGTGGGCACTTTATGGAGGAGGAGCCTGGCGCGGCTTCGCCGGCCAAGGCGACTCCGGGTGTGGCTGGCAAGGGGGCCTCGCCCGCTTGTCATGAGTTTGCTGCAAAAGGGGCGTGTTTTCGTCCCTTTTGTAAGTACAAGCATGCCTGCGGGAATTGTGGGGGGTCCCATGCAGCTTCAGTCTGTCCCCGCCCCAAGAAAGGGGCGGAGAAGAAGAGCGGGGGTCCAGGAAAATCTCCCCCACCAGCTGGGGGAAAAGGGGCCCAGTCCAATTAGGGTGTCTGTGCTCGAGGGTTGGTTGTTCGACTACCACCCTCGCCCGAGAGCCGAGTTGCTCTTGAGGGGCTTCTCCGAGGGATTTAGGATCCCTTATGTGGGTATTAGGAGGGCCTTCATGTCCGACAACCTCAGGTCGGTTGTCGGACATGAAGACATTGTACGGGCTAAGATTCGAAAGGAGGTGGCTGAGGGCAGGGTCCTTGGGCCCTTCCCGGAGCCGCCCTTTCCGAATCTTCGTGTGTCCCCCTTAGGTGTGGTCCCCAAAAAGGCGAGTGGTGAATTTAGGTTGATTCACCATTTGTCTTTTCCGAAAGGGGAGTCAGTGAATGACTTCATTCCTGACGAGCTTTGTTCTGTCCGGTACGCATCCTTTGATGCGGCCGTGGCTATGGTTAGGGAGTGTGGGGTGGGAGCCCTTATGGGTAAATGCGACATTAAGTCGGCATTTCGGCTCCTCCCCATTCACCCAGGCGACTTCGAGCTGCTGGGCTTCCATTTCGAAGGTGGGTTTTGCGTGGATAGGGCATTGCCTATGGGCTGCTCTATTTCCTGCTCCCTTTTTGAGAGCTTTAGTACCTTCCTGGAGTGGGTGCTCAGGAGGCGGAGTGGCCTGGGGTCCGTCGTTCATTACCTTGATGATTTCTTGATGGCCGGGCCTGCGCAATCGGAGCAATGCTTTGCTTTGATGCGGGACTTCGAAGCCCTTTGTGCTCAATTGGGGGTGCCTTTAGCCTCCGAGAAGACCGAAGGCCCTGCCACCAGGATTACCTTCCTTGGTATTGAATTGGATTCAGTGGAGCAATCTTCCAGATTGCCCCTGGATAAGTTGATTAAAATCAGGTCCAAGCTTGAGGCGGTCTTGGGCTGCAGGAAGGTTACTCTTCGGCAGCTCCAGGAGTTGGCTGGGATTCTTAATTTTGCCTGTCGGGTAGTGGTGCCTGGTAGGGCTTTTTCTCGCCGGTTGTATGATGCGATGAAGGGGCTAAGTTTGCCCCACCATCGTACCCGCTTATGTGCAGGGGTCAGGGCTGACCTCTGCGTGTGGCGGGAGTTTTTGGAACGTTTTAACGGGTTGTCGTTCTGGCGGCAGGAGCTTCTTTTGGAAGCGGAGCTGCAGCTGTGTTCCGACGCCGCAGGGACTTGCGGTTTTGGGGTAGTGTTAGGTGACCAGTGGTGCTGGTCGGCATGGCCTCCGGAATGGAGTGCCTGTTCATTGGTTAAGGACTTAACTTTTTTGGAGCTTTTCCCCTTAATAGTGGCCTTAGAGCTCTGGGGGGAGCAGTTCAGGGATAAGACTGTGCATTTTTGGTGTGACAATCTAGCGGTTGTCCATGTTGTGAACGCCCTGTCATCTAAGAGTGACAGGGTGATGCGGCTTGTCCGCCATTTTGTGCACAGGTCCTTGTCTTTGAACGCCTTGTTTTTGGCTAGGCACGTCCCTGGTTTAGATAACGGGGTGGCTGACGCCTTGTCCCGTGGTCAGTTGTCCAGGTTTCGGACCCTGGCCCCGTGGGCCCGAGTGTCGCCAGAGGTGTTTCCAGCCCACCTGTGGAGCCTGGGCGGGCTCTCGAGAGCTGGAGAGACGAGGCCTCCAGGGCGATCGCCTTATCGGTAGCTCCTAGCACCCTGCGAGCTTATCAGCGTGCAGGTAAGGAGTTTGGGGATTTCAGGCTGGGTAAGGGTTACCCCCATTGCTGGCCTGCCCCGGTTGAGCACCTAGCTGAATTCTGTGTCCTGCTGAAGGGGCGTGGCCTTTCAGTGAGGACTATCAGGGCTAGGTTAGCCGGCCTCGCCTTTCTGTCCAAGGCGGGGGGGTTTGGTGATTTTACGGGTGATTTTCGCATCCGGAGGATGCTGGAAGGTTGGGTGAGGGAGCGACAGGGGTTCCCCTCTGACGCTCGTCGGGCCCTGACGGTTCAGCAGCTGTCTCTGATTAATCAGACATTTGGCAGTCTGTGTGCCTCTCTTTACGAGGCTCGGCTGTTCAGGGCAGCGACTTGCGTTATGTTTTTTGGGGCCCTCAGGGTCAGCGAGGCAATGGCCTCCTCACAGTCTGACTTGTCGCTCCGCGCCTTCCAGCTCGCTGATCTGACCTTTAGACAGGGGGGTGTCTCTCTTTTGGTGAGACACTCCAAGACAGATCAGTTACACAGAGGGGTTAGACTTGAACTTAGCGCAGCCACCGATAAGTCTGTTTGCCCGGTGGCTGCTTTGCAGCAATTTTGTGTTTTGCGTGGGTCAGGGCGTGGGTACCTTTTTCTACACCAGGATGGCACCCCCCTGACCCGGTATCAATTCTGGGCGATAGTGTCTAAGGCTATGTCTCAGGTAGGCATGGATCCCGCCGGCTATGGAACGCATTCGTTCCGTATCGGCGCCGCCACTAGCGCGGCACTTTCTGGTTTCCCGGCCCAACGGATTCAGGAGATCGGCCGCTGGCGGTCAGCGGCATATTTGGGTTACGTTAGGCCCGCTGAGGATCCGGGGCAGGGTTTAGGCTAGGTAACCTCTCTGTGTGTGTCCTCTTCCAGGTTCCCAGTCCAGGCAGAAACCGACGGCGCTCCTGTGTGGCCACAGCATGGTCTTCTGGGCCGGCCGCTCCGCAGCCAGAAGCGCCATCGGGACCCAGCTGTCGTTGGGACGGTGGGTCAATGTTGTTTGGATGGGCCGGAGGGGTATGCGGTGGGAGGGGCTCCTACCGACGTTGCTGGGTACTCAGCATCTCAGGGCGGTACCCGGCGCTGCTGGGCGGGCGGCTACCCAGGGTCGCGCCCAGATGGGACTGGGTGGTCGGCAGCCCATAGCCGCACCCAGATGGCTGGTCTTGCACCTCGGTGGCAATGACCTATGCCTGCTTGGCGGTCTACCGTTGATCGTCCAGGCGCGTGAAGACCTGCGGCGGCTTCGCACATTATGGCCCACCACGCAAGTGGTGTGGTCAGAGATCCTTCCAAGGATCGTTTGGAGGGACGCCATTTCCCTTAGGGCCATCCACCGGGTTAGACGCAGGGTGAATAAGGCCGTGGGAAAAACTGTCAAAGAATTAGGGGGGATTGTAGTGGCCCATCCCCTCATCACTGTAGATCGGCCGTGGCTTTACCGGGCCGATGGCGTTCACCTGTCAGAACAGGGGAACGCCATTTTCTTACAGGACCTGCAGAGGTCTCTGCGTGAGCTGGCGCAGATAGAGGGGGGAGTCGGGGGGCCAAGATAGAGATCTGACCCCCGCTCCGTGGCAGGTTAGGGGCGGAAATCTGGGTGGTTTCAGCAACTGCGCGTTCTCCCTTGGGCATCTTTGGGGATGATTGACAGGTTCTCTCCAAGCCCATGGTGGGTGCTACCTGCGCACTTGGGGGGAACCTGTCTTTGGGTCCCGCTATTGAAGTCCCAGGGTAGGGGTGAGCCGGCGGGACCCCCCTCATGCGAGTGTATGGCAGGGTCTCAGGTGAGGGAGAGGTCCCTCACCTGGACCAGCATCGATTACGCCCATAGTTGCCCAGGAATGTTGACCTTTTACGTCATTTCCGCCCCGGAAGTGTTTGTTTGACCCTGCAGGTCCACTGTTTCCGGGTCATAGTTGAGTATGTTGATTTATGCAAATTTATGCTAATTCATGCTAATTTAATTAATAAATTATGCAAATTTATTATAATAAAAATGACCCAAGTTTAAATCCAGCTCTTGTGTCCGAGTCGTTACTCCGTCTCTTCTGCAACATACTACACTGTATGTGTTTTGTGATCACAGAACTACAGCAAATACTTTTATCACTACTCTGACTGGAGCACTGTGGGGAAGCACTTATTGTATGACTCCTTCCTTGATAGAAGCCAAAATGGAATTTCCCATATATAGGAGGACTATTTTACAGACATCCTTAATGCTACTGTGGAAGTAAGCTACCATGCTGTGCATTGAAAAGAAGCTTTTCATCTTTCAGAAATTCTTGCAAGCAGGAGTACTTGAATTTTATGTACATGTGCATGAAATTTTATTCTCCAAAAATCCTCAGCGCTGATTGGCAATTAAGGTTTTTATGGACAAGTAGTATATGCTCTTCCCACAAAGATGGACAATTATCCATTCTTAAATCTTTTTCGAAGTTGTATTTAGGCTCATTATTAGTAATTTACTGCTTTTTGAAGATCATCCCAGAGAGGATAAAAAAACAAACCTTTGAGCCTGATTTTTCTGTTGTAGCAAAGAATGGAAGAACAATAACATTAAAAATTTGAGGAAGGTCGCTGTTTACAGAGACCTATCTAAATTTCTTTTTAATTTCTATTTTTCATTCATTTTGGAATACCTGTATGGAAGCTACACTAACCATTGCAATTACAGTACTTTGGTTCAAAATAGATGATTTCATTTAATAAAACAAGATATTGAAAACAGATTTCAAAATTAGAAGAAATAATGTCATGAACAGTTTTTAAAACAAAGTTCATAGTTTGGTTTATTTTTCTCTGAAATGGCTTCCGTTAGACAGTTTTATAGAGTGCAGAAAATCCTCAGAAAATGGATACATACTCTTGTTTAAAATGTTCAAGGTGAAACATTTAATTAAAGAGTTCTTCATGTTGCAAAATTGTATGCATATTTAATACCTATGGTTGCAGTTCTCCATTTTGTCCTTATCTTCATGTTCAATGTCAGATGCGAAAGGAATGGAAGAAGAATTGAATTTGTTTCAGAATCCTTCCAAAGGAAAAGATGGGATGGGAAATATTCTTACTCATTTACCCTTCTCTTTAGTTGCTGGGAAATATAGCTGAAGTCTTGTGCAGTGGACAGATAAACTGTTCAGTATCTGATCACCAGCTGACAGGCATAGTAAATGTATTGATTTACTCTCACAGCTTCAGTGTTTTGGGAAATCTGGACTCAGCAGTTTTACCGACAGTGATTTTCATGCAATCCAACCTAGTGCTCTGTCTGTAGACCCGCAGGATTCTGGCCTCGGTCCTGGATGCTGTAATTATTGTATTCTTACTTTTCTACCTCACTTAAAGTTAAGTGTGAAGCAAAGTGTGGTAATACAGGCAGAATCACATTATCCTTCTACATTTATATGCATACCAAGAAGGTTTTTAAAAGTGTTGAATAATCACTTAAATTAATCTTTCTATTTATATAGGAAGTCACAATTGTACATGCATAAAATATCAGGAAATAACAGAGAAGTTTCAGCCAGTAATGAGGTGCAAATAAAGGTCATGCATCAGTTACTTCACAAACTCCCATCGGTTTTCCTTCTCCTCACTCCCATTCCATCCTTTCACAAACTAAATCTTCTGAAATTTTAATAAATTAATATTCTAAATGATTATTTTTTGAGATAACGTGACATTATGACTCCAGGATTAAAAGGTTGAAATATTTCTTTTTCCTCTGGAAAGAAATTAATTTGATTGTTCTGCTAAGTTCAGAAGAGAAATAAAAGTCATGGGGAAGGAAGGGAAAGGAAGAGATACTAAAGCTGTTAATTTCTGAAAGGTTAAAGATATGAGCCAGCAACGTAATAATTACTTTGCTGGAGACAGTCTGTTTCTTAATGATTAAGTCAATTAGGGCCAAATGCTCAACTGAGAAAAGGCAGATACTAGACATCACACATTATTTGTGTCTATTGCCTCTGGTCTACATTTCCCTTGATTCTGCTAGAGTCTTCTCCATTGCTCAAAGTCTTTTAACAAGCTGCATAACTCAGGTTTTAGTATAAAATAATGCTGAATGGAAACCTGTCCTTTAGTTTATATAGGATTAGTTAAATCTGTTATTTTCATTATTCTAAATTCCCCCAGCTGGACATAGTCAATAATTATCAAAAGGGAAATTATTTTTTGGTATCTTTCTCTGACATTAAAAGCAAGTGTAGGAAGTCAGGGAGGTTGGAGAAAGCTGGAGAATTGTATAAAGAAGCACAGGACTTTCATGCAAATCTCCTGGCCATAAGAATAAGAGATGTGTCCAAGCTGCACTTTTTACCATTGAGAATTTTGCCAAACTTTTTTTATTTAAAAGCAAAAGCCATTTATTTTCTCTAGAAAGATTTTTTTTAAAAAAGCAATTGCTAGTAGTTGTGGTGGTAAAGTGGTTAGAATGCTGTGTTGCAGGCTACCTAGATCTGCTGCCAGGAGTTTGATCCTGACCTTTTCAAGGCTGACTCCACATTCCACCTTCTCAAGGTCAGTAAAAATGAAGACCCAGAGGATTAGATGCAATTTGGTAATATTGAAAACTGATCAGAAAGGGCTGTAAAGTAGTATGGAAGGGGTTTGTGCTAGCGCCTGGTGCTATCCACATTTAAGTTCTACCAGTGCCCCATGATACATAAAATATGGGCAAGAGTTTATTTAGTATCAGTGTGATTAGGTAACACAAATATGAATTGGAAGAATTCTCTTTCCCATATATTTATAATAGTTATTAAGTTAGGACAAACCAAATCATAAAAGATAATTAAAACTATAAAGTACTGCTAATTTTTATTTATCTTTGATTGAATGTCTGTTTTTCCTACTTTTGCAGGTTTCTGAGTTATAATTGTTCTCAATAGAGGGAAAATGTATATTGTGTATTGTGACATCAAACAATACAATGAAAAATATGTACATTTCAGATTAGAGTGTAATTAGTAACAGATAATTATCATTGTGTTATCTCACCCTGATCTTTCAAGAAAAAATGACTGAGTGGTAATCAATAGAAACTGTTAAGGTAGAGAGATTCTGATATTTCCAGTAGGAATATTTACATTATGGTAATATCTATAAACTTCTCTCCAGAAATGAAATGGCATTCAAATTATTCTAATAGCTAACTAATTAAGTAATATTTGTATAACTTCATAGGGCAACTGCTATATTTAGTAGAATGAAATATTTGCTTATTATCTTTCTATTATCTTTCTATCTATTATTTATTTATCATAAATATATTTATTTGATATAAATATTTATATAACCACCCATTTCATCAAAAGGCAACACTGAGTAGCAAACAACAATAGGTAAAAAGCAAATATATAAAAAGAGCAAATAGAAGTATAAATTTAAAGATCATAGTAATAGATATAATAAAAATTTAAAAAAATCATGTTGAAAGAAAGAAAAATATCTCCCCATCAATGGAGCAATCTAAACAAGTTTCTAGTTCTTTGGAGGTCTAATCTAATCTAATCTAATCTAATCTAATCCAATGCAATCCAATCCAATGGATTTCAAATAGGGCAGCTGATGTAACTAGCAGAGGCTGTCATTCAAATAACCTGGCCCCATGCTATGAAGAACTTTAAAGATTAAAAACAGGACCTTGAATTGGACCTGGAAACAAAGTGGCAACCAATGCAGCTTCAGGAGCAGAGGTGAAATATAGTTTTATGACTGTACATAACAACATTCAATACCAGCTCGTGACAGTGGCAGTGGAAGGTGACTAGAGCATGAGTGACTACAGATACAGATTAATAGAGTTGGAAGTGACCTTGTAGATCATCTAATCCAACTCCCTGATCAAGCAGGAGACCTTACACCATTTCTAACAAATGTCAGTTCAATCCATTCTTAAAAGTTTCAAATGATGAAGCTCTCATAACTTCCGAAGGCAAGCTGTTCCATTGCCTGATTGTTCTCACTGTCAGAAAGTTCCTCCTTATTTCTAGGTTGAATCTCATCTTGATCAGTTTCCATTCATTATTCCTTGTCTGTCCTTTGGACACTTTGGAAAATAGCTTGAGCCCTTCTCTCTGTGGCAGCACTTCTATCATGTCTTCCTTGGTCTTTCTCTTTGCTAGACTATCCATGCTCAGTT
This sequence comes from Erythrolamprus reginae, assembly GCF_031021105.1. Lineage (NCBI taxonomy): Eukaryota > Metazoa > Chordata > Lepidosauria > Squamata > Dipsadidae > Erythrolamprus > Erythrolamprus reginae. Next base: position 61,420,843 of record NC_091954.1, on the reverse strand, counting down.
CCTGTAATTGCTCTTCATATGTTTTAGTCTCCAGTTCCCTGATCATCCTGGTTAATCTTCTCTGAACTTTTTCTAGAGTCTCAATAAAGATTATAAGGAGGGGCTGACAATCTAGGAAGAGGTGAAACTGGCACGCAATAGCACTTTGACCTATATACCAATTCATAGTGCTTTATAGCCTTCTCTAAGTGGTTTATAGAGTCAGTATATTGCCCCCAACAATCTGGGTCCTCATTTTACTGACCTCAGAAGGATGGAAGGCCGAATCAACCTTGAATTTGGTTTGATTTTATTTGCCAAACTGCTGGCAGCCAGCAGTTAGCAGAAGTAGCGTGCAGTACTGAGTTCTAACCAGTGGACCACCACACCTCACAAGATAGACAAGTGATAAAATCCTCTTATCCATGATGCCCAGATGTGTCTTAATTAGTGTCCAACCCATCTAGCACCAAAGATGGCACAGTTACTCTCAACAGACCTCCCACCAAACCAAGGCCACTTGGTTTTGTTAGAATTCAACTAAAACCTGTTGTCCACCATTCAGATCCTTGCAGTTTCCAGACCACCCTGATGAGACATTCATGACATTATTTAATTCACTGTGGGTAGAAATATATAATTGTATATCAGCAGCATACTCACCCCATGACTATGGATGAGCTCATGCAGCAGCCTCATGTAGATGTTTATAAAAAATGTGCTCAAGCAAATAATCTAGCATAAAAAATAAACAGTAGAATTATATTAGTTATTTTCACTTTATTCAATGCTAATCCAAAAAGGTACTTTTGCATTACATTTTCAAATTATGTCTTCAGTTATGTGGCATAATGAGAGGAAAATGGGAGTCTAGTTTGGAAATGGATGAAATCCAGTTTGATTTAGTTTATATTTTGTTTGTAGCCCAAATAATAGTAATAAAATCTTCAGCCAGAATTGCTCTGCAGATTTGAAATGAAAAAATTAATTAAAATTGACATGACCATCTGCATTCTTTGTTAATGATGGAGATAAAAGAGAGGGAGGAGAGGGCACGGGAGAGGGAGGAAAGGAGGGAGAGAGGCAGGGAGGGAGGGAGGCAGGGAGAAATAATTTTCCAGCCATAATGAAAAGTCTATGAGTTGCTTGAACCCCTTACTTGAAAAGAAGTTAACTTAAATGCCAACTTGGACAAAGTACAATTATTGTAGTGATATAGAATTTTTTTCCAGGTCATTAAGTACTTTCATTGCATACTTTTGCAGTGACATATCCAGTGCCTGAAGATGAAGCACAAAATTAAATATTCAGATAGGTACGATAAAGATAGAATCCCTTTTGTTCCTTCCCAGATCATTGATCCTTCTCTAGATAACCAATTGTGGGACCTTGGATTTTTGTCCATCCCTATACCACTGGCAGGTCACTCAAAAAAAAATATCTGCCTTTGGTTTTCTTTTCAATACGTGTTGCCAGTTGCTTTGCCTCAGTGATATAAAGTTCCTTCATCAGATATAATTATTTCACCACAAAATAAGCAATGATTACTTAAAAAGAAATAATCTATCTTCTAAAAATAAAAATGAATTTTCTGTCTCAAAAGTTATCCATTCAGTTTTTTTCACCTTTTCATATCCTCTCTATTCCTCTTAACATGATTTATCTTTGTCTGAGGAATATTTAAAGCTAACATACATTCATGCCTAACACACATGTAAATAACACAGTTTGTCTTTTTTCTTAATTTCTAAACTTTGGAATTTTTTTTTGTGGTAACTATATCCAAATCACTATAAGTATTTACACATGAATATAGTCTATTAAAACAAAAACAAAAATTACAATTATACATTTAACTGCAAGGAACCACCAGAACATAATTTAACTTTTAATTTAAAACACAAATTTTAAGGTTTAATTTTTTAACAGTAATGGACAGATACGATCTACCATTAGTTTTATAGCACGAATCCCAGCGACCAGTTAGGTCCCACAGAGTGGATCTTCTCCGGGTCCCGTCAACTAAGCAATGTCGCCTGGCGGGACCCAGGGGAAGAGCCTTCTCTGTGGTGGCCCCGGCCCTCTGGAACCAACTCCCCCCAGAGATTAGAACTGCCCCACCCTCCTTGCCTTTCGTAAACAACTTAAAAAAACCCTCTGCCACCAGGAATGGGGGGATTGAGATCCTCTTTCCCCCTAGGCCTTTACAATTCTATGCAAGGTATGTATGTATGTATGTATGTTTGATTTTTATATTAATGGATTTTTAATCATTTCTAATACCAAATTACTATTGTACACTGTTTTATTGTCGCTGTTAGCTGCCCCGAGTCTCCGGAGAGAGGCGGCATACAAATCCAATAAATAAATAAATAAATAAATAAATAAATAAATAAATAAATAAATAAATAAATAAATAAATAAATAAATAAATAAATAAATAAATAAATAAATAAACAAGAAACTTCCTTCTCTCTTTCAACGGTAGCAATTCTTTTTTGTATAAATGTTATTATAAATATTAAAGGGAACATAAAAACTGACATAAAGCAATACAGAGTAAAGAAAACAAAGAAACAGAAAGAAGAAAGAAAGAAAAACAAAATGCAGAAAAAAGAATAAAAAGAATTAGAAAAAAGAATATTGCTATTTCCTTCGCAGCAAATACAAACAAGGTTAGGAAGTTATTTCTTAAGCTAGCAATTTTATAAAACACTGCAAATACTTCACTTCTGCTATTCTATCAAAATTCATGTGGATAGTAAATAACTAAATGCTTTGCTGCCTCAATTTACTATCTTAACAAAATATAAATCCTTTTAATAATCTAGAGACAAGGGAAGATTGCTATATGTACATATACATATGTATACATGTATACATATTAGAAATTGATAACTACACCATTATATTTAGCTATTCAGATAATAGATTTGTTTCCGTCAATTTTCTGAGTGTGTTTACTTTGTACATACAATTCTCCCAAGTTTTGTTGTATTCTGAAAAAGATGGCACTTCCCAAATCTCAGAATAGTCACCATTCCAAATAGAAAAGTGATTCACTCTCTCCCCATTTATTTGTTCTCAGAAATCATTGTTGGTAAAATAAGCTAAATATCATTAGCGACTATAACTGATTCATTGCCTGCAGTCAAACTGTTTTCATATATTACCACATCTGAATTTGAATAAATTGGCTTTGTAAGCAACTACTGCTAAATTGCTACTTTCTCATTATACAGGATAATTTTCATCCTGTATAAAATATAACATGTTTAGTCAGAACTCCATCTGCTATATTTTGTATTAATATGCTCAAAATTCAAAATTAAAAAAATATTTTAATGGAATGAATTAATGTCAGAATTAGAAAATGACTTCCAGAATTATGATAGGAAGTCAACCCAAACCCCAACCTTGATTGGTCTAGAAATAATAATGGAATATATGGTAATTCTGAAGTCCGTTGATGATTTTTTCTTTAATAATAATTTTAATAAATGATTAAACTATGATGCAGAATTTCTGCATCAATAAGATGCAGAAGTCAACGTAAAACTTATCAGAATAAATGCAAGCTATAACCATTGTAATGATCTATCATAGTTAATACTCTCCCTTCCCACTTTGGGGAATATTATTTTATTTTATTTTTAATAAAAACTGTTTTCATATATTGCCATATATTTGTTATATATTATTCTGAATTTGAATAAATTGGCTTTGTAAGCAACTACTGCTAAATTCCTACTTTCAATTCAACTTAGAGATTCAACCTAAACACCTCTGGGTGGCTATCAAATGATACATAAAAATAAGTTAAAAACCCAACATAAACAGTACATAAAATAATTAAGAATAACTTCTATATTATAACCAAATGTCTTGCAACACGAACAAATTGATATATATTGAACTTCAGAAGTGTCCTAGTTTTAATTGCCTGAACAAAGATCCAGGTCTTTTTGGTCTTCTGAAAGGATCACGAGATTGGGTCAACTGGATCTCAGAACAAAGGTTGTTTCTTTGCACAAGCACCATGATAGAGAAGGCAGATCTAGTGAGCATTGCAAACCAACATTGTTCCAGATAAATTTTGCAGAATGGATTTAAACCATGGGAAATAACTGTCCCAAAGGTATCTATATGACCAGGTGAAGGCCAGTACTTTGCATTGCATCCAGATACCTAATGACACTCATTATTGATTACACCACATGGGTAAATCTGAATACATCTAGAACTGGGTATTGTACTGCACCTTTGGACCATATGAAATTTCTGAATCTCATTTAGAAAGTTATTAAGTTATGAATGGCTGTGAGCAAAACCTCAAGATTTAGAAATTAATGTAACTAAGATGACTTTGTGCAAAGGATCTCTTTGCAACAACTACTACTTGCTCCGCAAGCAGGAACTGTGAATGCAGGAGAATCCCTTAGCTTGTGTACCAGTTCTACTTGGGGAATTGCTAAGCCAAGCAAGAAAATGACCAGATCCAAGGGGCTCAAAAGCTCACAACTATTCAAGGCTTGCAAGATTAATTGCAGTCTGCTGCCACCAATGAAACCCACCTTGTTTCCGGGCTCTGGATAAGAACTTTAATACCATCATTTATATAATCCAAAGCAGAGATATATGATTGAATATCATTACTATGTTTATGATTAATCACATCATATTCATAAATGTCCTCTCCCAACAGAATAGAAAATAATAACAGAGTTGGAAGGGACCTTGAAGATTTTCTAGTCCAACTCCCTGCTTAGGCAGGAAACCCTATACCATTTCAGACAAATGATTGTCCAATCTCTTCTTAAAAACTTCAGTGTTAGAGCATTACAATGCTGGAGGCAAGTTGTTCCACTGATTAATTTTTCTGTCAAAAAATTTCTCCTTTGTGTTAGGTTTCTTCTCTCTTTTATTCCAAAATATTTTTTTAAAAATCCAAAAAGAGCGTCCATGGACCGGCACTGACAGAACTGGCTCCATGGTGTCACCAGCGGTTTGCTACCAGTTCTATAGAACCGGTGTGAACCTACCTTTGTGTTAGGATGAATACATTATGAAGGAAGAATTCATATATGACTAACTTTGCAGTCTGTATCTTATGATTTATGTTGATTGTCTTATTTAGATTTATGTTCTATTATGATTTATGTTGTTTGCTTATTTAGTGCTTATGACTATTGCTTAGTTTGTATCTTATAATTTATGATGATTTTGCTTTATCATTATGATCATGATTTATCATTTGTTATGAGAGCGTATGAGAGCGCTGAGATATTATCCATCAGAGACAAATTCCTTGTGTGTCCAACCATAATTGTCCAATAAAGAATTCTATTTATTGCTATTTCTATTGTTATTTCTAGCCAAACCTTGGCTTGCTTCTTATGCTTGCTATTAATGATAATGATAAGTCTGAAGCTCCATAATGATAAGAAACAATATGGAAATATTGTACCTCTAATGTAATCAAATCTTTGTATCTATCAATTACTCTTTTTCTGTGAACAGCAATGGATGAGGACATTTGATTCTTTAAAATTTTCAACTTAGTTTTCCTCCTATTAATTGACTCCCTAGGTTAAGTGGCCTAAGTGATAAGCTGCAACTACCTTGAAGACTTTAAACCAATTGCAACTTATCTTCTTTTAGTAACAGCCTGTCATGGCAACTTGAGTAAAGTGATTAGTAGCCAATTGTTAAGTATGTTACTGTTAAATAGGTTCAGCAGTATTTTAAAGAAGAGGGCAATTAGAAGCAGGTACCTCACCAATTTTGCTTCCTTCCTCACCAACTCTTTACTCAGTGGTTGTCCTAATATTCTCCATAGAGATTTGAGAGGACAGAGATTTCAACTTTTCATATTAAGTGAAATAATAATAATGCAATATAATTCAGAAGGAAAAAATAACATAATGCAAGATAATCCCTTTTTGTCCCTGGCTCCACAGATTTCAGAATATAGGAAAAGAGGATTTGTATGTGCCTTAAGATGCCATTGTACAGTTTACCATGAGTCCATATTAAATATAATTCTGAGCAATGTATAATGGAATATCACAGTAGGTAAGAAAGTAATTAGAGATAGGAACATCAAAAGAGTCAGATACCCCTAGAACAGGGCAACAATCCAATAATCCTTTGTACAGTTTCAGAAATTGATATTCAGAAGAATATTATCTCTTAAAGTACTGTACAGGCTCTTTTAACTTTCCTAAGTTAAAACTGTTGATAGCTATTTTCCACCATTTTCTTTAGTCATCTAAACTAATGGTCCCAGTATTACATTTGTAACAACGAATTCCTTATCTACTGAGAATATGGGTATATAGGTATAGATATATAGTTTAATCATACTTTATTAACTATGCATCAGGAGATAAAAGAAATAATGCATGCATTGCCTATTGTGCTGGAACTAGTCTGGAGGAAAAAAATAATTAAACTTTGGGTGCTATATATCTAAATTTATAACTGGACAATGTGGATTAAAGGAAGTTTCTGAAATTATTATTTGAGTTGAAATAAAGCTGAAGTATGACTGGTATAAAAGTACTTCAGTACTTAGAAAAAAATGATAAACAGCATATTTCCTAGTATTTAATAGGATACTCGAAAACTTTACTTTTATTAGCTGTCCTGAGTCTTGCTTTGGGGATAAACATTCAGACGGAAATCAATTATCAATTCCTCATTGTGTTTTTCTACTACCCTGTATTTAAATTAAAAGCTTTGCCTGAGTTAAATACATATCTTTTGGACCTGCCTCCCTACCCAAATACAGGTAGTGCTAAACTTATAACTATTTCTTTAGTGATGGTTCAAAGTTACAATAGCATTGAAAAAAGTTACCTAGCCGGTTTTCACATTACGATTGTTTCAGCAGCCCCATGATTACATCATCCAAATTCAGGTTTTTGTCAACCAGTGAAGGGCTACGAAAATTTTTACTACCACACTGTGGGTGTGACTTATGCAGGATGCCCTGCATTTCCTTTCAACATCTTACTGTGCAAATTGGGGTGGAGCTCCATTTCCGCTACCCCACTGCATCCCCCCCATATCAACAGCTCACCCCTGTTGTCAACTAACATATATTTATATCAGTTGCACTGTCCAGGGGTCAGCTGATCACCTTGCTGGTTCTATCAAGAAAAATCTGTGGGGAAAGGTGGATTTGCTTAACAACTGCTTATTCACTTAACAGCTGTAGTGTTTCACTTAATAACATGGCAAAAAGACTGTAAGGGGAACTCAACTCACTTAACAATTGTCTTGCTTAGTAATGGAAATTTTGGGCTCAATTGTAGTTGTACATTGAAGACTAACTGTATCACATTTACATATGAGGCTTTTTGTGGATCACACACCCTGTCTCAGTCCATAGATCAATGTAGAAATATGTATAGAATGAATAAGGGGATGGATGGATGGATGCAGAAGTGACATAGTTTAAACTGGAATGATTCATCAATCACTGGAATTCCTTGGGAAAATGGAAAAGTTGATAAATAGTACTTGCCAATTAAGTGTCACTTCCTTTACATTCATGTTTCCTGTTGAACAAGAGCAGACTTGAGGAACTTCAAAAGTTAGGTCCCAATGACAGCTAATGAAATTTTGCAAATTCCGATTGAAGTAAATTATCCATTAGATATGTTATCCTTCAGATGCCATTAAGATACTTTAATATATATTGGAAAAGTTTTGGAAATTTGTTTCAGAAATAAATGAACAATTGCTGTTCACTTAAAAACTTAATATTTGAACACTTCTGCTGAATTCTGGAAAATCCAGGGAGGTTTTATTTATTCAAAAGGCATGATTTTTCACCAACTGCTGCTAGCCTTTATACTGGTTTCCTTCTCAAGAGAAATAGAAAGAAAAAAGTTCCTTGTTGAAAAAGCAGAAAACAGAAAAAACAGAAGCAAAAACATTCCCATTTGAAACTGAAATATTATCCCCTATTTCTTTAAATAGATGATGTTATTCAAATATCTCTTAGAGGCAATGATTCTTTCAGCAGATTTCTCCCTAGCTGTAAATGTTGCTGACAGCATTATTTTCCATTGGAGATCAGGGGCATTGTGGTTCAATGGCATGATTCCTTATGGAAAAAAGACACATGTCCTCTCTACATTACTTCTCTGATGAAAGCGGGATTTGATTACATTCTGCTGCCTTCACCAGAGACTTGCACTGCTTGTTACACAACTTCCTTTCCCTAAAAATGATGATGTAGGAATGGAAACCAGCTGACAAGAGCTGAACTGGAATGGAAGTTGGGAACCTATTCAAAAGCAGATTGTGTCTATTTTGGTTCTGCTCTGAATAACTGAAACAAGGGAGTCTAATTAAGTAGCTTGGTTACCCCAGCCCATTACAAGCTTTTATCAAACATACAGTTTGTAGAGGAATATATTAATATTGTAATTTAACATGTAAGAGAGTAACTTCATTGATTCACTTGTAATCCAATTTCTAGGAGCCATACCTACAACTTATTAAACTAAGTGATTATGGTCTTGACTTCTTAGGGATAAGCACTATTGTGAATTGTACTGTAAATGTTTTTTCAGCTATTTGATGCTACAGCTTGATATACTGTACTCAAAATTGAACTATGGAATTTAGTTGGTTGTTTGACTGCAGATATTTCATTAACTAACTAGGTAACATAATCAATGTTATTATTTTATGTATGAAATATTACTTTCCCAGATATTATGCTGGTTATTAATATTTATGTGTTTCTTTATTATTTCAATATATAGGCCACTCTCCCTTAATGGACTCAGGATAGGATACAAGGATAGGAGTGGGAGGGTGCCAGCAGCAGCGACTGGTCATGTTGCTGGATGCTGTATATGCTGGCGCTGCGCTGGGCATGGGCATGGGGCTGGCATCTCTGTCCCGCCCCAGCCAGCAGGTCAGTGCCAGCCCCATGCCCATGCCCAGTGCAGTGCCAGCATGTACAGCATTCAGCAACATGACATGTGCTGGCATGGTGTACGAGAGAGAAAGAGAGTGCGCGAGGGATAAAAGTTGCAGCCATGGGCCCATGGTGTTCCTTCCCCCCCCAAATAAAGCATCCCCCTCCAGCCTTTGGATCGGGCAGCTTCTTTGCCCGGCCTCGGGTTGTGCTGCACTGCGCTTTGACCAACTGCCCCCCCCAGCGGCCACTGCTACTCAACTCATGTTGCCGCTGAGCTCTTGGAGAGCCATGCTCATAGCTGGCGATGCCAGGGAGGGTGAAGGGGTGGACATGGCCGCTGCCTCTTAGCTGGGGAGCTGGCTGGGGGTGGAGGTGACGGCAGAGGGGCCATGCTTTGTCACTCCACCAGGGCGCCATGTACCGGCAAGCCACCCTCCGCTCTCTCTCTTTCCGCTCTCTTTCTCTCTCTCCCCTCTTGCTCTCTCTCTTTCTCATTCTTTCTCTTTCTTTTTTCTCTTGTTCTCTCCCCCCCTCTTGCTCTCTCTTTTTCTCACTCTTTGCCTCTCCCTCTCTCCTTCTTTTTCTCTCTCAAGTCCAGCCACCACCATTGGTGCCTCTGCCCTGGAGCTCCCGTCCCACTGCCGACCCATGGCTACTGCCCAGTCCCACTGTTGCTAGCGTGGTGTACAAGAGAGAAAGAGAGATAGAGATAGCAAGAGAGAGAAAGAGAGAGATAGTAATAGAGAGAAAAAGAGAGAGAGCAAGAGAGAGAGAGAGAAAAGAGAGAGGGAGAGAAAGAGAAAGAAAGCAAGAGAGAGAGAGAAAGCAAGAGAAAGAATGAGAGTGAGAGAGAAAGAAAGCAAGAGAGAGTGAGAAAAGGATAGGAAGGAAGAGAGAGAGAGAAGAAAGGAAGAGAGAGAAAAAGAGAACAAGAGAGAGAGATAAAGCAAGAGAGAGAGAGAGCAACAGAACAAGCGACAGAGAGCAAGAGAGAAAGCAAGAGAAAGAATGAGAGTGAGAGAGAAAGCAAGCAAGAGAGAGTGAGAAAAGGATAGGAAGGAAGAGAGAGAGAGAAGAAAGGAAGAGAGAGAAAAAGAGAACAAGAGAGAGAGAGAAAGCAAGAGAGAGAGAGAGCAACAGAACAAGCGACAGAGAGCAAGAGAGAAAGAAAGAGAACGAAAGAGAAAGAAAGAATGAGAAAAAGAAAGAGTGAGAAAGAAAGAGAGCAAGAGGGGGAGAGAGAAAGAGAGATAGCAAGAGAGAGAGAAAGAGAGAGAAAGAAAGAGAGAGATAGCAAGAGAGAAAGAGAGAGAAAGAAAGCAAGAGAGAGAGAGAGAGAAGTGGGTGAGTGTGAGAAAGAGAGAAATGAGAACAAAAAGGGGAGAAAAAAAGAGAAACGAGAAAATGATTGAGGCAGAGAATAAGAGGAAAGAGAGAGAAACTAAAGAGAAGGAGAAGTGACTCTTGACTTAAAGTATATGATAAAAAGCACCCAAAGAATAAGAGAGAAAAAACCCCAGCCCTCACCTGTTTTTGGAAATGGTTCAAGAGTGTGTATACAGACACATGGGTGGTGGTGGTGGAGAGCAGACAGGGATGGAAAAAGAGAGAAGAAGTGAGAGGGGGAAGGAATGAGAGAAAAAAGGGAGGAAGAGGGAGAAATGAGAAACAAATGAGAGAGAAAAGGGGGAGAGACAGGAAAGGGACCCTGGGGATGATTGATTATTAAATATGGATTGACTATGGAATGATGGTAAAAGATATATTTAGATGTTGTTTAATATTAGGATGTATTAATTCGTAAAATTGGATTAGAATTTTAGAACTATATAGAATTACATAGGTAAAATTAATGGAAGATGATAATAATAAATATTTAAGAAATGAAGATTTTAAAGCATGGATTTATTAATAGTTGTGTTTTTGCTGGTTGTTTTAGTTTAAGGACAGGGACATAGAGACAGAGACAAAGAAACAAATAAAGTATTCATCATCACAGCACAGGTTTCTTTTTCCGGGTTTAAAATCACAGTCACTTTCTTTCCAATCTGGTTTCCCTTAATTATGAAAGATTACTATGAAATAGCAATAGCTCAGTTGAGAATATTGCACACTAATCCTCTGATTTGTTAAAAATACTTAAAAACCCTTAGAAAATCTGCATTAATTGTCCACGTGAAACTGGATGAAATAAAGTGAGAAACAAAAGGACTGAAACTGATTGACCCATTACAGTAATAATGCATAAGTATGTTTCTTGCCCCAAGATGAACAGCTCTCAGACTCTGACAAAACATAATATGGAGATAACAAGTAGTGGTACTAGGGTGGAAGGATAGTAATAAATGGACAATCCAGAATTGGTACTGGTATATGGTGGACCACATCCACTTCGAAATTATGGAAATAAGATTAAATAACTTTGATGAAAATAAATTGGAGAAGCTGATGGCACGATGGAATAAGGTGAAAAATTATATCTTAAGTAGAATTTATGACGACAATGTGAAAAATAAATTCCAATCACTTTTTGTATGTAAAGAAATGTAAACCGGAGCCAAGGAAGAAATTGAAATTTATTGTAAATAATTTAACCCCCTAAATGGTGGTGGGGTTTATTGGTGTTGAGCACTTTTTCTTTAAGATTTTTTTGTTTGTTTGTTGTAATAAAAATTTAATTAAAATATTTATATATATAAAAAAAAAAATATGGAGATAACAAGATTTAAACCTGAAATCTTCTCTCTGTATGGATTGTGAGGCTGGTGATCACTTAGAAAAAAACTAATGGCTTTTCTAATATTTATAAATAAAAGTAATAAATTCAAGTTAACATATACCCATTGCATCTGTGGTAGATTTCCCCCCCAAAAGTTTCTCATTTTTAATTAGTCCTACTACTAGCCCTTGTTATAATTGACTTTGGGCAGGACAGGCAGAGATATAATTCTACATATTAATTAGTTACATATTTTAATTCCAAATTATTGACCAGCATTCAGAAAAATTGGCCTAACAGTATCTTTTTATAATATGCTCTTCACAAAGATTTCCTTTTATTTCTAGTAGGCCCATCAAAATTACTATGGTATCTGATAAAATTATTTTGTTTGCTTAATTGTGAGGTGAGAAATTGGGCGCAGGTGAAAAAGGTTTATTATCTGATTAAAGATATTCTATACATGTAATTATAGGCACAAATAAAACTATTATTAAAAGCCAGCTGTTTTAACAGTTATTTGTTTCTAATCATTTCCTAATAAAGAGGGAGAGTGACAACTGTTACCAGGAATAATTTGCTGCTAATCAAGAATAATAAAGTGAGTAGTCTAATTTCCTCATCAAACATCCCTGATTAGAATGTCATTACAACTCACTGTTTTCAATTGATTACATGTTGATTGAGAGGAAGTTAGACTGCAAATAGTAACAAAATCCATTTAATTACCAAGTACTTCTTACTTAGTGATTTGGAGAGGGGGCAAAATGGCTCACTGTCAAAGACACTGAACGTTTCAGATTTATTTATTCGACTCCTATGCCACCCAATTCCCGAAGGACTCAGGGTGGCTAGTCTCAAACCCAGGCTGTCAGATGCAGATCTGACAGCCTGGGTTTGAGACTAGAGCTCATTATTTGTCCCAGCTCCTGCCCACCTAGCAGTTCTCAAGCACACAAATGTGAATAGATAAATGAGTACAACTTTGGTGGGAAGGTAACAGCATTCTGTGTGCCTTTGGCATACTGTACCCATGATGGCCACATGAGCAGAGAAATTGTCTTCAGACAATTCTGATTGAAGAAATAGAGATGGCCACCGTACCCAAGAATCAGACATGACTGACTTTCTACTTTTTACAGCTTAGCAACAGAACAATATGATAAACATCCATTCAGAAGTAAACCCAATGAGATTTATTCCAAAGTAGATATACATAGCACAAAAGAGGAACATGCCATGAGAATAAACATAGTACATTGCAACAAGAGAAATAATTCTTACTGAAAATGAAATCTAACAAAACAACTATAAACAAAATATTACAACTACATGTTTCAGGAAAAAACCCTATAGTCTTTATACTTTGGAAAGAGAAAAAAAGGAAAAGTTAGCTAAGGATATACAGTAATACCCCGGTTATTGCGTCCCCAACCATTGCGAACAGGGTAATTTGCGATTTTTGAACCCGGAAGTCAAAACACCACCTGCGCATGCGTGCCTTTTTTCTATGGGCACGCATGCGTAGATGGCGCCGGGCAGATCAGCTACTGGGCGGCTTCCCTGGGTCTTCCCCCTCTTGCTGGCGGGAGGGCAAAGCCCCCCCAGCACCCGCTCGCCCGCCCTTCGCCCTTCGCCCGGGAAGTTCGCCAGGAGTCAGCGGAGAACGGCGCGCCTGTTTTAAAACGATCGGAGTCGGCCGGCTCCGATCGTTTTAAAACAGGCACGCCGTTCTCCGCTGACTCCTAAAGCGGGGAAGTTTGCCAGGAGTCAGCGGAGAATGGCGCGCCTGTTTTAAAACGATCGGAGCCGGCCTGGGGGGCTCGCTAGCACCCCCCCAAACCCGGGTTGGGGTTTCGGGGGGGTGCTAGCGAGCCCCCCATGTCGGCGGGGACGTTTTAAAACACCCGCGCGGCTTTCCAATGAGTCCCGAAGACAAACGTCAAACTTCCGCGTTTGTCTTCGGGACTCATTGGAAAGCGGCGCGGGTGTTTTAAAACGTCCCCGCCGACATGGGGGGCTCGCTAGCACCCCCCAAACCCGGGTTGGGGGTTTGGGGGGGTGCTAGCGAGCCCCCCATGTCGGCGGGGACGTTTTAAAACACCCGCGCCGCTTTCCAATGAGTCCCGAAGACAAACGCGGAAGTTTGACGTTTGTCTACGGGACTCATTGGAAAGCCGCGCGGGTGTTTTAAAACGTCGCCGCCGACATGGGGGGCTCGCTAGCACCCCCCCGAACCCCCAACCCGGGTTAGGGGGGGTTGCTAGCGAGCCCCCCATGTCGGCGGCGACGTTTTAAAACACCCGCGCCGCCCCAATCTTTGGCTCCTCGCTAGCGCTGCGGAAGTAAAAACACCATCTGCACATGCGCAGATGGCGTTTTTACTTCCGCAGCGCTACTTCGCGAAAACCCGCTCATTGCGGGGGGTCCTGGAACGGAACCCTCGCAACGAGCGGGGGATCACTGTAAAGGCATATTTGCATCGCACTGTCCAATTTATAGTTTATAGTTATATTATAGTTATAATATACACTTTATAGTTTTGCACTGATTGGCAAAAAGTCAGATGTTTTATCACTATCTTATCTTCCAACATAAGGATTCTCAGTTGGGGTTCTAACTTACCTTGCTGCTGGTTTGCTTCCTCCTGCGCTGTGTATGTGTGCCACATAGATGAGCACATGCATGTGCAGTGCCAAAAAAATCTGAACCCCCCCCCCAAAAAAAACCCCCCAAAACAAGATGGTGATGCACGCACAGTGCCAGAAATTCAGCTTATGTCCATGCGGAAGAAAAAACAAAACAAAATAATTCTATTTAAAAACAAAAAAAACCAATTAAAAAAGATTGCGGTGCCTAGGGATTAGCATCGAAGATAACTGGTTCAGTGGCATCATTGTGATTTCACCAATGGTTCAAACTGGGAGGAACACACCTCTGAGGATTTTTCACCCAAATAAAGGGAACTCCAAGTAAAGCAAACTTCTGTGAAATATATACTGTGAAATATATATATAGAACAAGGACAGAAGCACCAGCCTGGAGATGACAAGTGGGACCTCATCGAAACATCACCAGAATATATATACACAGTAATGGTAATGGGTAAAAACTCACTTAATAACTGTCTTGCCTATTAATGGAATTATTGGACCCAATTGTCCTCATAAGTGGAGCACTACCTATATAAAGTATGCCAATCTTAGAAACATAGAAACATAGAAGACTGACAGCAGAAAAAGACCTCATGGTCCATGGCCCTTATAATATTTTCTGTATTTTATCTTAGGATGGATATATGTTTATCCCAGGCATGTTTAAATTCAGTTACTGTGGATTTACCAACCACGTCTGCTGGAAGTTTGTTCCAAGGATCTACTACTCTTTCAGTAAAATATTTTCTCATGTTGCTTTTGATCTTTCCCCCAACTAACTTCAGATTGTGTCCCCTTGTTCTTGTGTTCACTTTCCTATTAAAAACACTTCCCTCCTGAACCTTATTTAACCCTTTAACATGTTTAAATGTTTCGATCATGTCTCCTTTTCCTTCTGTCCTCCAGACTATACAGACTGAGTTCATTAAGTCTTTCCTGATACGTTTTATGCTTAAGACCTTCCACCATTCTTGTAGCCCGTCTTTGGACCCGTTCAATTTTGTCAATATCTTTTTGTAGGTGAGGTCTCCAGAACTGAACACAGTATTCCAAATGTGGTCTCACCAGCACTCTATATAGCGGGATCATAATCTCCCTCTTCCTGCTTGTTATACCTCTAGCTATGCAGCCACACATTCTACTTGCTTTCCCTACTGCCTGACTGCACTGTTCACCCATTTTGAGACTTTCAGAAATCACTACCCCTAAATCTTTCTCTTCTGAAGTTTTTGCTAACACAGAACTGCCAATACAATACTCAGATTGAGGATTCCTTTTCCCCAAGTGCATTATTTTACATTTGGAAACATTAAACTGCAGTTTCCATTGCTTTGACCATTTATCTAGTAAAGCTAAATCATTTACCATATTACAGATGCCTCCAGGAATATTAACCCTATTGCACACTTTAGAGTCATCGGCAAATAGGCAAGACTTCCCTACCAAACTTTCCCCTATGTCACTCACAAACATATTAAAAAGAATAGGACCGAGAACAGACCCTTGTGGCACACCACTTGTAACCTGTCTCTGTTCAGAATACTCGCCATTAACAATAACTCTCTGATGTCTATGCTTCAGCCAGCTGCAAAGCCATTGAACTATCCAGGGATTAAGTCCCATCTTCACTAATTTATCTATCAGCTCTTTATGTGGAACCGTATCAAAGGCTTTGCTGAAGTCCAGATAGGCAATATCCACGGCACCACCTTGATCCAACACCTTTGTGACATAGTCAAAGAAACCAATGAGATTAGTCTGACATGATTTGCCTTTAGTAAAGCCATGCTGATTTGGGTCCAATAAGTTATTGTTTTTTAGGTGCTGATTTATCCTCTTTTTGAGTAGAGTCTCCATCATTTTAACTATAACTGATGTCAAGCTAACTGGTCGGTAGTTACCAGCTTCTTCTCTACTGTCCTTCTCGTGGATAGGCACAACACCGGCCATTCTCCAATGCTCAGGAACATCTCCTGTTAATAGGGATTGGTTAAACAAATCAGTCAGGGGGGTAGCAATGACAGATCTGAGTTCTTTAAGAACTCTGGGGTGGATGCCATCTGGACTCCTTGCATTATTTATCTTTAATCGTTCAAGACATCGGCTTCTAAGATCACTGGAGCTGAATCTTTTCCAGTTTGTTGATCTGCATCTGCCTATTTTTCGTTCCCTCTCTTTTTTAAAAGAAATATAATTTTATTAAAACTTTTAAAGGTAACACACACCAATAGAAAATAAGGAAGAAAAAAAGGAATGAAAGAAAAAAAAAGTAAAAAGTAAGAAAGTGGCTTTTGATATTCTCCAATATGAGACCCCTCTGATTAAAATTACACCATGTTGCTTTCTTTCTACTGTATATTTTACTTCATCATCTAAATCATAAATCACAAGTATTGATGTGTAAAATTCTTTGTATCAAATTATGTACGAGGGTCGCCCAGAAAGTAATGCGCCACATTTTTTCTTCAACAATTATTTATTGAACACAATAAAACTTACACACAAAAAAGAATTATGTTTCTTCTACACTCCCTATTTTTCCACATAATCTCCATCCTGTTCTATACCTTCCTCCAGCGAGACACAAGGGTGTGTATGCCCTGTCAGTACCACTCCTTGTTCTAATGGCCTTACCCTCTGTTCTTCTGTCCTGTTCTTCTAATGGCCTCATCCTCTGTGCCCAGTGACTAACCATAGTTCTGTCAACCGCAGATTCTCCATAAACTGTACACAAACGTTTGTGAATGTTCCCAATAGTTTCTTTCTTCACAATGTGAAATTCAATGACAACAGGCTGCTTGTAACATACATCACTTACCGATGCCATTTCAAAACACTGTTGCAGCTATGCTACCTGTCTGAAGAAACACAAAATTTACACACATACTCCTGATAATTCAAATAATGTATATCTAAAGTTTTGCATTCGTACCATTACTGTAGGCTGAGAAAAAAAATGTGGTGCATTGCTTTCTGGGCAACCCTCATATTTAGATCAAATTTTGGTTTTCATCTGTCCACCAGGTTTCTGTTATGCCAATAATATCAATATTATTTTCTTTCGCCAAGCATTCCAATTCTCCTATTTTTGCTTGAAGACTTCTAGCATTCGTGTACAGACATTTATATGTAATTTTGCTGAAGAGACGGAGTAACGACTCGGACACCAGAGCTGGATTTAAACTTGGGTCATTTTTATTGTAATAAATTTGCATAATTTATTAATTAAATTAGCATAAATTAGCATAAATTTGCATAATCAACATACTTAACTATGACCCGGAACCAAATGGACCTGCAGGGTCAAACAAACACTTCCGGGGCGGAAATGACGTAAAAGGTCAACATTCCTGGGCAACTATGGGCGTAATCGATGCTGGTCCAGGTGAGGGACCTCTCCCTCACCTGAGACCCTGCCATACACTCGCATGAGGGGGGTCCCGCCGGCTCACCCCTACCCTGGGACTTCAATAGCGGGACCCAAAGACAGGTTCCCCCCAAGTGCGCAGGTAGCACCCACCATGGTCTTGGAGAGAACCTGTCAATCATCCCCAAAGATGCCCAAGGGAGAACGCGCAGTTGCTGAAACCACCCAGATTTCCGCCCCTAACCTGCCACGGAGCGGGGGTCAGATCTCTATCTTGGCCCCCCGACTCCCCCCTCTATCTGCGCCAGCTCACGCAGAGACCTCTGCAGGTCCTGTAAGAAAATGGCGTTCCCCTGTTCTGACAGGTGAACGCCATCGGCCCGGTAAAGCCACGGCCGATCTACAGTGATGAGGGGATGGGCAACTACAATCCCCCCTAATTCTTTTACAGTTTTTCCCACGGCCTTATTCACCCTACGTCTAACCCGGTGGATGGCCCTAAGGGAAATGGCGTCCCTCCAAACGATCCGTGGGAGGATCTCTGACCACACCACTTGCGTGGTGGGCCATACCGTGCGAAGCCGCCGCAGGTCTTCGCGCGCCTGGACGATCAACGGTAGACCGCCAAGCAGGCATAGGTCATTGCCACCGAGGTGCAAGACCAGCCATCTGGGTGCGGCTATGGGCTGCCGACCACCCAGTCCCATCTGGGCGCGACCCTGGGTAGCCGCCCGCCCAGCAACGCCGGGTACCGCCCTGAGATGCTGCGTACCCAGCAGCGTCGGTAGGAGGCCCTCCCACCGCATACCCCTCCGGCCCATCCAAACAACATTGACCCACCGTCCCAACGACAGCTGGGTCCCGATGGCACTTCTGGCTGCTGAGCGGCCGGCCCAGAAGACCATGCTGTGGCCACACAGCAGCGCCGTCGGTTTCTGCCTGGACTGGGAACCTGGAAGAGGACACACACAGAGAGGTTACCTAGCCTAAACCCTGCCCCGGATCCTCAGCGGGCCTGACATAACCCAAATATGCCGCTGACCGCCAGCGGCCGATCTCCTGAATCCGTTGGGCCGGGAGACCGGAAAGTGCCGCGCTAGTGGCGGCGCCGATACGGAACGAATGCGTTCCATAGCCGGCGGGATCCATGCCTACCTGAGACATAGCCTTAGACACTATCGCCCAGAATTGATACCGGGTCAGGGGGGAACCATCCTGGTGTATAAAAAGGTACCCACGCCCTGACCCACGCAAAACACAAAATTGCTGCAAAGCAGCCACCGGGCAAACAGACTTATCGGTGGCTGCACTAAGTTCAAGTCTAACCCCTCTGTGTAACTGATCTGTCTTGGAGTGTCTCACCAAAAGAGAGACACCCCCCTGTCTAAAGGACAGATCAGCGAGCTGGAAGGCGCGGAGCGACAAGTCAGACTGCGAGGAGGCCATTGCCTCGCTGACCCTGAGGGCCCCAAAAAACATAACGCAAGTCGCCGCCCTGAACAGCCGAGCCTCGTAAGGAGAGGCACACAGGCTGCCAAATGTCTGATTAATCAGAGACAGCTGCTGAACCGTCAGGGCCCGCCGAGCGTCAGCGGGAAACCCCTGTCGCTCCCTCACCCAACCTTCCAGCATCCTCCGGATGCGGAAATCACCCGTAAAATCACCAAACCCCCCCGCCTTGGACAGAAAGGCGAGGCCGGCTAACCTAGCCCTGATAGTCCTCACTGAAAGGCCACGCCCCTTCAGCAGGACACAGAATTCAGCTAGGTGCTCAACCGGGGCAGGCCAGCAATGGGGGTAACCCTTACCCAGCCTGAAATCCCCAAACTCCTTACCTGCACGCTGATAAGCTCGCAGGGTACTAGGAGCTACCGATAAGGCGATCGCCCTGGAGGCCTCGTCTCTCCAGCTCTCGAGAGCCCGCCCAGGCTCCACAGGTGGGCTGGAAACACCTCCGGCGACTCTCGGGCCCACGGGGCCAGGGTCCGAAACCTGGACAACTGACCACGGGACAAGGCGTCAGCCACCCCGTTATCTAAACCAGGGACGTGCCTAGCCAAAAACAAGGCGTTCAAAGACAAGGACCTGTGCACAAAATGGCGGACAAGCCGCATCACCCTGTCACTCTTAGAGGACAGGGCGTTCACAACATGGACAACCGCTAGATTGTCACACCAAAAATGCACAGTCTTATCCCTGAACTGCTCCCCCCAGAGCTCTAAGGCCACTATTAAGGGGAAAAGCTCCAAAAAGGTTAGGTCCTTAACCAACGAACAGGCACTCCATTCCGGAGGCCATGCCGACCAGCACCACTGGTCACCTAACACTACCCCAAAACCGCAAGTCCCTGCGGCGTCGGAACACAGCTGCAGCTCCGCTTCCAAAAGAAGCTCCTGCCGCCAAAACGACAACCCATTAAAACGTTCCAAAAACTCCCGCCACACGCAGAGGTCAGCCCTGACCCCTGCACATAAGCGGGTACGATGGTGGGGCAAACTCAGCCCCTTCATCGCATCATACAACCGGCGAGAAAAAGCCCTACCAGGCACCACTACCCGACAGGCAAAATTAAGAATCCCAGCCAACTCCTGGAGCTGCCGAAGAGTAACCTTCCTGCAGCCCAGGACCGCCTCAAGTTTGGACCTGATCTTAATCAACTTATCCAGGGGCAATCTGGAAGATTGCTCCACCGAATCCAATTCAATACCCAGGAAGGTAATCCTGGTGGCAGGGCCTTCGGTCTTCTCGGAGGCTAAAGGCACCCCCAATTGAGCACAAAGGGCTTCGAAGTCCCGCATCAAAGCAAAGCATTGCTCTGATTGCGCAGGCCCGGCCACCAAGAAATCATCAAGGTAATGAACGACAGACCCCAGGCCACTCCGCCTCCTGAGCACCCACTCGAGGAAGGTACTAAAGCTCTCAAAGAGGGAGCAGGAAATAGAGCAGCCCATCGGCAATGCCCTATCCACATAAAACCCACCTTCGAAATGGAAGCCCAGCAGCTCGAAGTCGCCTGGGTGAATGGGGAGGAGCCGAAATGCCGACTTAATGTCGCATTTACCCATAAGGGCTCCCACCCCACACTCCCTAACCATAGCCACGGCCGCATCAAAGGATGCGTACCGGACGGAACAAAGCTCGTCAGGAATGAAGTCATTCACTGACTCCCCTTTTGGAAAAGACAAATGGTGAATCAACCTAAATTCACCACTCGCCTTTTTGGGGACCACACCCAAGGGGGACACACGAAGATTCGGAAAGGGCGGCTCCGGGAAGGGCCCAAGGACCCTGCCCTCAGCCACCTCCTTTCGAATCTTAGCCCGTACAATGTCTTCATGTCCGACAACCAACCTGAGGTTGTCGGACATGAAGGCCCTCCTAATACCCACATAAGGGATCCTAAATCCCTCGGAGAAGCCCCTCAAGAGCAACTCGGCTCTCGGGCGAGGGTGGTAGTCGATCAACCAACCCTCAAGTACAGAAACATTAATTGGGCTGGGCCCCTTTTCCCCCAGCTGGTGGGGGAGGTTTTCCTGGACCCCCGCCCTTCTTCTCCGCCCCTTTCTTGGGGCGGGGACAGACTGAAGCTGCATGGGACCCCCCACAATTCCCGCAGGCATGCTTGTATTTACAAAAGGGACGAAAACACGCCCCTTTTGCAGCAAACTCATGACAAGCGGGCGAGGCCCCCTTGCCAGCCACTCCAGGAGTCGCCTTGGCCGGCGAAGCCGCGCCGGGCTCCTCCTCCATAAAGTGCCCACTATCCGTGCACTCACACCCTTCCTTCCCGGACATATGCGTGGCCCGGAACCACAGGTCCGGGACCACCATATCCCACGGCAAGTTGGGCTCCACAGACATCCTCATGCGGAAACCCTTATCATAATGGCGCCAGATGGTGCCCTTATATTCAAAATGGGCCCTGGCAATTAAGTCTATATACTTAAACATGGCAGAGGCCATAGCCGGCTGCCGTTGGATCACTACCGACCCATAGGTAAGAAAGGCATACAGCCATGAGCTGAAGCATTTCGTTACCTTGGTCTTCTTCGTTTTCTCCCCCGGGACAATCTCTTTCTCCTGCTTGGGAACCTCGCGGTTCAAAAGCGAAAAAAGATCGACGTATTCACCCCGCCAAATAGCCTCCTTGACCGACGGGTGAAGGTGGCATCCTAGAGGGGTGGACGGCAGCCCGCACGGTATGGCCCCCGCTTTAATACAAGCGAAGGGGTCCCATACCGAGTTGGCCGCCACACCAAAAACACCCGCCCCATGGGGGTAGGGGAAAACCGGGAGCGGGGGCATGACAGGAGGGGCCGGAGGAACCCACCCCCCTGCCCCTGGCACCGCTGGTGTCCCCGCAGGACCCGTCCCAGACAACGGAGCAGCGCTGGCCGCCGGCGGCCCCGGAGGAGGAACCGGCGGAGCCCACACCTGCCCGCAGGTGCCCGCGGGGGACCCCAAAAAGCTGGACCCACTCCCGACCCCCGCCGGGGGAAAGCCCGGGGCGGGGGGAGGAAGAAAAGACAGAGATGTGGTGTGTGGTGCAGCCTCACCTGCCCCGTACGGGGTTGAAGACATCCACGGGGGGCCCAATGGTGTGGGGCCCGGGAAAGCCGCCATCGGTCCTGCAGGGGCCTGCCTTCCGAAAGGAGCCGGCTGCCCAGCCTGGGCCGCCGCCGGATCCCTCCCCAACGCCGCAGGCACTTGATCGCTGGACACTCCGGGGACCGCACCGCTCCTCCACTGCTCGAGCTCATCGAGCCTCTCCAACACCCTGGCCCAGGACATAGCAGGAGAAAAATCAGGTTGAGGGGCAGGAGGCACAGAGACCACCCCCCCCTGTTCAGGGACCACCCCAGCAGTCCCCTCCCTGCTGGCCCGGGCCCGGGCAGAAGGCCTAAGGGCCCTCCTGGGGCGCGCTGCAGGCGGAGCCATAGGAGCAGTGGCAGGCCTCTTCTTAGGAGCCATCACACTTCCCCTTAGATAAGCAATAAGCCACTAAAAACCACCTAGGCCGAAACCCACAGCACGAATGGCAGGCCCAACTCCCCCCACAGGGCCCTACCCAGGGCCTGGGAGCCCCTGCTACTCCTGTTAACCCCTGTACTGGGTATAACAGTACAATTATATATATATATATTGACTCAGTAGTTATTAAGTAATGTATTATGATGATGCAAACCTCCCTGCACAGGCAGGCCTTAGAGGCCTGCAATCCAGGAACACCCCCCGCCCAATACCGGGGGGCCCAAACCCAACACCCCCACCGCGCCCTCCTCCCAGCCGGGAGGAGGTTACCAGTCCCCCTCGGGCCCGAGGGGGATCGCTGCAAACAGCTCCGGTGAAGGAGTAAAAGCCAGAAGTCTTCCAAGCACTTTTCGCCCCCTCGGTAGGCCACAAAATGGCGGCCGCAACACGAGGGAGACACAAAATGGCGGCCGAGCAGCACCAAGGAGTGTCTGTTCAGTCACCAGGTCCGGGCGAAAAGGCTCTCTTCCCGGCCTGCTGTCCCTTAAATAGGGCCAGCAGGCCCCGCCCGGACCCGACGTCATGCCCAGCCACGTGGGCAGGGCATTCTCGGCCGAAATCTCGCATCGCGAGATTTCGGCCGAAACCAAGATGGCGGCCGCCATCGGGAGGGCCCGAGTCTGCCGGCCCTCCAGCAAAAGCGCCGGGAAGCCGGTGAGTCGGCCGGCGATATTCTGGTGTACTTTCAACTTTGACTGTAGATTTTGACTGTGGAATTTGTAGATGGCCTATCATGTCCGTTTGCTTGACTATTACAATTTAATTTTCCTGTTGACTCACCAGTGTGTGCATAACTTCTACCCTCCATATTTGGCAGTGCTCCATCTCGAACTGGAAGCTGCCAGGCTCCTATTGACTTGCCCCTATGGATCAGTTTAAAAGCTGCTCTGAAACCTTTTTAATATTAATCACCAGCAGTCTGGTGCCATTATGGTTCAAGTGTAACCTGTCCCTTTTGGGACAGGCATGGCCTCTCCCAAAATGTTTCCCAGTTCCTAATGAATCTAAACCCTTCCTCTTGACACCATTGCCTCATCCATGCATTGAAGCTCCTGAGCTCTGCCTGTCTAGCTGACCATGCACATGGAACAGGTAGCATTTCTGAGAATGCAACTTTGGGGGTCCTGGACTTTAATCTTCTACCTAGCAACCTAAATTTGGCTTTCAGGACCTTCTGCTTAGCTTTACCAATGCCATTGGTACCGACATGTATCACAACAGTTGGCTCCACCCCAGCACTATCTATCAGCCTGTCTATATGCCTCGTGATGTCCACAACCTTTGCACCCAGCAGGCAGTTTACCATGTGGTCAACACTTCCATCGCAAACCTGTCTCTCTATATTTCTAATAATCGAATAACCCACTACAAGAAGCCCCCCTCCCACCAGCTGTGGAGAAGTATCCTCAGTGCAAGAGGATATGAGCATATCCTCCAAGGAAGGGGTCCAAACTAAGGGAGCCTGTCCCTCTTCCACAGACTGATGTCCTCCCTACATTCTCCAAAGCAGCTGGGGAGCTGCTCAGCATGGAGTGGGATGCTCCTACTGCATCCCTGAAGATCTTCTCCTACCCAGCAGACAGATAGTCATACATGTGACACTCAATGCAAAACACTGGGAAGGTCCCCTCCATCTGCCGGCTATCTACTTCCATTTCTTATTAGTATGTATTTACTGTTATTAGTATACAAATTACTTAAAAAAATTAACTTCCTCTTCTAGATATCAATGATTTTTTATGTTTTTGTTAATAATTTTATTGCCTTACTCACTTCTATTGATTTTTTTATAAATAAACCACAGCTTTTTAGGTTGTTCAAATTTTTTGTTTTGGACTTAGTTTACTTTTTGGATTTTTTTCCCTACTTGCTTTAGGATTATATCATTAAAAAAAGCTGAATTAGTAGTTAAACAAGAAACTCATCCCACAAACTTAACAGGGCTCAGTAGGTATTCTTCCCAAGGTTCGTGCTAAGTTCCTTTTCCCTTTTTATTTTTTGTTTTATTTCCTTTTCTTGAAAATGTTCTGCTTAAACAAAAAGCAGTTGCCTCTCTGCTTCCCAAAGTAGAATGAGCTATCTCCTCCCAGCTAGCAGGGATGAGTCAGCAGGGGAGCTACAGCAGAAAGCTTCACCCCTTCAAAATATGTGCTGAGGCAAACTTAGAAAAGAAAAAAACGGGAGGACCCGTTTTGTGGCTGCTAAAAAAGGCCGAATTAGTAGTTAAACAAGAAACTCACCCCACAAACTTACCACGGCTCAGCAGGTATTTTTCCTAAGGTTCCTGCTAAGTTCCTTTCTCCCTTTTTATTTTCTGTTTTATTTCCTGTTTTTGAAAATGTTCTGCTTAAAAAAAAAAGCAGTTGCCTCTCTTCCTCCCAAAGTAGAATATTTAATCCTCCATGTTTCTAAACCAGGAGGATTGAAGATTCTGGAAGCTGAAAGTCAACACAATTTAGAGTAGGGATGTCAAATTGAAGAATGGTTAAATGTAGGTTAGCTTCCATAGGAAAGTATTGCTTTCATCATAATGATGAAAGAAAGAAAGAAAGGTGAAGCTTCTGACATCAGTTTGATCCCATTTCCCACTGACAACAGATGAAGTTAGTCTATTGGGAAGAACTGCAAGGCTTCGATGATGATATTCTTTAGCCATACTGTGGCTCTGTACTTTAGATAATCTGTTCTAGCTGAATAGTTGGTTGCTTATGCCCCGTCCATCCAAAATTATTATTACTTACAGGGAACCCAGAAGCTTAAATTTGCTTTCTAAAGGTCACCTTAACGTCTCCCAAAAGAAAAACAATGCCTACACCTCTTGTTCTGCATTTTGCAGGGATCATTTATCGATGTTCATGTAACATCCCTTCTGTTCTCTAATAAAATCTTTTCCCCCTAGCCCACAGCCAGAAATCTAATCCAAGCTTATGGTGAATAGTTTTATGGATGAGTAGTGGAAAGCATATAAATAGGGCTTTTATGTGTGTCTTCTAAACACCAGGCTAAAAAGGGCAAATTGAAGGTTGTGTTATTACCTGCTTATTGCATCTTGCTTGTCCATTGTGAATGAACATAAAACAAAGTAATATCATCTCACTACTTACGCCTGACATAAATTAATGGGTACTTTCCATGCATGGTTAATGTGAGGATATCATGATTAGTAGTAATTATATTGCTATCAGAACTCTGTGAAGGTGCTTGTTATGTTGGTGCTATGTCATCTTTTATTGCCTCGTTCTATTATTTGGGCTTTTAACTTGGTCCCTAGGCAAACATGGGATATTGACTATATTTCAACCCCCAAAATAAAAATATTAAAGGCTAAAGAAACAATGGGATTTTGAAGGCAGATATTCAGGGATCTATTGTGACTTTAATCACAAGCAAAAGCTCATGCAGAAAAACTGAAAATAGGTCTGGCTATTTAAAAAAAAAAGTAGAAAGAAACCAGGCAGGATTCTAAATATACTGTCTATAATTTTAAACAGGCACAGGTTTGATTTGGATAATGATTCTATGCTTAATTCATATGGTTTCAAAAATCATTCTGTGAGCAGAGTGTTCTCAGCAACAATATCAATCAAGCTGGAAAATACGGTACTCGGCTTTTCTCATTAATATATTGTAAATTCTAATACCATCTAAAAGTACCTATTTAGCTCTGCACAGAGATTGGAGTTTTGATTGTCTCCAGCTCTTAAGATGTCAAGTTTTAAATCATGCCATGCTTGACATGTGTATAATCCAAATGAGCAATGAATTCTTAGTGTTTTTACATTGCCTTCTATATTTTTAATCAGCTCTCATAGAATATTCCAATGTAATACAGCATACATATTATTTAGCATGGACGGATGCATATTCTAAACTATCTATATTTTTGCAAACATAACCTTCAGGGGAAATAATGTTCTACTCATTGGGGGAAAGCGTTGCTCCTTCCAATAATTCACTTTTTAAAATATTTTATCAATAATGAAAATTCATAGGGTATTGTTAGTCAAAATTCTTTTATCATTTTTTCTATCTGCCTTGAGCACATAAGTGCAGTATACCATGAACACTGCTAAAACCCAACTTTGTTGAACAAAGTTTCTGCCTTATGACTTTGTTTTATCAATTTCTGTTTTGTGAATTTATTTAGGGCTAGAAACATGCATGACATATTGCAGCGATAAAAAAAGAAAGGCCTTACTCTCCAAGGAGTTTATAGCAGTAGACCTGACAAAAGTAATGAAGAATTTATTAAACCTGCCTACAGTTTCATAATAAAATTTCATGGCAAAATGTATGTTTTTCACTGTTTCAAAAAGAATGTCAACAGACGTCCAAACTAAAAGTAATTCCAGAAGAACTTATTAGTGCTTACTAGCAACTAACATTTATTTGCATAAATAGCTTGCATAATGAATTTTTTTTTACCATCATATCAAGGTGTTAAACATCTGGGCACCAACAAAGTTTTTAGAAGTTGTAGAAAAATGCATCGCCGACCGATTAAATGGCTGGCAGAAGGTTGCACCAGGGCTGGAAGTACATAGCCCGGAAGTTTTGCCTCTTCTGGGACAGTGGTCTCATGAGAAAAAATGAGACCGCTATCCCCAGCTTTCCGTGTCATTGAGCAAGCACTTTCAGTTCCAGGGGGCATGGCCGTGCGAACCCTATTTATAGGGCTGCACCACACGGCCTCTCCCTTTCCTCCCAGGCCCCAGTCACTGTGAACACCCTCCCTCCCTATCTTTCAGTGTGCCTGTGGGGGTCACCCTATGGGGCCGAATAGGAATTATTTTTGGCCTCTGCGTCTTAGCGGCAGCCCTTTTTTCACCTATTCCACACTGCGTAGGACAATGGACTGGTTAGGAGGTGCCTCACATTTAGTTCTAATTTGGTCAATTGGCTTTCCCTTTGGTCACTTGGGTTGGCAGGTTAGGGGCAGAAATGGACAGTGATAGCGGCATACAAACCTGAAAATTGAGCTTCAAGAGGAAATCAGCATCACTATTCTTCAACTAATATCTGGTTTCATCAATGCAATGGATTTGGTATTGTATCCAGTTAGAGCTAGTGTAGGAGGAAGAGACCTATGTGAATCTATCATCATGAATTAGTCATGTACCAATCAGTTTAGATGATACAAATTTGACTGAGGATGAGTATGAGTTAACATACCATGACTCAGACACTTGAGAGTTCTGGGTGTACTTGAGAAATTTCTTATATTATTAACATTACTGTCAGTGCTTCAAATGATCTATGGAATTTGAAGACAGCCCTGACACTTGGCCTTTTTTCTCTTAGGAAATCAGCTTAGCTATCATCTTTGTTCTTTAGTAGTTATCTGGCGGTCGAGCTGCAGTATTTCAAATGAAAGAAGTTCAGGAGAACAGATACTACAGATGGAAGACAAGAAGATGAATCCCTAAAGGAAAGAATTGATGCAATTATGTCATATAAGGAAACAAAAATAATTGTGGTGTTAGCGGATTAGCACAGGAACTGAAAGAAAACTATGTTAAATAGGCTGAATGGTTTGTGAAGTATGCTGTTGATGAGGAACTAGAATAAATGACAAAACAGAACAACTTTTAAATTTTATCAAGTGTAAAATTTAATGCAGATCAATCTTGTTGCAATCTATTTTGTCTATACAGTATTGTTTGATTTTTGGATCCCATTTGGTTCAATATTACATAGAAATACTAATTTTGTTATCAAGGGCTCTGAAGTGGACTGTTATCATCTACTAGCAGTATGCTAATTGTGATAAAATCTGTTGGTTCTTACAATCTAATCAAGTGATTAAATATTTCTCTCCTCACTTGCATTCTATTTATGTTATATTCCAACACTGGAAGTTTTTAAGAAGATGTTGGATAACTATCTGTCTGAAGTAGTGTAGGGTTTCCTGCCTAAGCTGAGGGTTGGACTAGATGACCTCCAAGGTTCCTTCCAACTCTGTTGTTGTTATTGTTATTTGTTATTGTTATGTAATTACCAAATTTATGTATGTATCTTGCTTATATTAGTTTTGTTGTGTTCTGCACTATATTGCTAACATAAAGAACAATTGTAG
Source organism: Erythrolamprus reginae (assembly GCF_031021105.1). Taxonomy (NCBI): domain Eukaryota; kingdom Metazoa; phylum Chordata; class Lepidosauria; order Squamata; family Dipsadidae; genus Erythrolamprus; species Erythrolamprus reginae. Next base: position 61,392,073 of record NC_091954.1, on the reverse strand, counting down.
AAACAAGCTGATAGAAAACCATAGCAAACATTTTTTATAAAGAATCTTTATTGATCATTCCATTTACTTCTGTAATTGTACTGATGGTTAACTCTGCTGAAAACAGAAATATTGGCTTTGTTCTATTCTCAGATCTATAATAATATTATTTGTCAAAGGTAATAGACTTCTAAATACTAGTTTTTGAAAAACATGAGAAGAATGATGCTGCATTAATTGTCCTACTGGGACATTTTTGCGTTCCTGAGGGAACTAGAAAAACAACATCACTCATCTATTCAGGATTCCTTAGGGTTTTGGATTTTGAGTTTTGTGTATATGTGTCTGAAAGAAGTTTAAAGAAAAAGAAGGGTGATTATTTCTGTTTTATTTTGGTTTTCAGTTATATTTGTTGCTTGTTGAGAAAGCTAATGCAGAAAAAGGAAGTAGGTCTGGAAATCAATTGAAGCCACTTGTTGAACAATCCAACAGTAAAGAATTAGATGGTTTTGCACCCTTCCTTCAAATTCTCAAACATCTACTTGAAAGGGAACGCTGGCCATTGATAGAATGAATACCTGGCTAAGAAAGTAAACAGCAGATTGCATTGTCCTTTATATTTCTTTCTTCCATTTAGTAGGCCTGTGGGTGAAATTTAAGGCCCATGAAATATGTCAATGTGGAAAACCAGAGTGCAGGAAGAAGTATAATGTGAGGAAAACTAGAGAAGAGAAAGAGACAGAGAAAGTGCAAGAGCAATCATTTTCTCCACTGATACCAAATTATTTTTGTCATAAAAGATAGGAAGTTCAATGAACCTCGGCAAAGTTGACAAAAATACATATTGGATATGGGCAATATGAAATGAGCAAAACAAAGGAATAGATATTGCAGGTGAAGTTGTTTTTGACATGTATTTATTGAATCTGCAGTTACATGGCACAGCTGTGTCCATTGCAAACTGTAGTGATGCCAACATGAAAATGGACACATAATAATCATGACAACATATATTTATTTATTTATTTATTTATTTATTTATTTATTTATTTATTTATTTATTTATCCACTGCACAAATACATAGGAAGAAAAATAGACATGTGGTAATATATATAAGGGTAAAAGGGAACTTAGAGGAGAGGATATATGAAAGAAAGAAAATATATATGATAAGTGAAAGAAAGGAAAGACAATTGGACAGGGGACGAAAGGCACACCAGTGCACTTATGTACGCCCCTTACTGGTCATTTGTTTTCCCTGTTCCTCTCTAAAGATGTCCTGTAGCCTTTTACGTCTGTCTGTCTGTCTGTCTGTCTGTCTGTCTGTCTGTCTGTCTGTCTGTCTCTCTCTCTCTCTCTCTCTGTGTGAATTTCTAGTTGGAATTCATTTTATCGGACTTCATCAAGCTCTTATTTTATGCAACAGATCAAAAGCACCTTTCAATATTCACAAATGCCAGGATTTCATTTTTCAGATTAATTCTTGACCACTTTATATAATTGAATAGATCTGTTCAACATGGCTTGATTAATTTTCTGGTTGTAATGGTCATCTCTCTCTCTCACACACACACACACATACACACACACATCACCCCCAACAGCATTTATGCTGAAGAAAGAGGTATTACTATTGCTATCCTTTGAAATGGGATTTTTTTAAAAAAAGTAATTTGGCTACACATATCAGATTTCATTATGGCTTATTTTGCTTGGATACTGCATGTTGAATGTATATTGTGGGTGGGAAGCTGCAATAAATGATATGAACTGAATGACTTGTGATTGCCTCTTATTTCTTCATCTAGGAGAAAGCTTATAAAATAAAGTTTTCGCTGGTATGTAACAATTCAGTCAGACCTGGCTGAACATTGACTTATTAAACATGGGATAAATAATTAAGAATTTTAATTAAGACAAACATGTGTTACACACACACACACACATACACACACTTATACCTTCATAGTCTAGAGTTGATCAACATATAGCCTTGATACTGAGAGCTGAAGATTTTAAAAATTAAAGTTTTGTATATAAAAATATGTAGCCATTGTATGAACTTTCCTTTTGAGACTGATTAAAAGTGGCCTTTGTAACAAAAAGCAGAAAAGTAAATAGTTAATTATTGTAGAAACTTGGAAAAGATACCTTAGAAAGCCTTAGAAGCTGATGGTGAAATTTTCAACAATTTAACTATGGGGAGAAACATTATTAAAAGACAAGAAAAGGATCAATAGTCTGAACAGAAATTGACTTTAACTACTAATTTGATAGGAAAAGAGTGTTATAAACAGAATACTGTAAATCCGGTGGAGTGGAGGTTGGAGAGATGTTGTGTTTAGGATTTTGGGAGGATGGAAAATGGAATTCTGCCATACCTAACTATATGGTCACCCTGCATAATTTTTCAAATATTTTACAGAATATGAGTAATTGAAATTGGACCAACAAAATAAAATGTATTGGATTTGTGGGAATATGGGATATGAATATTTGCCAACTAATGGGACTGAAACTTGTGTGTTAGGCTAGATTAAACCATCTTTATTTTTAATACTTCTGAGAAACCAACAGAATTTAGATATGTCAGTTTATGATGAATTGGACAGGAACCAAAGTAAAAAGGAGTGACAACACTGGACTTGTTACTGGAATTGGAGGGTTACAAGTTGGTCAATGGACAAAGGATGAATGGCCCCCAGAATGAATCATCGCCTAATACAATCCTGCGAGATGGGCAGAGTGCGGAAGTTGGTGATACTGGACTCCAATCTATATGCTCAACAGGATTATAAGGTTACAAGCATTGATGTGTTATTAAATTCACAGTGGAAAAGTGTCTTCAGTATGCCAAACCCAAACACTGAGTAATGTTACTGCTAAGCAATGATGGAAAAGAGATTCTAAAAGAATTCTGATGAATGCAGAATAACAAAACTTAAAAGAATGGTGTTTGGAAATCCCAAAGAAGAAAATGAGGCATTGAGAACTGAAGATTTTAAAAATTAAAGTTTGGTATATAAAAAATATGTAGCCATTGTATGAACTTTCCTTTTGAGACTGATTAAAAGTGACCTTTGTAACAAAAAGCAGAAAAGTAACTAGTTAAATATTGCAGAAACTTGGAAAAGATACCACAAATAGATTAAACTACTAAGCTACTATGTAATACACTAAAAAGGATACCACAAATAGATTAAACTACTATTGTTTGTGGTTCATCTTAAGAGACAGGATACCTGCACATCGCTTTTTAGATAAGGATAGGGGATAGGAGAAATGCACATATCGGGAGATGAGCTTAGTTTGTAACCCAGTATATCAGATTAGCTGACATACCTGGGAGAGGTCTGTGTGAGGGTATAACTAACCTGCATTTTGTTTCTGTAAGTGTGCATCCTTGGGATGGCACCGTGCTTTGCAAACTGCTTGGGACAGTAGAGAGATTACTGTGCCCAAATAAACCCTGTTTCTTTTCCAAAGCCTTCTTTGCCTGATTATTTCTTTTTAAGGGTTTCAGTGAACAATATCATTTTGTAAGACTGTACTCTGCTGAACATCTTTGTATTCTCTGAAATCGTTATTAGTAAAGGGGGCTTTGCCTATATCAGTGATGGTGAACCTATGACACAAGTGCCACAGGTGGAATGTGGAGCCGTATCGGCCAGCATGCAAACTGTTGCCCTAGTTCAGCTCCATCAAGCATGTGTGCACCAGGCAGCTGGTTTTCACCTAGCACGAAGGCTCTAAAGGGCCTGGGGAGCGTGAAAAATGGGCCTACTGGGCTCACCAGAAGTTGGGAAATGGGTTGTTTCTGGCCTCGACAGGGCCTCCGGGGGGCAGAAGAGGCATTTTTTATCCTCCCCAGGCATTGAATTATGGGTATGGGCACTTGTGCAGGTGAGATAGTGTGGGTACATGCACTTTCAGCACCCTAGGAAAAAAAGATTCACCATCACTGGCCTATATCGTCAAAGCCTCCTTCACTATAGACATTTAATGTTACTTTGGCATAGATGAAGGCACAACCCTCATAATGCTCTCTTGTCACTTTATCTTCACCATTATTGTATTTATTGTATCTTCACCATTAAATAATATTTTTGCACCCATTATTGACATATTTATTCCTTTACAATCTTTAGACTTAAGCTTCTGTTTTGATTTTAAATAGGGAGATTCTTAGGACACAATAGTTATTACTGAATTCTAGATATCCTGGTTTTCTTTCTGTTAAGAGTTTCTTTCTCTCTTCACCTATACAGGCTGATTGAGAAAAACAAAGAAGGAAAAAAGGGTGAAGTGTTTCTTCTAAGTATCTTTCCCTCTAAAAAAATCTCTCTAAAATGTGAAGATTTCAAATGTATTTCTTTTTCAATAGGTGGAGACTTATATATGAATCCTCAGTATTATAATAAGGTCAAGTAGAAGATTGTTCTTTGGACAGAACTGAAATAGTCATGCATTATACTGATATTTCCACTGTTCTTATTTATAAATTCTAATCTATGCATAAAATAAGATAAAGACAGAAAATACAATTGTCCATTTCTCTAACCAAAGCAATTTGGGATTCAATATAGTGAAGACCAGGGCCATGGCATGAGAAGAGAGAATTCTAGGGCATTGGCCCATAAGAAGATTTTATCATCAAAAGCTATTTCTTTACAAATTAAAGAAAGCTATTCAACTTAACACCAACTAGAAAAACAGCAAGAGTGACAAGCAAATACCCAGTGTGCACTCTTTCTGTGTCTTGCTTTCAAATTTTGACTCATGGCTTCAACAGAGATGTGTGATAGCTAATCTGGCATGTCAACTGAGGTGTGGCATGTGGCAGAACAGATGCAGCTTAGCTGGCATAGCCAAGCTTAGTTTGCTGCCCAGACAAACCTCTTGTTGCCCATTTTCAATGCCAAGTGTTTGGAACAACTTTTGAGTGGGCGCTTTGCCTTCTGAACAAATGTGCTGGAATGCCAACAGGACAGAAATTTCATTTGACCGCTAAAGCAAACGTTTCTGCAATGCAGTAGTCCTGATCCAACATAAAAAAGGGGGAAAAAGACATCCAGATTGTATAGTCAATGCAGTATCAAATCATATGTGAGAAATTCATCTGATAATTTAATGAAACCGCACTTTTTTCAATGCAGGATGCATTCAACTTTAGCAAAGCCACTTAAACAGTAAATGAAAGCCTGATTTAAATTATCTAGATAACAAACGTATTTAAAGAAGAGATTTATATTACATTTTTCATGTTTTATTTCCAGAATAAAAGTGCATGCTGATAGACCGTTGAAATAATTAAAACATATTATATTGCAGTTCACACTATGTTTTCATAGGCTATAGTGAGAAAGTAGAAGCTCTAGAAGAATTTTGGTTCTAATTGCTAAACAATAGGAATGGCAAAATAATTTCTGACTGTCCTAAATTACATGACTCAAATGAGAAAAGCTGGATGGATGAAAAGTTGATGAAAGGACTGTGATTTCCTTTCACTTCTTGCACTCAAATTCCTGTAATGCTTAAATTGTAGTCAAGTGCTGCAATGTATTGACTGTAAAACAAATAAGATAACATGTATTCTACTCCACTCCGAGTTCCCTGTGCTGATGGAGAAGCTCTAAAGGTAAACTGAACTTTTATTGGACTTAATACACAATGCCTGCAGTGTGAAACATTGAGATGGAGAAAGAGCAGGACTCATGAATATTCCATATTTCTTTCATGTTTAGGATTCTATATAATTGAATAGATTCATGCATAAGGGCATTACAAGCCTAGAGATTTCAATCAGAAATCTCCTTTCATGTAGTATTTTAAAATGTTTTTAGCAACAATAATCAAAATTCAGTGATATCTGAAATAGTTTTCTTAATACCACAACTATATCTGCCACCACATTCTAATTATTTATAAAGCTTGTGGTCTTAATTCTAATCAGTACAAAAGATTTACCTTTAAATCATATTGCTGAATTAACCAGAACTGCTTGGTCTCAATGTATTGCCTTCCCTTTCTACCAAGATTATAACTCTCTGTTCTTCTTCCCTTTAATCACACTCTTTTCTTTAGATGTAGTGTGTATTTACCGGTTTGTTTCAGAAAAGTGTTAAGACATAATATAATTTTACAAATTGGAGTTAAATTGTTTTGATCACCAAGTCAAGGGAGAAAAAATATGTGTGCTCATTGCAAAGTAATACAAGATAAAAACACCCTTAATGAAGAGATAAAATAAATTGGCAGACTGAAATAACAATTCAAGCAACAGAGTTAGGGGTATCATAAAAATGTAGGAAGGATCAAAGGTGCATGCTTTATAATGAATTTTAAAACCAGGCTAAATGGCTACTGATATTTTGAGTATTGGTCATTATACTAGAAATACAAATAATGATAATAAAAACAGCTTTGTTCCATGCATGCTTACAGTAGTCAAGATAATTCTATAACTTGGAGATTACCTTGTACTATAATATACTACCAGTATTGCCCTACCAACTCAGAGGTATATTCATTGTATTGATATATAGTTATGATATGACACACAAGTCAAAAAGATGCATAGATAAATCATTTCTACTATTTTAGCACATGTGAATGGAAAAAAAGAAGGGACAGATTAAAAAATGAAATTCCATGTAAAAGAGATACCAGTCATCCATTTCTTTATCATCAATGAATATGTATTATTATATTTTAAAGCTATACAAAGCATTAGTATGTAATTTCTACAAGATTAGAATAATAGTATAATAGTCTGATAAAAACAAAATAGGACATCTTAAGACAACTTGGATCATTTTAATTTAAAGTGATCATAGCATATTTCTAAGAGTAAATTGTTTTTAGAGAAGGTATCATCACTAATTTGTGAAAGTATTTATCTCTCTACAGACCTTTTCCCCTTTCCCTTTTTACATTCAGAGTGATATTTTGCTATTCTTTCTAATAAATACAACTAAATTATTAAAGAATAAATTTTGTAATCAAACTCAAATAATAAACACCATAATTGGAGATGATAAATAAGGAACAATAAGGAAGATAGACTACTATTAATCATTGTTGGTAAAACATATCAAAACAGATAAATTGGAGCGAGGAGAAAGCTCGGATTTATGTGAATATTCATTAATATGGTATAGAAACTGCCCTTATTCTCTGCTGAGTGCTTTTTTATGAAATTAATTTCAAAATTAGATTTAAATTACAGTATTTTTAATGCTTTAATAAAAAACCCCACACACAACTGTTTCTGTTACATGCTTGCTTGTTTGGCACAACCAGAAACTATTTTACTACATTTTTGTAGTAAAAGTACTACATTTTCTTTTCTTTTCTTGGCTTTTCTTAACCTTTCAGGCACATTACACCATGGAATAACTCTGTCTCTGTCTCTGACCCCTTATCTCTCATCTCTTGCTCTCTTGCTCTATCTCCATTTCTACTCCCCCCTCTCTTTATATATACACATGCATATATATATACATCACCTTGATGCCTGCAGACTAGTCAGCTGTTTTGTAATGTATGTCTGTGGTATAATATTCTGTGTTTTGGTTTGGCTTTGGTTTGTTGATTAGGGCTCATTTCCAGATGTCTGGAAGGTGGGATGTTAATTCATGCTGTGGGGCTGTTTCTCTATACATTACAAAACAGCTGACTAATCTGCAGGCATCAACTGCCACAACTACTCAAGATGTCACCCCTAATCTGCAAACATCAAATAATTGCATACATCAACTACTCAAGGTGTTATCCCACCTACTAATTAGCATGTTTCAATACAGCTAACCAACCCGCTTGCAGCAGCTGAGCCAGCACTCCACACCCACTCACCATGCTTTGTTCGCCTGAGCACAAAGCCGAAGACAACAGCCTGAAGATGACGAGTGGGACCTCATCGAAACGTCGGCAGGAGTCTATCAACCTTACAGGGGAAAAGACCTGAATATTGTATATCAATCACTTGACTGTTCAATTCTTGCTTAGTTTTAAAGTTCCTCCTCTTCATTCAAAATATATTTATATCTTGTAATTTTTTTCCACGTTAATAACATTGGGATGTATCAGTGCCTCCATTGTAGAACGACAGACTGGCATTTTCAACCCTAACCTCCAAATCTTTCTGAGGGATGCAAATTGAATAAATTTCAAGGAACAAAAGAAAATATCACTACTTTGGGATAGATACAGCTTTCAAAATTACTACAAAAGAGAATATAATGTTGAAGACAGCATTATTGCTGAAGAATGGCATTCTTATACTGTGTTTTTTTTATTCTCAAAGTGTGAGTGAAGGCTCTTTTACTGAACAGGTTACAGATTCCATGGATTCACTTAAAGCCCAGTATCATCAAAAGGATGATAAAGGTTATGAATTTGACTTGATCAGATTTGACTTGATCAACTTGATATTCTGTGTTCATGAGATACTGCAATGCTATTTCTTTCTCCTTTTTAAAAATAAAAATGTTTCTAGGAAAGTTGGATAGAATCTAAAATGAATGTAGATCACCATGTAAAGGTCAGAAAGGATTGAAAATTTCCTCTCAGACAATTAAGTATGCACCCATTGAATAGATCAATTCTTGTTTTTACAAAAATTATCTATCTTTTAAGCTGGCACAACACACCTGAAACATTTTTAAATATGTGCAGTACTTTATGTTGTGAGATAAGAGAGGAGCAGGATGGTACATGGGAATGATCTTGAGGGACAAGAAGAAAATATGCTGCCCAAGGAACAATCATACAGGAAAAAGAGAGGAGTCTACAATTGCTTAACTATCAGAGAAAGAAACTTAGTAAAGATCTACCCTAATTAATCAAGCAATTAAAAGTGTGGCATCTTGCACTTTCAGACTTGCAAGATTCTGTTAATATAGAAGTACATATTTTCCATGAAATATGACTGTTGTTAGCTGCTCAGAGTCCAATTTGGAGTGAGCGGAATATAAGATAAATGAATGAATGAATGAATGAATGAATGAATGAATGAATGAATGAATGTAAAGTTAGCTCCTCTGGCTCTGTTTCCTGTATGGCTTACCCAAGAGGACTGACGTTTACTTTTCCATGTTGCGGTTGGCTTCAGGCCAGTTCCTATGGCTGCTGATTTTGACTCAGAGGAGTTGGAGCTGTCTGCTCACAGAAGGCCCATCTGGCTGGAGGAGAAATCAGACAGTGAACCAGAAAGAGAAAGGGATGAAGAAAGGGTTGGAGACAAAGAGAGGGAAATAGAGCCAGTCAGATGTCCAGCCAGTGTTTCATCTGAGTCAAACGGAGATGAAATAATGGATGATCCTATTCTCAATATCCGAGTAAGGAGAATGCTGGGACACCAAGAGCAGCTGCGCAAATGCAGAAACAGATTCTAGGTCACAGGTGTTACCAATTAATGCTGCTGCAGCAGCCTTGAAAAAGGAGAGGTTTGCAGCTAACGGTGTGGGAATTTATCCTTCAGTTTTTGGAGAAAGGCTTTGATGAATTGTGATGTCATGTTTGCTGTGGATATCTTTGGACATTCTGACATTCAAGCCTTGAGTTATTTGACTGATGTAAGCCAGAAAAACTTCTGTGCTGACTTGAGTGATTAACTCTGACTGTTGGACTCATAAACTAACATTACTCTGGCAGATGCCGAGGCTTGCAATTTTATGTACATAAAGAGAACCTCTTTGCTTCCCTTTTACAAGCTTGCGAGTGTGTGTGTTTGGTTAATTACTTTGTTTCTGGGTGGCCCACAGCCAGGCAGAACACTCCATAGACAACTCCATCCATTTGATTCATTTTCATTTATACCATATCTTCTAAAATTATGTTACTGTTCTTATCTTATTGTTAACAGATTTTTAATGGTAAAAACTGTTGTAGAAAACTTGGCAGGATGACAAATGCTAAACATGTTAAGATTAGTATTGTCCTGAGGTAATATTCCAATTACAGTAGAAAGGCTGTAATTATTGTAAAGTAGAAAGACTGCTGAGTCATGATGAATGTGCTACAAACTGATTGGTTAAGAATTGTATAAACTGTGATGCACCTTTGCATAGGGTTGGTTCATAGTGGTTAGTTATGGGTGGATCGTTGTTGGTTTGTAGTCTGTAATTAGTGATGGTGTACTGTTTAGTATTGGTATCCTGTAAATAGAATATAGAGAATTTAGTTTTGCTACAAGGAAGAAGTAAAATTCTTCTTAAAGGTTCCTGCTGTATTGTCTTCCTTCTGCAACATCTTGAGTTCCTGATATCTTGGCTGCTTCTGACCAGTAATCTTCTAACACAATTTTCACAAACTATAATTTCAAGCTTCATAAAATTAATGTGTGAAGCATACATGCAGTTGAAAGTCTTTGACTGAAAACAGCTTGAGTAGTACTTTTATGGCTTAACTGGACTTCTGGCAAGCCCAATTTATTTCATGATTCCAGATCTCAAAATTGTTCTATTTCTTTTTTCTCACTCTCTTTTATCCTGATATTCTGACAGAAAAATTGAGAAATCAATTTGGTCTAGTATGCCAGGGACTCAGTGGCAGATTAAGGCTCATTGGTACCATAAGCTATGACAAATCTTGGGGTCCCCCTCTTTTTACATACTGTTTTACATACAATATGGAGTGGTTTTTTTAACTGAAATGTGGTGTCCCCTTTGGGCCTGGTGTCTGCTTAGCCTGCTTAATGGTTAATACACTACTGCAAGGACTCGAGAAGGGTTTGATATGAGTGAAATCTTCCTGTTTTTGCCAATAGAAGGATACTGGAGAATGCTATTTAAACTGTTAATGTTTGGATGTTATAAAAGTTAAACCTGCACATACTGTATATCTATTGGATTGATATTATTGTTACGGCAGGGGTCTCCAATCTTGGCAACTTTAAGATTTGTAGACTTAAATTTCCAGAATTCCTCAGTCAGCTTTTGTTGGGTGAGGAATTCTGGGAGTTATAATTGCCAACTCCTGTTTAGGGTATTCTATTGTTCTTCAAAAAGGGATGGCTGCTGTTTATCTTCTTCACATAAATTTGTCTTTTGTTCTTTGGTATGTTAGTTTTTGATAAAGTGAGAAATTGAATTTCCAAGAGAGAAATAAACGTACAAAATTCATAATCTTATATACATTTTTCCAACTGAAATGCAATAACAAAGTTATCAAGTAAATGTGGATGAAGATCTCATTATTTTTAAAATCCACGAAGTATGAATTTTAAGTATGAATAGATGGATGGATGGATGGATGGATGGATGGATGGATGGATGGATGGCTTCTGGAGTGGGGCTGAAAAGGCAAAAGGGAGCACTGAGTTCCCTCCCATATTTGGGTATGCCAGGTGACTGGACAGAAAAACATGTAATCTTCCCCTGGCTCAGCTGATAAAAAGGGAGTAGAACTTAAAGCTTAGAGGAAATATCACTGCCTAGCAAGGCATAAACAGCCCAGGTTTGAATCCTACAAGGGTAGAGCTGGCTGACAAAAGCTAAAAAGCTTGAAATAGATCTATATCTATCTCCCGTTATTTCTTTTTCAGTTCTTTGCAAGTTTGGGATATGTGTATGTAATGCACACACACATACACACATTTATACACACAGACAGACAGACAGACAGACAGACAGACAGATAATCATGTGTATTATTATTTTTATTAATGAAAAGATAAAATTCTGAATTTGCATAGATGCCAGCTGACATTGTTGACATCCTTTTTTCAAATAATATATTTGGTATGTTAAAATGCAAATGTAATTCAACATACAGTACAACATTAAACCTTGTCAATATAAAATGATGGATCCAATAATTTTATTATCAACAGTTATATCTGTGGAAGAGTCCTTGTCTTTTGAAAAGAGAAAACTGTAAAATTGCAGGTTACATTTGCCTTCTACTAAATGTTTTCTCCCCTTTCACATTCTGTTTTATTTCCTATAGCATTAGTGAATTTATAGTGGCATGAAATTATTGACCTTGTTGTTTACTGCTTATTCCACTATTTCCAACTAATAATAACTTCTGAAAGTCTTTATGTAGTTTTGAAATCAGTAAGATATTCCATTATAGATATTTGGATGGCTTTTATTTTATCTTATTTCCTGGTAAATACAGTGCAGCTAAGCCATTAAAGCTAAAGCCTTATTGAATATTTCCTTTTGTGGAACCTGCTGTACATCTAGGAAGTAATGCAAAGGATAAGAAAAAGTCAATTGTCCTATTACTGACCAAGTAAAGCATTATTTCATAGCCCAATGCCATCAAATGCATTTTTTGGGGGGGGGGGGGTGCCAATTGGAGAAGGACATGCAGCCACAAAACAGACATATAAGTAGACTGCTTTTTAAAATTACTTCTGCCATCAAAATTCACCAAAACAAGAGTCAACTCAGTGGTTACAAGTATGAGAATGTAAATCACAATAATTGGTATGAGGTATTTTAGATATATTATATTAATTGCTTTGAGTCATTCATTGTTCATTGTTGGCTTAACTGCTTTTAGCTTTGCTTAAATATTAATGTCGGCTTGAAGTTGAAGGAAGGTCAACAGAATTAGTTCATTTGTAGCGACAAAAAGATTCTAGGCCAGTGCCTCGGGTGCTGAAAGAGCATGGAGGCACGCTATCGCGCATGCACGAGTATCCACACTATAATTCAATGCCTGGGGAGAGCGAAAACAGCTTCCCCCACCCCCTAAGGCCCTCTGGAGGGTGGAAACAGACTGTGTCCCAACTTCCGATGGACCCAGTAGGCTCGTGTTTAACACTCCTCACGCTCCAAAGGCTTCCCTGGGGCTGTGGAGGGTAAAAATGCCTTCCCCCATCACCCCAGAAGCTCTCTTGAAGCCAAAAAACCCCTCCCACAGCCTCTGTGTGAGACAAAAATCAGCTGGCCAGCATACGCATGCATGTTGGGTTAGGGAAATGGCTCGCTACCTTTCTTTCTCCTGTGGATTTAGGACTAAGGAATTCAAGATGTTCTAATTTCCTAAATTAGCTTTATAAACATTATTTTTATTCTGATCCCTCCCTTTCTCCCTCTCTGATTTTCTCTCCCTTTTTCACTTTCCCTCTGTCTCTCTAGCTCTCTCTCTCTCTCTCTACCCACATTTTTATTTTACATTTTTCAATGTAACATGGTAGTAATTCCAAATAATAGTTTTATTTGTGTTTCCATTTTGGAGGGAAATCTAAGGATATGAACAATTAGTATAGCATTAAAAAAAATTAATTAGAACATTTTGCCTATTAGATTTTTGCTAATGTGTGAAGGAAAATTTTCATGAATTTAGAATCTTATGCTCATCTAGGTGCCATTGAATAGGAAGGATGAGAGCCTTATCACATGACAACCTATTCAATTTGCAAGCCATTTTCACATGCTTTATTGCCACCACACATTCTCTCCATTTTATTTTCAGTTTGCATGACTCCCAATATTGCTTAGCCTAAAGCTTGCAGAGGCCATTTTCAGTCCACCACTGTTAAATCTAAGGAAACCAAAAGACCAATGCAGTGAATGTCAGCTCAATTTACATGAGACACACAGGTACTTGACATTTACTGCCCTTTCCTCAAGCATTCAAATCTAGTTTACCATTTTTTCCTCTTGCCTTTCATCATTCTCTGAATTTACAAACATTGAAAATAAATGCAAATGTTAACAAAGGAACAAAATATTCTACCACTTTGTTTACATTAAAACACACATATTGCCATGCATTTATCCACATGTATTCCTGTGCATTTATCAGCTAGTCCACAAGACCCATTCCATTGCAGCTCAGAGCTACCATTTAAGGTATTTCCGGGCTGAAAGGATTAGCCAGTAACATTTTATTTATTTTATTTTATTTTTTATTTTTTATTTTTTATTTTTTATTTTTTATTTTTTATTTTTTATTTTTTATTTTTTATTTTTTATTTTTTATTTTTTATTTTTTATTTTTTATTTTTTATTTTTTATTTTTTATTTTTTATTTTTTATTTTTTATTTTTTATTTTTTATTTTTTATTTTTTATTTTTTATTTTTTATTTTTTATTTTTTATTTTTTATTTATTTTTTATTATTTTTTATTTTTTATTTTTTATTTTTTTATTATTAATTAATTAATTAATCAATCTATCTATCTATCTATCTATCTATCTATTTATTTATTTATTTATTAGATGCTACTGCTCTCTGTAGACTCGGGGCTGCTCACAGCAACAATAAAACAATGTACAACAAATCTAATAACTTAAAAACACTAAAAAACCCATTATTAAAAGCAAACATACACACAAACATACCATACATAAACTGTATCAGCCCGAGGGAGATGTCTCAATTCCCCCCATGCCTGAAGGCAGAGGTGGGTTTTAAGTAATTTATGAAAGGCAAGGAGGGTGGGGACAGTTCTAATCTCCAGAGGGAGCTGGTTATTTATTTATTTATTATTTATTTATTTATTTATTTATTATTTAGATTTGTATGCCGCCCCTCTCCGCAGACTCGGGGCGGCATACAAATCTAGAGGGCCGGGCCCCCCACAGAGAAGACTCTTCCCCTGGGTCCCACCAAATGACATTGTTTAGTCGACGGGACCCAGAGAAGACCAACTCTGTGAGATCTAACCGGTCGCTGGGATTCATGCGGCAGAAAGCAGTCCTGGAGATATTCTGGTCCTATGCCATGAAGGGCTTTATAGGTCATAACCAACACTTTGAATTGTGACCGGAAACTGATCGGCAACCAATGCAGACTGCGGAGTGTTGGTGTAACATGGGCATACCTAGGGAAGCCCATGATTGCTCTTGCAGCTGCATTCTGCATTATCTGAAGTTTCCGAACACTTTTCAAAGGTAGCCCCATGTAGAGAGCATTACAGTAGTCGAACCTCGAGGTGATGAGGGCATGAGTGACTGCGAGCAGTGAGTCCCGGTCCAGGTAGGGCCGCAACTGGTGCACCAGGTGAACTTGGGCAAATGCCCCCCTCGCCACAGCTGAAAGATGGTTCTCTAATGTGAGCTGTGGATCGAGGAGGATGCCCAAGTTGCGGACCCTGTCTGAGGGGGTCAATAATTCCCCCTCAGGCTTATGGACAGACAGATGGAAGTGTCCCTGGGAGGCAGAACCCACAGCCACTCCGTCTTATCAGGGTTGAGTTTTGAGTCTGTTGACCCATCCAGACCCTAGCAACTTCCAGGCACCGGCACATCACTTCCACCACTTTGTTGACTGGACATGGGGTGGAGATGTACAGCTGGGTATCATCAGCATATTGATGATACCTCACCCCATGCCCTTGGATGATCTCACCCAGCGGTTTCATGTAGATATTGAATAGCAGGGGGGAGAAGACCGACCCCTGAGGCACCCCACAAGGGAGTAACCTTGAAGTTGACCTCTGACCCCCCACTAACACCGACTGCAACCGAACGGAGAGGTAGGAGGAGAACCACTGAAGAACAGTGCCTCCCACTCCCAACCCCTCCAGCCGGCGCAGAAGGATACCATGGTCGATGGTATTGAAAGCCGCTGAGAGGTCAAGAAGCACTAGGACAGAGGATAAACCCCTGTCCCAGGCCCGCCAGAGATCATCCATCAACGTGACCAAAACAGTTTCTATGCTGTAGCCGGGCCTGAAACCTGACTGTTAAGGGCCTAGATAATCAGCTTCTTCCAAGGACCGCTGGAGCTGTAGCGCCACCACCTTCTCAACAACCTTCCCCATGAAGGGAAGGTTGGAGACTGGGCGATAGTTGTTTAAGAATGGCCGAGTCCAGCGAAGGCTTCTTGAGGAGGGGGTGCACAAGTGCCTCCTTGTAAGGATCCAGGAAGGACCCCCTCCCCAGAGAAGCGTTGACAATCTCCTGGACCCAGCTCCCTGTCACCTCCCTGCTGGTTGAAACCAGCCAGGAGGGACACGGATCCAGCAAACAGGAGGCGGAACTCACAGCACCAATGGCCGTGTCCACTTCATCAGGTGTCACCAGATTAAACTCTTCCCAGACAGATGGACAAGTACAGGCCCCAGTCACCTCAACTGACTCGTTGTCAGTTGACTCTGTTTCCCAATTGGAGTCGAGGTCCGCCTGGATCCGAGCAATTTTATCAGCGAAAAACGTGTTAAAATCCTCGGCACTACTCCCCACTCCCCCCTGGTTAAGAAGGGAGCAGGTCACCCCAAACAGAGCAGCCAGGCGGGATTCCACTGATGCAATCAAGGTGGCATGATACACGCATCTTGCCGCCTTGAGCGCCACTTTGTAAGTCTTAACGTGAGCTCTTACAAGTGTTCGATCGGATTCGGACTTACTCTTCCTCCATCGCTTCTGGCGTTTCAACTCCCGGAGTTCCTTTGGTTGAACCATGGAGCTCTATGGGGTCTAGTGCCGTGGAGAGGTCGCAACGGCGCAATTCGGTCAAGAGCCTCCGCTGCAGCCTTGTTACAGGCCTCAGCCAGAAACTCCGCCGAACTGTGGACGAGTGCATCTGGAATAATCCCAAGCACCTTCTGAAAACCCTCTGGATCCTTGAGACGTCTGGGGTGGAACAACCTAATTGGTTCCGCCTCCCTGTGGGGAAGGATTGTAGCCAGGAAGTCAAGCCGTAATAGAAAATGGTCTGAACATGACAAAGGGGATCATTATTAAGCAGCGATCTCACATTCCCCTGGAAAGGCTAGCTCTGTGGCTCCTGCCATATCTGCCTCTCCCCAGCAGCATTGGAATATTCTGATCCTCTTCCACCCCAGAGATCAGTACCTCCTCCCCTCCCACCTCTCTCTCATCAGGTGGGCCAAGTAAATCATTCATACCATTGCCATTTACCCCATCCATACCACCTACACATTACTAGGAGATTTATTGAAATCATCTGCTATGTAGAAAATGTCACAAGCAGATTGCTTATTGGAACTATTAGAAAAATACCAAGAATTAGCATCTAGCGTTACTAAATGCTAGGAAAGGCTTCTTCGCTTCAATTGATTAGAGCTTCTAGAGAAGCATGCTATCACAACACATCCTGAGAGTGTTGATGAGTTCTGATTATACAGTATAACTGTAATTGACAAATGTTTTGGGAGTCTGGTTGGAGTGAAATGCAAGCTGTGTGACAGGCCATATGTCCAGTGATAAAGCCAATACTGGAAGAATACTAATTCTACATGTATTGAATCAGTGATAGGTTTGTGAAATCTGATTTTCAGAATGTGTGATGGAAGGTTTGTACTGTAGGAAGACTTCACAAAATATTATCTCTACTTTACTTCAATAACAGTTGATTGAAATGAATACAGGTTTCAAAATACTTTAAAAAAAGAATATAACGTTGAAGACAATATCTTAGGTGAGGAATGGAATTCTTATAATTACTGTGTCCCAATTGTTGATGTTAATGTTCTTTTTTTTAACTGAACAATCATATCTCCTGTGGTTTTAACTTCTATGGCTTCAGTTAAAATCCAGAATCATTATAACAAAAAATTTTCTAGAGAAATTTTGCCTTCAGAAACTTTTGTATAAGAAAGTGTCTCTCCACAAATTTAGTGAATTTGTGCACAATGATGTAAAATTTCTGATGATGGGACAGTGCCTTTCATTTTACTGCCCAATTATTTAGGAGTAATATTAAAGAATGAAAAGAAATCTTAAAGTAATTCTTTATGTAATGAATTTAATGATGGTATCAACAGTTTGAAGACAAGGTAGAGAAAATATTCACGAATTCAATCATATTTTCATTCCCTTGTAATGCTTTCCTGATTAATTGAAAAATTGCATTTTAAACATCTTTTTCTTATTATTTAGTTGATCAGAAACCACTCTTTTTCATCAACTAAGTAATCAACGTATGAATTACTAGTTAAATCGTGAAATAATCCTTTTGTGTTCGAATCATACAGGAGGAGAGGATATGAAATTTCCCTTGTCCAGAATATATACCCACAAACCCACATGTAAACAAACACCCAACTCATATTTTAAAATGAGTCAATAACTCTTTTATGGCAATATAATTTAATATGTGCATAATTGTTACTTGCTGATAAATCTAATTTGGATATTAATATGAGTTGTTTGTTTATATTTCTCACTTCATTGATTTTAGAATGCTGTTGTATCCATTCTATGCTGGTTGCTGGATACCATATGATATTACCTATTTTCCAAACAGTAATACAGTAGAACCTCGACATACGAGCTGCTCTACATATGAGTATTTCGAGATACGAGCTGGGAGGGGAGAGACATTTTTGTTCGACTCCCAAGCTCAAATTCGGGATACGAGCCAAGGCAGGAGCCGGGCGCTGGCCTGCTTTTTGTCATCCCCCCCCGCCGCCTGCAAGCGCTCTGCCAGGCGGCTCTCCCTGCTCTGCGCCTCCTTTATCTCTGGGTCTGTGGAGGGAGGGAGGGTTCCGGCCTTCCAAAGCGGCGCTGGGCGAAAGGGGGCGGGCGGGCAGTGGCGGAAGGTGAGAGGTGCCTCTTCGATCTGCCGGAGAGCCGGAGAAGGGGGCGTCCGGACCCCCCCACCCCCAGCAGAAGCCAAGGACCCCCAGAGTGGGGCGGCAGGCGAGGCGACCGCCTCTCCACTCGCCAAGTGCCGTGGGGAAGTGCCACTCGCCAAGTGCCGCAGGGAAGTGCCGCTCGCCAAGTGCCGCTTTCCTGCTTCCCTTCCTACCTTCCCGCTGATGCAGTTGCAGAGCCACTCGAGGTGGCTGCGGGAACAAAGCGTCGCGCCCCCCTGACGGCATTCGGCGGCTTCCGAAACGACGCTGGGCGAAAGAGGGCGGCCAGCAGCGGCGGAAGGTGAGAGGTGCCTCTTCGCGCACTCGATCTGCCGGAGAGCCGGAGAAGGAGGCACCTCTCGCCTTCTGCTGCTGGCCGCCCGCCCTCTTTCGCCCAGCGCCACTTCGGAAGCCGCTGAACACCGTCAGGGGGGCGCAACGCTTTGTTCCCGCAGCCACCTCACGTGGCTCTGCAACTGCATCAGCTGAAAGGAAGGAAGGGAAGCAGGAAAGCGGCACTTGGTGAGCGGCACTTGGTGAGCGGCACTTGCCGAGCGGCACTTCCCCGCGGCACTTGGTGAGCGGCATTTCCCCATGGTACTTGGCGAGATGAGAGGCGGTCGCATCGCCTGCCGCCCCACTCTGGGGGTCCTTGGCTTCTGCTGGGGGTGGAGGGGTTCGGACGCCGTCAGGGGGCACGACGCTTTGTTCCCGCAGCCACCTCGCTTTGCTCTGCAACTGCATCAGTGGTGGGAGCCGGACCCGGCCGCCGCCCCCCCCCCCCCCCGCTAGCTGATTTTGATTTTTGGGCTTGCATGCATTAATCGCTTTTCCATTGATTCCTATGGGAAACAATGTTTCGACTTACGAGCTTTTCGACTTACGAGCCTCCTCCCGGCACCAATTAAATTCGTAAGTCGAGGTATTACTGTAGAGTATATTCGGTGCTCTATTCAGTGCTCCAAGGGGAACTTTTGCCAATACACTGTTAGGAACATTTGATTTCTGCATTAAAACTCTACTTAGAATGTACTTAACTACACTACATTTTTTCCCATTTATTTTTCCCTTTTATTTATATCATGCCTTCATTATTTTTAACAATAAGTCAAGTTGGCAAATAGCTCTTCCCTCCCCCAACAACAATCATTATAGTATCTAAGGTAACAGTTTCTATAGTCAGATAATTCTCATAAACATGCAACCTATAAAAATGCTAAAAGCCAATAAATAGCTTCTCAATAAACATAGAAATAAGGAAAGCCAACTGAATTTGAAAAGAAATGAGTGAATGGCGACAGGTGGCTCCTGAATCTCCCTTCCTTTTTTTGCAGTCCTCCAAGCCCTTTTGCAAAATGCGTAGTTCACTTTCCTGCCACATTCTATGCATTAAAAAATGTATTGTATTGCAATTCTCCAAAATGTTTTTTACAAATTAAAAATCAAAGTATGTGGCCGGGGAAAAGAAAAAGAAAAATAGATGAAAAAATTATTAATCTCTCCATAATCTCTACCATTTTTTTGTTTTGCATCATTGTATTATTCACTGCAGCCAAACTCTTACCAAAAATATTAAGTGCTGCACCTTAGATGACATTTGAGTTGGCTGGAGTTTAAGAGGAATAGTCTTGAAACATTGATCCTGATGAATCATTGCTTCAAGGTTATTGAATAATTGTTGGGAAGTTAGAATTTGCAAGGCATACAAAAACAATTATGGAGAAACTGGACACTTATTCAGTTCAGCAATAGGACTGGATCATGTTTATATATTAAAAATGCCTAAAGTCTAAAAGGATTTCCTGAATCAATATAGACCTATATTGTAGCTGTGGCACCAGATTTCAACCTTGTATACTTGCTTAAAAAATAATTGTTAGCTCCATAGCAAATCATCTTGGGGGATTTACAACTGCAAAGCAACTGCTTGATCAGCTTTCCATAGAGTGCAAAATAGCAGTGTTGTTAAATGTCATGTTCAAAAACACGCCTATTATTCTCCAAAGTGCCACTAAGGGACAAAAAGTGTTGAGTAAATCATAGGAAAGACATCCCTGAATGCTATTTACTGGCATGCAGATGTTTATATCATTTGGAAATGACTTCAATCTCTTGGACACAATAGCAACCAGAGAACATAGGGAAAGAGGAAAACAAAACAGTTGTCTAGAAATGCATCGTAGTGGCGTGTTGAGCAAATGAGAATATAAATGATGGCTGGAATATTGGCCAATAATGGAGGAATCATAAATGTAATCAAGGCAATTCCAGCTAAATGAGGTGTATCCCAGGCAGCTGTCTTTGTGTATTAGGAAGCCATTTAAAGATTCTCCTATCACCATTTAAAAAAAAATGGTTGGCTGGCACTTCCACTACTTCCTTCAATAACTCACGAAGCTTACAAGTTGAGTCCTTTATGAGCTGGATTGTGTTATAGCTGGACTGTTTTATGTGTCATAATTACTTGGCATGATAATGTACCATCTGCAGTCTTTAATCATCAGAGCAACAAGACAAACAAGTTCACACACCTCATTTGCTTGGCTTTGTTTCCACTCTTATTTATTATTCTTGCTAGATGTCTGATGATGGATTTATATTTTCAAAGTTCACCCAAAACTGAGACTCAAATAAACCTTCAGTATTTCGCTGCAATTATGCAATCATGCATGTATATCTCTTATCACTCATTGTAGCAATATGAATCATATGAACCGTCTAAACCAAGAGAAAATATATTAATCAGAAGTTCTCCACTTGCTTGCCAATGAATCACATTTTGATGAATCAACTAGCACTGATGATGTTACCTAGTTTAAGTAATGAAATGTCTACAAGAAATCAAGCAATATCAGAGAGCACCAAGGACCCCTCATTTGAAGTTACAAATATTCTCTTTTATTGAATCATATTTTGCATTTTTTTTAGCTGCAAGCAAAAGGAAATAGTTCCATATTCATATTTGGAGGAAACCAGAGGATAGGACCTTATCAAAAATGATATAAATAATTCTAATGAAGAAACTGATTCCAAAAGTTGTCTTAAATGTTTTCATAGTATCCTAGATTAAAATAGAAGATGTCAGATACACTGCTGGATATCTTTCAATCCTCCCTCCATAATTCCTCCATCCTCCCTCCCTAATTTCACCCTCCTCCCTCCCTCCCTTCTGCAAAGTTTTAAGCTTTCCTGATGATGGAGATAAGGGGTCAGAAATTCAAAACACAGTTGAGACAGCAGCTCCCACTATTTTGTATTACACATAAAAAGGGTTTGATCATACAGTCATGTATGTCACCTTGACATTTTTGCTCATCATTCCCCATGTGATTTTTAAACTTGGCAATTTTAAAATCAGATTGTGCAGAATGCAGCTGCGAGAACAATCATGGGCTTCCCTAAGTATGCCCATGTTACACCAACACTCCGCAGTCTGCATTGGTTGCCGATCTGTTTCCGGTCACAATTCAAAGTGTTGGTTATGACCTATAAAGCCCTTCATGGCATCGGACTAGAATATCTCCAGGACCGCCTTCTGCCGCACGAATCCCAGCGACCAGTTAGGTCCCACAGAGTTGGCCTTCTCTGGGTCCCGTTGAATAAACAATGTCATTTGGTGGGACCCAGGGGAAGAGCCTTCTCTGTGGCAGCCCCGACCCTCTGGAACCAACTCCCCCCAGAGATCAGAATTGCCCCCACCCTCCTCGCCTTTCGGAAGCTCCTTAAAACCCACCTCTGTCGTCAGGCATGAGGGAACTGAGATATGCCCTTCCCCCTAGGCCTATACAATTTATGCATGGTATGTTTGTGTGTATGTTTGGTTTTTTAAATTAGGGTTTTAAAAATTATTTTAAATATTAGATTTCTTATATGTTGTTTCACTGTTGTTGTTAGCCGCCCCGAGTCTGCGGAGAGGGGCGGCATACAAATCTAATAAATAAATAAATAATAAATAAATAAAATGTTTGAACTTCATTTCCCCAAATTCACAGGGGTGTCAAACTTGATTTCATTGAGGGCAGCACCAGGGTTGTATTTGACCTCAGGAAGCTGGGGTGGGCATGGCCTGAGTTGGCATGGCTATCTTGACATCACCTGTGTGGGGCGTCTGAGCACTCTGCCAGTAAAAATAAGCTCCTGACCTCCATTTTGGCTGTGCTGTTCTCCTGCAACCCTCTACCAGTGAAAACAGAGTTTGGGAGGGCTGCATCATGCATCCCTCCTGAACTCTGTTTTTGCTGGCAGAGGGTTGCAAGAGACTGTTGTAACCGAAAATGAAGCTTGGGAGCCTATTTTTGCTGGCAATGGCATCATGGGCTGGCCCTTTGCTGTTTCCGAGGCAACCCTGTAGGCCAGATCTAAGCATTCTGTGTGCCAGAGCCAGCCCCTGTTACTTGAGTTTTATACCCCCGATCTGGAATATTCCTAATTTCTATGTATAGAACAAATCTGAAATTGTAACATGTTCATAAATACAACTGAAATTAATTGTGGGTTAATTTTCAGCATCCACAAGGTCTGCTTACCCTGACTAAGCAGGTAAAAAAAATCTTCTGACATTTACCTGTTTGGTCCTGGTAAATGATGGGAATGAGAACTGACAGAAGCTTTAATTCAGTTTTCTTTACAAAGTAGGTGACATGGCAACATTACAGTCACTTGTTTTTCACAGCTGCTGCCTCTGCCTATGGCGCCATATTAATCTAGTCAATTTGTAAACAAAACAAATAATAACAGTCCATCAGAGATTTATACATAATAGGATATGATGGCATGATTTAAAATGGGTATCACATTAATTATTCTACACACTACAACTTTTCCAAAGATACATATGTTTCATCTATATATTTTGAAAATATGGAATACAGAACTTTGGCCTATACTGAACAGCTTATACTGAAAGCCTATACATTACATCTTCAGCTTATAAATGATAGTTTAAACTGATAAATTACACAGCAGTTCAGTTATAGCAATAGAATTTAGACATGTTTTCTTTCACAGTGTTTTATAGTCTTCTCCAAGTGGCATACAGAGGCAGCATATCACCCCCACAATCTGGGTCCTCATTTTACTGACTTAAGTATGGAAAGCTGAGTTGACCTTGAGCTATTCAGAATCAAACTCCTGGAATGAGCAGTGAGTTAGCCCTGTAGCATTGCATTCTAACCACTGAACCACCAAAGCTCCTTCGGTTATGTCCATAGGATAGTGATAGATAATTTAATTGGATAGTAGCTTGAACTGAACATATTCAAATTGGATTTTTTTTCCTAATTCTCACAGTCTGAATTTCTTTTGAGGTAATGAATACTTTCACTATAGCACAGCAAAATTCTCAAAATTTTACTTTTGAATAACATACTGAATATATTCACTGAAAATATTGAATGCTTTGATACAGTTTTCTGCAATAAAACTACTTCATTTTCTGAAAGCTATATACCAAATAGCTAATGCCAAAGCAAATTTGCAATATACATGGTTCATTATAAGATATCATTATAATAAACTAAGTTTCTCAGATAATTTGTGATATAATAAGGGTACAAATATTTTGCTTTACTGCCTTCTCCCACTACAGATGAAACAAGAAAGTGTGAAATTATGTGAGATGTAGCAAGAAAATTTCTACTACAAATACAAAGAACCAAAATCAAAATGAAAAACTGCATCTCAAAAGTTGTTAATGATACATCCAAAACAATCTTCAACAAATTATCTTGTTTCTGTTTACATTTGCCTGCCAATTTTTCCTTACAGTACAGTGAAATGTGTACTCAGGCATACCTACGATGATGAGAAACAACAAAAATGAGAAGCATTTGCTTTTTTAAGACATTATATTTTGAGATATTTCAATTCGGGCCCTGGGCTCAGACTGCTGCTGCTTAACGCCAGGTTGGTTACAAATAAAGCTCCCTTCATTTGCGATTTACCTGGCTGGGCCCCCAGGGAGGTGTCCCTCTCTTGGAGATGTGCCCAACTGGGTTTCAGGTGTGGCACCAGACCTGACCCAGGAAAGTGGGGGAAGGAGTGGCTATCATAGCCCAGAAGAACTTCAGCCTCTGCAGGCTCCCTGCTTCCTGTAGGCTCATAGTTGGCTGTGAGTTTCTCTTTGTAAAGTTGGACCTAGGGGTTCTGGTGGGATTGTTTCTTACGTACCTGTCTCCCAGATGCATGGCAATAGCCCTGCCTGTGCTGCTCAAGGAGGTAGCCGGCTTGGTGACTTCAACATGCCATCACTCAGTGAATCCTCTGGGCTGGTGCAGGGGTTCGTGGCTTCCATGGCAACCATGGACCTGACCCAGGTAATACAGGGCCCCACCCATGAGTGGGGACACACACCCGACATGGTGTTTCTCTCAGGCAGTTGAGTAATGTCTGAAGTTAAGGGACTTAGACATCTCACCTTTGTCATGGTCAGATCATTTTTTTCTATGGCTTGATTTTATAGCTCCAATCTCCCTTGCAGGGAGGAAGAATTGGCTAGGTGGATCCAGCTGTTTTTCAGAGGGCACTTGGGGAATTACTGTATTTGCTTATACACAATTTGGCAAAGTACCTGGTAACAGCCTGGAACACGGCCACAACAGAGGCTCTGGACTGGATTGTGCCTTTGCGACCTCTCGGTGGTAGTAAACTCAGGAGATCTCCTTGGTTCACCAAGGAACTCAGGGGGATGAAATGCCAGAAGAAATGTCTAGAAGAGCATTGGAAAGCCAATAAATATAGAACTGACAACTTACCTAGTGACAAAATGTTTGCATCTTTCCACCTTGATTGCATCGATGGAATCCCACCCAGCTGCCCTGTCCAGGGTTACTCGCTCCCTCCTGAATAGGGGGAAGGGGTAGACGAACCTTTGCAGGGTAGTGCTGAGTTTAATAAGTTTTTCACGGATAAAGTCGCTCAGATATGGATGGACCTGGATTCCGACTGGGGAGCATTGAGTGAGGTGACAGGGAGCCATCTTATTCCAGTTGTGTGAGAAGAATTTGAACTGGTGACACTGGATAAAGTGGACAAAGCCATCAGAACTGTGAGCTTGTCCACCTGCTTATTGGACCCATGTCCCTCCTGGCTGGTTTCTACCATCAGGGAGATGACATGAGGCTGGATCCAAGTGGCTATCAATGCTTCATTGGTGGAGGAGTCCTTCCTGTCCCCACTGTAGGAGGTGGCAGTGCTTCCCCTCTGCAAGAAGGCTTCTCTGGATCTGTCTATTTAAAATAATTATCATCCTGTCTCCAACCTTCCCTTTTTAGGGAAGATTGTCAATGTGGTGGCACTCCACTTCAATGGTCCTTGGATGAAGCCAATTATCTTGACCCTCAACAGTCCGGTTTCAGGCCCAGCTACATCACTGAAACTGTTTTGGTCATGCTGATGGATGATCTCTGGGAGACCTGGGATATGGGTCATTCCTCTGTCCTGGTGCTTCTTGACCTTTCAGCAGCTTTTGATACCATCAACCATGGTATCTCTCTGTGCCAACTGGAAGGATTGGGAGTGGGAGGCACCATTTTATGGTGGTTTTCCTCATACCTCTCTGGTCAGTTGCAGTTGGTGTTGGCAACTGGTCAGAGATCGATTTCTAGGCCCCTCCTTTGTGGGATTTCTAAAAAAAAAAAAAGTTTAGTTGGAGAAGGAATACATCTGTGGCATGGAGTGTGCTTAATTGCACATTATGGGAGCAGTATGCATAAGGGTTACCCTTGTGTGCCTTAATAGCTTGTATTAAATCTCCACTTCTGATTGCAACCAGAATACTGTAGCATATAGAATAGCATCATAAAGCTATATAATAAAACTGATTTTGCTCTATGATGACATTAATTAACAAGAAGGAAATACCATTCTAAATAGCTCTCAAAGAAATAAGGATATTGTAGTGAATGCAAGAGGGAATGCAACATATCACTATAAGCAGATAATGCCAGTACAGTATACAACAATGGCAGTAGATCATATCAAAAAGTTTCAATTCAACAGAAATATACTAACAAGGATCACTCAGGTTACAGTACTATATGGTGTTTGCTGAGCTGATGTTCCCTGCTGTGCTGATGTTCTCTGATTCTGTAACAAGAAAGGAGAGGAATGCTTTTCTTCCTTAACCTCGCTTACTCTGCCATGATTTTCTATTCACCATCCAAGAAGAAAATAAATAAGCAACTTTTGCACAGCTGAGCAAATTTAAAATGAGGCCTATAGCAGGAATATAAGGACAGTTATAATGTACACAGAAGATAGTATTTCATTTCCTTGTACAAGGTGCAATGACAATAAAGTAAATTTAACTTAACAGCTGCAGTGGGCTATGAGCCGGAATGCTAAATTGCGCTTGCTGCCGCGGCTTGTAAGTGCTTGCGGGGCCAGCGTGATTTTGCTTCTGCACCTGTGGAGGTAGCAAAATCATGCATGGAGCCACAAGTGTGCCAGTGTTTCGGCATGCACAGAATCAAAAAACCCTCACCAAAACATGGTGGCATCTGATCCTAAGAAAAATATAAATGAACTGAAAAAAAATGATGCTTATTGGTTTTTTAAAATCAGAAATAAAGCCTCCTCCCCGCCCCGGCTGCTTGCAACCATTTTCACTTTAAATTTTTTTTTAGGCTCCAAATCTGAAATATTTTTAATATCTTAGGCATTCATTTACTCAATTTAACATTGCTGATCATCATATAAATATTTTGGGGGGTGGAGGGGCTAACTTTTTTCTGGGAAAAAAACCCTCATATTGAATCTGTTTCTGGTTGTATATGACCCGGACCAAAAAGATACTATGACATCATGTTGAATATTCTTTATGAAAAGAGTTTCAAAGGCAAATCCAGAAAGCCAACATAATTGCCTAAAAATTAAGCAAAGAACAGGCTTTTTCTCAATTATATCTACTAAACAAGTTTAGAAGTTGAATCATGACAACTAGATTCAAAAGTTTTCACTGCTTATCCAAGTAGCTTCTTCAGTCAGAGCAAGTAGGTAAAGATGTTTTATGTTGTAAACTACTCTAGAAAGAGTGCAGAGAAGAGCAACAAATATGATTAGACTGGAGAGTAAAACATATAAAGAACAGTTGCTGGAATTCATAGTTCCCTCTAAGCTGAGCAGTGAGCAATCGCTCACTAAAAAATCATCATCAACTCAGAGTTTTCCAAACCTGCCCAGAAGCCGAGAGGGAAAGAGTGAGAGGGAAGGAGAGAGAGAGGAAGAGAGGAAGAGAGAGAAACAGATAGAAAAAAGAGAGGAAGGAAAAGAGAAAGAAAAAGAATGGGAGTAAGGAAGAGAGAAAGAAAATCAAAATCTAGTTTGAAACTAGCTCAACTATTTAAGTGGCATTTTGATATTGATAGAGTTGCCCTATTATGAGCTCACTGTTATAGACACACAGTACAGTATTTTATTTTGAAATTCTCTGAGGCAAAACAGGTGGGTTTTTTATTTGTTTGTTTGTTTACTTACTTACTTACTTACTTACTTACTTACTTACTTACTTACTTACTTACTTACTTACTTATTTATTTATTTATTTAATATTTTTGTGCCGCCCAGTCCCGAAGGGACTGCTGCTCAGACACTATACTTTTCCGCCCACCCCTCCAAAAAATTAGAGGGAACACTGCTGGAATTGGGTATATCTACTGTATTTTTCAGAGTATAAGATGCACCGGAGTATAAGATTCACCTTAGATTTTGGGGAGGAAAATAGGGGGGGGGGGATCTACCTACCTACCTGACTATTGTCCTTAGTCTGTTTAGCTTAAGCACATTATTTTATCCCCTGGTTGGGGCTGAAAAAGCCTTTTTCAGTGGAAATAAGAATGAAAGCAAGCCTGCAAAGATTTAGGGCAGGAAAAACTGCTTCAGAGGGAGTAGGAATAAAAAGAGAATCCAGCAAGCCAGGAAGATTGTTAGCACTGCATTAGGGCTGAATAGCACCCCTTTTTCAGAGAGAGTAGGAATGAAAACAAGCTTGCAAGGACTTAGGGCTGGAGAAAACCTTCTTTGGAGGCATTAGGAAGCCAGTAAGTGTGTTAGCACCTAGTTAGGACTAGAAAAAAAAGCTCTGAAAAAGCTACATTTAAAGTATAAGACCCACCCAAATTTTAAGCCTCTTTTAGGGAGGAAAAAGGTGTTTCCTATACTCTGAAAAATACAGTAGTTTAATGAAAAGAAGACCTAGGCAGTAATAGCAGATCTTTTATTCCTGGGTGATGAAAGAGAATGGGTGTGCACTATCACACATACGCAAATTCCCACACCCACAATTCAATGCCTGGAGAGGAGCAAAAACAGCTTTCCCTGCTCCCCCAGAGGCCCTCTGAAAGCCAGAAATGGTCTGTTCCCAACTTCTGGTGGTCCAATAGGATTGAGTTTCACCCTCTCCAGGCTCGAAATGTTTCCCTGGACCCAGGGGAGGGTAAAAATGTCCTCCCCCATCCCCCCTGAGTCTCTTTGGAAGCCAGAAATGTCCTCCCAGAGACTGTGTGAGCCAAAAATTAGCTGGCCAGCACATGCATGCATGTTGGAACTAAGCTAGGGCAACAGTTCCTGTGCCTGCAGATATGGCTCCATGTGCCACCTGTGGCACCCGTGCCATAGGTTTGTTGTTATGTATCTGCCTAGCTCCTGTGGGAACCGTCTGCATGTAAACAGTTTCCTATTGGTCACCCTGTCTGCTATCCTTATTGGGTAAAGCTCTGTTACAGGAAAATTATGGACACTGTATTGGCTGTTCTGTCAGTTACCTGAGGTATATATACTTGGGTTGGGTTTGACACTTTGTTCTTCTACCTGTCACTTGTTCGGTTCTTTGACCATTGAAGGGTTTGCTCCAATACCTTGTCTCCGACTTTTTACTGGCGACGAGGGTTTGCTGGCCCATGTTTTGACTGACTCCATTCCTGTGGACGAATTCCAGCTGTAAGTTATAATGTCCACCCAACTGACCTTTCCTCCATTAAACCCCCAGGGTGAGACATTGAACTCTTACATTGCCCGCTTTGACTGTTTTCTAATTTCAAATGGCTACACCAAAATTTTGGGGGATCGGAAACATTTGTATTTTTTGGGGTTTTGTGGAACAGAAATGTTCAAAATGGTCCATGCTATGTTTACTTCCACATCAATACATGACATGCCTTGCCCAGAATTTTTATCCATGTTACAGGGCCACTATGCCCCTGTGCCCTCCCACTGTACCAGGTACTACAAATTCTACTATTGTAACCAACTGGAGAATGAGACCATTAATGAATTTGTTGTCATGCTCTGCCGTGCTGCCCTGTACTGTGAGTTTTACAATCTAAATGATTATCTTTTAGATAGACTTGTATTTGGGGTCAGGGATGGCCACCTCAAACGCCGCTTGTTAGCCATCAAAAACCTCACATTTAAGGCAGCCCTAGCAGAGGCTCATACTTTTGAAACCTCAACGCAATCATTTGCAACAATGGACGGCTCCATTAATGCTACCTCCTTAGTGTCGGGCCCAGATGTCCCTCATCTTCCACAAGATATCGAACAGGCTCTAGTGATGGAGGAGAAGGTTTTCTGGCTGGCTGCTGCATGCACGTGTGATCCACAACCAGAGAAATTACAACCACCTCCGTCTCCATGCCGGGGCTGTGGGGACAACCATTATCGTTTACAGTGTCCTTTCAAAGATGTGATTTGCCAGCGCTGTGGGAATCGTGACCATATCGCTCGGGCTTGCAAAATACGCCACCAGCCGAACACCGCCACGCCACCCAACCGTGACCATTACTTGGCTCCCTCATGTTGGCCTCAGAAAGAAATGTCGCCCCACCGCTATGATTGTAATGCCATAGGTTTGCCATCACTGGCCTATGGGTAACATGATAGCAATGTTCCACTATCTCATGGTTGCCACAAAGAAGAGGGAGCCAAAAGCACCTGAGGGCAGAACAAGAAGCAATGGATAAAAACTAATCAAAATGAGAAGCACCCTAGAACTAAGAAGAAATTTCCTGACAGAAAAATTAATCTGTGGAGCAACTTGCCTCAGAAGTTGCAAATGCTCCAACACTGGAAGTTTTAAAGAAGAGATTAGACAACCATTTATGTGCAGTGGAATAAGGTTTCCTGCCTAAGCAGGGTTTGTATTTGAAGACCTCCAAGGTCCCTTCCAACTCTGTCATTCTGTTCTGTTCTGTTCCGTTCCGTTCCGTTCCGTTCCATTCCATTCCATTCCCATATAAATCCTCCAGAGTGGTTTATGGAAAAATGAAAAAATAAAGGGAACACTCAAATAACACATCCTAGATCTGAATGAATGAAATATTCTCATTGAATACTTTGTACTGTAAAAAGTTGAATTGCTGACAACAAAATGAAATTGATTGTCAATCAGTGTTGCTTCCTAAGCGGACAGTTTGATTTCACAGAAGTTTGATTTACTTGGAGTTATATTCTGTTGTTTAAGTGTTCCCCTTATTTTTTGAGAAGAATAGGTAGGTAGGTAGATAGATAGATAGATAGATAGATAGATAGATAGATAGATATCGATAGAGATACATACTGTACATATATGATATATAAACATATAATGCATATGTTTAATCTTTAAGATATTGAAAAATTCTTGGTGGTTTTGCTGCAACTGATTAATATGACCTTCTCTCTAGAAGAAGCCCAAGCTATTTCTTTTCCCATGAAGCAGCACAGAATTACTTTAAAAGAAAAGAAATAGTAAAATAAATTGCCCAAGCTATTCAATATGTTCTAAGCTTGTGCTTATTTGTATTTCTAGCCAAGGAACTGACTGAATATGAAAAGCAACTGGATGAAAACTAAATTTATCCCTATGCCCAAGTGATAGTTTTTAATCATCTCTCATGATGAATACCTGATTTTTGATTTATTTATATCTCATTTTGAATCATTAGCATTGCGAACTAATTTGCTACAGGGGGTCCTTCATTTTCTAGAAAAACAAAATAAGTGATGGGAATGTACTAAAAAGGTAAACTACAGTGCCAGGCTAATGCTGATAATAAAGAGCATTAAAAATATTAGTCTTGCAATGCAAAATTGACCATTAATGTTCTTGTTTTTGTTGCCAAGGTAATTACTGTGTTTCACATATATATTCAAAAATGTGCTTTGCTGTTTAAAAGACAAATACAAAAGAAGCATAGAATAAAACATATTGCATTTATAGACTATATTAAGAGGAAAATCAGTTGTTTATTTACACTGAATATGGTTTTTCTGTATAAATGTAATACAGTGATATGTAATACAGTGATATGTATGATTGTAAGATATACAGTCTTATGAACTTAATTGGTTCCAGGATGAGGTTCGTAAGGTAAAAAGTTCTTAAGATGAAACAATGTTTCCCATAGGAATCAATGGAAAAGCGATTAATACATGCAAGCCCAAAATTCACCCCTTTTGCCAGCCGAAGTGCCCGTTTTCATGCTGGTGGGATTCCCATGAGGCTCCCCTCCATGGGAAACCCCACCTCTGGACTTCCGCGTTTTTGTGAATCCCAGCAGGGGAATCCCACCAGTGTGAAAATGGGCACTTCGCTGGCAACGCAAGTCCGGAGGTGGGGTTTCCCAGCAAGGGAAGCCACAGCGAAATTGCAGCATTGCAAATGATCCAATGTTTCCTAATAGTTTCCTATTCACTTGCACAAATACAATATATAACATATATAAACATATATAAAAACATTTTGGAGTAAATTTTACTCAGTTTTTCCATATGCTCTTCATTCTTCTAATGTAATATTTCAGATTTTGTAATGCAATATTTCAATTTTTGGTCATATAGCCTTTGATTTGTTCAGTTTCTATACCTTATTTTAGTATCCATCTATCTATCTATCTATCTATCTATCTATCTATCTATCTATCTTTCTTTCTTTCTTTCTTTCTTTCTTTCCTATCCCCTATATCTTTGGCTCTATATTACTGAAAATATTTCAATTCTGCCATTTGTTATAAATGTTCTCTTTCTTTATTGAGATCACTTTGTATTCTTCCAACAATTTATAAAATTATATCATTATATGTTTGAGATTTCAAATTTAATTATTTATGTGTCTTTAATCTATATCTAGATTATATGGATATACAATATCCATATAAGTAATTACAGTTTTTAAATGATAATTGTCTCCAGAATTTTTAAAAAAGCATTTGAGGGTCAGGGTAAAGGAGAGATTGCTTGACATTGTTTTTTCCTACTAAGTTTTATATTACAACATGTTCTTTTAAGGTTTTAATCTTCTTTTGTAACCTTAAACACAAATATATTTGAGATCTGACCTTATTATGATTTTGCAATTGGAGAAAAAGAAAAGTATACTTTATTCTGAAGTCCTAATATGCACAAGTGCTTCTAATAGTTATAGCATTTCTCCTATATTGGTTTGATAATTTTTCTAATGCAGTGGAACCTGAAATGAATGAGACTCAGACAGGAGTACAAGATGGTTCCGTTTATTCAGCTCTCTCGAAAGTGACTTCAGCAAGGAACGCATCTGAGCTGTCAGTGTCAGAACAGCCCTTTTTATACGTTTAAGGCTCGCGCCTAAAAGAAACGGCCGTGCGTCTTAGCCAATCAGACGCGGCCAAGGTTTATTCATAGTTTAAACAGTATTTACAGGGTATTTTCTTTTACAGATTTTACATTGGTTTATATACAGACTTAACACCCCTCCCTCATTAGTTGAGACAACTGTCACTCAGTGAGCCAAGTGACGTAGTCCTCCAATCGGTTGGGCCGGCGTGACGTGCGCTCAGACCTGCGCAGATCATTACCGGCTGGTATGTCTATGGTGGAGGTTGGCTCGTCGTTGTCTCCTGTCCGCGGCTGGGCCCAAGTTGGGGCTCTGGCCTGTGGAGATAAGTATGCTGATGGCGCACCGTGCCCAGAAGAGGAGGAAGGCTCGGCGTCGCTGGAGGAGGCATCTGGCCGTGGTAAGTCCTTTTGTAATTCCAAAAGTTCGAGTTGCGAATTAATGTCTGCTTGGGGGAAAGAATTTCCGTTAGCGGCCGGCACTTCATTTGTTGTTATGCGCCCCCTTAAATGATCGATGTGCCGCATCCATGTGCGGCCATCTTCCAGTTGTACCACATAAGACTTCGGGGCTGTTTGTTGCAATATTTTTCCTTTCAGCCAACTCAACCCCCCATCAAAATTTCTAGCAAACACAAGTTGCCCTAAGTACATATTTCTTTCAGGTGTTATACATGTTTCATTATTTACATTTTGAGTACAATAACGAGGGTGCAACCTGTCCAGGGGGGACCTTATTTTTCGACCCATTAAAATCTCTGCTGGGCTTTTATTTGTGACAGAATTTGGGGTGATATGCTGCATTAATAAAAATTGATCTAATTTGTGTTGTATTTCCCCTGGGCCTGCCCTGCGCAAGGCTTCTTTGGCCACACGTACATAACGTTCTGCAAGGCCATTAACCCATGGCGAGTAAGGGGATGTGAGTGCGTGTCTGACCCCCAAGTTGCTTAAAAAACACTCAAATTGTCTGGCAGTCAATTGTGGCCCGTTATCTGAAACTAGGATGTCTGGGCACCCATGTGTGGCAAACAAATGGTATAATGCCTTGATGGTGGCACAAGTAGTAATGTTTTGCATAGCAATGATTTCTACCCATCTGGAGAAGGCATCTACTACAATTAAAAAGTTTTGAGTTCCAATAGGCCCTGCGAAGTCAATATGAATGCGGGACCATGGCCCAGTGGGTCTTTCCCATTCCAGAGGTGTTGTTTTCGGGGGATTGGGTCGTGACTCCTGGCAAGGGTCACAGTTTGCCACCCACTGCTCAATGTCCCTATCTAAACCTGGCCACCACAAGTAACCCCTGGCCAACCCTTTCATTCTGACAATGCCTGGGTGGCCTGCATGCAACATACTAAGCACTTTCTGTTTTAAGGTAGTGGGAATGACCACCCTGTCGCCCCATAACACGCATCCCTTCAAGTAGGATAACTCCAACCTTTTAGATTTAAACTCTGACAGCCCAAGTTCCTCAGAGTCTCCCAACCATCCTTTTTGAATACAATTAATTACTTTTAACAATACAGAATCCTTCTTAGTGTGCTCAGCCACCTCTTTGGCAGTGGTCAGGCAGTTTTCCTCAAGGTCAATTAGTAAAACATCCTCTGTGGGGGTTGGATCTGAGACTAACTCGGGCATGGGGCATCTACTTAACCCGTCAGCATGGTTTATTGATTTTCCCCCCTTATGTGTTAGATGGTATTGGTATCCTGACAGGAAGAGAGACCATCTTATTAATCTAGGGGACATGAAGGGAGGAGTTGGTTTATTGGCAGCTAGAAGGCCAAGCAGGGGTTTATGATCTGTTATTAGTTCAAAACTCCTCCCACAGAGATAGTAATGGAATTTCTTAACGCTAGAGACTAGGGCCAATGCCTCTTTGTCTAATTGGCTGTAATTTCTCTCTGCCATGGACAATGTTTTAGAAAAGAAGGCGATGGGGGCCTCTGTATTGTTGGGCATTACGTGAGCCAATACCCCGCCAACCCCATACGCCGAAGCATCGCACGTGAGCCTTATTGGCAAAGTTGAGCTATATTGAACCACTACGCTTTTAGAGGTCAATAACTGTTTTATTTTATGAAAAGCTTCGCGCTCCATTGTGCCCCAGGTCCAGGGAACTCCCTTCTGCAGCAGTCGGTGTAGCGGTTCTGCTGCCGTTGCCTTCTGTTTCAGGAAGACAGAATAAAAATTAAGGAGGCCCAGAAATGCTTGGAGTTCTGTCTTATTATTTGGCTCGGGTGCTTTGGTTATGGCCTCTAGTTTGTCTGCTGTGGGGTGTATTCCCTCACTGTCTATTCTATAGCCCAGAAATTCTATGCTACTTGCTCCCCACACACACTTGTCCGGTTTTACTTTTAACCCCTTAGCTTGCAGTCTAGCCAATACTTCTCTAATGCGCATGTTTAATTCTGCTTGGTTTTTTCCTGATATAAATATATCGTCAAAATATGGGGAGGTTCCTTTTATACCTGCCAATAATCGTTCCATGAAACTTTGGAAAATACCTGGGGCGGTACTGACCCCGAATTGCAGGCGAGTGCACCTAAAAGCACCCCTATGGGTCACTATGGTCTGGGCCAGGGATGTGGCCTCATCGACCGGGAGCTGTTGGTATGCCTGTGCCAGGTCGATTTTCGAAAATACTCTCCCTTCCCCCAAAGAATGAAGCAATTGTTGGACCACTGGGATCGGGTATGGATGGTGTTGAAGGGCCTTATTGATAGTGGATTTGTAGTCTGCACAGACCCTTAAGGAGCCATCAGGTTTAACTGGAGTGACAATGGGGGTTTCCCATGGCGCTTGTTCTACAGGGACTAAGATGCCCTGGGCAATCAATTTGTCCAATTGGATGTCTAGTTTAGGCAATAGTGGTAGGGGTACCCTGCGAGGCTTAAGTCTGACTGGGGGTACCTTGGGATCTAGAGAGAAAGAGATAGGGGCCCCATTATAGGTACCCAAAGTAGGGCTGAAAACCTCAGGAAATTCTTGGATAAAGTTAGGAATATCAGGTTCAGCATTTACATGACAAAGACCCAGTATTTCAATTCCCAAAGGAGACATCCATGTTAACCCCAGGAGGGAGTGTTTGGCTCCCTCAACCATAATCAGAGGAAGAGAATATTCACAATTTTTAAATTTCACAGGCACATCTACTTTCCCCAAAACAGGTATGACATTACCTTGAAAATCCCTTATTATTAAGGTTGAGTTAACAAAATCAGTTTTAAGAAAATTTGGCATATACATTTTGAATTTGTCCCAAGGCATAATAGAATGCTTAGAGCCTGTATCTAATTCTAGGTTACAAGGTTTGTTATTTAAAAGTAGTGAGATGATAATCTTGTTCCCTCCTTTAGCAGTTGCGCAATTTACGTAAGTTTGTGCTTTACCTCGTGCGTAGTCACGGTTAGCGGTAGAGTCGTTTCTGCGATTGAAGCCTCTGAAAAATTTGTTGTCTCGCGGTTGTTGTGCCTGGTTGTTGAAACGTTGTTGGCGGGGTGTAGAGAAGGACTCCTCTGGAAGGGGCGCTCTGCAAGCCTCGGCGATGTGCCCGCGTCGATTGCAGCGGCGGCAAACGGCGTCCCTGAAGGGGCAACGCTGTCGTGGGTGATTTCCTCGGCAACCGGGGCATGGGTTGGAGGGGCGTTGGTATCTGGGTTGTCTGGCTTGCTCGGAAGGCAGCAGGAGACAGGTGTCGTCGTCCGTGGCTGCTGGGCTGAGGTCATCTGTGGTTTCGGCGCGGGAAACAGCAACGGAGATTTTGGAGACGGTGTCTTTCTTTTCGTGTTCCTTGAGTTCTTTGGCGGCCGCGTCAGCTACTTCGGCTGTTTGAGCCAGCTTGATGACTGACTGCAGCGTTGGGTCGTCCTCTGTTAGGATTTTGTT
Organism: Erythrolamprus reginae; assembly: GCF_031021105.1. Classification (NCBI taxonomy): domain Eukaryota; kingdom Metazoa; phylum Chordata; class Lepidosauria; order Squamata; family Dipsadidae; genus Erythrolamprus; species Erythrolamprus reginae. Next base: position 61,355,132 of record NC_091954.1, on the reverse strand, counting down.
CCGGACGGTCGCGTTCTTCATCCCAAAAATCAGAGCGTCTGTGAGGCGAGCTTCTGGGCTGTCAAATTTGCACTTTGACAGCACCGTGCGAAGTCTCGTGGCGAATTGATTGATTGTCTCAGACTCACGCTGGGTCATCCTGGAAAATTGATGTCTGTAGACTACGGCAGGCTTCGTTGGTTTGAAGTGGTTTGCCAGTCTTGCTTGGAGGTCGTCCCACGGAACGGACTTAGCTGGAAGCGGGTCGGTAAGCGTTTGGACGAGGTCAAAAATCTCGGTCCCGCAATAGTTCAAGAAGATCGCCCGCTTCCTGTCGTCTTCAGCTTCTCCCATTCCTGCCGCTTCTAGGAAGATTTCAAATTTCGCCATGTAGGCGTCCCAAGACGACTTCTCGGGGTCGAAGTAGTCGGGAGCCCGGCCGATCTGGAGGTGATTCATGCTTGACTCGTGGATTCTTCGTTCTCTCGTCGCCAGTGAAATGAATGAGACTCAGACAGGAGTACAAGATGGTTCCGTTTATTCAGCTCTCTCGAAAGTGACTTCAGCAAGGAACGCATCTGAGCTGTCAGTGTCAGAACAGCCCTTTTTATACGTTTAAGGCTCGCGCCTAAAAGAAACGGCCGTGCGTCTTAGCCAATCAGACGCGGCCAAGGTTTATTCATAGTTTAAACAGTATTTACAGGGTATTTTCTTTTACAGATTTTACATTGGTTTATATACAGACTTAACAGAACCCTTTTTAAAAACTATTTTATAGAGGGAATAATACTCATAACAGTTAGCCCTTCTAATATATTGCTTTATAAGTATTTTAATATTCATAAAGTCAATGAACAATGATAATATTGGGTAAATAATGCTAATTACAGTCACCGAACCTTGTTCAGAAAATTCCATGTATTGTACTGTTCATATACTTGTACTGTATTTTAACCCTTACACTTGAACTGAAAATAACAGACACTTCAATGATGTGAAGATAAGGAAATGACATCATCTTATTCATTGGATTAATTCTTCCCTGAAAAATAGATTATTCAGTTGGAGAGGAAGGTGATTTGCTGATATCATGCAGGAGATGAACTTTCAGAGAACAGCATACAGCTTAAATCACAAACCATGAATACAACTTTCTATTTCTCATTTTACTTAATTTCAAAGACACTTCTAATATGAAAACTAGTTTTTGAAATGGCATGAAGACAAAGAAAAAAAGAAGAAAAGAAAGAAGGAAGTAAGGAAATATGTTAACTATAAACTAGTTTTTTCAATCATTCATTTTCTCATTGCTTGACCTTTTTATGTCTGCAGTATTAAGAAGTATATATTATAAACTACATCCTATACAGTCCATATAATGTGGTGTTCCTCTATATTCTATCTTTGGCCAGCAATGGAAGAAACTGTGCAAAATTATTAGTGGACCTAAGTTTGACATCAAAACTCAATACAAAGAAAATATAATAGTGCATTTCAACTTGCTAAAACACAAAAGACTTGTGGAATAGATGGATTTTTCTCAGAGATCATTCATTATTTTCCTTGAATTATGGATAATGAGGACACAGACAGCGTTTTTCTCTAGGCCTGGAAAAAGTTCTAACTATGGTCATAAAGTACTAATACAAGGCTTGACCTAGGAAATACTACTGCAAGAGATGGGCAACATTTCTTCCTCCTTTTCCTCTTTCTAGCCAAATTTTAAAAACCAGTCATATGTTCCAGTGCTACCAATCATTGAAACATTTGCTTTTCCAAAACTCATGTCCTCTTTTGTTTTAATTTATAATTAATATTTCACATTACCATTTGACACTTTCCCTTCTTCCTCACTTCAAGGATCATTATTTCTTTCCCTCTTTCATGATAGTAAAATGCCACAGCTTTGAAAATCTTAAAAGAAATGTCCATTGACATAATAATTTAGGAAAGCCTCTGAATTTAACTCAAACTGAATTAATGCAAAAATTCAAGAGAGGTGCTTTCCAAATCATATTAGCTCAGACAAGGCATTCCTCCTCAAAGTGATGAGACAATCCATTCTCCAGAAAGTTTGGCTGCTTGAGAGCAGATGGAACACAGTTGCCATCTCTGATCACTTTTTCAGCATATCTAATGTGTAAATGTGTAAACAACTTGTAAATTCCTTGTAGATAACTGTGCCAGATCTTCAATAATATATAGCTGTTTCTTAAAAATCTTTGTAAAGCCTTATTGATTAAATCATGGATAGATTAGATAGAATAAAACAGATGTAACTCTTTTTTCATATATTATATGGTAACAAGTATGTAGAAAAGATTTTATTTATCTTATTATTTGCAAGATTAGCATCCCACTACTGATATATGTATGTATACGTACATATGTATGTATTTAGGTAAAATGAGGAAAATGGACATAGGCTGTTATAAAATGCTTCCTAGATAACTTGTTCTAAAAAGGATTAGCAGATAAAACAATCAATTTTCCGCCTAGCATTTCTTATTGTATTTACTGCAATCATTGCCAACAAGATGGCAAAAGGGTTTTTTTAATTGTCAAATCAGATTTACATGATGAAATGTAATGTACTGCTTGTCACCTTTAAATACTGGAAATATCAATAAAATCTCAAATTATTCATTATTTCAAACCACATGATTATAAAAGCACATTGTAAATTTAAAGCTTTGCAATATTTCTTATTACTCAACTCTCAATAGGAGCTATATATGGCAGGATGAACTAAACATATATATTTTCTCCATCACTCTATGATTTATTGGGGTTTTTATCATAACTGAAAAATATTTCCCTTAGAAAATCAATGATGGGTCTGGAAGCAAAACCAAACTTTTAAATTATGGTTTTTGAAATAACATAATTGTGGTTTTTGATGGGTCCTATATTGCCTTGATCGATTATCTGATCCCTCCCCCCCCCAAGTTTGCAGAGTAATAAAATTAATTTTTGGGCAGCCAGCTTGAATGAAAAATGGATATAGATGGTACTAATTGGATTGTGCAATATAACACAGAGAATTGTTATTACACAAGATACATTTAAGTATTTTTTTTTCAGGCAGCAATAACATTAACTCTTTAAACTGCTTATTAATAATGAATGACAATCAGGCAATTTCTTATAGAAAATATTCATAAAAAATGTGTATAGCATTTTAACAAGTTGTCATGTAATATTCAAACATTTCTATATAGAGGTATGTTTGGGGAGTTTTGGACACATCATTTTGTATTTTTATATATAGTAGAACATTTTATTTGTATTATGACAGTTACTTTATGCATGCATCATTAAATGTACAATTGTGAATCAGAAAAGCATCTTTCACAATATCGTTGTGTACATATCTGTGATTGAAGCACCATTACATTAAGCCATGTACACATGAATAAATATTCTGAAAGCCTGCTTGATAGCTATAGCTGTTATCCAATCTAGATTTATTTATGTAAAGTACTTCCAAGAAAGGCACAAATTATAGTAATTGAATTAAAATCAACCCCAATCTTCTCTGTAAACTGTCAATAAAAGTTATTACTTAGTTGGTTTCTGGGTAGACTTTATTAATGTCCAGTATAAATAAACAGTGTAACTAATCTTAAGTACATGAAATGTTCTTTATGGTGTACAATGTAGGATTTAGCCAATTATCAAATGGAAATGACAATAAGATGAATCAACAGCACTCTGTGAGATAATTATCATCTGCAGCTATTTGTTCTTGCATAACTAATGCTTTCAAATTAATGAGTGAATAACTGAAATCTAAAATGTGAATAAATATGTAATAATATGGAGGAGAGAAGAGAACTGCAAGAGCTGCATGCAAAGTAGACCTACACAAAACATTAGAACAAGTTAATTTGCAATGCTGGGAAGAGGAAGGCGACTCTCTAAATGCACATAGAAGACACCTGGAGCAGTTTATAAAATATCCGCAAGCTTTGGAAAGCACATGGATGGTTTGGTGATTCAAAAGAGAAGCTCTGTTTTTTCTTGCATGGAAAAGCACACAATTTGAATGCCGAACATTATCATTAATTAATACTCTTAAAATTTGAAAGAAAAATAATAATATTTTTTAAAAATATTAAATGCTCTGAACTAGTAAGTTATATTTGTTATTTTCCTTAATACATTTGCATAGCATTTCAGATGCTCAGGTACACTCAATTGCTGAGGTCTACAATAAAAATAATAAAAAATTATATGTGTGTGTGTGTGTGTGTGTATGTGTCACATGTTTTTGCTGAATTTGAAAATTAAGGGAGACTAGGATAGATCTATTTCGGCCTTATTTTGGTCTTATCAGCTAGCCATACCCTCACTGGGACTTGAACTTGCAACCTTGGCCTTGTAATATATGTAATATAATATTAAAAGGATATTCATTTGGAAAGGGTGGGGGAAAGAAATTTTTTAGCATGGGTCCTGGAAAGGCTTTCAACTGAAAATTAGAAGGGATGTCCCTGAGTCTTAGGGAATAATGTATTAGAGAGAGTTGGCACAGCTACAGGGAGGGCTGCCTATGTGTAACGCCGATAACAGATGGAATTCATTAGCTATCAGTACACAGAATTTCCTTTGAATTTAGTGGCTGACAATCTCTATTTGTGAAGGCAAACTGACAGATATCTTGACACCTAGGAGCTTGCAGTTATATATAACTTAATCAAAAGGGTAGTATACACATATTCAGTTATCCCAGCTCCACTTTGTATACCTTAAGAATGTCAGCTTTCTAAGTGTGGGGCTAATAGCATATGAATAACTGTAATTGTCTTTGTCCAGAAAAAGGTGAAGCTGGGCTTACAGTTGAATCTTGCAGTAGGCATTCCCAGGTTTGAAAGTATTTTGAGATTCTGTGACCATGATAACTCTACAAATATATCATCGGTACCTGCTTTTTAAAATGGAATGTAACTTATTTGAAAGTTCATTTTCAAAATTTAGGAATTATCATCCACATAATTTATTTATTCAGATAGTATGTAAAAGTAGAACTCTGTATCATCTGTTTACCATTTAATTCCAAAATGCTTGGTGGTTATACTCAGCAAATTCAAAAACATCACAAGGCATAAAATATTGTCTGGTGGCATACCATGGTACCAGCGTGTAGACTCAAGTTATCTGATGTGATACCTTGAGTCTGTTCATGTAAGCAAGAGCGGAACAATTATAATATAGTGTTCTGAATTTACAAATATGGTCCAACAGAACATCATAGTCAACATTATTAGAAATTAATAAGAGATCAAGCTGGATCAACAGTCATGTTCACTGTGCCTCTTTCTCACATGAGTTTATCCATTAGTTGACTCTGTCCCAAAGTAGATCTGAATACAGACTACCCAAAAAGAATCAAGATAATATGTATCTTTTAAGAGTCTGTGATACTTCCCAGCCACCCTTCTCTGAAGTATATTGATCAAAAAGTAACATTTGTGTCTGTGAATAGTTGACAAACAATTGAGGGAGTGGACCACTACCATTTTAAAGATCAGCACTGCCTTGTGTGACAATCACAAAAGATGCATTCAGTATTCTCTGAATTTACTTACTCAAATCCCTTTTATAGCTAAGATGGAAGCCGGCAAAATAAACATGCAAACAACCATACAATGCCGCCGGCGACTCACCGCTGGCGAGGGTTGCGGCGTGGGCCGGGGAAGGAGGCCGCCATGTTGGGGCGGAGCCTGCGGCCCCCACGTCATCCCCGGGGGCCGCAGCGCGTCGTTTGGGTGCGTGGTCACCCAGTGAACCGGGCAGGAGGGAGGCAGCCCTATAAAAGGGGCTGCCTCGTGGCGCAGTGCCTCCTGCCCGCCGGCGCTGGACATCTCTTGCTCCCCCCCGATCTCGCCGCAGGACTGAACGGCGAGGGGGGACCAGCGCGCTTTTCTCCCCGACGGGAGGACTGAGGTGGACGGTTTGTAAGCCCCCGGGATTGATGGCGATCACCGGGGGCGGCCCTGGTCTACGGGGGTGGGGGTGCGGCAGCGCCCAGCGCCCGTGCACGGGCCGTTCGTGGCGACGTCGCTTCTCCTTTGTTCGTTGCCGGCAGCGCGCAGGACGGCGCCGGCTGGAAAATTGCAGGATTCGCCGGCGGCTTGCTTGGGAAAGGGAGGAGGGGGTCAGATGGCTGCTGTGCCGGCGCCCCTCCTCCCCCCCCACCCCCGCGGCATCGTGTAAATGGCGGCAGGGCACACGGGGCATCGACGGCTTGCCGGCCGGGTTTGCCCAGCCGGTGTGCCGCCGGGTGGTTGCTCTGACACCAGAGCATGGGAACATTGTCTCCAAAGGCTCCTTCATTTATGAAGGGAATGATAATGAATTTGTTGATCTTCTCTAGCATAAAGCTAGAAACTTATGGCAAAAGCAATATGATTGCAAGATGATACATATTTATGGAGAGATGATTTAATTAAGTTAACATAAAGCATGCAAATATAGCTTGTCACACAAACCACAAGCAATGGCCATTCGTTCCATAATTAAACTGCCATAAACATGAGATGTAAACTTAGAGCTATACTTCCCTTATCTTACTATAGTTTGTAGAAATTTTGATCTATTTTTTATTTTATTTTAATTATTTATTTATTTGTCAAACATGTATAAGATAGTAGTTTGTATAAACATAACAAGTAATGATAAAATAAAGGACAATAGGACAGTGCTAGTAGGCCCGATAGTGCGCTTATGTATGCCCCTTACAGACATTTTAGAAACAGGGAGAGGTCAACTATAGACAATCTAAGGTTAAAGTTTTTGGGTTTTGGGGAAGAAACCCCAGAGTCAGGTAGTGCATTTCAGGCATCGATCACTCGACTGCTGCAGTCGTATTTTCTGCAGTTGAGTTTAGAGCAGTTTACATTTAGTTTGACTCTATTCCATGCTCGTGTATTGCTGTGGTTGAAGGTGATTCCAAAGCCATTCATCTGAATTAAGCTGTTTCTGGATATATCTTTAGCGTAAAGCCTTTCACCAGTGATCTGGCACTATCACTATTCTCATTGGCATAAAGGCTGTACTAATACATCTATTTTATTTCTTTATTATTAACAAGAATTGGGCATAACCCAACAATCAAGTGCTGACCATCCATGAGCAGGGATTGATTCTGTCCTGGATTCTATCCAATAACCTGACTCATTTGGTGCAAAGAATTCAGTGAGATCATTTGTCCCAATTTTCTCCCTTGGGAAACTTTCTTCAGACCGGATTCAAAGTTCTGTATATCCATGATAACATTAGAGGATTTTCTTGGAGTCAGTCTTGCTCATTCAACTAAGATCAGCAATAGGCCATTCCAGACCTTCAGGGATCAAGTGGTCCACGGGTCTACCACAGAACAACCATTGTGCCTCTGATAGTTTTCATCCTTCAAGTATTTATGAACTATACATGCTGGTTAGGAATGCTGTAATACAGCAACATCTGGAAAGAACAAAAATATGGATAGGTCCTACATCCCTTTCCTATTTTATAAAACTCCTCTCCAACTTAAAAAAAAAAAGTGATTACTGCCTAAATCCATTCTGAAATGGTCACTTTTCCCATATGAATTACCACATAGGTTCTATTGTTGAGAAATGCATTGTAATATTGCTTGGTTTTCTAGCAACGACGATTAAAAGTAGAAGTAGTCGGTGCATAGGTTCATGGGGACACAATCTGAAGTTAGTTGGGGGAAAGATCAAAGGCAACATGAGAAAGTATTATTTTACTGAAAGAGTAGTAGATTCTTGGAACAAACTTCCAGCAGACGTGGTTGGTAAATCCACAGTAACCGAATTTAAACATGCCTGGGATAAACATATATCCATTGTAAGATATAATAGAGGAAATAGTAACAGGGCAGACTAGATGGACCATGGGGTCTTTTTCTGCCGTCAGTCTACTATGTTTCTATGTTTCTATAAGCTGTACTTAAATTCTTAACTATTAAAGAATTAGCAGATAAACTAAATTTCTAAGCCAATCAGTGGTCTTGTGACAATTGAATAAAGTTCTAATATAAGATTTATTCCATCTTTCTGCTGCTGCTACAGAGAAGACTTCTTAGAACATAACTTGGATTACAGTTCAAAAAATGGACAGAACTGTACTCCAATAGAACTATAAAGCATGATATTGGGAAACACTGGAGAAGATTAATTTAAGCAGAAGTGACTCAGAACTCAAGGCATGAAGTCCATGACTTACAACCGTTCATTTAATGCCTGTTTGAAGTTACAATGATGCTTAAAAAGTGGTGTATGGATGGTCCCCACACTTAAATCCACTGCAGAGTACACCGTGATAATTTGATCAAATTTTGGGTCCTTGGCAACGACAAACATTTATGATGGTTGCCGCATCCTGGGGTCATGTGATCACCATTTATGACCTACCCTTGACATTCTAACTAACAAAGTAAAGGTAGACAGCCAGATTCACTTAAGAACTCTGGCCAAAAGAAGTTGTAAAATCAAATAAAACTCACTTAGCAGCAGAAGATCCAGCCTCAATTGTAGTCAGCTATATCGAAGTGGGGGTGTTAGGAGGTTAACATTAATACTATGGTTATGATGATTAAGTTAGGTTGGTCTAGCTAATGCATGCGCTAACGGTAAAGGAGGCATTTTCAGGGGCCTTTGCTTCCCTGCATAAAATTCTCGCTACTATTCTATTCCCTGGGGGAACGAGCAGGGCCACGGAGCTTATTGGCTCGTCTCCCAGACAATTTAAGGCTGAAGAAGAGTGTGGTGACTGCCTGAGGGGAATACATGAACATGGGGCTGCGACGGTGGCACAGCTGGTTCAGCGGCAGGGAAGCGAGACAGCAACAGAAGGCCCGGTTTGTTAGCAGGGAGTATGTGCGCATGGGCAGGTGGTTGGCAGCCACATGGCTTGGGCGGGGGCACAGGGTACCCAGAATGGTGGGCGGCGCCATCGCTCAAGCAAAGGAGTGCAGGTGGGGACCACACGGTTACACCCCCTCGTGTATGGGCAACAAGGGGGGGCTTAGCTCTCCTAACAAAAGACCCGGTGGCTAACTATTTGAGGACACGGGGAATGATCAAGGGATGGTCCTGGGAAAGGACGCAGATGGGGGAGAAATTAGTAAGCCGCTATACATTACCCAGTTTCAGGGGCAGCGGCATTGGGGGAGACCCAGCTTCTCACCCAGCGAGGCAAGGACGTTTCACTCGACAGCCAAATCTATGGCCTTTGGGACACGGAGGTATGCCAGGTGCTGTCCTGGTCGCACAGTAGTGGATCATGTACGGTTCCCTGGGCCAGGAAATCGATGTTAAATTGGGGGCTGTGGCAACCGCGTCGGTTGTGCTCGGAGTCTCCAGTAATGCAGATGGTGGATTGATCACCGGCCAGGCGTATCTAACAGGACAGAGGCCTGGGTGTGAGGGACCCAGTCCAGGTACAGCGAGGAAGCCAGGGAATGGTTCCCTTTGTACCGTAAGACGGGCCTCCACTGAGCAAATAGCGGTTGGGGGCCGTTACAGGAGCATTGGCAGGATATCGGGTGGTATTCCCTCAGCAGTACTGATTGCGGTTTTCAGCAAGTTCTCCGCACAGTAATGAATACGGTGGCGGTTCAAAGTCAGTGGGTTTTCGTGGCGTTGATTCAAGCACCTGAGTACAAGCGTTTTTTTTTTTGTTTTTTTTTTTGGGAGCGGGTGGATAACACTGTCTTGTTATTCTTATCGTTTCTCTAGGTCCTGGCCCTGCTCCACCGTGTTACGCGCTAAGTGCGAAGGAGCCGCCCTTTCCTTTGCCCACAGTGGCAAACTGCGGCCACTGCGTGGCATGTCGGCTGGATGTACAGCTGCAACATTATCTTCAGGAATGTGGAGGTTGCTGAGTCACTGGGGCTTCAGTGGAAGGGGCTTGAGCTTGGAGGTCTCCGTTGAGACGGGCCTCTCCCGTTTGGAAAGTTGGGAACTATGAGGGGCCGGACCCAGATTGTTTGGTGTTGCACACTGGTGGCAACCACCTGTTGCTGGTGAATTGGGAAAGGTGGCCTGACACACGCGTGTGTACCATATATTGCCACGGAGGTGCTTGAGGTATGCCAACAGCCCAAGGCGGTGGAGGATGCCAGGTAGAGAGTTAACAGGGCAGCGAAGGAATGGGTACTCCAGACGGGGGGGTGGAGTGTTAGGTCACCCCAACATCAGAGCATCCCAGCTAGCTTTATTCAGAAGGGACAGGGTACATTTGACAGACGAGGGGAATGACAAATTCATAACGGACCTGCAGAGGTGCCTGCACATTCATGTGCAGGGGGGGAGCAGGGGGAATAAATTTATAATTTCACCCCCTGCTGTGGCCGAAAGGGGGCGGAAATGGGCGTAAGCAGCAACTGTGTGATCTCCTTTAGGGGCACCTCTACTGAGGTGAGGGGCGATCTCCTTCTCGGAGTACAGGGCTCGACCGGCTTGGGTTCGGGGAGGGGGTCGCTCCTGTGGCTCGCTGCCTATGGCGTATCAGAGACCAGTGGCGAGCCATCCCACACGCCGTGTGGGCGTGGCATTGGGCAGGGGGCAGGTGTAATTTTACCTGACCCTGCACCCGGGCAAGGAGCTTTCGCCCTAGAGTTGCTCAAGTGAGTTTGTTGGAAAGTTAACTCCACCCCCATTTGATTTATGCACCTTTGCAGGTCACGTGGTTAATTGGCTAAATAGTTAATTTGAATTTGTTTAATAAAAGTGACCCTATTTATACCCACACCTTTGTGTCCGACTGTTACTCCGCCTGCGCCGCAATGCCGCCGGCGACTCACCGCTGGCGAGGGTTGCGGCGTGGGCCGGGGAAGGAGGCCGCCATGTTGGGGCGGAGCCTGCGGCCCCCACGTCATCCCCGGGGGCCGCAGCGCGTCGTTTGGGTGCGTGGTCACCCAGTGAACCGGGCAGGAGGGAGGCAGCCCTATAAAAGGGGCTGCCTCATGGCGCAGTGCCTCCTGCCTGCTGGCGCTGGACACCCGCCCACCCTCCCTCTGTTACAGGGTGCATATGATGGGTCGCCCTCGGTGGGGCCGAGTAGGAATTTTTTGCAGTCACAAGGAATTGGCCGAATTGTGGCTGTTTTTTCACCTACTCCACTCTGTGCGTGGGAGTGTGTGGTTAGGGGGTGGTCTAACCAACTAGCGCCCCCCCCTCAAGGTCACTGGGGGGGGGGATGGCCGGAAAGGGGGCGGAAATGGGCGTAAGCAGCAACTGTGTTATCTCCTTTAGGGGCACCTCTACTGAGGTGAGGGGCGATCTCCTTCTCGGAGTACAGGGCTCGACCGGCTTGGGTTCGGGGAGGGGGTCGCTCCTGTGGCTCGCTGCCTGTGGCGTATCAGAGACCAGTGGCGAGCCATCCCACACGCCGTGGGGGCGTGGCATTGGGCAGGGGGCAGGTGTAATTTTACCTGACCCTGCACCCGGGCAAGGAGCTTTCGCCCTAGAGTTGCTCAAGTGAGTTTGTTGGAAAGTTAACTCCGCCCCCATTTGATTTATGCACCTTTGCAGGTCACGTGGTTAATTGGCTAAATAGTTAATTTGAATTTGTTTAATAAAAGTGACCCTATTTATACCCACACCTTTGTGTCCGACTGTTACTCCGCCTGCGCCGCATCTACAAGCATCATGTCCATATGTTCTCTTCAGGATTTAGAAACCAAGATCAATCAATGTTATAACTGGGTCAGAATATGTGTTCCGTCAAAAGCAGGTGGTATTAATCTGAATTATTTGATTTTGAGTCTGAATTCTGTCACCTTGGACTCAATATTATTTTGCATATGCTAGTATTTATTACCATCATTATCATTACCACCATCATCTCTGCTTTTGTTCTTGATATCAGAGGTTTTTTTAACTGTTCAACAACAGCTGAATGAGCTGGGGTGGCACAGCAGGTAGAGTGCTGTACTGCAGGCCACTGAAGCTGATTTGTAGATCTGAAGGTCAGCAGTTCAAATCTCATCACCGGCTCAGGGTGGACTCAGCCTTCCATCCTTCCGAGGTGGGTAACATGAGGACCCGGATTGTGGGGGCAATAGCCTAGCTCTGTTAAAAAAGTGCTATTGCTAACATGTTGTAAGCCGCCCTGAGTCTATGGAGAAGGGTGGCATAAAAATCAAATAAATAAATAAATAGATAGATAGATAGATAGATAGATAGATAGATAGATAGATAGATAGATAGATAAACAAACAAACAAACAAACAATAGAAACTTAAAATTATATCAGAATAAAGCATAATACTTTATCCTTTATTTTTCTAGCACATTCACAAACTTTATATAGTTGCTTTTAATCTATATGAATAAAATCCTATACAGCACTGAATTCCTCCTCTATTCTTCCTCTAGAATGCTTCTATTATTTTCAGGGCAATATTTCAAGTAGGTGGCTTCCATTAAGGTTAACATAGTAATAATAATGTTAAACATACCTGAGGAAAAAAGATGACCTGAAAAATTAGAGAAATTACAGCTGTGGAAAACCTAACACTGAAATATGGTATTTCTATTATTTATCGATACCTGATAAGTATTGGGGCTGTTGGAGCTGCGTCAGATTTATGGCTGAAAATCAACAACAATCTATGTTCATTATCTTCCTTTGTACTCATATTTTCTAACATTGTGTTCTTGTTAGTGGGATTTCAACTTGATGCTAAATCATGTCTGAAGCCATTAACAACTGAATACTTTATTGAGGAAAGAAAACATTTTCTAATATTTAAATATACAAAGCCAGCACATATTGATTTGTATTGCTCAATGTCAGAAGGCTGCAAAGTAAGTTTTGCAGTGGAGTGGATGCCCTCGGGGCACCAAAGACTTTGGCTTGCTCTCCACTTTCTTTCTTTCTTTCTTTCTTTCTTTCTTTCTTTCTTTCTTTCTTTCTTTCTTTCTTTATTTATTTATTTATTATTTATTTGGATTTGTATGCCGCCCCTCTCCGAAGACTCGGGGCGGCTTTACTCTGCTTTCAAGGCTCTGTGTGTCCCCCCCCTTTTAAAACAGCACTGATAAGGAAGATGAGAAGCAGTGGCTCCAACCAGTCCCAACTGCGTGGCTCAGGCTTTGCAGAAGTGCAGCTTGGCTTGGGTTGCTGCTGCACCGGTGTGAATGTAATGCCAATAAAACACTTCACTTGCTTTAATCTGCCTGTGACTCTCTGAGTTCCCCACACTTTTGCTAACCTTCATCATGGCATCCTCCTCCCTATTCCTCCTGGATCACTCACTCCCTACCATTTCAATCCTGGACAGCATAGCATGCTCCCCACCACCACCACAAGCCTACCTCGATCCTGGCAACTTACAATCAAGGATAGACAGTAAGGATCCAGAGAGCAACATAGAAACATAGAAACATAGAAACATAGAAACATAGAAACATAGAAGACTGACGGCAGAAAAGGACCTCATGGTCCATCTAGTCTGCCCTTATACTATTTCCTGTATTTTATCTTACAATGGATATATGTTTATCCCAGGCATGTTTAAATTCAGTTACTGTGGATTTACCAACCACGTCTGCTGGAGGTTTGTTCCAAGGATCTACTACTCTTTCAGTAAAATAATATTTTCTCACGTTGCTTTTGATCTTTCCCCCAACTAACTTCAGATTGTGTCCCCTTGTTCTTGTGTTCACTTTCCTATTAAAAACACTTCCCTCCTGAACCTTATTTAACCCTTTAACATATTTAAATGTTTCAATCATGTCCCCCCTTTTCCTTCTGTCCTCCAGACTATACAAATTGAGTTCATTAAGTCTTTCCTGATACGTTTTATGCTTAAGACCTTCCACCATTCTTGTAGCCCATCTTTGGACCCGTTCAATTTTGTCAATATCTTTTTGTAGGTGAGGTCTTAACCAGCAGTTCAGATTAACATACACGCTACCAGTAAGAGAAGCTGAATGAAATTTCCGTTACCTTTGCAGCACACGCATGCGCATGCGCACTGGCATGCGCACTGGCCGGCTAGTTTTCTGGTTACTGTACACACGTACATGGGACAAACCCAGAAGATGAATGGGAGATGCTGGGTACGCTAGGCAAAATGGCTCTGCACGTCACTTTGGGCATGTCTGCCATAGGTTTGCTATCACAGACCTAGACTAATGTCCGTACATCTCTCCTGGAATTCCTGGAATTTGGTAACTATCAAGCTTGGATATGTTTGACCTCATAAACAGAGCACACAATACAGCTAATCACTTTTGAATAAGAAGCTGGCCATTTTTAGAGGCTAGCAATAATAGAGACAAAGAACCTGTTTTCCTGCAAGGTAGTATAATACTTATGCATGGAACAATTCATGCGAATTATTCACTGATTCCTAATACATCACAGACAGTGCAATTTACTTCCAATATTTTTTATTTTATTGACCTAAAGTGAGAAGCAGAATCATAGACCAAATATTCTACTTTTTTAAAAGGCTAATCATACATTGGTACAATAACACAAATCAATTTATATAGAAATGCATCAGAATTATATTGTATATCATGCATCAGGATGTCAGGATTTACTCCCTATTAAAAATTCCTGTTAACATTCTTTGTTAGTCTTTGTCCCAAATCTAAGGCTACTTCACTTGAAGCCCAAAGATAAATTGTCCTGTTGCCATTGTAAAAATGATTGTGTTATATAAATACTTAATAAACTATAAAATGATAGGCTGGATATTGAAAGATAACATGATTAGCTGGTGTAAAAATTTTGGAAAAGAAATAAATTTGGAAACATGGGAAAAGGTATGGATATATAATTGGAAAATAACTAAATCAATTTCTTTTAAAGAAAACCAAATTAAGATGTTTTATAGATGGCACCTTCCAACATATAGGAAACTTGTTGGAAATGTAAAAAAGAAATCGGTACATACTTTCACACATGGTGGACCTGCCCTAAAGCTAAAAACTATTGGAACAAGGTAGAAAAATGGGTAAAGGAAATAACGAACAAGGAGATTAAAAAGACCCCAGAATTCTTCCTACTAGGCATCAGTGATACCAAATACAAAAAAGAAATATATTATTTAATAATTCATATATTAGTAGCGGCAAGAATTACATTTGCGCAAAAATGGAAAGAAACGGAAATAACAAAAGACGAAGATGTTTTCAAGAAAATTATGGAATGTGCAGAATTAGATATGATGACGAGACAGTTAAATAATCAAATGGAGACAGAGTTTTATAAAACTTGGGAGAAAGTGTATAATTGGTGGAATGTTAAAAAAGATTATTAATAATATACAAATAAATTCTAGAAAATTTAAGTTTATTAAATTGAACAAATGATATATTGAAATTTTTAAGGATAAGTTATTAACTTTATTAATGGATCTCAATTATTTTAACCATAACGAAAATGTTGAAGTAGATGTTATAGTATAAAACACTGTTTTATTGTCGCTGTTAGCCGCCCCGAGTCTCCGGAGAGGGGCGGCATACAAATCCAATAAATAGATAGATAGATAGATAGATAGATAGATAGATAGATAGATAGATAGATAGATAGATAGATAGATAAATAAATAAATAGTAGTATATTAAGAAATTTTAAGGATAAGTTTTTTTGTTTTATTAATTGATTTTAATTATTTTAATTATATTGTTAAAATGGAAACACAGAAGTAGATGTTAAATTACAGTAGTGTATATTATGAGTTATTTTTCTGTATTGATCTAAATCATAATTAGTTTTTTTTCTGTATTAATAAGACTTCTATACTTACTGGAGCAATGGTAGCTCCTTTAAATGTTAAATGTTGTTTGTATTGTTTGTCATAAAGAAAAATCAATAAAAAAATATTCAAAAAAAAGAAAATGATTGTGACTATTCTTTATTCTTCTATAACTACATTAATGTGAGGAGTCAAAATGGCAGTTAATGCATACTTGGTGAAATAAAAAAAAATCTGTTAACAGTATTGTAAACTTATGTTTAGATAAAATGTCATCTCAGTTTTCTTGTAAACAAACTTAACAATCCAGGCTGAAACTTCCTTTAAAAAATCAAGAGAAGACTCATATTCTCAGATAGATAGAGTAGCAGCAAGCAGACTGCTTCTAGCAAAAAAGCCATTAAGTTATGTCAACCCTGACAGTTCTACAGCTGCCTTAAGGGCATTAGCCAAACTTTAGTTAAGCTGCCTGCTATGCTAGCTGAACATTTAGTTGCATATGCGGATAAGAAAAACAGGAAAGAAAGACACTGTAAAAGCCCCTTGGTTATATACTGGTGAAGTTCAGCGTATGATTCTGTGGCAAAAAAGCACCTGTTCATTTAATTTCCCTACCAGTTGCAAATCAGAGGTTGGAAACATTTGAAATTTATTCACACCATGTCCTGTAAAGCTTGTATGCAATGGTTTTTTAAAAGGTGAGCAGCCTGATAGTGAAATTTTCTCATACCACAGGAATGTTGATATTTGGTGTTTAATTCATTTGCAAGCAGGAAATGATAAAGTCAGCAGATGGGGATTAGTAAACCCTGTTAAGTTTTGTGACCTGATATAATATAAATTATCATGGGAAATCAAGTGAAAAATGAATAGTAGAACAGCCACAGAAGCAACAATAGAAGTTGTTCTGTGCAATTAATAGTTAAAAAAAGTTAGATAGTTTTAAGGTTGATCAGACATTCAAAGGTAAATATTTAAATCCTTTTAGATTAGAGGTAGGACTTCCAGAACATACTGTAGCCTTGAAACTGAATTTCAGACAGGTCATTATCAAAAATCGGTGACATGATTTCCTGACATTTTAAATAATAATAATAACAACAACAAAAAACAAGAAAAACAACAACACCCATTGTCATTGGGGCACTTGGTACGATGGAGGAGGAGGACGAGGAGGATGAGGAAGAGGAGGAGGAGGACGAAGAGGAGGAGAAGGAGAAGAGGAAGAGGAAGAAGAAGAATTTTTGAATGCTCAGTTGATTGAGTTTCATGTTTAATGAATAAAGTATAATAATTTAAGATCACAGATCTCTATTTGTTAAGATAGATAAACTTTAATTGATAAACAGAACAGCTCAATGATAGTATGGGTAACATACAAATTTAATAAATAAATCCTTAAATTATTTCTTTTTTGTTCTTCAAATAACTGTTAATAAATAAAGAAAGTAACAGAAAGCAGGTCAGTTATAAAATTTTAATGCTTTATAGTTTTCTAGGAAGACTGCATTTATGCAACAGAAAACATCTTGATTGTGGTAAAATAAAACTTTTGGGATATAAAATAGATTTTTAAAAAAATATGCAGATCAATCATTGCATTTCTAAGAAAATTTAATGATTGATCTGGATAAAAAGTTGATATTTTTGATAACATATATGCCAATGATATTTAATAGTATTGAAAGTAAATAATGATGTTAATATGAATTAGAATATCTATAGTTCCTATTTCAGATAAATAAATATGAGTGTTTACCACCCTTAAGCCCCGAGTCTATGGAGAGGGGCGGCATACAAATCCAATAAATAAATAAATAAAATAAATAAATGTACTTAAGAAAAAATAATATGGGTGCTCTATGCAGAATACAAAATGTATCTGTTACTAAAAATGGTACAGAAGGACAAGCTACTTATTAACTTCAAATATTCCTTTTTTAAAATTAAGCTATAGCGTAGATTTGGGGCTTTTCCAAATAGTGACTTGAATAAATCTTACTTTCAGTTTTAATAAAGTAGTGAAGCAAGAAAAACACACTGGCAACATTCTTATCTTGAATTTGAAAAATTATTTTTTTATCTTTTTAAAAAACATTTATTTTTAGACTTCTAACTCTGTGGCACTGGGAACTGTCTGAGATACATAGATCTAAACATCTTAGTTTTAAAATTGGAAAATCAACTCAGCACCAAGTGAAAAATCAAACAAATTCCTAACCAGTATTGCAGACAACTTTGTTGCCCAAAAGGAAGAAGTGGGAACCAGAAGGAGAGCCACATTGGATCTAATATTCAAAAATAGAGAAGAAATGATAGAAGGAGTCAAAATTGAAGGGATGTTGGGTGAGAGTGACCATGTCCTACTAAAATTCAACATAATGCAAGCACAAACAGCTGGACCCAACAACACCAAAGTCCCAGACTTCAGAAAAGCAAACTTCAACAAACTCAGAGATAACTTGGGAAAGTTTCCCTAGATGGAAGTCCTAAAGAGTAAATCTATGCAAGAAGCTTTGGAGGCCCTGAAAAATACAATAATAAAAGCCCAGAACAATGCAAACCAAATGAAAAAAGAAAAACATAAAATCTAATAAGAAATCAGCATGGCTAAACAAAGATCTCACAGACAAACTAAATGAAAAAAAAATACCAAAAAAAATTGGAAAGAGGGACATATAACTAAGGCAGAGTTCCAACAAATAGACAGAATCTGCAAAGAAAAAAATAGGACACAAACAAAATCTTTCAATAAAAGTACAAGACAATAAAAAAAGTTTCTTCCAGAACACAAACAAGAAAAAAATCAAGGAAACAGTTAGCACAATGAAAAAAGAAGACACCAAAGAAATAACAGACAACAGAGGCAAAGCAGAACTGTTCAACACTTATTCCATATCAGTTTTCACACAAAAAGAAACTACCAACCAACAAATCTGCAACACCACTGCAAAAAACAGTATTGGAACAGAACTCAAGATAAATAAAAACATAATAAGAGACCACCTGATGGAACTCAATGAGTACAAAACACCAGGACCAGATGGACTACACCCCAGAGTCCTAAAAGAACTTGCAGATGTCATTGCAGAACCACTACTCCACATCTTCCAAAAATCATGGATCACAGGAGAATTACCAGAAGATTGCAAAAAATAAAAATAAAAAATGTCCCCATCTACAAAAAAGGCAAAAAAATAGACCCACACAACTACAATCAGTCTGACATCGATACCTGAAAAAATACTCGAAAAAAATAACCAAAAAGCAGCTCTGCCATCACTTAAAAACTTACAAGATAATAACTAACAGCCAACATGGGTTTGTCAGGAATAAATCATACCAAACCAATCTCATATAATTTTTATAGAAAAGAAGCTGGTAACTACAGGCCAGTTAGCTTGACATCAGTTGTAGTTAAAATTATGGAAACTCTACTCAAAAAGAGGATAAATCAGCACCTAAAAAACAATAACTTATTGGACCCAAATCAGCATGGCTTTACTGAAGGCAAATCATGTCAGACTAATCTCATTGATTTCACAAAGGTATTGAATGAAGGTGGTGCTGTGGATATTGCCTATCTGGATTTCAGCAAAGCCCTTGATACGGTTCCACATAAAGAGCTGATAGGTAAATTAGTGAAGATTAGACTTAATCCCAGTGGATTTGCAGCTGGCTGAAGCGTAGATATCAGAGAGTTGTTATTAATGGCGAGTATTCTGAGCAGAGTCAGGTTACAACTGGTGTGCCACAAGGGTCTGTTCTGGGTCCTATTCTTTTTTAATATGTTTGTGAGTGACATAGGGGATGGTTTGGTAGGGAAGTTTTGCCTATTTGCCAATGACTCTAAAGTGTGCAATAGGGTTGATATTCCTGGAGGCGTCTGTAATATGGTAAATGATTTAGTTTTACTAGATAAATGGTCAAAGCAATGGAAACTGCAGTTTAATGTTTCCAAATGTAAAATAATGCACTTGGGGAAAAGGAATCCTCAATCTGAGTATTGTATTGGCAGTTCTGTGTTAGCAAAAACTTCAGAAGAAAAGGATTAAGGGGTAGTGATTTCTGACAGTCTCAAAATGGGTGGTAGGAAAAGCAAGTAGGATGTTTGGCTGCTAGAGGTATAACAAGCAGGAAGAGGGAGATTGTGATCCCGCTATATAGAGCGCTGGTGAGACCACATTTGGAATACTGTGTTCAGTTCTGGAGACCTCACCTACAAAAAGATATTGACAAAATTGAATGAATCCAAAGATGGGCTACAAGAATGGTGAAAAGTCTTAAGCATAAAACGTATCAGGAAAGACAATGAACTCAATCTGTATAGTCTGGAGGACAGAAGGAAAAGGGGGGACATGATCGAAACATTTAAATATGTTAAAGGGTTAAATAAGGTTCAGGAGAGAAGTGTTTTAATAGGAAAGTGATCACAAGAACAAGGGGACACAATCTGAAGTTAGTTGGGGGAAAGATCAAAAGCAATATAAGAAAATATTATTTTACTGAAAGAGTAGTAGATCCTTGGAACAAACTTCCAGCAGACGTGGTTGGTAAATCCACAGTAACTGAATTTAAACATGCCTGGGATAAACATATATCCATCCCAAGATAAAATACAGGAAATAGTATAAGGGCAGACTAGATGGACCATTAGATCTTTTTCTGCCATCAATCTTCTATATTTCTATGTTTTTCAACACCATGGCCAAATCAATAGACCAGAGAAATACAGTGGACCTAATATACTTGGACTTCATTAAAGCATCCAATAAAGTGGACCACAACCTTCTACTCTTCAAATTGGAAAAAAGTGGGATAGACTACAACACAACCAGATGGATTAACAACTGGCTGACCAACTGCACCCAACAAGTAATTCTCAATGAATCCAAATCCACATGGGAGGAGGTAAGCAGCGGGTATCACAGGGTTCAGTCCTGGGCCCAGTGCTCTTCAATGAACTAGATGAGGGATGAGGGAATAGAGGGAAACTAATCAAATTTGCAGATGACACCAAGCTGATGGGGGTGGCCAATACCCCAGAGCATTGGCACAAAATACAGAAGGATCTCGATAGACTAGTACTGTGGGCTCAAACTAACAAAATGAATTTCAATGTAGAGAAAAACAAAATTCTACATATACAAGTAGGTAAGAAAAACCTAAGACACACATATAAACTAGGCAAAACCACACTCAACAGTAGCGACTGTGAGAGAGATCTCAAGGGTCTTGGTGGATAACCAACTAAATATGAAACAGTTTGTGTCCAGGATGTGAGGGGTCAGTATATATTTTCACCGCCCTCTTTTTGACTTGTGCAGTATACAGGTCTTCAATGGAAGGCAGCTTGGCAGCAATTGCTTTTTCTGCAGTTCTGATTATCTTCTGAAATCTGTGTCGGTCTTGTTGGGTTGCAGAATGATAAGGGGACTTGAAACTAAAATATACAAAGAAAGGTTGCAGGAACTGGGCATGGTTACTATAGCAAAGAGAAGAACCAGGTGAGACATGATAGCAGTCTTCAGATACTGGAGGAGCTGCCAAGAGAGGAGGAGGTCACACTATATTTCAGGGCACCAGATGGCCAGACTAAAAGCAATGGATGGAAGCTGACCAAGGAGAGATTCAACCTGGAAATAAGGAAGAACTTTCTGACGGTGAGAGCGATCAACAAGTGGAACATCTTGCCAGCGAAGGTTGTAAACGCCCCAATACTTGACACTTTCAAAAAGAGATTGGACTGCCATCTGCCTGGGGTGGTGTAGAGTAGGGGATTAGACTAGATGACTGCAAGGTCCCTTCCAACTCTAATAATGAAGATGATAGATAGATAGATAGATAGATAGATAGATAGATAGATAGATAGATAGAAGAAAGAAAGAAAGAAAGAAAGAAAGAACTATTTTAGATTAGTTAAAAATGAATATTTGGGTTAGTGACAGAGATTTTATCTGGATGTTTCTTTCCTTGTAATCCATGGATAGATCAGTTCATTCTTAAACTTAGTCTTTTTTGTATTGGCTTCTCCTATCAAACTATATACAGGAAGCATAGACAGCAAAAGATAAGATTTTACTGTTTGTCAGCATGATATGTCACCAGAAACAGAGCAGCTGCCTTAAAGAATGGGCTTCTATGTAGGTTTGACAGGAGAAGACAACACAAGAAAAGAAAGATTGTGTATGAACTGATCTCTCTCTATATGTATATTCCTTCAGAATATTACTAGCAAAGTTTTTGGATTTATCTCACATATCTAAGTCATCGTAAGCTGCTCTTGTTGAGACATCAAAAAAAGACAGTTAAATGGTTCATACACACTGATGGAACTAAGGCAGTCACTTTTATGATAGAGCACTATGAAAGGATTCCTTATCTGTTATTTCTAGAAATGCTGCCAAAGCAAGTAAGCTTCTAGTTTTTGGTAGCATGCTTGTAAATATGTATTCAGAATAATAATTGTAACTCTACTGTTTTGGGGGTTTTTTTGAGGAAAGAAATAGAATCACATGCACACATATGCTTCTAAATTACCCTCCTCCCCAAGGGTTAATACATAATTAATGATGCTAAAAATAAATGTCATACTCTCAGCATATGACAACATTGCCTATGATGCGTACTTTACATGTACAATTTTGCAATGAAACTTTATGTCAGTTAGTTGTAATCTCTTATTGCCAGGTTGCTACTTAAAGAAGCATGTATAATAATTGTTTCCAATGCTTGTTTATCATGGACACAAGCCATAATGCTTAGACCTATTGGAGAAAGGAAACATTGTAATAAGTTAATAACTAAGGTTAATAATTTAAGAATGTTAGTATTCAGATTAGATTTATTTTACATTTTATTAGATTTATAAGTCCTGTTTTATATGCTGGACATGGGTGAACCAAATAATACACTTCTTTATTTTTTTAAAGATCTTTGTGATGTAGGCTTTCATTAATTTAATTCAATATGTTTTTGATATACAGTATGTGTGCCTTGTTTTAAAATTTTCATAACTATAATATACAGCCTATACAAGGTTAGAAACACAGCTTAACACTATTCACCTCAGTGAAACATACAGATATTTGCCTGTGCAAGATTATTAAAGTGGTTCCTTTATGAACCATTTAACTGTCTTATACCATTTATATTTAATTAATTAATTAATTAATTCAATTGTATGCCACCCAACTTCCTAGGGACTCTAGGCGGCTAGAGTATGAGCCAGAGGAAACAATCAATGAGGATACATTTTGCTTAGAAGTAGGAAAAGCACTTCATCCAAAGTTTGCATAGTACAGTGATACCTCGTCTTACAAACGCCTTGTCATACATACTTTTCGAGATACAAACCCGGGGTTTAAGATTTTTTTGCCTCTTCTTACAAACTATTTTCACCTTACAAACCAACCGCCGCTGCTGGGATTCCCCACTTCCGGACTTCCGTTGCCAGCGAAGCATCCATTTTTGCACTGCTGGGTTTCCCCTGAGGCTCCCCTCCATGGGAAACCCCACCTTCGGACTTCCATTGCCAGCAAAGCACTCGTTTTTGTGATGCTGAGATTCCCCTGCTGGGATTCCCCTGCAGCATGGCAAAAACACAGAAGTCCAGAGGTGGGGTTTCCCATGGAGGGGAGCCTCAGGGGAATCCCAGCAGCGCAAAAACGGGCACTTCGGCTGGCAAAAGGGTTGAATTTTGGGCTTGCACGCATTGATCGCTTTTCCATTGATTCCTATAGAAAACAATGTTTCGTCTTACAAACTTTTCACCTTAAGAACCTCGTCCCGGAACCAATTAAGTTTGTAAGACAAGGTATCACTGTACTAATAACTTAGTGATCAGTATAAAAATCAGCACAGACCAACAAGCAGCTATGTGCTATTCTTTTATGGCATAGGCAAAGGTTGAGAAGTGGAGAGGATGGGAAGGAATCCCTGCTGGTGTTGTAGTGCTGCAATGTAGTGAAAGTGGTACATTATAATCTAAAAGTAAACGATTGCCTCTGCTCTGCCCTGATTTTGGAAAGGATGCACACCAGTTGAGTGCAATGATTAGACTTTTCCCCAGAGATGATCTGGAACTTCAAATTGTCTGGTGTAGTTTTAGTTCCTGGAAATTATTTTTTGTGATATGTATAGAGAAACTAGATGTAGAGTGTAACCTGCCAGAGATTAAAGAGCTATTTTTTAAAAAAGGAAAAAAAGAAAAAGATTGCTAACTTAAAAGAGTGACTACCACTTAAAAGAGTGTTTACAAACTCAGAGTTTCTGGGGACAAAGAAAATAGCAAATAGTAAATCAATATATTTTTGTACCTTCCTGCAAAGTCATTTTCACTTTAGCTTCATGGTTTCTGAACCCAAAATAGTGTAAAATAGACATTATGGAAACTATTGATTAGGAGACATAAAAAAAACCCTAAAGAAAGCTGTTGTTAGACATGATAGAAAAAAGACTTTCTCACTCATAATAAAGTTTTTCAAACAATCCAAACTCACACAATGAATAATCCAGACTCACCCTTGTTAATTTTGTTATAGTAATATTTAGTTGAATATATGAAAACAGGTCTCCCTAAGCTTATCTGAAATGCAGTGGAGATTAATAATGACCAATTTCCAGGTTGAACAACAAGAACAAAAACTTCCTAGTTTTCTTGTAGTTAACAAGACAGACTTGCAGAAGATATATTCTTGAAAAGACACATTCTTCATAAATGATATAAAAAGTGTGATCTTCCAGCAATCTCTTTACAAAAATTCTAGAAGTGTAAATATCCTGAATTTGCATTCATATTTTATTAATAAGATGTTATGTTTGTGTAAAAATTAATTTAATGAAACTCTGGCCTCAAATCTTCATGTCATCTTCAGGGCTCTTAAAAGTTTTGATTTAGAACCTCAATTTAAAGTGAATCATCTTTTCAAATCATATCTTGGCTGGCCAGGAAGGACGTCTTTGTGACATCAAAGCTCCGCCCATGGAATTCCCTATTGGGATTCCCCACCTCCTTTCCAGACTCCCGACCGACCCGACAGTTCCGTGGCTCTTTTGAAAAGCTAACAGCTGGGTGGCGGGGCTTCTCAGCATCCTCCTGAACCCGAATGCCGATCCCGAACTTTTGCCGAACTTCCGGGTTCGGCATTCGGGAGAACGCCGAGAAGCCCCCTGGCTGTTTCAAAAGGCGACAGCCAGGCAGTGGGGCTTCTCGGCGGCCTCTCAAATGCCGAACCCAGAAGTTCGGCAAAAGTTCGGGTTTGGCATTCAGGAGGATGCCGAGAAGCTCCTGGCTGTTTCAAAAAGTGACAGCCGGGTGATGGGGCTTCTCGATGGCCACCTGAACCCAAACTTTTGCCGAACTTCCGGGTTCGGCATTTAGTCGGCAGTTCGTAAGATGGAAAAAGTTCGTAAGAAGAGGCAAAAAATTTCCGAACCCCAGGTTCGTATTTCGGATTGTTTGTATGGCGAGGGGTTCGTATCACAAGGTACCACTGTATTTTTGCTTTTTATTTTATTTATTTATTTAATTTATTAATTATTGATTAATTGGATTTATATGCCGCACATCTCCAAGGACTCGGGGAAGATTACAGCAAAATTTTGCTAATTTTTGCTTCTGCACCAGAGGCACCAGGAGTGGATGACCTCCTGCCCTTCCCTCACCTGCCTTTTGTGCACAAAGACCAACCACCACCTACCCTGAACTCCTCACTGCTCCTGCACTAATGCTCCAGCCCTGCTTAACTGTGTTTCTTTGCTGATCCTGGAGCTGAAGCCAGGAAGGTAAGAGGGATGGCAGCGGAGGCAACAACATTCTAGGATGGCACATGACAGGGGATACATCACTGTCGGGCTACCCACCCTGCCAAAGCTAGAGCACTTTCTTCCCTTTACCAATGCCAAGAAGAGAGAAAGAGAAAGGAAAAAAGAAAGAGAGAAAGAGAAATAGAGAAAGGAAAAGAGAAAGGGTAAAGGAAAGGAAAAGCGAAAGGAAAGGAAAGAAAAAAGGAAAAGAAAGAAAGAAAGAAAGAAAGAAAGAAAGAAAGAAAGAAAAACTTATGAGCATAATTGAGCCCAAAATTTTGGTTGCTAAGTAAGAATGTTGTTAAATGAGTTTCACCAGATTTTACAAGTTGGCCATGCCCACCCAGTTACCTGACCAGCAAGCCACACCACCTGAAGCCACACCCATCTGATCTCCAAACCATGCCACAAAATAAGTCTTGCCCACAGAATTAGTACGAGGGTCACCCAGAAAGGAAAGCAGCACATTTTTTTTCTCAGCCTACAGTAACGGTACAAATGCAAAACTTTAGATATACATTATTTGAATTGTCAGGAGTTTGTGTGTAAATGTTGTGTTGTGCAGCTACAGATAGCGTAGCTGCAGCAGTGTTTCAAAATGGTGTCTGTAAGTGATGTATGTTACAAGCAGCATGTGGTCATTGAATTTCTCACTGCAGAGAAATAAACTATTGGGAACATTCATAAACATTTCTGTACAGTTTATGGAGAATCTGCAGTCGAGAGAAGTATGGTTAATCACTGGGCACAGAGGGTGGGGCCATTAGAGGTGATTCACACAGTGCATAAATGGCTTCGTGATCAGAACAAGGAGTGGTACCAACTGGGCATACATACCCTGGTGTGTTGCTGGAGGAAGGCCATAGAACGAGGCAGAGATTACATGGAAAAACAGGGAGTGCAGAAGAAACATCATTCTTTCTTGTGTGTAAGTTTCATTGTGTTCAGTAAATTACTGTTGAAGAAAAAATATGTGATTCATTACTTTCTGGGCGATCCTTGTAGTAAAAAATTTAGAACCCACCCTTGTCCCATACTCCCTAGTAATATTCATTGTGTTTATTAGAGCTGGCTTCTTCATTAATAAAATAGCAGTACTTTATCTTGTCAATAAAAATATCAAGAAGTATGATAAGATTTTGCTTAGGATAATGCAAAATTTTCCATCAATTTTTTCAAATAATTTTCTAATACACCAGAATCTTGTTAGCTTTTCTCTGCTTTCTTAAAATAGGTGTCCTACATTATATTTTAGCATTGCTAACCTAACTAAGTTAACACAATAGTTTAAATTAAAAATAACAATGTGTAATAATGCGGTTATTCAGTATCAATACGCCGATGATACCCAGTTAGACATCTCCACCCCATGTCCAGCCAACGAAGCAGTGGAAGTGATGTGCCGGTGCCTGAAGGATGTTGGGGCCTGGATGAGTGTCAACAAACTTAAGCTCAACCCAGACAAGACGGAGTGACTGTGGGTCTTACCTCCCAAGGACAATTTCATCTGTCCATCCATTACCCTAGGGGGAGAATCACTGGCCCCCTCAGAGAAGGTTCGTAACTTGGGCGTCCTCCTCGACCCACAGCTCACATTAGAGAAACATCTTTCAGCTGTGGCGAGGGGGGCGTTTGCCCAGGTTCGCCTTGTGCACCAGTTGCGACCCTACTTGGACCGGGAGTCACTGCTCACAGTCACTCATGCCCTCATCACCTCGAAACTCGACTACTGTAATGCTCTCTACATGGGGCTACCTTTGAAAAATGTTCGGAAACTTCAGATCGTGCAGAATGCAGCTGCGAGAGCAATCATGGGCTTTCCCAAATATGCCCATGTTACACCAACACTCCGCAGTCTGCATTGGTTGCCGATCAGTTTCCGATCACAATTCAAAGTGTTGGTTATGACCTATAAAGCCCTTCATGGCACCGGACCAGATTATCTCAGGGACCGCCTTCTGCTGCACGAATCCCAGCGACCAGTTAGGTCCCACAGAGTGGATCTTCTCCGGGTCCTGTCAACTAAAGAATGTCGCTTGGCGGGACCCAGGGGAAGAGCCTTCTCTGTGGCGGTCCCGGCCCTCTGGAACCAACTCCCCCCAAAGATTAGAATTGCCCCCACCCTCCTTGCCTTTTGTAAGCGGCTTAAAAACCACCTCTGCCGTCAGGCATGGGGGAATTGAGACCCTCTTCCCCCTAGGCCTTTACAATTCTATGCATGGTATGTATGTATGTATGTTTGGTTTTTTATATTAATGGGTTTTTAATTGTTTCTAACATCAGACTACTATTGTACACTGCTTTATTGTTGCTGTTAGCCGCCCTGAGTCTCCGGAGAGGGGCGGCATACAAATCCAATCAATCAATCAATCAATCAATCAATAAATAAATAAATAAATAAATAAATAAACAGTGTATATAATGTTATGACTGGTCATTCTTGGTAAGTGAGATTTAGGTGGAGAAAGCAAATGGTTTGCATGCAGAGATAGCTGTGAACAGCTTACAAAACACAGTTATGTAAGCCTGTCTTTAATAATTTAACAACTAATAATTTAGTAGGCAATTGAGGTCAAATTCCTATGCACGGAGAATAGATAAATGAAAATAAAGATAATAAAGAAACAAGTAACAATGATAAAACATCCACTTCACTAACTTTTATTCTATTGAAAAATATTAAGTTCTTAATAGAAAAAGGAACAAAATTGTCATTCATCTGTCTGAATAAATTCACAGAAAGAGAATAATTTTGTACCATATTAAAGAGGAGGAATCTGATTCTTTTTTTAAAAAAGCTTTAAATTATATTTCACCCAGTTCTATTTATGCAGAAATCTTTTGATTAAATTCTAATAAAAATATAGATAGTTTATCAGAGATACTTTTTCATGTTTATTTGTAGAAGTAGGCCAGGACCGAGGAAGTACTTCGGACATAAAGCATCATTAAATAAATTGCATAATAGTGCAAGTTTCAAAAATATACATGAATGGTCAAATCAAATCATTTATTATTTATTTATTAAATAATAAATATTTATCAAATCATAAGATTTTGATAGCTTCAGGATATAATTTTGGGATATCCATATGAGAACACTGAAATATTACATAATTTAGCAATCATGAAATCTCTTAAAATATTTATTTATTTTTATTTATTTATTTATTTATTTTGTCCAATACACAATGACGGTTTTAGTGGGTATATATCTATATACACAGTAAAATACATGATGAAGGTTATAGAGGAGATATTCATAGTAAAATATACAGTGATCCCTCGATTAGCGCGGGGGTTACGTTCCAAGACCTCCCGCGCTAATCGATTTTCCGTGTTATAGTGGTGCGGAAGTAAAAACACCATCTGCGCATGCGCGCCCTTTTTTTTCCATGGCCGCACATGCGCAGATGGTGGAGTTTGCGTGTGGGCAGCGGGGAAGACCCAGGGAAGGTTCCTTTGGCCGCCCAACAGCTGATCTGCTCCGCAGCAGCGAAGATGGAGTTTCCCGTTGCCCAGGCAAAGGGGAAACCCCATCTTCGGCTCCTCGCTACTGCCATGCTGCGGAGCAGATCAGCTGTTGGGCGGCCAAAGGAACCTTCCCTGGGTCTTCCTGGTGCCCAGGCAAAGGGGAAACCCCAAGAGAGCCAAAAGAGCACCGGGCCGGTTGGTTCCCAACCAAAAGAGTTTACCCCGATTGTCCTCGGTGGGGGAAAACAGCGCGTCGCCAGGCTCCCCATCTTCAAGAGAGGCGCGACGGCTAGCCAGGATCCACGCAGAAAAGGCGCACGCTCCCAGCCGCTGCGCCCTGCTTGGAGAGCAGCGGCGAGCAGAGCACAGAAGACGACGAGGTTCCCCGCTTGCTACCTCTTCGCCTTCTCCCGCCTCCGAGGCCGACCAGCCCAAGCCGCAACAGACACACACACACATACACGCACTCCCTCTCTCGCGCTCACACAGACGCACTCAGACAGAAAAGAAAAAAAAATCCCCAAAAGAGAGGGACAAGAGGCAGGCACAAAGCGGGGGCACAAGGGGAGCTGCCCGGCAGAGGTTGCTTTTTTTCTTCTCGTGGGCAAGTGGAGGGGGGGAGAGAGAAGGAAAGAGAGAGAAGGAAAGAAAGAGATGAGAGAGGGAGGAAGAGAGTGTGAGAGAGGAAGAAAGAGAGAGAGAAATGTAAAAAAAAGGGGAGAAAAAAAGAGAAATGAGAAAATGATTGAAGCAGAGAATGACAGGAAAGAAAGAGAAAGAGACAGAGAAGTGACTCTTGGTGATGACGTATGACGTCATCGGGTGGGAAAAACCGTGGTATAGCAAAAAAACCGTGGAGTATTTTTTAATTAATATTTTTTGAAAAACCGTTTTGTAGCGTTTTGCACTAATCGAGACCGTGCTAATCGAGGGATCACTGTATCTAAGAAATAATAGAAAAGAAGATATAGCAATAGAAACATATCAATGAAAGAATAGAAGAAGAGATATAGGAATAGAAGAAAAGTATAGGAGATATAGGAGAGCAATAGGACAGGGGACAGAAGGCACCCTAGTGCACTTGTACTCGCCCCTTACTGACCTCTTAGGAATCTGGATAGGTCAACCGTAGATAATCTAAGGGTAAAGTGTTGGGGGTTTGGGGATGACACTATGGATTCCGGTAATGAGTTCCATAATATTTATATTTATTATAAAATATAATATTTATTATAAATATAATAAATAAATAAATTTATAATAAATATAATAAATAAATATTATAAATAATATAATATTTATTATAAAATATAATCTACATAGCAACAAATTGGTTCTCATCAAATGCCTGGTTATTTTTAACTGGAGTTGGTTTAGTCTGAATCTGGAACCTTCCACACACAAAGCACATAGACTGCAAATATTTATTTTCTATACCAACTGCAAAAAAGCCCAGCACATTTTATGTGACAAATCAATCTTCTAAACAAAATTGTGTGTTTTATGAATTTTCTAATACTTTAAAAAAAAAAAAGTCTGTCATATTCAGGGAAGCCTCTAAGGAACAGTAACTGATGTTTATTTATAAGTCATGCTGGTTTAACTAATCGCATTTTAATTTTAATGCATTTTGCAATTTCATATTTATTGTAAACAAATAGGAATTTTATGAGCATATCTCCATGTTATTAATGTTTAGTATGTTGACTTCCCTGTAGAGTCTGACCCTGTGGAACACAAATATCAAATAAATAGAAACAAATTAAAATCTGATAGGCCTCACGAGTCCCCCTTGCTGAGCAAACAAAATGGCCTGTTCTATCATCACTCAATGAATCTTCTAAACTGATTAAAATAAAATATTTTGCCTGCAAAGTTTAGGTTGCATTTTAATTTTTCTGCCATGAATCAGTGCTAAATTATTCTCTTCCCACACTTAGTAGTTTGTTGGAATTTGTGTTTCTAATATGTTTATATGCTGTAAAAGTCCTTTATTTTTAGAGATATGCTTATAAGAAGTGCTAAGAAAATGTTTTGCAAGGTTTTCTTCCAGAATATGATGGAATATATTTTTTAAAAGTTCCTTCTTTGAACCTATTTTAAGTAAAATCTATGGTTAGTTTACATAAAGGAGAGTAATGAAAAACATAATGAGACACAATTTGCCATAGCCAAGTCATTGCGGCCACTTCACCACTGTCTATTTTCCATGGCTAACTCACCATGGTCAAATCACCAGAGCCAACCTGCCATGGGAAAACTTTTTATTTTATTTATTGATTTATTGATTTATTGATTTATTGATTTATTTGTCAAACAATTACAGTAATCCCTCACCTATCGCGGGAGTTACGTTCCAGACCTTGCCGCGATAGGTGAAATCCGCGATGGGGAATTTATCCCCCTTCCCACCAGCCCCATATGCCTGGAGGCGAGCAACGGCCGGCTAACCTTTCTCCCCCACTACTACTTACTCTGTTCTTTGCAGCAGTTCGGCCAAATGTTGTGTTTTTTGCCTTGCCCCGGCTGTAAAGTCCCTGGTGAGCTGCCCCGGCTGTTTCTTTTTTTCTCTCTCTCTCTTCCACCCTCGAGCACTTCCTCTTCCGCCCTCTAGCCCAGTCTGGAAATCCCCGCCGTGTCGCGTTCCTTTCTTTTTTTCCTTTCGGCACTGGCGAGGGGGATTGAACGAGGGGACGGGCCTCCGCCGGAGCTCAGTCCCCGCCCCGCTCATCATTTGGGAGTCCCGCTGGGGGATTCTAGCACTTGTTTGTGTGGTAAAATCATTCAAATGAAGCTGACTTCAAAACCCGCGATGAAGTGAAGCCGCGGCAGGTGAAGCGCAATATAGCGAGGGACTACTGTATAGGGTGATAATTTGTACATATTAAACATTAGATAAGTAATGTTAAAAAGTAGACAATAGGACAGGGACGGTAGGCACAATGGTGCGCTTATGCACGCCCCTTACAGACCTCTTAGAAAGCAGGAGAGATCAATTTAGGAGTAGAAACCACAGAATCAGGTCGTGCATTGATTACTCTGTTGCTGAAGTCGTATTTTTTGCAGTCAAGTTTGGAGCGGTTGACATTTAGTTTAAATCGATTTTGTGCTCGTGTGTTGTTGCGGTTGAAGGTGAAGTAGTCGTTAACAGGTAGAACATTTTGGTATATGATTTTATGAACTATAATTAAGTCAGAACAGAGACGACGGAGTTGTAAGTTGTCTAAACCAAGAATTTCAAGTCTGGAGGAGTAAGGTATTTTGTTGTGAGAAGAGGAATGAAGGACTCCTCTTGTGAAATATTTCTGGACTCTCTCAATTGTGTTGATGTCAGATATGCAATGTGGGTTCCATACAGGCGAGCTGTATTCTAGGATTGGTCTGACAAATGTTTTGTAAGCTCTTGTTAGCAGTTCAAAATTATTGCGAAAGATTAGGTTAACAACTCTTAAAGCCTTTTTGGCAATGTTGTTGCAGTGGGCTCTAGGACTTAGGTCATTGGATATGAGTACTCTAAGGTCTTTGACAGATTGAGGGTTATCAATTCCTCCAAGTTTATATTTAGTATTCTGATTCTTTTTGCTAATGTGTAAGACAGAGCATTTAGTGGTGGAGAACTTAGCATGGGTCAATTGGCTGCAGGACAAATTAGCAATTGAACTTTTATACACGCACACACAAACACACTCACACACACTATAATTTTTGTCATTCATTTTTAATTTTGTCCCTTCTTTTGCATCCTTTTTAAAGATTGTGTTCCACCATTTCTTGTAACTCTTGTTCCTCAGTGAATTGTCCTGCAGCAAGTTGGCCATGAAGAGTTGTTCCACAGTGAGTTGGCTATGGCAAGTGGGCCATATTGAGTTGGCTTTGGTGAGTTGGCTGCAGACCCTACAAAAAGACAGACAGCAATATTGACAGAGAAGGAATGTTTCAATCTGACCTCCCAAAATGAATCTTTTTCAATCATTCTATTTCTCTATGTGTGAAAGAAACTGTATACTGGAGTTCTTGGATGAGAAATGGAAGCTGCAATAAAGATTAACCTAGAGCAAGTAACATTGATTTAAATGGAGAAACAAGCCTTTGAGCCTATCTAGAGCACTTAAACATATAAGATTAATAAAAATCATAAACCAGAAGAAACTAAGAACGCCACAACAAATGTCTTTGAATAAAACCAGGAGTAAAAAATAATAATTGTGAAAATCCTAGGGCTATTACTAAAGATATCCCATTGAAGCCATTGTTGCAATACAGGAAAGTTGGCTTCTCTTCAATCCTGGAATAAAGCTTTCCAGGAGATAACAGTGAGAAAGTGTGAAAACCATGCTCCATACTAATAGGCACTTTAAATTGCATCATTCCTAGAACAGCCACTTTCACAATGTTAGAATATCTTCAGAGCATGCAGATTATTACAACCCAGGATTGCAGTTATATCTGTTTGCCTTTGCTTGTATTTCTAGACAGGAAAAATATTACAAATATTACAGAACTACAAGTTACAAGCAGAGACAAATGGAGATACATTATTAAAATAAGCCAGCTGTTGAGTTGAGAAAGGGAATTCCATGAAGAAGCAATAAAGATGTACTAGACCCTTCAACAATTTAATTAGCTGCTTGGTCAATTCAAAGTAATTCTCTTGGAGGCAGAATAAAAAAAGAAATAGCAACAATATATATTTTTTATATCAACATTGGCATATTTTATGATTCTCCAGATTTTTATACACAAGATGAGCCTGAAGATTTGAAATAAGATACTGTTGTCTGAGGAGTACTCACAAACTTTTCGGGAGTATTGACAAATTTCAGAATGAAGTGAAAGATTGATAAACTATATTTGTCCTCTATTGATTTCTATTGAATTGAATTTGATTTGTAATCAGATATGCTGTGTGATATTATGTTTTCTAATTGTCCAGCTCAAAGCATGCTTATGCTATTGCCACCATTATGGCTTCTCAATTTACCAAAGAACCAATGTTGAAGGAAGACTGAGATGGAATGCTGGCTCCAAATTTCAAGAGGTAGAGCCGTGAGAGCCAAGGACACTTTGGCAAGTGTTTTCCAAGACCAGAGATTTTTCTCATAACAATACAATGACATTTAATTGGACAATAGGGGAGAGGTGGATATCTGTACTTTAATTATGTGGGTTTGTGTGGGAACTTGGTAAAACAGGTTTTGCTTTCATAAGTGCCAAAATGATGTATTCAATAAAATTTTGCATTCAGACATTGGCAGGTCTTGAATGTGCTTGCTTTGGCTGGATTTGTTGATCCTAACATTGACAATAATACTGGGTATTCTTTCCAATTACAGATACTAAAATATTTCAAATTGTCCACCATACTTCATCCATACGACTTAACAATAATTCTAATTTTTATGAAATTTGTATTTTATAATTTTAGATGGCTTTTACCTGTGTCTGCAATTTGACACTAAATATATCAAATATAATTTTTTATTTATATGCAACCAAAAGTTTTATAGTAACCTAATGATGAACCTTTGCTACATTAAGAACTCTGTAAACCACAATTCCTCCCATAACATAAGAAACTTTGAATATGTAATTTAGTGAGTAAAATTTGTTTAATTAAAATGTATAATATATTTTGGATTTTTATTTAAATAATGTATTATTAAATATATGTAATATATTTATAAAAGATAAATTATATAAATTATATTAGAAAATAATTATTAAAAGAACAATTTTCCAAATTTATCTTTGACGCTTTTTATTCTCTTAAGGCTTGTTAAATGATAGTTTATCCAACCATGTATTTTTATTGATGATATATAACATACATTTTAAGTATTAAGTTTTGATTACCAAGATTTAAAAAAATTTAAAACTAGAAATGATTTAATTTATCCCCTGTAAAATTATCCTACCAAAATATGAAATTTCATATTGTTGTACATACTCCTGGTCAGTTGGAGGATGATGAAGAGCTTGAGGACTCTGATACAGATAGTGTTTATGAATTAGTGGTAGGCCCTGGGTTACAGGTATTAGAACAGGTGGGAGGCCAGCCACAGGATTTTGCTATGAGTCCAGAATCTAGTGAGGAAGAGACAGACATTCGCTGGGTTAATCCTCAATTCAGAAGGGTCCAAAAACACAAGGAACGGGTGTTAGGAAAAAGATATTAAGGGGAGGAATGGGTTAAATACTGGAGTGATGTATTTGGCACATCAGGGAGCCAGCAGAGTTTCAATGTTGCAGTTCTAAAATGAAACTTTTTTCAGTTTGGCTCCGGTAAGTACATAAATCTTGGGAGATGGAGGAGGCTTGAAGGAATGCATGTGGAATGTAAGTAAGAGAGATAACGGGAGAAAGGAATGTACCAGTCTGTATTGCATTTTGAATATGGAAGTGAAGAGAATAAAAATAGAGTTTGTAATGGTTTTGATTGTAATATTTGCATTGTAATATTTGTTTATAAGTAGGAAAACATAACATAAAGAGCTTGTTTTAAGAAATACCCAGGGTTTCAATTTCATTTGTGGAATCTAGTAGCTTATTCTCATTTCCTAAAAGTTGCACAAGAAGTATTTATCAGAGCAATTTCAGGTATGGTTAAAAGCTGAAGAATCTTCGGGGACCTGTTATATTTAAAGGTGAAGGGTCTAAAGGATTTAGGCACAAAATTCAATGTTTAATTTTTGATAAACACTTAAAAGCACTAATTAATCATATTAATCGCATTTGTTCCTTTATTTACTTATGTATTTTTTAAAAAATAAACTACTCAACGGCCAGAGCTGTCTTATCATTTACAATAAAACACTTCAAAAGATTTAAATAAAGGTATAACAAAATGAAATTTTTATTTATTTATTTTTATTTATTTATTTATTTATTTATTAATAGAGTTGAAAGGGACCGTTAGGTCATCGAGTCCAACCCCCTGCCTGAGCAGGAAACCCTACAGCACCCCAGCCAAATGGAAGTCCAATCTCCTCTTGAAGTTGTCCAGAGTTGGGGAGCTCACCACCTCCCCTGGCAGGCAGTTCCATTGGTTGATCGCTCTGACCATCAGGAAGTTCTTCCTTATTTCCAGGTTGAATCTCTCCTTGGTCAGCTTCCAACCATTGTTCCTCGTCCGGCCCTCTGGTGCCCTGGGGAATAAAGAGACCTCCTCCTCACCGTGGCAACCCCTCAAGTATCTGTAAACTGCTATCATGTCCCCTCTAGACCTTCTTTTTTCTAGGCTGTCCATGCCCAGTTCTCTCAATCTCTCTTCATAAGTCTTGGTTTCGAGTCCCCTAATCATTTTGGTTGCTCTTTTTTGCACCTTCTCCAGAGTTTCGATGTCTTTTTTGTAGTGAGGTGACCAAAATTGGATGCAGTACTCCAGGTGGGGTCTGACCAGGGCATAGTAGAGTGGTATTAGTACTTCCCTGGTCTTGGAGCGTATTCCTCTGTTGATGCAGCTTAGGATTGAGTTGGCTTTTTTGGCTGCTGCTGCACATTGCTCACTCATGTTTAGTTGATTGTCCACCAAGACTCCAAGATCTCTTTCGCAGTCACTACTGCTGAGTGGGGTATCTCCCAGGCTGTATGTATGTCTAGGGTTCTTTTTGCCTAGGTGGAGGACTCTGCATTTGTCGGTGTTGAACCTCATTTTGTTGGTATGGGCCCACTGTGATAGTCTGTCTAGGTCTTCTTGTACTCTGAGCCTGTCCTCAAGGGTGTTGGCTACCCCCGCCAGCTTGGTGTCATCTGCAAATTTTATTAGTTCCCCTTTTATTCCCTCGTCCAGGTCGTTGATGACGATGTTAAAGAGTACAGGACCCAGGACAGAGCCCTGTGGTACTCCACTGTCTACTTTTTTCCATGTGGATTTGGTGCCGTTGAGGACAACTCGTTGGGTGCGGCTGGTCAGCCAACTGTTTATCCATCTACATGTGTAGTAGTCTACTCCATTTTTTTCTAGTTTGTGGATTAGGACATTGTGGTCGATTTTATCGAAAGCCTTACTGAAGTCCAAGTATATGAGGTCCACTGAGTTGCGTTGGTCAACTGACTTGGTTATGGTGTTGAAAAATGATATGAGATTGGTTTGGCATGATTTGTTTCTGATGAATCCGTGCTGGCTATTGGATATGATCTTGTTTGTTTCTAGGAAGTGGGTAAGTTGTTTTTTGATTATTTTCTCCAGTATTTTTCCAGGTATAGAGGTCAGACTGATTGGTCTGTAGTTACCTGGGTCGGTCTTTTTGCCTTTTTTGTGGATGGGGACTACGTCAGCTCGCTTCCAGTCTTCCGGTAGGTCTCCAGTGATCCAGGATATTTGGTAGATGAGGAGGAGTGGTTCCGCTATGGTGTCTGCCAATTCTTTTAGGACTTTGGGGTGAAGTCTGTCTGGCCCTGGTGATTTGTATTCGTTTAGTTCCCTCAGGTAGTCCCTCACTGTGCTTTTGGCTATGTTGAGTTCGGTTCTGGGGCAGTTTGTTGCAGTTAAATTGCAGATTGGTTGGAGGGAGGTTCCCTTTTGTGTGAAGACTGATGCAAAGTAGGCGTTGAGTAGCTGTGCTTGGTCATTGCTGTCTGTGATTTCTCTACCCTCTTCGTTTTTTAGTGTGACGATTGTTTCTTTGATTTTCTTCTTATTGTTGATGTGTTGGAAGAATCTTTTTTTGTTATCTTTGACTTCCGCTGCAAGGTGTTGTTCATATTGTGCCTTTGCTGTTTTTATTTTTTGTTTGCAGGAACTGGCTGTTTGCTGATATTCCGCTTTGGTTATGAGTCCTTCTTTCCATTGTTTGTACTTAGCTTTTTTTCCTTTTATGTCATCTGCGAGGGCTTTGTTTAGCCATGCAGGTTTAGTTTTGGTTTTCCTGTTTTTCCTTTTCATGGGGATTGCGTTGTTTTGGGCATCTATGATGCTGTTTTTTAGGATCGCCCAAGCTTATACAGTAAATGTAAAATGAAAACACCATGAAAAGTATATAACAGTAAGGCAGACATCAAAATCTAAAACTATATAAGTCAAGATACAAACAGTTCAATTTTAAAGTTAATTTAAACAATTGGGACAATAAATAGGCCTTCAACTAGTGTCAAAATGACAATGTGTATATGAGTGGAAATTCCATAAATGGGGTACCACCACAAATAAAGCTTTTTTGGAGAAAGCTTTGTAGATGAATATTACTATTTTATTACTCTGCATGCATGCTAATTATATGAATATATGAAACATAACCCCTCTTCACAAGGAATTAGTAACTATTAATAAGGTGAATTCTCCAGCCATTTACAGGCTTGTGTACAAAGTACTGAGCATTTAGATTAATCTCTGACATACAAAGCTGTCCATAATTCTTTAGTCTTCAAGACTAGATGCATTGATTCTATAAACTGAAAGTTCAGATAAGCTTTTAAAAAATCCATTAACTCAGAGAACTGGATGGGCTTAAGGCTGACACTGACAAAGTAAAGGGTTTCACAGTAGCGCTGCATCAGATTGATTCAAGTGTCAGATGTTTAACACCATCAAATGAGGCAATATTATATAAAATTGATGGAACAAACCCCAATTTAATTCATTTGGGTGTCAAGACTGGCAAGTGGCTACTCATAAGCTTCTGAAGTACTATGGTCTTTGAAAGACACTGAAGTTATTGTAGTTGGTGGGAACCAGACATGCAGCTGAAATGAAGATGTTTTAGATACACAAAAGCAGGTAGCAATATAAAAAAGAAAAGTTGTACTGACAAGTGGCTATATGGGGGCAGGGTGGGGGTGGGGAAGGAAGGTTAGGAAGTTCAATAAATTTATTTTTGTGGCATTTCAAAAATAAATATTCTCCAAATATTTTGGTTCTTGGATATATGCATAGAAAGTTATAAATCATTGGCCCTTTGTTGTTGTTGCTGGTTTGTTTTTGGTAAAATACTAATTGAATTAAGAAGTTATACATACCCTAACCCTATCCTTATCCAGAATGAGTTGATTTGAATGAATAATCACTTTATTTTTAAGTGAAAAGTGCAGCATAGATTTATTTTCTCAAATTCTAATACCAAGTTCAACTTTGCATTACTTGGAACTGAGAATTGCAATGGCCTAGTCACACATATTTTCCTATCTTTAATAGCTATTAGGTGTACAATGTGTGCAATCTGCTAGGGCCAGGACTCCCAACCTTTTGAGTGTCAGGGACTGATTCTTTTGAAGACATTTTTTAATGCACTGGGAGAATGTGGTTTTACACACTGCCTGGATCCCACATGTGCACAGATAAAGCTTCCCTCACTTGTGTGGCCCAGTTCCTGGTAGGTTGAGGACCATTGGCAGTATGCAGCCTAGGGTTTCGGGACCCCTGTACTGGGAGATCGGTCTCTAGCTTTAACTAGTACAGTATAATATTCATTTGTGACACCTAATTTTTTAAAGTTCTGATAACAAATGTATTTTTCTTTTGTAAAGCTGATATTACATATTGTTATTAAGATAGACATCCTTTTGCAATGGGAAAAGAAAGGAAGGTAAATCATGCATGTTAAATCCTGGTTTATAACCGCCCAGGCTGCTATCTGATTGGTTGAATTTAAACAGCCAGCATGCGGGAAACTTGAACAGTTTTTATTGGTCCTCCCCCACAGACTCAGCTCCGTTTATTTATTTATTTATTAGATTTCTATGCCGCCCTTCTCCGAAAACTCAGGGCAGCTCACAGGAGCCATTGTTAACTGTTTGAGTTAAGTCTTTAAATAAAGAGTTATTTTTATGCAAAACTGCCTTCTGCCTTTTTTTCCTTTGAGCTAGCTGACTTCCGGCTTTAACAATACACCAAATGCATAGTCGGCCGAATTTAACAGCCGGCCAAAATTGCGCCGGGGCCAGGAAGGACACTGCCTCGGCGCTTTCACCTTCCTGAGCATCGGCAATCTCGTGAGGCATCGTGAGATCACCATTGCCGCCTATGTGCCTCCACGTGCAGCATTTTGCAGCTGGGGGCATGCCTGGGCAAGGCCTATAAATAGGGCTGTGCTTGAGACATTCCTCCTTTTGCCCCTGGCCACCAAAGAAGCAGACACCTACCCATCTTCTCTATCTTACATTGTGCCCTGAAGAGGTCGTCCATGGAGGCAGAACAGGATTTTTTTGCAGTCTCAGCACTTTAGTTGCGACTGTTTTTTCACCTATTCCACACTGGAGAGTGAGAATGGACTGGCTAGGGGGTGTGGCACATTTTGTTACAATTTGATAATTGGCTTTCCCTTTGGTCACTGGAGAGGGCAGGTTAGGGGCAGAAATGGACAGCGGTAGCAACTACGTTTTCCCCTTTAGGGTATCTTTTGAAAGATGATGGGCTGCCTCTCGCCAGGAACTATAGGTTCGCACGACCTGGGCGATTGGAGAGACCCCCCTTGGGACTCACTTAATCCAATAACCTGAAGGGGATTGGATGGTTCGCTCCTCCCACATGCTTAAAGGGTATGGCCAGGAACCAGGTTAAGGTAGCTACCTTCACCTTGTTCAGCAAGGAGCTATGCCCATAGTTGCCCAGGAAGGTTATTTGTGAATTATTTCTGCCCCAAATTTTCTAGTGGCCTCTGCAGGTTCTGGTTTTTAGGTTAATAATCAGTTAAAGTTCATTTAATTTTAATAAAGTGACCCATTTAAACCCAGCTCTTGATGTCCGTGTTCTTATTCCGCATCCAACGCAATGCTTTTTGAATAGGTTGACCTTAGTCACTTTCACAAGTAATTATTGGCTTCTGTAATTAAATTTAACAAGAAATTTTAGAATGCTTACAATCATAATACTTACTTTAATTAATAAATATTTTGTTCCTTTCCTAGTCTACTTAAAAAAATTATTCTATTTAATACAGAATATCTTATATCTGCCTTCTGACAAATCAAGCACACATATATATATTTAAAATAATTGTATTCTATATTATCAAGTAAAGAGATGAGAATTTCTTAAGATTTTTGTAGAACTTTATTATTTCTCTACTGATATGTGATGGTTATTTAAATTCCTTTCCTTAGCAAGAGAAGAGGCTGAAATCAATGCTTTGCCCTTCTTCCTTTTTGCATGTACATGTATCACAAGAAGTGATGAATTGTCTGAACAGAGCAACTGAATGATAAACAAGTCTGGATTTTGCAGTTGGCTGAAAAAAAGAAGCTTTAGGGAGCTAAAAGACTGCTGCTTTTTTGTTTTATGCACGCGTAACCTTGTGTGGATGGAAGGTTCTAGTCAATCTTATGTGCCAGCAGCCACATTCAAAAAATAGACATTGTTTAAATATGGCCAAGAAAACAAGTGGGCAAGATAAGAGGGTGGAGAAGAGGAATAGTTTCTTATTTAATATTTAATATATGCCTTCAGTCATCCAAAAAGGGACATATTTGGATATATTTTATGCTATTACAGTATTTCTAAATACTTATTCTTAAATCTTAAAATATGTCTCTCTTTCTCTCTCATCTATTTATCTCTGTTTCTATCTATCTGTCCATCTCTGTCTCTCTTTCTCCATCTATCTATCTATCTATCTATCTATCTATCTATCTATCTATCTATCTATCTATCTATCTATCTATCTATCTATCTATCTAATCTAATCTAATCTAATCTAATCTATTTAACATGATCTCTATCTCTGTTTCTTTCTCTGTTTCTCTCTCTCAATTTATCAATTCATCCTGATATGTTCAACATTTAAAAACTATGAAAATATTTAAGGGATAAAGTTTGGAGGCAAGCTCATTGCTACCATAACTAACCCTTTATTATTCTGTTATTTACAAGAGGCATTGAATAACTAAGTCATTGTAATGTATTTCTCCATTATTTTTCCCTTAACATGATTCAGAAATTAACATGCCCTACCTTAGGGGACGGAAAGTGGTATGAACAAAACAATAGAATTTAATATTTATCTGATTCATATATGGATGGAATTTATGGAAAATGTTTATCTGTGAATAATTGTGTTTTATGTTTTTATGCTTTTATACTTTTATGCTTAATAAATACAACACACACACACACACACAGATACACACTTATTTACATACATACACCAAAATGTGCTGACTAAATATTTTCTAGCAACTCAGCACTGACCTTATCAATATGATTATATATTTATACACCCATTAATGACATACATTACAGTAAGAATTATTGAAAAACTGCATTAGAATCAAAACCATTACAATCAAATAGTCAAAAAGGGAAACAAATGAACAAAAAAGATGGGAGCAATGATTTTATATTTATACTCTTTTAAACAAAATATGATCATTGAAAAAACAACCATCTTGTATCTAATGCAATAAATCTTATATGTCATTGTGCATATATCTAACAATCATGTTTTTTCCCCTGTAAACTGAAAACAGAAAACATCGACATGTAGGAGAGGAACCAAATTGTTTCTATTACATTGCATTGCTTTTATATTCTATACCATTTCAGCTTTAAATCCCTGGAGGTATTAAACATAAAGCCAGAAACAGGATAAACAAATTCAAAGGTGGATAAAGCACAAGAATAACACCCTAAAAACAGCTTCTTAAATAACTGAGCTTCCA
The DNA here is from genome assembly GCF_031021105.1 of Erythrolamprus reginae. Classification (NCBI taxonomy): domain Eukaryota; kingdom Metazoa; phylum Chordata; class Lepidosauria; order Squamata; family Dipsadidae; genus Erythrolamprus; species Erythrolamprus reginae. The sequence continues at coordinate 61,312,552 of NC_091954.1, read as the reverse complement.
TCTCCACAGAAGGATTATGTCTGGGGAATCAGTTACTTTATCGTGAATTTGCAGGGTTTTTTCATTTCATTACTATAGGGGTGTCAGCTTAGGATATTTTATGACAGCCAGGACGAAATGTGTGTGTGTGTGTGTGTTGTGTGGTATGTGTGTATGTGTGTGTTTGTGCATTTCCCAGAGAGCCTGAAAATAGAGGAAAAACATCAGGTTATCAGTTAAGTTTGTGACAAGAAAACTATCAGGGTTAAAATGCTAAAAAGCAGTATTTTGTTCAAAATGGTTAGTGACACCGTTGCTTTTTATATGATATTGCAACCATCCTCCATTTGATATTTAGCATGTACAATACTGAGCTCTCTGACATATTCTGGTATTTCTTTTAGTACCTTTCACACATAATGACCCAACTTTATAAGCAAGGCATCATCCTAACATCTTTCACCACTTCTGGAAAATAATCAGTGGTGCTCACATTCAGGTGTCACAGAAACAGGTTATCTGCTGTCTTTGACATTGGAAATTGCAAACATAGACATTTTATGTCACTTGGGCTGTTTTGCATGTTTGAACGTTCTGTTCCAAAGCTATAATTTTTGGTTTGGGAAAAGCTTTTTCAAGCTTCATACATGGCATTGAGCTCAAATTTTAAAATAATATTAACCCATTTTCTTCAAAGCAGTAAAACTAAAAATATATTCTGAGTTTAGTATAGATCCCATTCCTGTTTCTTGGACCACTTGGTTTTAATGAGGAAAAATGCACAAAAACATATAATAATTGAATGTTGATCTTAAATAATTATATTTTTCCCAAAACATCTGAGAAACTCTGGCTATAGTTCATTACTTTTTTGCTGATTAGAACCTTTTAAATCAAACATAACAGTATTTCACACATTGTTTTTTTTTTAAATATACACAACGATAAGTGAAACTGGGCTAGGATTTAACATGCCCAGTCCTTTTACAATCACTTCCTACTGATAACTTGATCATTTCTCCCTGAAATTTCAACACTGGGAATTTAATGCAATGTATTCTTTTTCTGATCTGTAATAAATTTACAGATCTGATGGGGATACAGTATTTCACACATATCCAGTACAATGGTGCAGGAATTGATGCTATGGATTTTATAAAAAATAGAATGTTCAGAAAAAAGCAAGAACTTATATTATATAATGAATGTTCACATCTGCCTTCATAGTGGCATTTCAAATTTGCCATGTTTAAACTTGGGGTCTGTAGCTGATAGATGATTTAACTACCTTGCATAGACACACTAGTTAAATTCCTTCAAATTAAATGTGTGCTTGTATTTGCTGCTAGGCTTTTTAAATATTCAAGTATGGTTTTACTGTCATAGTTTTACAGCATTTTATGTTTGGTAAGCTTATAATAATACTTAAATATCTTAAAGGATATTCTGTTCATTCTGGAGAGAAGAAATTCTTACTATCTTGGAAAAGTGACAACCGATATAATCTATTCCAACTAACAGATGTTCTTAAATGGCGTGAGCTTTTGTGAGTTGCAACTCACATAGCATATTTTTGCCACTGTCTAACATGGTTCTCCTTCTATAATGTTGACAACTGCTATATATCACTGAATTATGTGAACATGACAAGACAAATATCTGCATAAGGTTAAAATGCAATTATTCTGTATCTTGCAGTAGAAGGTGGCAATAAACTCCCACAAAATCTGGGATAGATTTAAAATACTCAGAATCCAACTCAGCTAAGGCAGATTGTCAGCTGGAAATGGCATGCTTCTAGCTTTAATATTTAAGAACAACTAGGAGGAAATTGTTGACAGATGACAAACAGAGGCTCTGAATAGGGAATACGCCTCAACCGAAACTTTTATTTATTGCAGTCTTCTGGGAAGATATTGAAATGCGTTATCTGTCCATCATGACTTGAAAATTGCTTAGCATCATAGTGCAATAAAGTAACAGCTCACCTCTGCTATGAGGAAGGTGTCCAATGTGCTTTGCTGACAGTAACTGATTCACAGGAGAGGTGGGGGTAGGATGGCATGGCAGACATATTCATGAGTGATCACTGTGACAGTTCTCTTCCCTAGGGCCTTACAGAATATATGGACTCTTATGGAGTATTTTTAAGCAAGGATACTTGGGTCTGTCTGAGACGTTTACATATCCAAACTAGGTAACATAATCAGTGCTAGTGATGTTATCTAGTTCTCTGGGAGTAATGAAATGTCATGCAAGAAAACAAGTTGAGAAAGTACCAAGAACCCCTCTTTTCAACCCTGAGCTATGAATATTCTCCTTTATTGATTTTGAAGCAAATGCTTGAATAGCTTAAAGAATGGGAGTAGAAACAGTGTTCAAGTTAAAACTTAATTAAAAGATAATATGAGGGTTTTTTCTTAATAGTTTATTTACTTACATACTTTAATATTTTAAAAAGGACTTATAAACTTGCATATCCTCCTAATGTTGAGTGGCATAAAAATTTAATTTAAAAATCTATCTGTTTAAAACAATACATTCCAAGCATAATAATACAAGGTGCACACATGCACAGAGCTCAACTGGTGCAAGTTGAGCTGCATGCCCATGCATGACAGCCTACTGCTCATGCAGTCTGGTTCCCCTATCCCACCTCCATCAGGCCACCAAGCCACAAAGATTGGGGATCACTGCCATAAACCACTGAAAATCAGCTGAATTGGGTGACACTATAAAGTTGAATAAGCAAACTTAGCCCAGATAGAAATATACACATATAGAAACCTATAAATGCAACCCTGTACAATGCTGTTTCAACTCTGAGGCTGGAACAGTTGGTAACAACTGTTGCTGGGCTCAACAACTGCTTAGATATCATCTTCTGCAATAGTCTAAACTCAATTTATGGCCTTCAAGTTAAAGAACTTTTTCAAACAGTGACCACAGCATGATTGATTTTTCTCTCAATTTGTGTCCTTGCAATGAGAGTTATAATGATGGAACTCCAAATTATAACTTTAAAAAAGCCAACTATGATCTCATAGTTGCTGACCTTGCATCTCTTAATTGATACCTTCCAATTACAGGTTGTAATACTGAAGAAGACTATTATAATATTTTCTTGAAGTCAATAGAGTCATTAACCTATATGTACCAAAAATAACCCCCAAAACTAAGCAAACAAACAAAAAAAAACCCCACAAACCAAAAACGATAGCAATAAGAAAGCCACAATCCAAGAAAAAAATATCTTTGTTGAGAAAACAAAACTGACTATGTAGCTAACTTTTTAAAAAACACTATAAAGCCTTATGCCACCAGATAAAGGCAGAATGTACCAATCACCATTGCAAACTGGAAGAAGAGCAGTTACACTCAAAATCCACCTGAGCCTTCTATAATTTCATAAAGACCAACTTCAAGACTCAAAAACTATCCTTGACCATATGTCAGAATAGTCATGCATTTGGCAACGCCAAATCTCAACTAATACATTATCTGTCCTATATATTGGCAATAAAAAAAGCAGAAAACCAAATACAAGTTTGATGGAAATGACCTTATAGACAACACACACTTTGTCAAGGACCTAGGAGTACTCATCTCAATGATCTAAGCCTCAGAGCTCACTCTGAGTAACAGCACTGCCAAGAAGGCATTTAGAATAGTTAACTTAATTTTGCAAAGCTTCTTCTCCTGTAATATTGTATTGCTAACTGGAGCATACAAAATCTTTGCCAGACCAGTTCTTGAATACAGCTAGTCTGCCTGGAATCCACACTGTATATCAGACATTAATACTATTGAGCGGGTCCAGAGATATTGCATGAAAAGACTATTCCACTCCTCTACTCACAATAGTAACACACACACACACCGAGTCCTCACCCCATTCTTAAGAGGTCTGTAAATGCATAAGCGCACCTGTCTGTCTGTCTGTCTGTCTGTCTGTCTGTCTGTCTGTCTGTCTGTCTGTCTGTCTGTCTGTCTGTCTGTCTATCTATCTATCTATCTATCTATCTATCTATCTATCTATCAGATTTGTATGCCGCCCCTCTCCGTAGACTCTATTATCTATTGTCTATTGTCCCTGTCCTACTGTTCCCAATTATTTGTATTCATTTCCTTTGTTCATGTCCATGTTCATACCTGCTATATTGTACATGTTTTGGCAAACAAACAAACAAACAAATCCAGAAAGAAAATACCCTAGGCAATATCATATTTAGGCCAAATGAAAAGAAACCAGATTTTATTTCTATATCTGTTAAATATCAAGTATTCCTGGTCACTACAGTTGTTGTAGGCACAAAATTTATGTCATATTCTAAGTAGAATAAGAATATGCATATGCCCCTTCCCCCAATAATATGTGTGTGGTTGAGCATTGAAGCCAAAAACATAAGCTGCAGTACTAACTAGGTACTATTAATCAGTAAGTTTTTACTAGCTTCTTCTCTAATATGTTTTTGAACTTACTTGTCTTGAAGATCTCTTGGATTTGATAGGAATGTATCAAAAGTTTAAATCCCTTGAAACTGGAGATAATATCTTCCTTGGCTGTTTTACTTCACAAAATTATTCATTATACCTGTTGGTAAAAGTAACAGCAGGTGGCAGGAGAGTTCACTACAAGGCAGGATGGATTGGACAAGTAATTTATTAACTAGGCATTTCTGTCATCAGTTTCTACTTTGCAAATTGCAAATCCTATGATCCCCAGCAGAAGTTGGTGTTTCTTATGACAGTTCTGGCTTAGAAAAATTACTATACTGGGTTCCTGAAAAGCTAGTGAAAGGGCACTTTAATGAAGGAATCACAGAAAAGTACATTTATTTTTGCTTTAAATGAAGCAAGCTGAAATATGATTAATTTCTGACAGCTTAATAACCATTTCTTTTTAAACTGTGAGCAGTTTTCATGTTGATATCCTTTGGCTTTTTTCTGAACTCATCTAATAAAAATAATATTTTCTCATCAGTGTTACTTTTTATTTTTATTATGTCTAAGAATGATTCAACTTACGGGATGTGTATGAATGTATGTGTGTGTGTGAGAGAGAGAGTGAGTGAGTGTGTGTCTATCTTACAGAGTAGAGATTTCATAAATTATTTTTTCTGTTTAAGGAAAATATCCCTTGATATTTCAAATTATTTTTGTTTTGCAATATTTGTTCTTTAACACTTTGTTGTGAGATGGGAGGTCACTGAAATGTTCTAGCTATAACAGCAAGAATAGCTTCACAAATGCATTTGCCCCTTTGCCACTTACATATATATGCACACAAAAGCTCACATATAATTTAAGTTTTTGCAGGTCTAGAGGATCAAGGTATCTTCAGTGGGAATACATAATGTTATCTTTTTGTCTGATGCAGACTTTCAAGAGCATAACAGATAGGGCCCACACACAGCTATCTCTGCTTATCAGTTGATTTATGTTGGTAAAGACAAGTGATACATTGATCGTTTAGGCTCAGAACTGACGGCTCTCATCTGTCATGTCTTTCTGTACTTGAGAATCCATTTAGGTTGGTTACACCAGCTAGCTAGATGATGATTAAGGAGAAGATAATATCTGATGAGATTATGGAGTTTACAAGGAAGCATATATATGGATTGTTCATTATATTTTTGAGATATTTAGCCCATAGCGTTGCATTGTGATACTGTTACTGATAAAATATTGTTTTATTTTTTTAATATAAATAATATAAATAATCAATATTTATCTAACAAACTGAAGAAATAGTGGGACTAAGTCAAAAAATAACAAGCAATGTATTTGTTACAAAATAGATTTAGGCATATACAGTGGGGGGGAGTATTTAGTCAGACACCAATTGTGCAAGTTCTCCCACTTAAAAAGATTAATTTTATTTTATCTATCTATCTATCTATCTATCTATCTATCTATTAATTTATCCAATACACAATACATATTGAAGAGAATAGACATGTAGTAATATATATAAAGAAAAGGATAGAATAAAAGATATAAAAATAGAGGAGAAAAGGAAGAAAAGATATATGAGATAAAGGAGAGACAATTGGACAGGGGACAAAAGGCACACTGGTGCACTTATGTACACCCCTTACTGACCTCTTAGGAACCTGGGAGAGGTCAATCGTGGATAGTCTAAGGGGAAAATGTTGGGGGAGAGGTCAATCGTGGATAGTCTAAGGGGAAAATGTTGGGGTTTAGGGGTTGACACTACTGAGTCCAGTAATGAGTTCCACGCTTCGACAACTCGATTGTTAGTCATATTTTTTACAGTCAAGTTTGGAGCGGTTAACATTACGTTTGAATCTATTGCGTGCTCTTGTGTTGTTGCAGTTGAAGCTGAAGTAGTCATTGACAAGCAGGACGTTTCAGCATATGATTTTGTGGGCAATACTTAGATCGTATTTTAGACGTCGTAGTTCTAAGCTTTCTAGATCCAGTATTGTTAGTCTATTTTCGTAGTCTGTTTCGAGTGGAGGAGTGAAGTGCTCTTTTGGTGAAGTATCTTTGGACATTTTTGAGGGTGTTGATATCTGAAATGTGGTATGGATTCCAGACAGATGAGCTGTATTCAAGGATGTGTCTGGCAAAAGTTTTGTAGGCTCTGGTGAGTAGGGTGAGATTGCCGAAGCAGAAGCTGCGTAGGATCAGGTTAACAACTCTAGAAGTCTTTTTTGGCGATATTGTTGCAGTGGGCTTTGGCACTTAGGTCATTTGATATTAGAATTCCAAGGTCTTTTACTGAGTGGGGGTTGGCTGTGACATTTTGTTTATTCAATTTATATATGAGGCTCAGGTTCTTTTTGCCAATGTGGAGGGTAGAGCATTTGTTGGTTGATATTTGAAGTTGCCAGGTGTTAGACCAATCTGAGACAAAGTTGAGGTCTTTTTGGAGAGTAGATGTATTGTCCATGATGTTGAAAAGTTTTATATCAACGGCAAAAAGAACACAGTTGCTTGTGATGTGATCGCAGAGGTCGTTGATGTAGAGAATGAAGAGAGTAGGATCTAGCACGCTGCCCTGGGGAACGCCACTTTTGACAGGGACGGGGGTGGAAATGGTGCTTCCAATTTTGACAACTTGTTGCCTGTTTGACAGGAAGGCAGTCAAATGTGGAGGAATCCTGAGATGCCATAGGATTTGAGTTTTAGGAGTAGTTTGTCCTGGACCACTGAGTCAAAGGCTTTGCAAAAGTCAATATAAATTGCATCAATGGATTTTCCTTGATCTAGCTGGGTAGTCCATATGTTTTTGCAGTGAAGTAGTTGTAGGTTGCAGGATAATTTCTTTCTGAATCCAAATTGCTTGTTATAGAATAGGTTATTACACTCTAAGTAAAGGGTGATAGATTGATTTATAATTGATTCCATGACTTTACATGAGACGTAGCATAGTGATATTGGTCTGTAGTTGTCAACGAGAGAAGGGTCTCCTTTTTTGAAGATGGGATGACTACTGCTTTTGACCATAGTTTGGGGAGTGTGCTGGTCCTGAAGGATTTTTGGAAGATAATGCTTAGAGGTTCAGCTATAGCAGAAGACAGCTTTTTTAGGAAGTATGCACAAAGACCATCTGGTCCGACTGATAGGGAAGGTTTGAGGTCACAAATTGCTTTTTCAACATGGTCTACAGTGAAGTCTATTGGGGTTAGGTTGTTGAGAGAGTTTGAGGTGCAATTTGCAAAGATGAGGGATGAGCCATTACTGTTAACAAAGACAGAGCCAAAGAAAGAGGTTAGCTTTGGATGGATCATCATGGTATTCTTTGTTGTTGGGTCCTACGAGAGGTGGAATAGGTCTAGAGTCATTGAGTTTGTTGTTGATGAAGTTGTAAAATTTATTTCCAAATTATGGTGGAAAATAAGTATTTGGTCACCTACAAACAAGCAAGATTTCTGGTTCTCACAGACCTGTAATTCCTCTTTAAGAGGTTCTTCTGTCCTCCACTCATTACCTGTAGTAATGGCACCTGTTTGAATTTGTTATCAGTATAAAAGACACCTGTCCATAACCTCAAACTGTCACACTCCAAACTCCACTATGTGTCAAAGGACACCAGAAACAAAATTGTAGCCCTGCACCAGGCTGGTAAGACAGCTTGTTTGGAAGAAATCAACTATGGGAGCAATAATTAGAAAATGGAAGGCAATGGAGACTGATAATCTCCCTTGATCTGGGACTACATGCAAGATCTCATCCCGTGGGGTCAAAATGATCACAAGAACGATGAGCAAAAATCCCAGACCCACATGGGGGAACCTAGTGAATGACCTGCAGAGAGCTGGGACCAACATAACAAAGGCTACCATCAGTAAAACAGTACGCTGCCAGGGACTCAAGATTCTGCAGTGCCAGACGTGTCCCCCTGCTTAAGCCAGTACATGTCCAGGCCCATCTGAAGTTTGCTAGAGAGCATTTGGATGATCCAGAAGAGTATTGAGAGAATGTCATATGGTCAGATGAAACCAAAGTAGAACTGTTTGGTAGAAACACAACTCGTCGTGTTTGGAGGAGGAAGAATGCTGAGTTGCATCCAAAGAACACCATACCTACTGTGAAGCAAGGGGGTGGCAACATCATGTTTTGGGGTGGTTTCTCTGTAAAGGGACCAGGGCAACTGATCCATGTACATGAAAGAATAAATGGGGCCATGTATTGTGAGATTTTGAGTGTAAACCACCTTCCATCAACAAGGGCATTGAAGATGAAACGTGGCTGGATCTTTCAGCATGACAACCAGGGTAATGGAGGAGTGGCTTCGTAACAAGAATTTTAAGGTCCTGGAGTGCCCTAGCCAGTCTCCAGATCTTAACTTTATAAAAAAATTTGGAGGGAGTTGAAATTCCGTGTTGTTCAGCAACAGCCCCCAAACATCACTGCTCTTGAGAAGATATGCATGGAGGAATGGGCCAACATACCAGCAACAGTGTGTGCCAACCTTGTGAGCACTTACATAAAATGTTTGACCTCTGTCATTGCCAACAAAGGATATATAACAAAATATTGAGATGAACTTTTGTTATTGACCAAATACTTATTTTCCACCATAATTTAGAAATAAATTAGTTAAAAATCAGACAATTTGATTTTCTGGATGTGTTTTCTCATGTTGTCTCTCATGGTTGAGGTCTACCTATGATGTCAATTACATGCCTCTCTTATTTTTTTAAGTGTAAGAACTTGCACAATTGGTGTCTGACTAAATACTTTCCCCTTCCACTGTATAATAATTGATGTCTCAATAACTTTGGCTATATATAACTGAAAAATGTTGTAATCAAATGAAGTATTGTGTTTATATCACAATATTGAACAGCATGCTCTATGCATTGTATTGATTAGATCACTTCATATATATGTATGAATGTATGTATGCATGTATGTACGTACGTACGTGCATACGTATGTAGATGTTTGGGGACTGCATAATGATCTGCTTGTATAAAGGAAAAATCATAGGTAAAGATTTTTTTATTTCCAGCAACAAAATATTGTTGATTTAAGGTCATTTCATGCACACAATTATAAATATATTGAACTACTTTATAATAGTCAACACTGAAATTAGACTCTTATTTGATTGGGGGGGGACCCAGTAAATTGATGGCCTAAATTTGTTGCAAATTTAAGAATTCAATATACATTCCAACTAAAGTAGGCAAAACCTCTATCCACAATTCAATGCTCATAGATGCCTATGGATAAAGTCTATGGATTTGTCAGAATAATAAATAGTGTTTTTCTACAATTAACCATATTATACTGTATACAGCATATTTAATTAATAAATTTATATCCTGCTTTACAGTCATAAATGAAGGCACAAGGCACAGAAGCCTTCTCTTTCTTTTTCCCAGTAAGTTTCCTATGAGGAATAAGCGGAAAGAGAAAATGAAAATAAAATAATCTACTGATTTTTCATGGCTGAGAGTGGGCTTAAAATAGAGCTTCTCAAATCTTATCTGCTACAGTGAACTGGCTTTCTGGCCAATTGGTTAAGGCCTCAATTGGTTTCTTCTTCTAGTTCTTCTATATCCAACTAGTTCAGTCAAATTAGCTCAGTAATAATGGATTACTACTTTTCATAAATTATAATACAACGAGGGAAGGAAGGAGGTGTTGTGGCCTGTCAGCCACCAGCCTCTTCAGTAGCCGAGGAGGAGGCATGAGAGTCAAGGCAATGTGAGAGCTCCAACCCTAGATCTGGAGGTGGCTGATGAGGAAGAAGAGGAATAGTCCAGTGCCTGATGCACAGATGAGCAGAAGGCAGAGAAGAGGAGAGCAGTAGAAATCTGTAAGCCAATCCTTGGAAGGAAGAGCTACTGCTGCTAGTAAAGCCCCACCATAGCTCTTGGGATAAAGGGCAGGTGGTTGAGATGAATAGATGTAGCAGTCAACTATACATCTTCCAGCTGGACTTGTCAGCCTGCATTGAGAGAGAAACTTTTTGCTAGTGCTGTTGGCATTCCTAATAAAGGAATCTTTGAGTTAACTTCAGAGGGTTTGTCATGCTTGGAGAGCTAGGTCAGAACAAAAAGGAAGGAAGGAAGGAAAGAAAGAAAGAAAAACAGAGATAAAGAAGGAAGGAAGGAAGGAAGGAAGGAAGGAAGGAAGGAAGGAAGGAAGGGTTCTTGTTTACTAACAGATAAATTATTTCAACAATTCTACTGGGAAGGAGTAGAGATATTTATTAAATAGAAGGATTTATTTCTATTTTAAAATGAAATTAATTCTGAGCATTTGTCATTCTCTGGATTAAAATATATATTTGAAGTAATTATATACAAAGATGCATAAATTATGTAATGATGAAGACATCAATGTTTTTTGTATGGACCAAGTCTATACACCCTCTACAATAACATCTGCACAATTTGTTGACAACTGGTTTTACACTTATGTGAATGAAGCGTCAGACTTTCAGAATATGTAGAGCTAATGATCTCCCTCTCTCTTTCTCTACAACTAGCTTTTGCAACCTCTTCCATTTGATATTTGGTGGTTGCTAAGCAACATTGTGCAGGGTGAGCAAGATCTGTCAAATTCATTATTTTGAGGCCTTAAAGAGACAACCTCTGATATATGGAAAATATATGTTTTAAATTATAACTATTACCTCAATTAAGGTTTTTTTCCTGATTAATCCTTAACTCACAAATAATTTTAGAAGACCTGAAAAAAATCAGAAGCTGATCTTACCATGGAAAATAAGAAAATGTGTGCTGCCAACAGAAATGGTCACAGAGTTTCTGTCAACTCCAAACAGTTGGGGAAAAAATTGTCCAGAGAAGTCAGATTGCAGGCAGGAAACAAAAAGCCATCACTATCATTAACTCTTACTCAAATCTCTAACAGTTTTCTTACCAATACAGTGGTACCTCTACTTAAGAATGCCTCTACTTAAGAATGCTTCTACTTAACTTTTCTAGATAAGAACTGGGTGTTCTATATTTTTTTGCCTCTACTTAAGAACCATTTTCTACTTAAGAACCCGAGCCCAGAAAAATTTCCCAGGAAATTTGAGAGCAGCACGAAGGCCCGGCCAGTTTCCTGCTATTCTCCCTTTAATCCCGGCCATCTCAGGCTGCCAGAGGAGCACTTTCGGTGGCACTTAAGGAAGCTTTGGCAGTCCAGAGTAAACAAAGCATTTTTACTTTCTCTGAGCACTTGGACAGGGAATAAATCTCTCCCAGCGCCTAGAGAAAAGAAATATTTCCTTTGCTCTGGGCAGCCAAAGAGTCACCACAGTGAAGGAAAGGCGCTGGCTACAGAGCGAGCAAGCGAGAAGAGCGGGGAGCCCTTCAGCATGGGAAGGAAGAGGCAGAAGATAGCAGTAGCAGCAGTCAGTGTATGGGAGGCAGCCTCTCGCTGGGTGTATGGGATATGTGTGCTCCTCCTCGCTGTCTCATAGTCCCCCCTTTTTTTGATTCCCCTCACCTCACCTTTTTCTTTCAGCAGCAACTGTCCTCCTCCTCCTCTTCTTCCTCCTCCTCCCACCCAAATTCCGAACTTTTATTTTTTTTTCCTAATGTGTTTGGACGCATTATTTGCTTTTACATTTATTCCTATGGGAAAAATTACTTAAGAATGTTTCTACTTAAGAACCTGGTCACAGAACAAATTAAGTTCTTAAGTAGATGTACCACTATATAAGATAATTTCTATATAACTTAAATATAAGGCTGAAACAATGTTCAAGAATAGAAATAAATAATTTCTAGTGTTTTTTCTCTTTCAAATAATCTCTTAATTATTTTCTCATATTATTATATAAGCGTACTTTTACTTCATTCAGAGCTACAACTCTTTAAAACACGGTTCCTTAGATGGAAGTCTCCAAGCCTGGGAATAAAAATAGTACACACACACACATACACACACACAAACCAAAAAAATCCCCAACCCACCATTGCAGTACTAGAAGAAATGGTCATTTTCATTGTATCTAATAAGCAATTAAAATCAACCCCATTAAATCAAGACTCAATTAGAAAGAGGATTGAAGGTAATAAGAAGACTCTGTTAAAATGCTGTTGGTGATGAATGAGAGTCAATGCATAGATACCAGTTTCCAAGTTTGGGTAATCTAATCCTTTTTCCCCCTTTGCAATAAATTTGCCTACTTTGTGAAAATCTGGCTTCTTAGTGTGAGCTGCTTTAAGGAATTAAGCATTAATCTTGGAAACTGGATTCATGAACTACAGCCATTATTTGTTAGTGAGTTCATTAAGGTTGACTTTTCAATTGCCTTTGATCCTCTTTGTAAATGAGGCTAGGTTTAATATGAAGATGTTAATTGCTTATTATATACTACAAAAGCTTTCAACTGCCCTTGTTCTGAAATATTTTTGAACTATCAGTTTTTATTCTTAGGCTCAGAAAATCCCATCACAGTCCTTCTGAAGGATATCCCTTTTATCATTCGCAATGAATGTAAGAGGGCTAAATTTTTTGAATTTACGCCAATGATAGATAGTTACTTTAATCATCCTATACACCTAGATAAGAGAGGCTGGGCGAAATAACGCCTGGCCAAAAATTGCTAATGGCGGGAACCAACTCGGCTCCCCCATCAGTTGGGGGCATTCTCCGCGATAGCGCGGGAATGCCCCAGAGCAATCAGTGGCCGCTCAGGCATTCTGGGAAAGCCGAGGGGCGGGGCGTGTGCCCTTTATCAGGACTTGCTTGCCCCCCCGGCTTCTCTTGCTCCCGAGCTCGCCACAAAACGGAGTCTTATGGCATTTGCTACGGATTGTTTTTCGCCTACTCCATCCTGGACGAGGGTAAGGATTTGTGGTTACGGGGTGCATCTGTATGTAAATAGGTTCTGATTCAACAATTGGATGTTTATATTCTTGGTCACTATATGGCAGAAACAGGGCGGAAAGGGTATCAGTAGCAACTGTGTGTTCTCCTTTGGGCATCTTTTGTAAGATGATTGGCACCCCCATTGCACAACTCAAGCTTCCTCCATGGACAGAGAGGTGTGAAGGGGGTGCCCTTGGGGCTCACCTACATCATTTCCGGTTCCGGGTCATGCAAGGCGAGCCCTCCCACATGCTGGGCGTGGCTTGCGGTTCGGGAGTAGGCGGGGCACGCCTCACCCTGACCAGGCATGGAGTAACGCCCATTTGAGTTGCCCAAGTATGTTGTGTTCAGGAAACTCCGCCCCATTTAGCGACCCCTGCAGGTCTTTCTGTTAATATTTAATAAAGTGACCCATTTTTACCCAGCTTGGTGTCCGAGTGTTCATTTCCCATCCAAGGCAAATTTATTGCAATAGTTTTCATATCCCACTGCTGCATGAAAAACAATACCTGCATTCACATAATTCAACTACTTTTTTCTTTATTTACTATTATTTGCCACAGGTGATTTGCTATGGGGATAATGAGATAATGGAAATATTTGACTACTGGTTCTTTTTGATTATCACAAACAAAAAGCCCACCAGAAGTTGGGAAACAGGCTGTTTCCAGCCTCCAGGGAGTAGGGCAAGCTGTTTTCACCCTCCCCAGGCATTGAATTATAGGTATGGGCACTCGTGTATGCGTGATAGCATGCATGTAGGCTCTTTTGGCACCTGAGGAAAAAAGGTTCATCATCACTGACCTAGTATATCTTCCTGAATCACATAGTAATTATGTGTAAAGATAGCACTAGTATTTTCTTTGAGGGAGGGGACCATCACTTATTTGTAAATATTGTATTCCAGATAATGAAGCTGTATAATTTTATCTGGCCTTCAATTTCTTCAGGATTCCATTTTGTCTTTCAACAATATACTTTTTTCTGTTTGACATGGAATTATGCACTGATCTACAGGTTTTCAAACTATAGTTTCTATGATGACAATACAACCAAATACCTTAGCAAAGGCTAATTTGTAATTACTTCTAGTCATTCTTTCCTATGTAAGCCAGGAAAGTCAGTAATTCCCCTGATTCATCCTGGCACACAAACATACTCTAAATATGTCATACTTAGGAATCACTTGGAAGACCACCCATTGACTTATTTGTCTAGAACCTGTTACCTCAATTTTTTAATATTCTATTTATTGATTTTCAGATACAGATTAAAGTGTATGAATGAATGAATGAACAAACAAACAAACAAACAAACAAACAAACAAACGAATGAATGAATGAATTGATCTCTAAATTGAGAAAATGCTCAAATTATCTTACTTCAAAAATATTATATGAGGTCTTAGGTTTTTGGAGAAAGTACTGATGGAAGACAAGAGATAACCAACATCTCTATGTGGTCACAAATAGTCACTAGTAACTTGATAACACACAGCACCGAAAAGCACTGAATAAAGAAATCTTTTTTTATATCTGGATCCTGAGATCCTTGACTATAAACTTACCTTTATAAAATCTCTTACTAATTTGCTTCAGAAGATCGTCTGGGATCCTGAGATCTTTTGAAGCAAGTTACTGAAAGATTTTATAAAGATAAGCTCTGTACATGGAATAGTCATTTTATGCCACTTTAAATCCTTTTAAAATTATGTGGCCCCTTGATTCTAATGCTTATCATGGTAATCTTGATGATTTAAAATGGTCAGATTATATGTAGTTCATGCTTGCTTGCCATTTTCATTTTGCTATTTTCTTTGGATTAATGATAATATTGTACATACTTGGAAATAAATTGATAACATGGGTTTTCTGAACAAGCAGAATGATGACAGATAAGGGTAAGAAAAAGAATATGAATACAATTTTTTTAAAAATCTATTCAACCTGTTCAGGATTCACATTACGATAAAGAAATCAGAGGTTGCATCTTTATATTAGCACAATCCTCATTGAAAAATTTTGAGTTGCAAACTGCATTCATTATAATACGGTACATCTTAGAGACTCATGTTACTTTTTCATGTGAAGCAGAAATTTTCTAATGCCTTAGACAAGCATATCTTATGGTTGTTTCCCTGAAATTGTTTTTGTGACCTTGCATTTGATTGCAGACCGACAAACCCAACTTCTTATATCAACAAAAACAGCAGCTTCATCATAGATTTGGATGTTGACATAGAATATAAAATCCTTCATCAATCAAAGTTGGTGTTCTTGGGCACTATTCAACCATGGTATTTCTGCATGTACACATAACTTTTTATGTAAGGCCACCACCCATGCAGGTAATTCATATTGCAAGGGGTGTTTGCTACTAAGCAAGAATCAGAAAAAGTCTAACAGTTTATAGTAGAATAATTGTCTCAATTAATTGTCCTAACTACCTTACATTCTCTTTGTATTTTCACAACTAAATCAGGGAAGTAAGGTATGTTATAGGTCCCCTCCATTAAGAATACCTACCTACTTGGACTAAAAAGGAGGGCCTTTTCCATGATGGTTTCTGTAATAACCGAGAAACACGGTCTCCAATTAAAATCCTTTTATTCTCTACAGGCTCGAAGCGAGCGGATAAACACTTTCACTGTAGACGCGAGTTAACAGAAGAAGCGCGTAAGACGAGTAGCGCTTCTATTTAAAGACTTTCCCTCAGCAACAGCCGGCGGCTGACAGCTCTTCCATTTTGGCGCCCTCTACAGCAACCAATAGGAAGCAGGTAAACAATGCCTATGGTTTCTTTCAATTCTGCTTAACAACTCTTGTTTAACAAGTTAACCCAGATACAGAACATTATAGAACATTACAGAATTTACAGGATTTAACACCCCTCCCCCTTCTGGATGATTTTACAGGTATTTATTCGGACAAATAAGTAACGAAGTCTTCCAGGTGCGGCGGTCTTCGTGAGGTCCGATCTGACCGTCTAGGGTCGCTCATGACTTGTGTGTCCACCGACGAAGATGGTTCCTCTCATCCTGCAGACGCATTGCTTCCATGTCCAGGAGATGGCAGAGCAGAGGCAGCGCTGGAATGGCTATTTCCCCCAGGTAAGTCCCAATCAACTGGTTCCGGGTTCCTGCTAGCCCTTGCGAAATTCCCTGTGGGGAGGGGATGAGTGTTATCTTTATGTCCTTCACTCTCGGCTTTTTCCACTCTCCCCCTAATGTGGTCAATGTGCCTCTTCCAGAGGCGGCCATCTAGTAATTTGACCATATATGTTTTGGGACCTGTTTGATCTTGCACAATGCCACTTTCCCAATGCTTTCCCGCATCAAAATTTTTAACATATACTTTTTGTCCCACAGCCACTGCTCGCTCAGGCATTAACACATTGTCCGGTTTTAATTTGATGTAGGAGGGGTGCAGCCTATCAAGGGGGGATCTTAACCTTCTCCCCATTAACAACTCAGCAGGGCTTTTCCCAGTAGTCAGACTAGGTGTTATGTGTTGGGTCAGCAAGAACGTATCTAATCTTTCCTGGATGTCACCTGGAGCTGACCTCTTAATGGCCTCTTTGGCCACGCGAACATAACGTTCTGCTGCTCCATTAGACCACGCTGCGTGGGGCGATGTGAGTGCATGCCGGACTCCAAGATCAGCTAGGAACACTTCAAACTGTTTAGATGTAAATTGGGGCCCATTGTCTGAGACTAATATGTCTGGGCACCCATGCGTTGTGAATAACTTCCTTAATACATGTATTACTGCTGATGATGTGGTAGATGTTAATAACACTATTTCAAGCCATCTTGAGTACGCATCAATCACGATTAAAAACATATTATTCCCCACTGGTCCGGCCAAATCAATGTGCAACCTAGACCATGGCCCTTGGGGACTGTCCCACTGTGCAGGGGTGGTTTTAGGCGGGTCTGGCCGCGTTTCTTGGCACTGGCCACATGTTGCCACCCAGTTCTCTATTTCTTTATCCAAGCCAGGCCACCACAAATATCCCCTTGCCAATGCTTTCATCCTCACCACCCCTGGGTGTCCCTCATGCAGCATTTTCATAACCCGAGGCCTCAGGGCAGTGGGAATAACTACTCTCTCCCCCCAGAGTATGCAGTCATGCATAACCGATAGCTCCAGCCGCTTCGTTTTGAATTCTCCTACTAAGGGATCGTCCCCATTTGCTGGCCAGCCTTTCAGAATGTAATTTAAAATCCTGCTCAAAATCTTATCCCGCCTGGTTTCCAATGCCACCTCTCTAGCAGTGACCACAGGAGTCTTATCTAATTCAATAAGGAGCACCTCTGATGCTGGCGCTGGGTCTTCTACTCTCTGTCCCAATGGACAGCGACTAAGGCCGTCTGCGTGATTAATAGTAGAGCCCCCTTTATGAATGAGCTTGTAATCATATGCAGCTAGAAAAATAGCCCACCTGGACATACGGGGAGACATGAAAGGAGGAGTCAGCCGTCCTGTGGCCAGCAGACCCAAGAGAGGCTTGTGGTCTGTTACTAATTGGAAAGGTCTCCCTAACAAATAATGGTGAAATTTTTTCACCCCGGCTACCAATGCCAAAGCTTCCTTGTCAATCTGCGCGTAATTGCGCTCAGCCCCAGATAACGTTCTCGAAAAATAGGCAATTGGCGCTTCCTGACCATTAGGAAAGATATGGGCTAACACTCCGCCCACCCCGTACGGAGAAGCGTCGCATGTGAGCCTCAAGGGAAGTGTTGAGCTGTATTGCACCACTAAGCTATGGGACGACAAAAGATCTTTAACAGTATTAAACGCCCGTTGTTCCTTCTCACCCCACTGCCAATCTGTCCCTTTGTGGAGTAGCCTATGTAGCGGTTCAGCTGCGGAGGCTTTCTGTCTTAGAAAAACAGCGTAAAAATTTAATAGCCCCAAAAAGGCTTGCAGCTCCGCCTTACAAGTTGGGGCAGGGGCTTCTTTAATGGCTCTAACTTTTTCTTCTGTGGGGTGAATGCCTTCAGCATCTATGCGAAATCCCAAGAATTCGACTGATGGGGTTCCCCACACACATTTTTCTGGTTTCAGCCGCAAACCCTTGTCTCTCAATCTCGTGAGCACTTGTCTAATTCGACTATGCAGCTGGGCAGAGTTGTCACCACAAATCAATATATCATCAAAATAAGGGACCACCCCATCAAGGCCCCCCAATAAGCGCTCCATTAACCGTTGGAATATACCAGGAGCAACACTAACCCCGAATTGTAGGCGCGTACATTTGAAAGCACCCCTGTGCGTTACAATAGTCTGCGATAAGGCAGTGGCTTCGTCTACTGTTAATTGCTGGTATGCCTGGGCAAGGTCCAGCCTTGCGAAGATTTTCCCAGAACCTAATGTGTGCAACAGCTGTTGCACTACTGGAATGGGATATGAGTTGTGCTGTAGTGCCTTATTAATGGTTGACTTATAATCTGCACAAACTCGAAGCGACCCATCTGGCTTTAGTGGAGTTACAATTGGGGTTTCCCAGGGGGCATGTTCCACTGGAACCAGTATGCCTTGTGCTTGAAGTTTAGTTAATTGCTCATCTAGCTTACTGAGCAAGGGCAAGGGCACCCTGCGAGGTTTTAATCTAACGGGAGGAACAGCAGGATCTAAAGAAAAAGAAATAGGAGGCCCTTTAAAGGTACCCAGACCAGCACGGAAAACCTCAGGAAATTCAGTCACAAAATTAGGGACAGTAGAACATGTCAATTTGTTAAGACCCGTGACTGCTAACCCCAAAGGTGCCATCCAATCCAACCCTAGAAGGGAATGATTAGCCCCGTCCACAACTAACAGGGGGAGAACATGGTGCACATTTCTGAAGGTTATAGGAACCCTGGTTTTACCCAAAACCCTAATAGGGTGACCCTGGAAGTCATTGATAGCAATGTCCAAAGGTTGCAAATCGTCCCGTGCCAAACCTGGTACATACAAATGCAATTTATGCCATGGCATTAGTGTATATTTTGAGCCTGTGTCCAACTCCATATGGCACGGCTGATGGTTTAAGAAGAGGGGGACAACAATTTTATTAGGGGCAGGAGGGTAAACTCCAGAGCCACTGAAAAAGCGGTTACCTCTGGCATTCCAAGGACGGCGGTAACCCCGTCCTTGTGGCCGGAAAGGACGGTAGGCTCGTGGAGCAGCAAAGGAAGGCTGTTGACCTTGTGGGGAAGAGATGTCATCTGGCAAGGCAGCTCGGCAAGCGGCGGCGATGTGGCCTCTCTTCTCACATCTGTAGCAAAAGGCGTCCTTAAAGGGGCAGCGAGACCGTTGATGTTGACCTCTGCACCCGGCGCAGGCAGGAAAAGTTGATCGGGCTTGTCTGTCTGGCGGCCCTCGTAGGTAGCAGCAGTGTTCATTGTAGTCCTCATAGTCGGAGAGCTGAACTTCAGGTAGGCGGCGAACCGAGGCACGCTGAGTGTCTGCTATCTTAAAAACAGTTTGCAGCTTGTCATTGGATTTTAAATCAGCTGCCGCAGCCTCAGCTACCTCAGCTGTCTGAGCAGCCTTAATCACGTCTTGTAATGAGGAATCTTCAGTTGCCAAGAGCTTATTCCTTATGGTGACGTTCCGCATTCCAAAAATAAGGCGTCTGTCAATCTCACTTCAGGATTGTCAAATTGACATTTCGCCAAAATAGTGCGCAGCCGGGTTGCGAACTGGTTAATCGATTCTCCATCCGATTGAGACATACGTGAGAACTGGTGCCTATAAACTATTGGCGGCTTAGTCGGTTTAAAATGGGCAGCCAATTTTGTTTGTAACGTAGCCCATGGCACAGAATTAGGAGGGTCGGGATCTGTCAAAGTCCCGGCTAATTCAAATATATGCGTGCCGCAATAATTCAAAAATAAGGCACGTTTCCTGCTGTCCTCAGCAGTATGCAGACTGGCAGCTTCCAGGAATATTTCAAATTTAGCCATGTAGGCTGACCAAGTCGACCTTTCCGGGTCAAACAACTCCGGAGGCTGAATAAGTGAAGGGGTCGACATATTGAGTTTTTTTCCTAAAAAAAAAATCACCGCTAAGACCCTCGTCGCCAATGTAATAACCGAGAAACACGGTCTCCAATTAAAATCCTTTTATTCTCTACAGGCTCGAAGCGAGCGGATAAACACTTTCACTGTAGATGCGAGTTAACAGAAGAAGCGCGTAAGACGAGTAGCGCTTCTATTTAAAGACTTTCCCTCAGCAACAGCCGGCGGCTGACAGCTCTTCCATTTTGGCGCCCTCTACAGCAACCAATAGGAAGCAGGTAAACAATGCCTATGGTTTCTTTCAATTCTGCTTAACAACTCTTGTTTAACAAGTTAACCCAGATACAGAACATTATAGAACATTACAGAATTTACAGGATTTAACAGTTTCCTCCCTATGGAATATCATTTCCATAAAAATAACACTGCTCCCCAACTTGATACTTTCCTGAAAATCTGGAAGATATAGTTTTGCCAGTGGGCCTAGGATCTCAAGTTGAAATGGAACCAATAAAATCATTTTATGTTGTTGCCAGGAGGGAAGAAGTATTGAATTTAAGATTTGGAGTTTTACTCCCATAAGGCCCCAGACTAAAAATTGCAAATTTCTTTAATAAATAAAAAATCAGGTTTAAAATTAAAACATTACTATTTTACCTGTTTCAGTAGAATCCCATTTCTTTTTTACAATAAAAACTCATACTACAAAAAAGGTATTTATTTGTGTGTTTGTTTGTTTGTTTGTTTGTTTGTTTGTTTGTTTGTTTATTGATTTGATTTGATTTGATTTGTATGCCGCCCCTCTCCGTAGACTTGGGGTGGCTCACAGCAACAATTACATGTTACACTTTCTATCAAATTAACAGAGAGAATAGAAAAGAACAAAATTAATTTCCCAAATTGGAGTATATCTAAAGCATCTGTTCAATAGTGTGGGTTGCTACTGGTTCGCACCACTTCGGCGAACCAATAATGATGGCAGTGGGAGGTTCTGCCGACCTACTCACACATGATCAAAAATGCTCTGCTCATGCGCAGAAGCATTGCATGCATGCAAAACATGTTCCCATTCCTGTGAGTTCCCATTCCCAAGACTGTACCAAAGGTAAGTGGAACCCACCACTGGTGTCAATGACAAGACATTTCTGTGGATTAATATAACTTCCTCTTTTGAAGAAAATGCCTTAAGTTACTATTCTATCTTGCTTTTGATCTTCTGGCGAATCAAGTCTTAGAGGAAAAATCACCAATAAGTATAAAATGCAGCAATTTCCCAATCTCAGAGTTTATAAGCACTATTTAGGACGGAGATAGAGTTGGAAAAAATAATAAGAGGAAAAAGTGAGGGTACCAAGGTGCAAGCAAGTAATATATATAAGATGTTAGTGCAGTCAGACGGGGATGTGATCCAAAAATTGACTAAATGGTGGCAAAGTGAAATACAAGTAGATGTGCAAGAGATGAAGAATATAGTGGAGAATACCAGGAAAACTAAGAATACAAGGGTTAGGGAAATGTGAAGGAAAATATTACATAAGTGGTATTAGACACCTGTTCAACTTGCATATTTTCAGCACAATGTTAAAGATATCTGTTGGCATGGGTGCCAAGATAAAGGAGTGTTGATGCATATGCTTTGGGAATTCCCGGTAGTGCAGAATTCTTGGCAAAAAGTGAAAGAGGATATTAATAGGATGTTAAATACACGATGGATAATTACTAAGGAAATGGCAGTATTAGTTAAAAGCAATGCGATGGGAGAATTTAGAGAAATAAAACAAGCAGCGATAGAAAGCGCTGAGCTGGTAATAGTCTTGGGTTGGAAGGATGCGACAAAATGGACAATGCAAAATCGGTACCGGTACATGGTGGACCATATTCAATTTGAGATTATGGATAAAAGGATGAATTCAGTTAAATGAAACTGACTTGCGACAACTGATGGGATGATGGGACAAGGTAAGGCGATATATGGCAAGTAGAATCTGAGACCAAGCTACAAGAAATAAATTGGAATCACTCTATAATATGTAAACAGATATTTTGCTTTTGACTTAAAGTGGTATATACAAGAAACATATACAAGATTTGGTGGTGCGGTGTGAATGCTTGTCTGGTGGTTGGCACTACTCACAGAGCACCTTTTTTGTGTTTGTGTTCATATTAATTTTTAAAAATCTATAATTTTTTTTAAAAAAAGAGAGTTTATAAGTGCTTCCCCATCTTGCAAATACTTAATATAACATATAAAACCCACTGGAGCCTACATTTAATAACATCCCAGCTGTTTTCCTGGGAAGTAACTTTCCCTTGATGCTCTCTCCACTTAAAAAACATTTCTAACAGGTCTCTAAAAACAATTTGCTATTAGAATTTTAAATATTTCCTTCCCACAATAACAGTGGTTCTTTTTAAAAATGCTGTCATAACATCTTTTCTAAAAAAGACATGATTAAATTTGACTATTACATCTCCAATGGTTATTTTCTGGGAAAATATTTTCAATGTACCCTTAAGCGACTTCTGTCCCTTGCTGATGCCCAGTTAGAATCTCTAAGCCAATTTAAGACAATTCTGTCCCAATGGGATGCTTTTTATCAAATGTTAACTCAGGATTGCTGGCTACAACAGCTCCCATCAGATAGTTTCCTGCTGCTGTGGTGCTTCCCAGCATCCTGTGACAATGAAACAACTGCTAATCACTCTTTTTCTGGCCAGTGGGCCTTGCTGGTTGAACAAACTTACAATAATCTTACTGATTTACACCAAGACCTGAGCAGGAATAAAAGAACTGGACTCTTGGCAACATTTTATACTTTCAACACTTGCATAATCAGATTTTTTTTTTTAGTGGTATGTTATGCATGAAGATGTGATGGGATTATCTAACCATGTTTTTGTGGAGTTCAAAATTTATTTTTTTTATGTTTTAAATAATTGTCTAAACTTGCTGCGGGAGAGTATCCAAAATTAGAAAAGTGTAACCATTATTAGAATGACATTCACCATTGCCATGACTTTTCAAATGCTATCAATATGATTGTATTTATTTTCAATCAATCTATGGAGACACGTTAATAAATGCCTACCTTCTCAAATACAAATTTAATCCATGAAAGACAGAGATTTCACTATCACTATTTTACAAGCCAGGTTATAAAAAAGGGCTGTAAAATGCACATTATCTTGATGCTTTTATCACAATGATGAAAGTAATTTTGCTCTTACCTTTGAAATGTATGGGATATTACAAAGCAATTGCAAAAGGTGTGAATGTTGCAGTGCAGATAATTTCCATCAACCAAATATCATTAGAATAGAATATAATAGAATATAATAGAATAGAATAGAATTCTTTATTGGCCAAGTATGACTGGACAAACAAGGAATTTGTCTTGGTGCATATATTCTAAGTGTACATAAAAGAAAATATAGATTTGTCAAGAAACATATGGTAGAATACTTAATGATTGTCATAGGGATTAAATAAGCAATGAAGAAACAATCAATATTAATAAAAATCATAGGATACGAGCAACAAGTTACAGTCATACAGTCCTAAGTGGGAGGAAAAGGTTGATAGGAATGATGAGAAAAAACTAGTAGAAACTAGTAGAAATAGAAGTGCAGATTTAGTAAAAATTTGACAGTGTTGAGGGAATTATTTGTTTAGTAGAGTGATGGTGTTCGGGGGAAAACTGTTCTTGTGTCTAGTTGTCTTGATGTGCAGTACTCTGTACTGACATTTTGAGGGTAGGAGTTGAAACAGTTTATGTCCAGGATGTGAGGGGTCAGTAAATATTTTCACCACCCTCTTTTTGACTCGTGCAGTACACAGGTCCTCAATGGAAGGCAGGTTGGCACCAATTGTTTTTTCTGCAGTTCTGATTATCCTCTGAAGTCTGTGTCAGTCTTGTTGGGTTGCGGAACCAAACCAGACTGTTATAGAGGTGCAGATGACAAATTCAATGATTCTTCTGTAGAACTGTATCAGCAGCTCCTTGGGCAGTTTGAGCTACCTGAGCTGGCACAGAAAGAACATTCTTTGTTGTGCTTTTTTGATAATGTTTTTGATGGTAGCTAACCATTTTAGGTCTTGAGATATGATAGAACCTAGAAGAGTCTGCCAATCATCCCCAAAGATGCCCAACGGAGAACACGCAGTTGCTAAACACCACCCAATTTCCACCCCTAACCTGCCAACCCAATGACCAAAGGTGGGCCAATTAGAACTAATCGGGGAGCAAAGCACCCCCTAACCATCCGTCCCGCACCACAGTGTGGAATAGGCAAAAAATGGTCACAGAAAATACCGAGACTGCAAAAAATTCCTATTCGGCCCCCTAAGGGCAACTGAAAGATAGGGAGGGCGGGCGGGTGTTTGCCTGCTCATTGTCAGGGGCAAAAAGGAGGCTTTGAGCCTGCACAGCCCCTTTTATAGGGCTGGCAGGCTCTGCCCTCTGACAACGTCATCGGGCCAGGCCGATGACAGCAGGGCCTCGCAAAATCTCGCGAGATCCCGGCCTTCCAATGGCGGCTGTGCCGGGAGCCGCGTCTCCCTGGCCCTGCCGCAAATCCGGGCCGGGGAGGTAAGTCACCAGCCAGGCATTCTTTTAAATCATGTGGGTGATGTGGTAGTTCATTTTTCTTTAAAATAAATCCATGAAAAACTTAGCATACCTCTTTTAAAGTTTATTTTGTTTAGAAAACAAACAAACACATTGAAAATCAGTGGTTTGCAACTGAAGCTTAGTGACAGGAAGCAAAGAAGTTGAAGGAAATGTTTTAGGCCTTCAAATTCAAGTCCCTGTTCATTGCAAGAATCCAAGATAAAGCATCCAGATAGCTGCCTCCTCTCTGTTTGAGCACATCCAGGGAATAAACAGAACACAATCTGGGAACCACAAGGAATAAAGAAGGAGGTATATTTTGATTATCATATAGTCATATGAAGTGAATTGACTGACAAAATGGGAATACACTTCTGCCTAGGAAGTTTAAAAGAAAAACAGTCCAAATTCAAAATTTTACAGTTTGAGTTATAAAAACAGCTAAATGATGCTACATAGAAAACACTGAACTGAAAATGTTTTTGCTCAGAGTTGGCCAAATTACAATTATTTTCACCTTTGAGAGAATACACTCTATTAGCTACTTTTATTTTGAATAAAACACCTATAGAAGAAAACTGGACATTCCTGACATACTCCTTTTGTTATATTAAATTTATCACTTATATCTCCATTATACTTTCAATTTGTTTTGTGTAAATTGTTTGAATCAGTCTAATATTTTTTTCTCCAAATTTCATCTTTACAAATTTATTAATAAAAATTCCAAATTTAAATTATCAAACTTAACATTCATTTTAAACTCTATGAATAACTTAGCCAATAAAGGAAAACATTTGTAGCTCAGTGTTAAAATGAAGGGTCCTTGGTGCTTTCTGAACTTTATTGTTTTGTTGCAGACATTTTATTACCCAAATTAGGTGACATCATCAGCAATGCTGATGTTACCTAGTTTGGGTAATAAAAAGTCTGCAACAAAACAACCAAGCTCAAACTAACTGAACTTTGGAACAGCCCTAGAAAATAAACAGATGAAGATAAGAAAAACAAAAATATCAACATTTAATTTTACTCTAGATTCAGGAAGAATTTAATCATTTAGTGAAATTGACAGAGCAAGAAAATGATGCATAAGATAACTTACTCTACCATCTTTGAGATAGGAAGCTTATTTTGCATCAGGCATTAGGAATGAGTAACATGACCATCACTGCTACAAAATCTATTGAAGGCTGAATTAGCTGAAACAAACAACATGAAATTTTAAATTCACTGGAAAGGTTTATCATGTCTCCTACAAAATTCAGTTAAGAACTTCTCTTTGTTCTTGAATTACAGTGTTCCCTCAATTTTTGCGGGTTCGAACTTCGTGAAAAGTCTATACCATGGTTTTTTTTAAATATTAATTAAAAAATACTTTGCAGTTTTTTTCCCCATACCACATTTTTTCCTGCCCGATGATGTCATATGTCATCATCAAACTTCGTCCACCTTTAATAATTTTTTTTTTAATAAACTTTAATAAAGAAACATGGTAAGTAATAATCTAAATGGTTGCTAAGGGAATGGGAAATTGCAATTTAGGGGTTTAAAGTGTTAAGGGATGGCTTGTGATACTGTTCATAGCCAAAAATAGTGTATTTACTTCTGCATCTCTACTTTGCGGAAATTCAACTTTCGCGGGCGGTCTTGGAACATCCCCCGCGGAAATCAAGGGAACACTGTATATGTATTTCATATAATTGAATTCCATCCCCACCACACATTTATTAGGAACATATAACTATAAACTGAAAACCATCACCAAATATTCTATTTCAAGTTTTTTAAAAATAATAATAGAGGGGGGGGTTTAGGACAGTGCTTTAAATGTTAAACAAACTGCAAACAATTGATTGATCAAATGGAGGAAGAGTTTCTGCTGATGTATTATATTTATCCCATTTAATGAGGCAGAGACCACTCGGAGTTTAGAAGTCCAGATCAGCATTCATGTCTAATGAGGCATCCTAAAGGTGAATGCAGCTAACTGTAGACCAGAGTGGCAAAAGGATACATAGCTGGACAATAGAGATTTGAATGGGATTACAGCCAAAAAATGGTACTAGAAAGGTATGCTGGCAAAGCAGATAAGTAATGATCTGGGGCATAGCATGGAAAGATGCAGAAAGCAGAAACACACAGAAAGGGAGAAATCGATATTGAAGTTTTGTAAATTTGTTGGTTTGTTTGGTTTGTTTGCTTAAAAAAACTTGGCAAAAGCTGGAATGAACAGTGCTGGATAGGACAGCATGACTTCATGTTAAGTTGCCTAATTATTAGTCAAGACTGGAGAAGTCTGATTATGATTCTTTTCACTTCATAACTCAAAGGCTTTCAATAACCGACTGTAAGCATGTGCAAATACCTCGCATATCTACTGGAACTGGCAAAAGAGGTAATAGAAGTGCCATCTGTTAAATCACGACTCCGGTGGTTGGTCAAACAGTAAGCATTTATTGTAACAGTAAGACAGGAAACAATCACCAACAAGTATCTTCCGAACTGAGGGCAACGGCTAATCCGTTGCCCTATTTATACTCTTAAAAACGGCGGGCTTTTCCAACAGACAGTCATTTAACTTTCGCGGCTATTTTCCAAATAGCTGCGTCTTAACCAATCACTGGATTTCTTGCATTATTTTTAAAAGGACACAACACCCCTCCCTTTTTAGAAGAGACTGTGATTACGTGTTAATCCACGTCACGTAGTCCTCCAAGCGGATTGGTGGTTTCACAGCTCTCTGAGACCTGCGCAGTTCATTCTCTTGGGAGCTGCCTGCCTGGACGGCCGGCGCTGGTATTGCTCCGCTAAGGCTAGTTTCTGACGGGCCTGGTTGCGATGTTGCAATTGGGTCTCCGCCAGCCTCCAGGGGCAACAGGCAGCCATCGCTGAAGCCCTGAACTGGTTCTGGTAAGTCCTCTGTTGATTTTTCTATAGTGGGTAAAATGTCTGTGTTAGCTTTAATCCGCTTGCGTAGTTGGTCAATATGACGGTGCCAACTACGCCCATCTGTTAACAAAATTAAATATGTTTTAAAACCCGTTTTTTCTACTACTGTTTCTTCTTTCCACTTATCAGTTGAATCATAGTCTTTAGCATAAATTAAGTCCCCGTTATTAAATTGTCTATCAGTTTGTATTTTAAGTTCTTTTTGTTCATTTTGGTAATTTGGATGAATTCGGTCTAGTTTAGAGCAAAGGTTCCTGCCCATTAACAATTCCGCTGGGCTCTTGTGTGTTGAAGCTGATGGTGTGATGTGTTGAATGGTTAGAAATTCATCAAGTTGTTGTTGCCAATCTCCTAGTGGTGCCTTGCTTAGTGCTTCCTTTGTGGATCTAACCATTCGTTCTGCTTGTCCATTAGCTTGAGGAAAATGAGGGGGAGTGAGCACATGTTTTACGCCTTGGTCTGCAAAAAATAACTCCATTTATCGGGCTGTCAGTTGAGGCCCATTATCAGAAACCACAATATCCGGAATGCCATGTGTGGCAAACATTTTCCTTAAGGCTTTTATAGTTGCACTGGTAGTAGTAGATGCCATGAGTTCAATTTCCAACCATTTAGAATATGCATCTACGACTAATAAAAAGGATTGGCCCCTGATTGGTCCTGCAAAGTCAATATGTATCCTGGACCAGGGCCCTCTTGGTATTGGCCACTCTGATGGTGTGGCTTTTGGCGGATTGGGTCTTGATTTTTGGCAGGGTACACAACCACCCACCCACAACTCTATGTCCTTGTCCAATCCAGGCCACCAGAGATGACTTCTGGCTATTGTTTTCATTTTGACTATTCCTGGGCGTCCTATATGCAATAGTTGCAAGGCTTGCTTCTGCAATGCTTTTGGAATTACCACTCTGTCCCCCCATAATATACAATCCTTTAATACATTGAGTTCAAGTTGTCTATTTTTAAATGGCTGAAATTGTTCTGTTTGTTGGTCATTTGGCCAACCTTTCAATACCCATTGTTTAATGTTTTTTAAAATTAGGTCTATTTGTGTTTGTTCAGCTATCTCTGATGCTGTTAATAGGGCTTGCTTATTTGTCTCAATTAACAAAATACTAGAGGCTGGAGCAGGGTCAATGACTAATTCTTTTTGTGGGCACCTAGTCAGTGCATCAGCGTTTCCTATGTCCTTCCCCCCACCTGTGGATTAAGGTATAATTATAGCCGCTAAAAAAATAGCCCATCTAGTCATACGAGGGGAAAGAAAGGCGGGAGTTTGTTTGTTTCCCGCCAAAATACCAAGGAGAGGCTTGTGGTCTGTAATTAAAGTAAAAGAACGACCACAGAGGTAATAATGGAACCGTTTGACTCCTGCCACAGCTGCCAACGCCTCCTTATCAAGTTGGGAATAATTTGTCTCTGCTGAAGAAAGGGTTTTAGAATAATAGGCGATCGGGGCTTCAGTGCCGTCTGGGAAATTATGACTAAGAACGGCTCCTATGCCGAAGGGCGACGCATCGCATGTTAATGTTAAGGGCATAGCGATATTATATTGAACCAAGACACTGTTTGATGAAAGTAAATTTTTTACTGCAAGAAAAGCGGCATGTTCTTTCGGTCCCCACGTCCAGGCAGAGTCCTTCTTTAGGAGATTATGGAGCGGTTCTGCCACCGTCGCTTTCTGTTTAAGAAAGACGGAATAAAAGTTAAGGAGTCCAAGGAAAGCCTGCAAGTCCGTTTTATTGGAGGGGGTTGGGGCATTTTTAATGGCCTCAACTTTATCGTTAGTGGGGTGGATTCCAAATCTGTCTATATTAAAACCTAAAAATTGAACATTGGGACTGCCCAGGAGCATTTGTCTGCCTTCAAATGGAGCCCTGTCTCTTTAAATTTCGTTAAAACCCTTCTAATTCTGTCCCAAAGTTCTGGTTTTGACGTGGCCAAAATTAATACGTCATCGAAATATGGAACGACCCCAGGAATGTTATTTAAAATTCGTTCCATGAGGCCTTGGAAGATGCCAGGGGCAGTAGAAACTCCGAACTGGAGTCTGGAGCATTTAAAGGCGCCCCTGTGAGTAACAATTGTTTGGGCTTCCGCGGTGTTCTGATCAATGGGGAGTTGCTGGTATGCCTGAGCAAGGTCCAACTTCGCAAAGATTGACCCGTTACCCAAAGTGTGCAGGAGTTGTTGTACAACTGGTATTGGATAAGCATTGTGTTGTAACGCTTTGTTGATTGTGGCTTTATAGTCTGCGCAAATTCTAATCGAGCCGTCTGGTTTAATAGGGGTAACTATAGGTGTTTCCCATTTGGCGTGATCCGTTGGGATCAAAATCCCCTGAGCTATCAATTTATCTAATTGTTCATCTACTTTAGGCAAAAGTGGAATGGGAATTCGGCGGGGCTTTAATCGAATAGGCGAAACGTTTGGATCCAAATTAAAAGAAATAGGGCTGCCGGTATATCTACCTAATTCGCTAGAAAAAACTTCAGGAAATTCCTTCAATAAGTCATTTGGGTCAAAAGAATCACATACATTGTTGACTCCTGAAATTTCGATGCCCAAAGGTTGTAACCATTTAAGTCCCAATAATGTGTGTCCAGGACTATCGACCACAATAAGAGGTAAAAGACCTCGAAATTTTTTAAACATAATTGGTACATTTAGGCTTCCTAGCACTGGAATTTTCCGACCTTGAAAGTCATTCAAACCCGCATCCCAAGGTTCTAAATCGGTTCTTTTCACACGGGGTAAATACAATTTAAGTTTTTGCCAAGGCATTATGGAATGTCTCGAGCCCGTGTCCAACTCCATCTCACAGGGAAAACCGTTTAGGAAGAGAGAGAGACAATTAGTTTGTTCTCCGTGGCGGGAGAATTGAAGTTTACAGAAGAGGGTCAATTACCTCTTTGGTTGAAAGAGTGCGAGTCGTCGGCAGGTCGGGAAACGTTGCGAGAAAACGGTGGTCGTCTATTTCTTGGTGCGGAGAAAAATCTTGGGTTTTGTGGGTTAGCTGGAATGGGAGTTACGGCTCGGCAGACCTCTGCGATGTGGCCACGACGCTGGCAATAGCGACAGTAGGCATCTTTGAAGTGGCAGCGGTAGCGTGGATGATTCCCATTGCAGCCGGTGCACTTGTCCTGGTGGGGTGCCTCTTTGGTGTCGCGGTCAGATGGCCTGCAGATTTGGAGACAGGCGTCGTCCGCTGTGCTGGATTCCAGATGTTTGTCTTCGTTTGGGTAGTTGTGCCATTCGGAGTCATCTGGAATGTGATGAACGGTTGGCGTTGTGCGTTTTATTTCAGCTACAGAAGTTTCGGAGATCTCGGAAGCTTTTGCAGCTTTAAGAATGTCTTGGAGTGATGTCCACTAGATATTTTTTCTGTAGCGTGATGTTGGTTAACCCGAAGATGAGGCGGTCAACCAGTTGTTCCTCAGGATCCTTATACCTGCATTTCGGAAGAAGGGCTCGGAGGCGGGTGATGAAATCGTTGGTTGATTCCCCGTCCGCTTGCCGCATCTGAGCGAATTGGTGACGGTGTACACGAACGGGGGTCGTGGGTTGATAATGTGCAGCGAGCTTGGTTTGGAGGGTTGACCATGCGACGGTTTCCAATGTGTCTGGGTCAACGAGAGTGGAAGCCAAGCTGTAGATATCTGAACCACAGTAGCTCAAAAATATGGCTTTCTTCCTTTCGTCTTCTGCGTCGTGGAGGTTGCTCACTTTGAGGAAAAGTCTGAATTTGGACATATATGAAGTCCACGATTCTGACTCGAAATTGAAGAGAGGCGGCGGTGGGGCCATGGCCGAGTTCATGGCTGCGTTTGCGGGAGTTCGACCTCCTCATCGCCACTGTTAAATCACGACTCTGGTGGTTGGTCAAACAGTAAGCATTTATTGTAACAGTAAGACAGGAAACAATCACCAACAAGTATCTTCCGAACTGAGGGCAACGGCTAATCCGTTGCCCTATTTATACTCTTAAAAACGGCGGGCTTTTCCCAACAGACAGTCATTTAACTTTCGTGGCTATTTTCCAAATAGCCGCATCTTAACCAATCACTGAATTTCTTGCATTATTTTTAAAAGGACACAACACCATCACTTCACTTTTAGAATTAGGGTATACCTTTGAATGTGTCAAGCTTCACATACACACATAGGAATGTGCATGGGTATACTGCAAAATACACATGTATTAATTTACTTTATAAGAAAAGTCATTGGGCAGAAGAACACTAAAGATGTTCAAAGACGATGGCCACAATCTGTTCAGCTCTTGGGGATAGAACAAAGGAAAGAACAGAGTCAATGCAGAACAGCATGTCTTTGTAATATAAAATTGTGTTTATTTACTTGTTCATTTAATTTCTGTAGCCCCTTAGCCAGCCAAGTGACTCTGGGCAGCCTACAATTTTAAATTATAAAACAGTTAAATCAATTAAAACAATAAAAAGGATCCAAAGTATTTTATTAAAATATTATTAAATGTTTCTGGTTCTACATCTTTGTCCTATGTCCATATAATTATAAATAAAAATGTAAAGAAGATGTAAATCACAAATTAATTTCTATTTCTACCCCTTTCCATTCCTCCGAGTCCGCGGAGAGGGGCGGCATACAAATCTAAATAATACAAAATTACTTAATGAATTTGCTTTGTAGGTATTATTATAATATAAAAAAGAAATATTTGTAAAGTTTATTGCTTTTTGATAGGAACTTTAAAAGTGCAATTAACTTACATTTGATTTTCCATACTTCAGGAAAAAAATAGAGCTGAAGTTTAGCTCATAATAGAGAGATTTAGTTAGTTAGGGCCTCTCTCTTGCTTAAATTGCTTGTTCTTCTTTAGTGGTCATACTTAGCAAGGAGTATTAAAATTGTGCTGATATTTGGCAATAGGGGAGCGCAATGGCTCAGTGGTTAGTTACTGAACTTCAGCTGGAAAGTTAACAGTTTAAGACCTGAGTGCTCTGCAATGGAGTGAGCTCCTGTACCTGCTCCACATCCTGCCAACCTGACAGTTTGAATGCATGCAAATGCAAGTAGATTAATAAGTAACGCTTTAATGGGAAGGTAACAATGCAATACTTATATATGATCATTGAAAATTTCTTTGGGCAACTCCCTTGCCCAAGAAACAGAGATAAGCACTGCACCCTAGAGTCAGACATGAGACACCTTTACCCTTTTATCTGGCAATAAACTAGATGCCTTACTATCATATGAAGAAAAAAGTTATGTGATAAGATGTCAATACTCATATATTGGGTTGATTTTTCTATTCTGAGTGCCAGAATCCTGCTCTCAATAATAATGATTGAAATCTGCATTGCAGTTTAATTAATATTCTTAATATGTTTACTTGTTAGTCATGTATTTAATACTTTTTCCCATAGTCATATTAAAAGTCACAACTTGGTATGCAGGGAGGTGGAATCTCAGAATATGTTGCTCTGAGCCTCAGTGCCCTCCACAGTGATAGATTAAAACTATTTCCCTGGGCTTTATAAGGGAATATCTAAGGGAGAGGTAGAAACCTGTTTTGTTATTACAATGGAACATCAGAGCTTTAAATGCCAAGAGAGTATAACTTGTTTAAAACTATGTATATACTTTATACATGTGAGTGTTTTGCGAACTCATACAGGCTGATTCTTACTTTGTCTTTAATTTCCAGAGCACATTGCTCTGGAATGTACAATGGCTGCTATAGTTTGTTTGTTTGTTTGTTTGTTTAATTTTTATACCGCCCTTCTCCTTAGACTCAGGGCGGCTTACACCATGTTAGCAATAGCAATTTTTAACAGAGCCAGCATATTGCCCCCACAATCCTGGTCCGCATTTTACCCACTTCGGAAGGATGGAAGGCTGAGTCAACCTTGAGCCGGTGATGAGATTTGAACTGCTGACCTACAGATCTACAGTCAGCTTCAGTGGTTTATAGTACAGCACTCTACCTGCTGTGCCACCCTGGCTCTTTGTTATTGCCCATGTTATGTTGTTAATGACGCTATCACTCACATGAGCTTCCCTTTCTAGGAAATTAAATACAATATATGCATTTTTAGCAATTGCTTAATTTTTTAATCCAGCTGTTCATAACTTATGCCATTCCACTATACCTTCATGTACCTGCCCATTTCTCTCAACGTTCTGCTGCTGATTCTATTTAACTTTCAAAGGCCAGGAATGATAATTTCAAATAATACTACATTTGAAAAGTTGAGTGCTCTAGAGCAGCGTTTCCCAACCGGTGTGCCGCGGCACACTAGTGTGCCGCGAGACACGGCCAGGTGTGCCGTGACAGCTCCAGCTGGGCGGGGTGCTGCCGGTGCCTCCGACCTTCCGGCTCCTGCCCGATGCCGTGGTTTCTGGCGCTCTCCTGCTGGGCCCCAAATAAGGAAGGCAGGAAGAAGGAGAGCTTCATTCTTCGCGCCTTTTTCCCGCCTTCCCTGGCGTCGGCGGCAAGTGTCCTTTGGGGCCCGGCGGGAGGGCACTGGCACTGGAAACAGGCTGCCGGCTGCAGCGGCCCCGGGCACCGTTCCCTGTAGGCTGCGCACGCCAATGCACCCCAAAATGCCCCCCCGCGCACCCTTTTCCAGGGGCGCGCAGGGAGCCGCGGCCACCCGCCCGCCTGCCCGATTTCCCTCCGTGCGGCTGGGGACATGGATCCACCGCCCTTGCCAGCCCGATCTCCCTCCACCCGGGTGGGGAGGTGGATTCGCCCCCCCTGCCAGCCCGATTTCCCTCCAGTGGCTGATCTCCCTCCGTGTGGGGGGGGGGCGACAAATCAGGGGAGAACAAGGGAGGGAGAGAAAGGAAAGAGAGAGAAAGGGAGGGAGAGAAAATTGAATGAAGGAGGGAGAGAAAGAAAGAGTAAGAAGTAGAAAGGATAGAGAAAAAGGAAGAGAAAGGGAGGGGGAGAAAGGAAAGAGGGAGGAAGGGGGGAGAGAAAGAAGATATGAAGGAGGGAGAAAAAGAAAGAGAGATAGAAAGGAAAGAGGGAGAGAAAGGAATGAGAGAGAAAGGGAGGGAGAGAAAGTGAATGAAAGAGGGAGAAGGGGTGAGAGAAAGGATAGACAGAAAGGGAGAGAAAGGAAAGAGAGAAAGGGAGGGAGAGGAAGGAAAGAGAGATGAGAGAGGAAGGAGGAGACAGAAAGAGAGGAAGGAAGGGAGAAAGAAAGAGGGATGGAGAGAGAAAGGAAGAGAGAGAAAGAGGGAGGGAGAGAGAAAAAGAGCGAAAGGGAGGAAGAGAGATTTCTTTTGTCCAAACTTTTTTTAGCCCCCCCCCCAATGTTCCCCGGCTCCAAAAAGGTTGGGAAACACTGCTCTAGAGAAGTCAGTTTGAAATATACAGTAAAACAAACAACTTATTACCACTATGTAAACAACTATTATTTTGCATGGCTTTGACCATGCTTCCTGATGTTATGTTTATGTACTGTAGAGTTTGTAAGGGTCATTTGATCATGACAGACTTTTTATTGTATCTTTTTGAAGCAAAGGGGTGCCTGCTTCTCAACCTGAGTGGCTTGATGATTATTACAACTCAACAGGCCTCTTATAAAAAAAATGAAATAACAATAACTAATAATGAAGAATTACACATAGAGTTACCATCTGATAATTCTTGATCATGCTTTCTCAATATTTATTGGTTAAGGAATGTAATTAATGTACAGTGGTACCTCAAGATACGAACCCCTCGTCTTACGAACAACTCGTGATACGAACCCGGGGTTCAGAAAAATTTTGCCTCTTCTTACGAACTTTTTTCAAAAAACCCCCCACAAAAAAACGGCGTTCGGAGACTGCTGGGAAGCCGCGCGGCTGTTTTAAAAGGTGACAGCTGGGCGGCGGGGCTTCCCAGAAGCCTCCCGAACGCAGGTTCGTAACTCGAACAAAGTTCGTAAGAAGAGGCAAAATTTTGCTGAACCCCGAACCCGGGTTCGGGGAGGGTGCTGGCAAGCCCCCCATGCCGGCTGCGACCTTTTAAAACACCCGCGCCGCTTCCCAGCTGTCTCCCAAAGCCGAACGCGGAAGTTCGGCTTTAGCGTTCGGCTTCAGGAGACAGCTGGGAAGTGGCGCGGGTGTTTTAAAAGGTCGCAGCCGGCCTGGGGGGCTTGCCAGCACCCCCCGAACCCTGAACCCGGGTTCGGGGGGTGCTGGCAAGCCCCCCAGGCCGGCTGCGACCTTTTAAAACACCCGCGCCGCTTCCCAGCTGTCTCCCGAAGCCGAACGCGGAAGTTCGGCTTTAGCGTTCAGCTTCAGGAGACAGCTGGGAAGCGGGTTCGGGGAGGGTGCTGGCAAGCCCCCCATGCCGGCTGCGACCTTTTAAAACACCCGCGCCGCTTCCCAGCTGTCTCCCAAAGCCGAACGCGGAAGTTCGGCTTTAGCGTTCGGCTTCAGGAGACAGCTGGGAAGTGGCGCGGGTGTTTTAAAAGGTCGCAGCCGGCCTGGGGGGCTTGCCAGCACCCCCCGAACCCTGAACCCGGGTTCGGGGGGTGCTGGCAAGCCCCCCAGGCCGGCTGCGACCTTTTAAAACACCCGCGCCGCTTCCCAGCTGTCTCCCGAAGCCGAACGCGGAAGTTCGGCTTTAGCGTTCAGCTTCAGGAGACAGCTGGGAAGCGGGTTCGGGGGGGGTGCTGGCAAGCCCCCCAGGCCGGCTGCGACCTTTTAAAACACCCGCGCCGCTTCCCAGCTGTCTCCTGAAGCCGAACGCTAAAGCTGAACTTCCGCGTTCGGCTTCGGGAGACAGCTGGTAAGCGGCGCGGCTGTTTTAAAAGGTCGCAGCCGGCCTGGGGGGCTTCCCAGCACCCCCCCGAACCCCGAACCTGGGTTCGGGGGGGTGCTGGCAAGCCCCCCAGGCCGGCTGTCACCTTTTAAAACAGCCGCGCGGCTTCCCAGCAGTCGCCGAAAGCCGTTTTTTGCGGGGGGGGGGGTTTGGTTGCACGGATTAATTGACTACATTGTTTCCTATGGGAAACAATGTTTCATCTTACGAACCTTTCGTCTTACGAACCTCCTCCTTGCACCAATTAAGTTCATATCATGAGGTATTACTGTAATTGATTGATTGTTTGTATGTAATCAAGTTAGGGTTAAAACCACAAAGATAGATTTTAACCAGGGCAATATGTTTTTTATTCATTGTCAATCTAACTAATTTTATCTACCTTTTATCATCTTATTTTTCCTTCCATCTTTTCTAGCATTATACACTTTTCCAGAAAGTTAGGTTTTCTTATATTATTCATATTTCTATCTCTGGATTGATCTTTGATGAGCCACTTTCTTATTTCTTTGGCTTTCCACAGTGTTTTCATTAGTTTTCACCAAGCCATAGTTTAAAAATTCCACATCTCTTTCCATACTGTTTGTGCTGGAAGTGGAGTGATAACACAGAGACAAAGCTGGATTTAAAATTAGGTCACTTAATTAATTAACATAAATTAATTAATTAAACCATTAATTAATTTAAACAATAACTGGTACCTGCAGAGGTCACTAAAAAATTTGGGGGGGAAATGACATCATAAAACCTTCCTTGACAACCAACCCAAGGCGAGAACTGGGCCCAGGTAACAAACCCCCGGGAAGTAGCCCTCGTAGGCATTGAGTAAAAAAAACCCCTTAGATCCATTAAGAAGCGAGGGGGGGAGAGGGTATGTGTGTGACAGAGCCATGGGCCTAAAGGCCCAGAAAAAGGCCAAAGGCCTAGGCAGCAAGGAGCTTACAAAGGCCGATCCTAAAATGAGGCCTAATCAGGTCTTGAATGGGGAATGCCAGAACGCAGGCCCAAAAACAAGCTTAGACCAAACCAAGTCGTTGGGCCTAGTAGGCCATGCCACGTGGGTCCCACGAAGGCAAGCACTAGCGGGTGTTCACTCTTCAGCAGCCAGAGTGAAAAGGAGGCCCAAACTCTGCATAGCCCTTTTTATAGGGCAGGCGCCCCCACCTCTGGCTGCGTCATAGGCCTGCGCCGATCGTGCGAGGCCTGGGGCTGGGATCACGGGAATTCTCACGATATCCTGGCAGGCAAGATGGGGCTATGCCAGAAGCCGTGTTTCCAGGTCCGGCGCAAATCCTGGCTGGTTGGTAAGTCGGCCGGCAGGTAATTTTTCAAAGTCCAATTTTCATTTCCACAAGGTATCATAGGAAAACCAATGTTTAGGAAAACCTATATTCTGATCTGTGTGGGTGTAAACACATCCCACCATCCATTCTTAGTTCTTAAGGCCTTCACAGCTACTCTGTCAAATATTTATCTGAGATATATTTCTTAACTGCTATTTTTTAAAATTGGTGATAGTTGATCCTAAAAGGCAGAAGCTATGTCTACCACTTCAATATCTTTATTGTTAATTTTAATTATTTGATTGAGGTTAATATATTGTTTTCTGATTCTCCTTGAGAGACTTTTGCTAATATTGAATAAGAATTTGGTTATAGATAAGAGTTGAAATATGAGAAGAAGAGATAATTTTGTATTTTTTTTGTAGGGTGTTTTAATGATGCTGTGCAATTATTATAATTCATTTATCATGATGTTTTGCCATTGTTCAGAGTTACTACATCACACTAATATAAAGCTACATTATAATAATGCATACAAATTAGAAATAATAAACTATGAAACTGATGACAAACAAGCAGGGATTTTTTAAAAAAACCCAAAATCTAGTGGCAGGATCACTGGCAGAATCAAAAGAGTTACACATAAAACTTGACATAATGAAAAACAAAACAAATACCTTACAAACAATGTAATATAATAATCCAATATGGAATATATATGCCAGATGCTAAGTTTACCTTATCCAATTAAGCCATTACTATAGTACCAGCTGCATCAAGTAAAATATATTCAAAACAACAATTGACCCTTGAGCATTCTAAAAGAGATGAGGGATAGTCATTATTTTATATAATTCCCCAAATGTCACTTTATACTTCTGTGTGACTGTTTCTTTTGTCATGCATGCAATATGTTATTAAGTATGCTTTCAAAACAAGTGTGACTGAAAACCAGTTCATGAGAGAGGAAAAATATAACATATTTATATAAGATTCTGTTGGCTTTTCAGGCTACCACTTTGGCGATAGTGCAGGGGATATACAAAACAGTTCACTCATTCATAGTAGGAATGATTGTGTTAGAGCTTGGAACTTGATGTTGGGTAGATTTTAAATATTCATGCAATTTAAGCTGTAGTTAAATGTCATGCTGTTCTCCCAAAAATGTAAGAATTTTTACTGCCCCCAGTCTAAAGTTGAATGATAGAATATTTGGTTATTTTGTACTCCATCATGAAAGAGCTATCATAGGAGTACTTAATCAATATATTATGTGCTCTGTTAAATAAAAGTAGTTCCTTTAACTGACGCAAGAAAGTTTATGTGCATAATTAAAGAGATAAGACTTTATTAAATAAAGCTATTCTACAGCACGAAAACAAACATATGCTCTGAGAAATAGCTCCACTGAGTAACATGCATGGAATTCAAAGAGAAGGGAAATATAGGGTCTAATTAAGGAAGGAAGATTCAACCTATAAATTGTTGCTTCTGCATGTCTTATTTTAATATGTTTTGTAAATGAAAACATTGGTTTTAAGGCTCAATTCAGATCAAATCCTATCATGTGTCGTGGGGGAAGGGATTCTTGAACTGGAATCTAGTGGGGAAGGGACAGGGCAATAGATCTTTATGAAGAAGGTCATCTTTGAACCCCTGCTTACCTAATGATCTTGCACAAGTCTTTCCTATCTCATATTATTTGATGGGTAGTTGGAATATTATTGGGTGGAATAATCTGACAATTCAGAGTCAATTGGAGTCAGGTGGCTTCAAACAGAAAAAGAGGATTCTTACAGATGAAATCAACTGTAGAAGAAGAAAAGTATCATCTGAATGGT
The DNA here is from genome assembly GCF_031021105.1 of Erythrolamprus reginae. Taxonomy (NCBI): domain Eukaryota; kingdom Metazoa; phylum Chordata; class Lepidosauria; order Squamata; family Dipsadidae; genus Erythrolamprus; species Erythrolamprus reginae. The sequence continues at coordinate 61,272,764 of NC_091954.1, read as the reverse complement.
TATGTTGAGAATGGAGAACCTTTGCTGAAGGAACTCAATCAAGAAAAGCTCTTGTAAGCAGCACAGAGGAAAGCCCAATATAGAAAGTAAATAATTGAAGGTCTATGTTAATTTGAAGAACAAGACAATATAGGAAAAACAGATAAAAACTTCACATGGAGTTGGTTAATATCAGCAACAAAGGCTTAATTTTAGCAGCTCACGAACCAGTGTTGCCGAGACAGGCATGATGAATACTGAGGAACCACGGAGCTTCCCCTCGCTCCGTAGGGGAACTCAGATGTCTGTGTCATTTGGAGACCTGGTTCATTGAGTGATGTAGTGGTGAGTTGTGATTTTTATGGGGCATTTAGTTATGATAAAATAGAGGATAAGAAAAACAAAGGATGAATAAAATTGATTCCCCAACCTTTCTGAGTTGGTGGCTTAGCGGGAGGGGGAGGAGGAGGGGATGGTTTCGTGTGAGGGACAGGGGCACATGCACACAGCTTTATCTTATGAGTGGGGCTCTACACCCTGGTGCCCAGTGCTTGTGCGAGTGGAGCTGTTGTATGGTGGGCTGCTACTCTTGCAGTCCAGTTGCAAATAGATGACAGTCTGGTAGTGGACTGCAGCTCACAGGCTGGGGAGTCCTGGATTACAGCATTCAGGTTTGTTGACTGAGCACCTAGGGCCAGAAGCTTCAGGACTAATGGAAGAAAACTTGTTTACCCATGGCAAATACAGGAAGGCTGAAAAAAAATAATGATCTGTTTAGCAGTCAGACAGGATGGACCCTACATGTTAAATTTAATTGACCACTTTTTTCTCTTTTTTTGTACACTCTACACTCTTTTTTTGTACATTCTATTGTACATTTTGTACATTCTTTTTTGTACATTCTTTTTTGTACATTCTACATTTTTGTACATTTTTTTGTACATTCGATTGCTTTTGTTGTTATTGTTAGGGTTGAATGTATGATTTTGTTCTTGCTTTCATCTTAATTATTTTACTTTTCTGTATTTAATTATCTATGATAAAACAATAAATGTATTTTTTAAAAGAAATGATTTGTTATTACAAATCAAATAGATAAAGTATAGCTAATAGAAAGTGAAAATACTGAAGTGCTCTGAGACTTTAAAAATCAAACAGACAGGCATCTGCCACATAACACTGCTGACTTAACAATTGCTGATAATAAAGACAAACAAATCTGTATAGTGGACATTACAGTGCCTAGAGACAGCAGAATCAACGAGAAAGAACTGAAGAAAATCTCAGAATACAAAGACCTGCAAATAAAAGTATATAACAACACTGTCAAAAAGAAATATATTTCCAATAGTACTAGGTACCCTAGGTGCAACCTTAAAACATCTGGAACACCACCTGACACTGCTGGCTTTGAAAAAAAATCCCCATCAGTCAATACTTTCCAAATACTTTACATCAGCTGTATATATCAATTTGCCTAATAGTAAGGATAGCTTTGATAGCCATTTAGATTATAACTGCATTTCCTTGTCATTTACTCTGATTTGGATATGACCATCCAGGGTTGTAATGGTGGAATTCAGAGTTCCAAAAAATTAACAAGGGCAGTGTTTTGGAAGAGGATGCAGTAGAGATTATCATAAGTGGCATTTGAGAGATGATTGCATGTCTTCCACAGCACTAATAAGAAAGTGTGTAAGGAATTAACTTCTGTGGACTATTTAGTAAGTGCAACATCTGTTCTACATTGTAAATGGGGCTGAAGTATCCAGATGGCACTGGGGTTTTCTGGTGCATTATTACTATTCAATTTAATATTTTATGTTGTTAGCTTAATGGTAAATCCCAAACACCTGATTAAATTACATCACTATAATAAGAAATGTTGTGTAGAAAAGGGGGATAAAGGAACATGTGAACTTCCACTTCTTTAAGTTTTCTGGGTCCATGGATGAAACATAAAACAAGCAAATTTGTTTTCCAGTAGCGGGGGAATAACACAACAAACTAATTGTCTAGATCAGTTGATTCCAACTAATTTAATGACTCAAAAGATATATAGATGATGGAGGAAGGGAGGGAGAGAGAAAAAAAGATAGAGAGAAAGAAGACCCAGAAGGTTAAGGGAAGAAAGTAGGAGACTATGACTTAGGCACAAAACCATCTGGGTTACTTTGTGTCAATCACTCTGTCTAGGAATGAGACAAGGATTAGTAATATAAGAATTATTTCTAAGATTTTTGTTAATAAAATAAAATAAATAAATCTTGCCAAAAAACCCCAAACCTTTTAGGGACTTGTTCAACTATCACTGGGAGTCAAGAATGACTAACTAAATGCAGCAGAACCCAATCCAAAGCACTGTTCCAGTTTAGAATATAAATAAATAATATTTCTAATGGAAACTCAGATAAAATTCTAAAATAAATTAGAGGCAAGCTGAACATTACTTTGGTGACAAGCAGGAAATGATATGTTGGGAAGCAAAGCACTGGCTGCACTTTAGGCATGCTGTCCCTGTCTTAGGCTGTTGCTGCCTTCACATTCCTTGCATTTAATCATATTGACTCTTCAGAGACCTTAGGTAAGGGAACTTTCTATCTTTGTTTATTTGTTCATTTGTTCATTTGTTCATTTGTTCATTCGTTCATTCATTCCAGGACCTTGGATCAAATTGCATAAAGAAGCTTCTCCCCTGTCATAAATCCCTTAGTTTACAAAGAAGCCAAGAAAAATAGATGGAATGGAAGACATGTCCAGACCGCAATCTTCTATAAGAAATCACTGAACCTAAAAAAGGTGCAAATTAAACATGAACTCAATCTTCCCGAAACTATCATCTGTGAACTGACCTTAAATACCATACTTCACTTCCTACTAAGTTATAAAGTCTCCGCTTACAACATAACACATGCAAACAATCTAATCTCACTGCTAACATAGGCAGCCTCCTATCCACATCTTCTTTTATTTCTTTTATTACTATGTTGAGGGGAGTTGAGATAGCTCTTCCCCCTAGGCCATTACAAGTTATGCATGGTATGTTTGTGTGTATGTTTGGTTTTATAATAGGGGTTTTTAGTTGTTTTTTATTATTGGATTGTACATGTTGTGTTTATTATTGTTGTTAGCCGCCCCGAGTCTAGAGAGAGGGGCGGCATACAAATCCAATAAATTATTATTATTAATTATTATTATTCTTGATGATCTAAACTTACCTCATATAAACTAGACCCTAAATGAATGTAAATACAAAATACAAACTTGGAGAACACAACCTTGTAGATGACCCTCACTCTCTTAAGGACCTTGGTGTATTCATATCTAATGACCTAAGTCCCAGAGCCCATTGTAACAACATTGCCAAAAGGGCACTAAGAATTGTTAACCTAATCTTGCATAGCTTCTTTGGCAATACAGTGATCCCTCTATTATCGCGAGGGTTCCGTTCCAAGACCCCTCGCGATAATCGATTTTTCGGGATGTAGGGTTGCGGAAGTAAAAACACCATCTGCGCATGCGCGCCCTTTTTTTCTATGGCCGTGCATGCATAGATGGTGGAGTTTGCGTTCCCTGCCGCCCACGCAAAGGGGAAACCTGATTCGGCTCTTCACTGCTGTTGCGCTACCGAGCAGATCAGCTGCTGGGCGGCCGAAGGAACCTTCCCTGGGTCTTCCCCCTCCTGCTGGCGGGCGGGCGAGCGGCGGGCATCAGCGAGGAGCCGGGGTTTCCCCTTTGCGTGGGCGGCCGGGAATACCCAGGGAAGGTTCCTTCGGCCGCCCAGCAGCTGATCTGCTCGGTAGCGCAGCAGTAGCGAGGAGCCGAATCGGGGTTTCCCCTTTGCGTGCGGGGAAAACATACAGTAAAAAACAAATGCAAAAAGATATTCCTTGATGCAGTTTTACAGATAAAAAATATTAGGAATTATTAATATAGACTAATTCTCAGACATAGACATACACACTGACCTGGAGAGATGAAAAACACTAACTGTGCAAGTATCTAAATGTGGCAAATACATAGATGGGCAATTCAAAAATCAGTTAATAAATTAAATCATGTAGATACTTGAATATAAAACATAGAAAGGTGATTTTGGAGTCCGTATAAAAACACTCATTGCATTTTCACCCTTAAAGATGCATTTTTTTCTTGGGCTTTTACATACCACACGATTACAGAATGCCTAGCCGGCGACTTACCACCAGCCAGGATTTGCAGCAGGGCCAGGGAAACGCGGCCCTCAGTGAAGCCGCCATCTTGAATGGCCGGGATCTCGCGAGATTTTGCGAGATCCCGGCTATGCCTTGTTATCGGCGCTGACCAATGACATTGCCGGGGCGGGGCCTGCTAGCCCTTTATAAAGGGCTGTGCAGGCTCGGGGCTTCCTTTTTGCCCCAGACAACGAACAGGCGAACACCCGCCTGCCCTCTCTATCTTTTAGTGTGCTACAGGGGTCGCCCTTAGGGGGCCGAATAGGAATTTTTGGCGGTCTCAGTATTTTCTGTGACCGTTTTTTCACCTATTCCACACTGCAGTGCGGGACGGATGGTTAGGGGGTGCTTCGCTCCCTGATTAGTTCTAATTGGCTTACCTCTGGTCATTGGGTTGGCAGGTTAGGGGCGGAAATTGGGAGGTGTTTAGAAACTGTGTGTTCTCCGTTGGGCATCTTTGGGGATGATTGGCAGACTCTCTCCAAGGGCTCATGGTGGCTTTTAAATCGGCCTGAGCAATTGGGAAGAACCTGCCTCTGGGTCTTGCCCATTTCAATTCCCTTTCAGGGATTGGACGGCGAGACCTCCCACATGCATGGCATGGCTGGGATCCAGGTGAGGGCGCGGCCCCTTCACCTGGATCAGCATGGAGCTACGCCCTAAGTTGTCCCGGAAGTTTTTATTACATCATTTCCGCCCCGGAAGTATTTCAGTTGACCTCTGTGGGTCCATGTTAGGTTGAATTAAATTAATTTTAATTTAATTAATAAAAATGACCCAGTTTTAAATCCAGCTCTGTGTCTGCATTGTTATTCCGCCTCTGCTGCAAAAGAAGCTGTTAAGGAGAGGATGACAAGACATTGCCCAGGCTCTGGCTAGGCTGCTGGCATCCACAAGGCTAGAATTGTTTATTGATTGTTTATTGATTGATTGTTTATTGATTGATTTTGTCCAATACACTATGAGAGTTTTAGTGGGTATACACATAGTAAAATACATAACGAAGGTTATAGAGGATATACACATAATAAAATATATCTAAGAAAGAATAGAAAAGAAAATATAGGAATAAAACATATCAATGAAAGAATAGAAGAAGAGATATAGGAATTGAACAAAGGTATAGGAGATATAGGAGAGCAATAGGACAGGGGACGAAAGGCACTCTAGTGCACTTGTACTCGCCCCTTACTGACCTCTCAGGAATCTGGATAGGTCAACCATCGATAATCTAAGGGTAAAGTGTTGGGTGTTTGGGGATGACACTATGGAGTCCGGTAATGAGTTCTATGCTTCGACAACTCGGTTACTGAAGTCGTATTTTTTACAGTCAAGTTTGGAGCGGTTAATATTAAGTTTAAATCTGTTGTGTGCTCTTGCGTTGTGGTTGAAGCTGAAGTAGTTGCCGACAGGCAGGACATTGCAGCATATGATCTTGTGGGCAATACTTAGATCATGTTTAAGGCGTCTTAGTTCTAGGCTTTCTAGGCCCAGGATTGAAAGTCTAGTCTCGTAGGGTATTCTGTTTCGAGTGGAGGAATGAAGGGCTCTTCTGGTGAAGTATCTTTGGACATTTTCAAGGGTGTTAATGTCTGAGATGCAATATGGGCTCCAAGCAGATGAGCTGTATTCGAGGATGGCCATTAAACAACCTAAGAACTACAAAAAAGTAATCACAAGAAAGTAAGGCATAATGAAAGAAAGGAGGATACCAACAAGCTGTTTCTTTTTACAATGCACCTCCAACAAAAAACACTTGTGATAAGAACAACTATTGCTAGACACATTCTCAGCAAATCTGTACAGATTTGTGTTGGTATTTATGCCCTTTTCTGCCCTTATCTAGCAGCTTGTTCTCTAACAACATTTCGAAGAGTGCCCTTTCCTTCTTGCTAAATTCGTATCACAGTGGCACAGCACGTAGAATGCACAATGCTCCTCTTTTTCTACTTTTTGTTCTAAATATATGTTATTTTGACCAGTCTAAATTAAAATAAATTTTTCATTTTGGCATTTTGGATTAGCTAGCTAACCAGTGTGCTTGCTAAAAATTGTCTTTGTGTCTCTGGGCAAAATACTGCAATGCATGTTTCTATCTACATATTCAATCTAATTAAGTAGAATGTTTCTTTGACAAAAAAGTATTTTATTTTATTTTATTTTTGTTTTGTTTCACACACACACAGAACTTCAGGCCTCAGTTGCAAAAATAACCACTAGGCTTAGGGAATAAGATATCTGAAGAGGAAACAGAAGCAGAGATATCACACACACACACACACACACACACACACACACATGGGAAATAAAAAGTGTGTCTTTGGAAGGTGGAGTAGAAAGAGGGTAATTTTTAAAAAAATCCAGAAGTTTTATTGTAATTTCAATTGTCTGGCTATCCTGCAGTGAGTTCTGATCAAGTACACCATCAATACAGGCAGGACAGCACATGTCTGTAGGGGGTTGTAAAACCTGTTACTACTGGTTTGCTCATGCACACACAAGAACATTTGCAATGCTTCTGTGCATGTGCAGAAGCATCTCAGGTAAGTGGGCAGAGCCACCCAACACTGGCATTAGCGGTTCTAAGAACTGGGCCAAACTGGGAACGACCCATCACTGCTTCATGTCCAACCAACTAAAGTAAAGTGTTTTTCTTTCATGCTCCTTACTCTCTGCAGCAACCACTTTCTTCATCATTTACAATGCTATGCCCTCATTCTCTTCTGTTGGCTTCCTGGGTCCTTGCTTATAAGACTATAGTTGTTGAAATCAGAGGTGGGTTCCACTTACCTTCGCCACTGGTTCGCTTTACAATGTTTCGCGCACACACTTGATAAGCTTGCCACATCTGTACATCCCCTCATGCAATTCTGTTTCTGCACATGCTCCGTAGCTATAATCAGCCTGAAACACAGCTGAGGAGCTAATCAGCTGTACTTCGGGTGAAGGAATAAAGGTAAGTATAAACCCCAAGGTGGGCCAGTGGGTCCTTTTTCAAGAGCAGCAGAGGAAAAAACTTCCAAACAGTAAAAAATTCAGAAAAAAAATTCCCCCCCCCCCCAAAAAAAATATGGCAGTGCCTATAGACTGACATCAACTGAACCAGATACATGATACCATTGTGATGTCACCAGCTGGTCGCTACCTATTTGGGTGATCTGGTCCGAACTGGGAGGAATCGAACTGGCAAGAACATGCTGCATGCAGGGTTTTTTTGCTCTCCCTTCTATATAACTTGTATTTAGGGGTGGGCTGCTGCCCAGACAGGGAGGAATGCAGTGGGGTAGCAAAAAGGGAGCTTCCCCTCAGAGCACCCAATTTGCACTGAAAGATGTTGAAAGAAAATGAAAGAAAAGGGTGTCCTGCATAAGCCACGCCCTCAGTGTGGCAGTAAAAATTTTGGTAACCCTCTACCGCTTGTATCCCATTATTCTGTGCCACATCACTCAGAGTTACACAGAAAGAGAATACAATAAATTCAACCATGCAGCCACAAAGTAAGGGAGGCAAATCAGGATGCTAAAAATGGGGGGAAAGTGGTCAATAGAAAAAGCAGACCAGATTCACAAAACAATTGCAGAAAAATGGCTGACTGTGCAATAAATGTTCTAAAGAGGTTTTGCTGTACTGCACAGAAAGAAGAGAGAATAAGTATTATTTTTATACTTTATTTAGATAGTGTCAATGAGGCACTATGCAGTGATAATGAAACTTATAAATATTATTTATTTTATTTTCATTATTGCTAATATTGTTTATAGGATTGTTTGTTTGTTTGTTTGTTTGTTTATTTAGATTTGTATGCCACCCCTCTCCGCAGACTTGGGGCGGCTCACAACAAAGTGAAAAAAACAGTTTACAACAAATCTAAATTTCTACTAGGGGATTGCTTTGATAGGAACTGCTTCTTGAGATCCAAGTGATAAATTATTCCTGTTATTGTTAATTGTGCTTTAAGTCTGAACCAAAGAAAAGAATGCTCCTGGTTTTGTATATATGTGTGTGTGTGTGTGTGTGTGTCACATGTTTTTTTGCTGAATTTAAAAATTAAGGGAGACTAGGATAGATCTATTTCAGACTTATTTTGGCCTCATCAGCTAGCCATACCTACTGGGACTTGAACCTGCAACCTTTGCCTTGTAAGGCAGAGAATTATCCTCTAGGCTACAGTATCCAATCCCTTCAGTTCTGCACCAGGGAAAGGTTACATATTTTTGTGTCGAATCACCCTGATGTATTGAAGGAACATCACAGCTCCTTTTTTGCCTCTCGGCTCAACCCAGGGCCATTTCCAAGGCAGTTAATTTTATTGATATATATATATATATATATATATATCTTTACCTGAGAACAAGGACAGAAACACCAGCCTGAAGATGACGAGTGGGACCTCGTCGAAACGTTGCCAGAAATTTCCAAATCCTACACGGGAAGAAACCCGAATATACCAAGACCGTCATCCTACCGTGTAGGATTTGGAAATTTCTGGCGACGTTTCGACGAGGTCTCACTCATCATCTTCAGGCTGGTGTTTCTGTCCTTGTTCTCAGGCGAACACTGCGAGACCTGAGCTTGTTCATATTTTGAAGATGTTAATCATGGAAGCCATTGAGATAGAAAAACATCCCCAAAATATGAACAAGCAGGATGATACCTCTCGCTTACCAGACATCTGGAAACCAGCTCTCAAACGTATCCCAGCCATAGAAACCAGACTCAGAACACACATTGTAAAACAATCAAGTAGCCTGCAAGTTCCAACTACTCAGGATATCACGCCTATTCTACAACCATTAACTAATCAGCATACCTCAGCTACATCAACGACCCCAATTGTTACCCCACTGACTCAACAGGAAGTTTCTACACAGCAGGCAATTGCTGAGCCATCAAACCACACCCAGACACCAGTATTTATAGAAGGAAGGCAGCTCAGGTCTCACAGTGTTCGCCTGAGAACAAGGACAGAAACACCAGCCTGAAGATGACGAGTGAAACCTTGTCGAAACGTCGCCAGAAATTTCCAAATCCTTAAATAGGCACAATTAGAATTGCACAAGTAACAAAGGGATGGAGGGAAAAAATGTCATGAGCAAAAGCAAAAAGGAAAGGAAAGGAAAGGAAGGGAAGGGAAAGGAAAGGAAAGGAAGGGAAGGGAAGGGAAAGGAAAGGAAAGGAAAGGAAAGGAAGGGAAGGGAAGGGAAAGGAAAGGAAAGGAAGGGAAGGGAAAGGAAGGGAAGGGAAAGGAAGGGAAAGGAAAGGAAAGGAAGGGAAGAGAAGGGAAAGGAAGGGAAAGGAAGGGAAAGGAAAGGAAGGGAAGGGAAGGGAAAGGAAGGGAAGGGAAGGGAAGGGAAAGGAAGGGAAAGGAAAGGAAAGGAAAGGAAGGGAAGGGAAGGGAAAGGAAAGGAAGGGAAGGGAAGGGAAAGGAAGGGAAGGGAAAGGAAAGCCTCCTCCTATGCATAAAAGTTCTTTGAAATAAAGATACTTCAGAAACTTGAAGAAATAATGATTTTTTTCCAAACTTATTCTCTAAAAGTAGCAACTAACAAAAGACTGTTCCAAGAAAGAAACTAAAACTTTTGAAATTGCAGGTTGTCTTTGACTTACAACAATTCGTTTAGTAACTATTCAAAGTTACAATGGAAAAAAGTCTGTTTTTCACACTTACAAACAATGCAGCAGTCTCATGGTCACATGATCAAAATTCAGACACTGACTCATATTTATGATCATTGCAGTATTCCAGCATCACATAATCACCTTTGGAGCCTTATAACAAACAAAATAAGTAGCAATAAATTTTAGGAGAAACACACCCATACTTCTACCTCTTACAATACTTACAATACTCTTACAGTACTCTTACAATACACAGTATCAACAGTAGAGACCTTCAAATTTCTAGGTTCGACCATATTACAAGATATAAAATGGACACCTAACATAAAAAATGTCATCAAAAAATTATCATAATAATGGGATGGCCAATTATAACTTTTAAAAAGCCAGCTATGATTTCATAGACACCAACCACTCATCTCTCGACTGGCAAATTCTATTCACTGGCTATAATACTGCCGAAGACCATTATAACTTTTTTTTGCTTGAAGTCAAGAGTCATTAAAGTATATGTACCACTAATAATAATCAAAACCAGAAAAAAACAAATTACTTATAACAATAAAGAAGGTCCAGTAAAAAAAAAATATATTTGGCAACTCCCCGCCCCCCCAAAAAACCCCTGGCTATTTAGCTAACTTTAAAAGCTATTGCAAAAACTTATCCATCTTTGGGGATGATTGGCAGACTCGCTCCAAGGGCACATGGTGGCTTTTAAACCAGCCTGAGCAATTGGGGAGAGGTTGCCTCTGGGTCTCGCCCATTTCAATCGCCTTTCAGGGATTGGACAGCGAGACCTCCCACATGCATTGCATGGCTGGGATACAGGTGAGGGCGTGATCCCCTTCACCTGGATCAGCATGGTGCTATGCCCAAAGTTGCCCAGAAAGTTTTTGTGATGTCATTTCCGCCCTGAATGTTCTTAGTTGACCTCTGCGGGTCCCATCTTAGTTTTGAATTAAATAAGTTTATTTAATTAATAAAAATGACCCAATTTTAAATCCAGCTCTGTGTCCGCGTTGTTACTCTGCTTCTGCTGCAAACACTGAATTATCACATCAAACAATAGGAGTAAGAGAGAAACATTAGGACAAGGGACGGTAGGCACACTGCTGCACTTATGCACACCCCTTAAAATCACATTAAATATATCCATGCCTTTGGAATATTTTGATTGATTTCATATTGTTTTATGTTCCATTTTCTTGATTAATCATACTAGATAACATCTGGAAATATGCTACAGAAAACCATATCTCTGCTAACATTGATAATTTGTGATGGGAAACGGGGAATTTGATTTCTAGCCTTTAAAATATGCAGACTAGCTGCCTGTGATATCTTCAAGGGTTTATTTTATTTTATTTTATTTCAGAAAGAAGTAATTAATATTTTGCTTTTAAGGAGATTTGAAGTTCCCACTCCTGGCAACAGTTGCCAACATATAGCACAACACTGGAGAATTCTGTCATCCATTAACAGCAATTTGACTGATTAAAATCTAACTTTTTGCAAATGTATATTAATTGGTATTAATATCCTCTGTGTTCTTATCCTCCAAGAGTGCCACAGTTACAGTTCCTTACCTCTTTTATTTCATTTCCTTTCACTTACTTTACCGCAAGTTCCCAGATGTATTTATGCCTAGTCTCATGACCTTTTATTCAGGTTTTCTTTTGATCAAATCTAATATATCAAATCTATTATTTGTATTATCACTGTGATAACTTTCTATCCATAATCACATGAAATGACGTTGATATATATTTTGTTCATTGCATTATTATTATTTTAGTTTAAAATGTGATTATGCAAATGGCTTGTGGTCTGAGACACAATTAGTACCATGAATAGACTTTTTCCCACTTAGTTTGCGGAGTATGTAATCAAACTTCACTGCTATCTATCTGATGATGTTGATTTCAACAAAGTTGTTGATAAAGTTCCACACAACATTCTTATATACAAGCTATTAAAGTATGGCAATACAGTGAAGTAGGTTCACAACTAGTTGGTTAATTTCACCCAGATGATCAGCATTAAATGACTCTGCCTCAACAGGAAGTATAGTTGTCGAAGCATGGAACTCATTACCAGACTCTGTAGTATCATCCCCTAATCCCCAACATTTTACCATTAGACTTTCCACGGTTGACCTCTCCAGATTCCTAAGAGGTCAGTAAGGAACGTACATAAGTGCGCCAGAGTGCCTCCCGTCCCCTGTCCAATTATCTCTCCTATACTACTATATCCCTACTTTCTACTCTTTCATTGATATATCTTATACCTATATCTTTTATTCTACCCTTTCATTGTTATATTTTACTATGAGCATATCCTCTGTAACCTTCATTATGGGGATTTTTTTTGGACAAAATAAATAAATAAAATAAAATAAAAATAAATGTAATCTCATTAGGATCTGTCTTGAAGTCAGCATTACTCAACATTTTTATTTATAGCCCAAATACAGGCTAAATATCTGGCTGACTGTGTGACCTACCATACTAATAAAAATTCCACAACTTCTGATCAAGTAACAAAGCTCTTCTGAAGAAAACTGACTTAGTTCGAGCGATATTTTTTCTCCCATCCACCCAAGTATAGTCTTTCACAGAACTTCATTCAAAATCTCTTGTAATGCTGGGACTTCATAGAACACTCTTTGAAAATGTTTTATATCTTCAGGAGATAAATTAACATTCCAATTAATGTTGGACTGTAAAAGCACAGAAAGTAATTCACTTCCATTGTTTCTTTGACCTGTTTTGAAATCTTCTTTTAATCTTTGGATTAAAAGATTTAGGAAGGTCTGGGAAGGAACTGAATTAAGAGTTAATTGCTCACATTATTGACTATATTAGCAGAGGAATTGAATTAATTGATAAAGAGTTATTTCACAAATTTATTTATTTATTTAGATTTCTATGCCCTTCTCAACCGACTCAGGGTGGCAAATTACTGATGCAATGCTCATAACAAAAAAGAAGTCCTCATTTAGCTGTTTGTATTTATTTGTTGTATTAATCTGAAGGGAATAATATTTTCCAACTAATTTCCTTAAAGTGAATGATGAAAGTGTAGATATTGAGGATGGATATATTCTAACTAGTTTTGAACAATGATGCACATTGTGCCTCTTTTCTTTAAGAGAAAGTTAAACATATATATTACATGCTCGGTATATCAGTTTTTCCATGAAAAAAACTAACATTTTTTTTAAAATAAGCATAAGGGTAGTCAGCAACAGAAGACAATTTGCCAAGTTATGGCAGAGGTCCACTCATATCATCCTTAGGTCTGCCACTCACAAGCATAAGAGCTTATGGATCCTTGCTGAGAATCAAATACTGTATAATATTCATAGGATCAACTGTATAATTGAAAAAAAAATTACATTTCATTACATATGAGTTCTTCAAATATTGTGGGATTTACCTATATAAAAGCATGATTACTTCTACAGGTATTATAAAGAAATTTATTGTATTTTATTCTGCCACTAAAAGCTAGCATTTATGCATGTTGCTACTTCCATTCATTCACATTATAAAAAACTTTCATATTATCCCTTCTGTGCTTGTTTGCATTGCTAATATCAGTGGTTAATGCAAACAAGCAGTTACACTAGATAATTACTCAGCCATAACCAAACCAAGTGGATTTTTAATTTTTTTTTCATTATGAAGTAAATTAACATAAAATATGCACTGTAGCAAAAAGCAAAACAAAATTAAACAGATGTTCTTGACTACACTTCAATGGGCACACAAGTATTAAAGGCAACTGTAAGAGCTTAATAGATGGTAGCTCACAGAGGGCAGTCTCATTACTGGATGTACAGTTATTTGTGTACCTCTCTGTGTATATACTGTTTGTGCAAGTACATTTACAGTGTATGTGCGTAATTTGTATGCTTTTTTAAATTATTTATCTATTTATTTATTTATTATACTTCTATGCCACTCATTCATGATGCAACACTATATGAAAGCCATTTCCCTATAATTAAACATATAATAGATTATTTTTATAAACCAGTTTAAAAACCTGATATATATCTTGTTATAACCTGTTACATATCTAGTTTGAGAAAATGCCCAGCCGGTGACTTCACTCCCCGGCCCGGATGTGCTGCAGGGCCAGGGAGACACGGCCCTCGGCGCAGCCACCATCTTGGGAAGTCGGGATCTCATGAGATTTCGCGGGATCCCGGCCATTTTGGGTAACATCAGCTATTGCCGATGACGTCGTCTGGGGCGGAGCCTGCGAGCCCTATAAAAGGGGCTGCGCAGGCTTTGGGCCTCCTTTTCGCCCCGACGATGACGAGCAGCGAACACCCACCCGCCCTCCCTATCTTTCAGTGTGCCACCATGGGTCACCCTTAGGAGGGCCGAATAGGAATTTTGGCGGTCTCGGTATTTTCTGTGACCGTTTTTTCACCTATTCCACACTGTGGTGACGGATATGCAGTTAGGGGGTGCTTCACCCCCTGTTTAGGCTAATTGGCTTACCTTTGGTCATTTGTGTAGGCAGGTTAGGGGCGGAAAACTGGGGTGGTGTTTAGCAACTGTGTGTTCTCCATTGGGCATCTTTGGGGATGATTGACAGGTTCTCTCCAAAGGTCATGGTGCCTTTAGCTCGATCTGACCATTTGGGGGGAACCCGTCTTTGGGTCCCGCCCATTTTTATCCCCTTGTAGGGGTTTAGACGGTGAGACCTCCCACATGCAGGTGCATGGCAGAGATCCAGGTGAGGGCGGGGCCCTTCACCTGGATCAGCATGGAGCTACGCCCCATAAGTTGCCCGGAAGTTTTTCTGACGTCATTTTCCGCCCCGGAAGTAATTGTTTGACCCTGCGGGTCCTTGTTAGGGTTTATTTAAATTTATGCTAATTTTATGAATAAATTATGCAAATTTAATGAATAAAAATGACCCATTTTAAATCCAGCTCTTGTGTCCGTGTCGTTACTCCGCCTCTGCTGCAATTAGTCTACTGTAAATAACTTGCACCAATCTTACTCATTGAACATTCTTTTTAATTTTTCCCTGTCAGATGTATATTTCTTTGCTTCATCTACATACATTATCTACACTATTGTTTTCTTTCCTCTAATGATTGGACTTTACATTTAAT